>NC_140074.1:13904451-15113114 GCF_964194135.1 Talpa europaea
GTATGCGTCCATAAAATCTGGAACATTTTTGTATTCAGAGTTAAATTTTGTGGGAGAATTAGATGACAAAGGAAACTATTTTCAGATTTCGTCAACAGAATCTTGGTAATTACTCAGCACCAAAATATTAAAAATACATATTGAATAAATTAATAAAACATGAAATTACTTTTTTAATTAAAGAAACATTATTTTACAACACTGTATAGGATTGAGGGGTATAGAATCACACCTCTTCAGATGTATGTTAACACACCACACCCACCACCAAGACACTCATAATCCTCTACCATAGTCCATTGGACCCCTCTCCACATCTGCTCTCCACCCTGCTCCTCCACCTCTAGTAGCCTCAGTTCTATAGTCAAACTTCAGTGGTTTGTTATTGGTTTGGTTCTGTCTGACACTGTGTTGTGGTTTTCTACATTCTACATAAAAATAAAGCTATTGATATTTGTCTTTCTCCTTCTGACTCTTTTCATTTAGCATAATCCCCTCCATGTTGCAAAATGAAATATTTCATTTTTTTATAGCTGAGTAGTAATGAAATATGTATTGAGCCTATGCATAAAGGCATGGCGACCTTGAAGTTGAGGTTATTGTATTTACATATAAATTCATATTGTACACATATCTATATAAATATTTTATGCATGCTATTTCATTCCTCCATAGATTTATGAAGTTACCATAAGCATAAACAATATAAACAAAACAGAAAAGAAAGTAAAAGTAGGAATTGAGTAACAGATTATTTCACCTGATTTTACAAAGAAGGGAACCAAGGTTCAGAGAAAAAGTATGACATGCTTCAGGCTACCCAGTTAAGTGGCTTAGTTGGGAATTCAGCCCAGATTATTTATGATGAAGTCCAGTTTATTATGCTACACCACCTGTTGGTATAAATGAGATTTTTTATATTTTAAGTTGCAAGCTTTGGTCATAAAAAGCAGGTGAATATCTATCAGTAATAAGTATCCGAAATATCTCTCATACCCTACTTTACATTTTCTGAAACCTCACAGTTTAGACAAATTCCTTTAGTTTTGATTCAATAAAATATGTAAGTATTCTTTATCTGCAAATAACTTAGGGTTAGCTAATACAATTGATGAAAAGATTAAATATAGTTGTAACAGAATTTAGGAAGTAGGGTTCTCCCTGGTGGCACAAGGGGTTAAGATGCAACCTATGAAGCAGTCCACAGCAACTGCAGCAGGAGTTCGATCCCTGGCCAAGGAACAATCCACATGGCGAGCAGACCTCTCCTGACTCACCCACTGCTTCCCTCAGCAGTGTATTTCAGTCAGTCTGCCTGTTCTGCTCCCCACTCTGACTCTGGTGAATCTGCTCACTCCCCACACCTCTGATCTATACCCCAGCTCTTGTATGCATAAATAAATAAGAATTTAGGAAGTAGGAAAGGAATGGACAATGTGGGGTTGCACAAAGAGAGAAGAAGGGTCAAAATCAAAGAAATAAATCCTTCCCAGGAAAATCATTAACTACTTAATAATATTTCCCACATAAAAGACATGCAACATGTCTTTCAAGGAGGTGAGGAATATAGGATTGTTCACTTTGTTTTTGCAAACAATAGTTTGGTTACTAGCAAATTAGCAATATATGACTCATACAGTAGGTAGATGACTTTGCAACCTAATGAAGGTTGAATGTTGTTTGAAAAACAGGAACGTAATGTAGTTGAGGATACAAGTATATTTGAACTTATAAAAATAATCTATTGCCAGGTAGACAAAAAGGTTTTCTAAATTTCAGTTGTGAATTGATTAAGTCTTCATCAGGCTATTTCAGTGATGACTGAAGATTATATGCAGACTTTTATGGAGGACGGGAGAAATTCATTGGGGAAGTTGGAGCTGGAGAAAGTAATAAATCATGTGGAATATTTTGCTTTTGTTTGGATGCTTTCTGAAGGATTTTATGCTGTCCAAAATTCTCTTAATTGGAAAGAAATGAAAGTAAATCATAGCCTTTTGTTAGTTTGGTTTGACACTGCTGATAACACAAATTTTATGTGGGGATGCTAAATCATAGTTTACATAAAGACCAAGATTGATGAGGCATGAGCTATTAAATTTAGTTACAAAATGTTACATAGAAGGACTTTATATGATTTGTCTGGTTATAATGAATTCAAATTCAACTTTCTATGTGAACTTCAAACTTTACCACTCAAAATTTTACTTTGGATATATTTCCTAGTATAGACAAATAAGCCCATACATGCAATTTAAATTTATTATATGGTCCCTGATAAAGAAATTTAAAGGACTAAATGTTATAAATTGTTTTGCTTTGCTTAGAAAAGGAACTAAGATTCAAAAGCATTTATTCACACACTTTTTTTCCCTTCTGTTTCTCTTGTTGACACCGCCTACCTCCTTTACTGAATTATAGAATACATACATATGTATAGATCTGAACTAGTAGGAGATACAATTTAATATACATATCAATACTTCTACCATTAAGAAAAATTCAGATTTACTTAGTATTGTCAGGTGCTAGTTCTGTTATTCTTTCTCTCAAATAATTCTCACAACATTTTTTTAAGGTATTTACTACTAACAAACAATATTAGAGTTGGGATATTAAAGAAATTTAAAGGAAATTTATTTTTTTAATTACTGGCATTGAAGAGATTTTTTTTTTCCTTAAATGAATGATAGGCAGGCCTAAATCGTCAGGTGTAGCTATATTTTTCTAATTACAGAAAACAGCACTCCCTGTGGAGTGCTGTTGTCCATCCCTCTAAAAGTCTCGACATATTTAGTTTACTAAGCAATAAATAAATTATTTACACTCAAAATAAGTTTAGATTTAAGAGCATTCAGTTGGTTGAATACTCTATTTTCATATCCTATGCAATATAAAGCCTCATATTATATATTTTGTTATTTCCAGAAATGATGATTTAAAATCTGCAAACTGTATTTAGACAAAATTAATATTTTTCAAACTGACAGTGGCTGTAATGGAAATAATAATAGATGCACCATCCCCAAATGTGCTGGCATTGTACCAGTCCGTGCAAGATAAGCCTGAGTAAACTGCTTTGTGCTATATCCTTTATGAAGAAAAATGCTCAGAATTTAAAAATAGTCTTCTATATTTTATTAGTGTGGAACAAATGTACCTTACATTTTATTTTCAGAAGTGCAGAAATTTAAAATGAATAAAACCTTCAAAAGGGATAATATTTCTTGCTTAGATTGTGATGGAGAAATAGATACTACTAAGCACCGAGAAATTTTCTTTTGTATCTTAACAATTTTTACTACAAAACTTATTTTCATCGATCAACTAGACCATTGAATATAGTTCAATTAAATTTGCAAAAAATTTCTGAAAATATGTATCCCACATTGCTAATATTAGGCTTGACCAATTAACAGTTATACTTTACCCTATATGTTGTCACTTTTCATCCCCTTCAACTAAATAAACATACTACATCAAAATAAAATTTTGTAAAAAGCCAAGTTTGAGATTTGTGCTTCTACAGTCCATCTTTAGATATTTATTCCCATCAGTGAGGAAGTTTTGAAAGTGTCCTAATTAACGTGCTTTGATTACTTATCTAACAACAAAGAAATTATGTGTATTATTTATCTCTCTCTCTCTCTCTCTCTCTCTCTATATATATATATATATATATAAAGTAATTATATGAACTGTCTCTTGAGTATGAAGTGCGCGTGTGTGAAGAGTATTCAAACCTAAAATTAAACCTTGGGCATCTTCTTGGAGCTGCTTCAGCTCCATTTCCCACCCAGAAGTTTTGAAAATGTTGTCCATGTTTCTCAGTAATATTACGAATTATAATTTTCTTGGCTCATTATCATCTGGCTTCTTCTCTAAGAACTCTATTGAATTGGTTATTTTAATTAATTTCTTATGACTCAGCTCACATTTCTTTCCTCCTCTGGTATGAGGTCATCCTGTCAAACCCTCTTCTTGATGCTCTTGACTTTCAGTATCTTTCACACCACTGCAGGTTTTTATTTTCTTTTCAATAATTTTCTTCCCTGGTTTCTCCCTTCTTTGTATTGTTTCAAGGATGCTATTTCCAATACTTGAAGTGTAACTATTTTTCTTTTAATTTACAAATTTCCTTGGGTTGTCAGGCTTTCTCATGGCTTCAATAAGCATTAACATACAACCTTTTTTCACCAGCACAGCCTCCCCTCCTGGGCCCTTATCAACATGCCAATTGCCCTTGACTGACCTTGACTGACCAGAACAGTAGCTGTACCTCCAAATGACTATGGTCATTCAGTGCATCCTGCACCACAGAAATTGTATGAAAATCAGAGATGCAAAAAACACTGATCTTAAATGACACTGGTTAGATATTACAATGTTGGTAATTTTATAACAACATGTGATCATGCACCCAGTGCAATCTTCCAGGTTTAAAAAGATGCCCATGGGAACACAGAATCCAGAAGCTTAATTTGTTTCTTCATGTATCTCTCTCTGCCTTTTCATTTGCAGTGCATGTTCCACACATCCATGGTATCTTGCTTAAGTAAATTTCTCTATACTCCCCACAATTTAAATAATTACGTGCAAACAATGAATTACAGCACACAGAGCCCTTGAAAACTAGAGTTTCTCCCCCACTTTATTATTAAAATCAAGGAAATAGTTTATGGCACAGCTACAGCTTAGCCTTAATAGTTTGTTGGAGTGACCCACACTGATTTGTGGCAGCTGATTTTGTGACTCTCTTCCTAACCTCATGTTCAATGAGAGCATGATGATAGCAGCAAACATAATAATAAATCAGAGGATACTGTTAAATATATACTAGCATACCACGGTATAATCTTGAGAAAATGTATGAACTTTGCAATGATTGTCAAGTGAAGGGCAATACCAGTCAATGCAGCCTCAGGAAAAAATAATTTTCTTTGCATTGTCGTTATTGAGGTAACATTGGTTTACAATACTGTCTGTGATTTAGAGGAATTGGTTCACACTTCCTCAGATTTATGTCCCCACACAACACCCACCAGCAAAACTCCCTAAATGTACCTGTACCCTTTGGTGTACATTTCCAGAGCACATGTTTGGGTACACTTTGACTCAGTATTCACTTGATATGACCCGGTTATGAGTTACCTTTGTTCATTTCCTTTTTCAGTTTTATAGCTATCGGCAGACTCTTTCTTTGGGGTCTCAAAGTGATTATAAGCAAATTTTGTTTAATTTTTTTTTTTTCCCGGAGGACAGAGAGAAATCCTATGGGAAACATTTCTTGGGTTTTGCTCATGTTTGAATTAATTTAGTTTCAGTGTCTGTTATTGAATAATTGCTCTGGCCATGAGGTTCAAATTTCACTGATTAGATTGTGCCATTGTCCAGCTGCCTGTCATAGGTATATTAGAGAACAGTTTCCATCAAAACACAGACCTTTAGGAGGCCTCCCTGGTGGCACAAGGAGTTAAGTCTCAGCACTATGAAGCTATCAGCAACCACTGCAGCATGAGCCACTGCAACATGAGCCACAGCAGCATGAGTTTGATGCCCAGCCAGGGAGCTGACCCACATGGCACAACAGACCTCTCCTGTCTTACCTGCTGCACCCCTCAGCAGTGTACGTCAGTCAATCTGCCTGTTCTGCTCCCCACTCTGTCTCTGGTGAATCCTCTCACCTCCCCCCTCCTGCACCACTGGTCAACACCCCAGCTCTTCTATGCATAAAATAAATCTTTTTTTTTCAAAGAGACCTTTAAAAAGAGGTAGTTTCCACATGAATGAATTCAACCACATTAAATATAATAGTTGTAGATAATATAACTTTTTAATGTAGTTCAACATTCTGGAGAAAGGCAGGCAATAAAAATATTTTAATAAGAAGTGCTAAGCAAGGAATTAAACAAATTGATGTTATAGAGGTGGCAATTAAGGTACAATCTAAAAGTAGAAGCAAAAAAAAACTGACCATCTCAAAATCAAATACAGCCTAGGAGAATTCTTACAATGTATTATGTAATAACCCCTGTTAAGTGAAACTTTCTAGCAGGAAAATAAGTCAAGGACATGTGATTTATGATACATACATGAAATATAGTGAAAGTTTAGAGACAAACCCTCTTGGTTACCTGTGTTTCAATTCTACAATTTTATTAAGACTTCATTTGATGTAGCTTTAACATATCCATCATTTTCAGTATAAAATAATTTCACTTGCCAATATTAGAAGTCAAGTAGACACTGCTACTCAGAAGGAAAAATCAGTAAAAGTACATAATGTCATTTGAGTTATCTTAAATTGCATAGTCCTCTACCCAGATTTGAGGTTAGGGAAAATGGCTGAGACATTCAGTTTCATCAATCTGCATTAGAATGAGGTGAAGAATGAAGGGAAGAGTCAGGTTCAAGGCACACATTGAGAAATCATTCCAAATTGTAATTTCATTGTGAGTTATAGATGTGATAAAATTCATTGTACAATTTTTAAAATGTCAGAGAGAGCTTTATGGCATTTTGGACTATCAGGTCAGTAAAAATTTCTTCTACAAAATGGCCTCACACTCCCACATTTTTATTGTATGTTGCACATCATTTGGAGATGAATCTATTTAAATGCAAATGTACAATCACAAAGCAGTGAAACCAAATTATATGCAAACAAAGCTAGTTGAAGAAATTGAGTAGTTAAGCATTTTTCAATCAAATTTAAAGACAGATTTGTTTCCTTAAAAAAAAAAACACTACTTAGCAAAGTTTAAACATGTCTTTTGCAGAATTATTATTGAATTACATTATCTAATATGCCTGTAGCAATGTAGATGCATTTTGAATAAGTTCTCAGGCGTTTGTCAGGTTTTGTATCTTAGATTCATTCTAACAGTAGAAAGTCTGATCTCTTAATTCTTTCAGTCATATAAATTTTGAGGATGCTAAGTAAAGCAGAAGAGGGCATTTTGGGAATAATAACCTATGTCAATTGGTATATATAGATACATCAGTTTATGGAGGAGAACATTGTTTTACTTCATTTTATAGATGCCATGAGATGCAAGAGCATGTCTGAAAAAAAAACTTAGAGGCAGGATCAATATTTATAATTATGAGGAGATAAGGACATAATGTAAAAAGGGAACTATAATAATTGATATATGAATTAAATGAACATCATTATAGTCTTTGAGCCAACAAAAATTAGGAAAGATACTCAATAAGTTCATAATACCCTTTAAAATAGTATAGACTAATTAGGCAGATCTTGGTTGTCTCTGACTACCATATATACATAAATACTTATGGAATGCCTGAATGAAAAGTTAATAACAGTTAATATTTATTGCAAAATATTAGCTACTAGAAATCTGTCGGAACAGATTTCTGTGGCGAATGATGCAAAGTTACCTCACTTATTCTGGATATAAGTAACTGTGTTTTTCTCCGTTTTTTTAAATATAATTTTCTTGAGCTCTTCAAAGTACTAACTTTAAGTTTTCTTTTCTTTTTTTTTTTAAGATTTATTTATTTATTTATTTATTATTTATTTATTTTATTTTATTCTGGGTACAGTCAGAAGCGCAGGAGGGTGAGAGAATTCACCAGAGCCAGAGCGGAGAGTAGATCAGGCAGAGTGACAAAGTACACTGCTGAGGGGAGCATGGGGCAGCAGGAGAGGTCTGCGCACCATGTGGGACCCTCACCGGTGGCCGGGGATCGAACCGGTGCTTTAGAGGCTGCGGGAAGCTTCGCAGCCCAGTGCTCAACCGCTGTGCCACCGGGGAGGCCTACGTTTTATTTTCTTTTAGTGTTTCCAATTTTATTCATTTATGTTCTTGTTTTTATTTCCTCCTTACTAGTTGTGGGTTTGTTTGTTTGTTTTTTGTTTTGTTTTGTTTTATTTTGTTTTCTTTGTTTCGTGTCTTTTAGGTCAGTTATTTGAGACTTTTGTGTAATAAAAGTCTTTATTAGGATACATTTCTCTCTGTTTACTAAGCTCCATCTCCTATATTGATATGATTTTATTCTCATCTAATTAAATATTTTCATGTATTTACCCTGTGATTTTCCTTGATAAGTATCTTGTCCAGAAGTATATTTTTTTAATTCCTAGATATTTAGGATTTTTCAGATTTCTTTCTATTATGGACATTTCCAATTTGATTCACATAGAAAATGATATAATATGTATTATTCAGGTTTTTGTTATTCACTGAAACTGATATGATGGGCTAGCATACAATCTATATCACTAGAGCCCCATAAGCATTTTAAAATAATATATGTTCTGTTCTTGTTTAGTAGAAGATTTTAAAGTGTCAGGTCAAGATTATTTGTAAGGTTGTTTGAATCTCCTCTCACTTATTTCTATGTATTCTGTCTGTTACAGAAAGCGGCTTGTTAAGATATAATTGTAATTGCTGATTTTCCTATTTCTTCTTTAAATATATGTTTTTGAATTTATTGTTTTGAAGCTCAGTAGTTTCATTTTCATTTAGAATTTGCATTAACAGCAAAGACATGGAAAAGGAAAAGAAATATACAGATCACTACCCCTTATAAACTTAGGCAAACTATTCTTTGAAATATATCAACAAATTGAACCCAAAATACTTCTTGACCATATTGTTTTCCTATGTGATACAAGGTTAGCCTATAAAAAATAAAGTTAACTATATTATTAGAGTAAAACAAAAATATTATTTCCATCTATAAACATATACTAACAAAATTCAATTTCCTTATATCATTGAATATTTTCAGTAAAGTAGAAATAAGATATTTAACAAGATAAAAATCAGCTATTAAATACTTGTCAATATTAAGTCTAATGATAGGATACTAAAGGTCTTAACCAATAATCACCAAAAAAGCAAGGATTTCCTGTATCACCATGTTTATTTAACATTGTGTCAGATACTCTCCACAATAATGGAGTAAGAAATAATTTAAAAGACAGAAATTGAGAAAAATATTTTCATTTGCAGATTGTATTTTTGCCTATATAGATTATCTTAGAGAATGTAGAAAATCCATGTGAAATAATAAATTAATTTACAAAGATTACAGGACATAGATAAGATACCCAAAAATGTGAACCATAAAAGAATAAAATAACGAATTTTATTCTTCAAAAGACACTGCACAATGGTGAACCACAGATAATGAGAAAATACTCAAAGTATATAAATTTAACCCTTTGCACTCCGAACCATTTTACAATATTTTGATTTAATTTCTTGTGCCATTTCAAGATAAAACTTGCATGTCTCAAAAAGTTGTGTTGAAATAACCTCAGTTCCCCGTAATCACTAATAAATTGCAATGTCCCCTGAGAGGGGACATCTGAGTGATATGCTAGAATTCCGATGTCCCCTGAGAGGGGACAGCGGAGTGCAAAAGGCTAATAAAGTACCTGTTTTCTATGTATTTAAAGAATTCTTACAACCCAGTAATCAAAAAACAGTCCTATATAAGTGGGCAGATGACTAGAATGGTGACTTCATTTAAGAAAAATAACTAAATCTCTCCTACATTGAAGTCAAGAATGCTAATGGTATTTAACCCCTTGAGACAAATGATTAATAGTTTCTTTAAGATAAATATATACTGAAATCAAGATAAACATAAGTTTATATTTCAATCCAGTAATCCATTCCTGATAATTTACTCAAATAAAATAAAAGCATATATCCACATGAAGATTACTGTGGAGGAATATGGGTGCCTTGGTAGTGGTTGTAAAATAATAACATAACACCTGAAGGGTATGATCCTATACCTTTCAATCATATACATTGTTGTAAACCAATGATTCCTCAAAAAAAAAAAGATGTAAGATGTAAGTACACTTGATATTTTTATTCATAAAAATCCATAAGCTAATTAGGAGATAACACATTTTATTTATCAATACTCAGCCATAAAAAGGAACCAGGTATTATTAAATACAATACTGTGAATTTATCACATAAATATTATAGAAAATAAAGTAAGCCAGGTACAAAGACTGTAATTCTATAGAAGGCATAACTAAAATGGTAGAAAGTAGATGATTGACTGTCAGAGTTCTGGGATGGAAAAGATGACTCATAAAGGGGGGAGGGTGAAGAAAGATTTTGGAGAGATGAAAATATTTTGTATCATAATCATATAGTGGTTACTCCACTTTGTCAATCTTACCAAATTTTACACTTAGCATAACCCTAAAAAATCTTGAGAAAACATCTAGATTGGTTTGCTCAGTCAAATATAGCTTGTAGATTAGGAATATATAAAAGCATGAGGGTCCAAAGGTGGTCTTTTGGCTGCTATTAGGATAGGAAAGTAAGATACTGACTCCTATTCTATAAAGATGTAGAAGTGATTTTATAAATAATAGCTATGAATTTTGAAGAGTTATACAACTCTTGGGTCACCAATGCTCTAGTTTATTTAGTTTAGATTCTTAGCTCTCTGAGAATTTGACCCTCCCCCATTTCTGAGAAAATCCTAATTAGTCTAAGTGTCCATGGTAATCATATTTTTTCATGTCAGTTTCTAGTTTGGTCTTCCCATATACCTCTCAGATTCAATAAAATTGAAATATTTACCTAGGAGTGGGGAAATTCTAAAAAATGGAGTCTTATTCCTCAACAGTGGTGAAGTGTTTTCTCTCTGACTACTGCCTGTTTCAGTGTGTTGTTTGCCTCTTGCAAAAAGGAGTAAGTACCATCATAAGGATGGCAAGATAAAATGGAGGGGAAGGGATTGCTCATAATATCACTGACTTACTAAATGACTCAGTCTTGAAGTCAGAGTACTTTGGGTCGGGGCCTCCCTGGTGGCACAAGGGTTAAGACACAACCTATGAAGCTATCTGCAGCCATTACAACATGAGTTTGATTCCCAGCCAGCCAGGGAGCAACCTACATGGCGCAGCAGACCTCTCCTATCTCATCCTACTGCTCCCCTCAGCAGTGTACTTCGGTCAGTCTACCTGCTCTGTTCCCCACTCTGTCTCTGGTGAATCCTCTCACCCACCCACCCACACCTCTGGCCTGTACTCCAGCTCTTGTATGCATAAATAAGTAAATCTTTAAAAAAAAATACTTTGGGTATAATATTACATGAGACAACAAATTTATTTATTCTGTGAGTCCCTTTGAAATGGATTATTACCTTTTGGTTGAATAATGCATCCTACTTTGTATACACCAAAAATACCAATGAGAGGATAGTCATAATCAAGATACTAATTTTCCTTCAGCATTTTGCATTGGACAAACCAATTTCATGTGCAATATCTTATTTCCACCTCAAAATAAATTTGAATATTACTAATGTTATGAAAATTAAAGACATTGAAGATGGTATTATCATGTTTAGCAGATTGATTAAGGTTGGGAATCAGTGTTTTAATGGTCTAGTCTAGTTGCTTTATTTTCCCCAAATTATTATAATTTTGGCTATACAATCACTGATCATTAAAAAAAATCCTTCTGCTTTGTTGCATATAGTTAATAAAATTATAAAAATATCTATTTTTTCTAATATAACTATTTTTTTACCTAATATGACTGTTATATAAACAACCTGAAAATATGCAAAACGGCAAAAACTAAAATAGAGATTGGATCCTTTCTTTGCAAAATGGCCCTCTCGGGAAGATTTAAGACACTGTCCTTTCTTGTAACAATGTTTAAATTTCTTCAGTCTTCTTTGGAATTGCTGTCAATGCTAGTTTATGAACCACAGACATATAAATCACCTATATTACCTTTAAGTCACACTTCAATTTGATCAAAACCAGTGTTTTCATCTCGACTCTCTTACTTAATTCGCCAAACTTGTTTCTAAACTGTGTCTTACTGTTTCTTCAAACCAAACCCATCCTCAGTAGATGAATTTTTTTTCTTTTTTTTTTTAATATTTATTTATATAAGAACCAGGGTACAGGCCAGATTTGGGGGAGGGCGAGAGGATTCACCAGAGACAGAGCAGGGAACAGAACAGATTGACGAAATACACTACTGAGGGGAGCAGCAGGCGCGGCAGGAGAGGTCTGCCATACTATGTGGGACTGGGATTGAACTGGTGCTGCAGAGGCTGTGGACAGCTTCACAGCGAGGCGCTCAACCGCCTGCGCCACCAGGGGAGTCCCCAGGTGAAAATTTTCTATCATTGATATTGATAGTATATTTAAAGAAATATCCCATGAACTCTGTAGGAAATTTTAGAAAAGCTTAAAAGTTTTTGATCAATTCTTTTGTTGTGTACTTATGAGCATTATTAAATTGGAAAGGATTAATAAAGTTAATTAGAAAAAATTATTAATTAGAAATAATTTTCTACATGCATAATAAAATTTGTATCATAAGTCTTATGCTGTAAATAATCTTTGTTTTGACTAATCAGACTGGTCATGTGACAAATTTTCACTTCCTTCTATGTTGGTAATTTTAACAGCATTCTATTTTCCAGTTTTAGTCAATTTTCAGTGCAGCCTATTAAAAAAATATAGCAGTGACTTTCCACCAAGGATTTTAGTAATTCGGAGATCCAAGGGAATAGTCTTGGAATAATCAAAGAAACTATTTCATCGGCCTTCAATGATTGTTATTATCCTTTGAAGCCAACAGGATTTCTACCACATTCATGAATACTAACCTTAAATGTGAATCAAACAGTGTTGTCTTTCTTTGGGGTAATATATCAGGGAAAATTTTACATCAATTCTTGGGATTCTGATTCCAGGGTCTTCTAAATGGGGGAGTGACAACAACACACCCCACCCATGAACAGTTTTGAATTTCATAAATGGTGAAACTTGTTTCCATACTTATATTTGGTCTTCTCTAGTATTATTTTTTATTTAATTTCCTTATTTGCTATTAGAACTTTGCTTACTAGCTATCCTTCCTCACGGTGAATAAACCATTACCATTCTTGACACATTCCTTACATATAACTTGATAATTTTACTCAGTAGTTACTAAACTAAGTTACCTAACATTTAAAGGAGTCTATTTTCCTTTGCACTCTTTGGAAAATCTATCATTAAGATGCACCATAGATAAAACATCTGTTTAATGATTATAGGTATTGCCTGTATCATCCAACTAAAACACTGTCAGAATCTTATGGCAGTTAACAGGAATTTGGAAATGCATTCAGCTCATCTTTTATTTACATATAAGACTAGAACTTAATTGCTTATGAACTAAATTCTAAATTGAAATAAGTTTTCTATATCAATGTACTGGAATAAACATAGATTTCAAAGTCAAGAAAACATAGGTTGTGAAACGTGAACTTATCAATTACCCATCACTATACAGATAAGCTCTTTTATTTCTCCCTCACTTGTGAAATCGAAATTATGAAATCTTCATGCTCTTTGTCAATATGAGCTATCACATTGAAGAAGCCTAAAATTCCTGGAAAATAATAAAAAAATCAATTATTTTTTAATTGAAAGGGGTGTATGTAATTTACAAGGAGAGAGAGAAAGATGTATTTAGAGTATTATGTCCAGTGGATATTACTGTTCAACTTTCATCATTTGGAAAATTGAGTAAATGTTTTCTTGTGCAATCCAAATGCGTTTGCTTGAGGGAGTATCTGAGGTTCTTATTTAATTGATTTGTAATCCCTGGAAATATACAGCCAAGTATTTAGAAAATGTTAGACATATTTAGGTGCAAAATTTTCCTATATGAAGAAAATTTATTGTTTTACCATTTGTCTGAAACAATTTTGTTGAACATTCTTTTTCCTTTCCAAAGTTGTTAGTGTGTCATCATCATCAATTAGAAAAATATATAATATTAGTTATTAGAGCTAAACAGAACATTATTACTTAGTCACGGAAAAGGAAGAACTAGTGTTTGAATGGATTTCAGTATCAAGTATTGGCTTTGCTGATAGATATTTCCAATAATTGGGGATTTTAAAAAGTGTCCCAATATCATGTAATAATATCAGAAATATACTAGATGAATTTTATAAATATACTTCTGCAATTTAAAAGTTCTGAGTACCAAAGAAAGCTTTCAGAGAGATTCTTGAGATAAAATTATTTGCAAACTCTGTCTATATTCTTTGAAACATAATGTCAGCCAGCCATGCTATTATTTGTCATGTGCTCCAAAATCAGGTTTTCAATACCTATAGCTCTTGGTTCTCATAATAAAACTGTCAACATGTATGTCAATTAATGCCAATTGGGATGTGGCCACCTATTCACTAGGAACTGGATTGAAACCACCAACTAATTTCACATAGGCCATTGAACAGTAATGACTTTCCATCACTTACAACCTGAGCTATTTTCAAACTGGTGACCCAGAAATGAAAGGTTCTGTATCCCATTATCATTTCCCCGGAAAACAATGTTCCCTTGAGCTCACTTACTCCTAAACAGTTCTAAAATGCTTTATTAGTTTTACAGGTTGTACCAGTGAGGCAGGGAAATCAGAATTTCATGAAAAGTGTTTCTAAAATCCTTAAAAACAATAGCATAAGTGGATGGGAATGAAAATGATACAAAGTAAAATTTAACCTGGAATATAGGAGACATAAATATTGTCAATCTTAATTCTTAAACATATCTTTCTAATTCACATCTAACTCTTTAAATGAACCATCCATTTAAAATAAGTATAATAGTGCCTCTGCAGCACTGGTTCGATTCTGGCCAGCCAGTAAGTGTCCCACATGGCACAGCAGACCTCTCCTGTCTCGCCCGCTGCTCCCCTCAGCAGTGTATTTCGTCAGTCTGCCTGTTCTGTTCCCCGCTCTGTCTCTGGTGAATCCTCTCACCCTCCCACATATCTGGCCTGTACCCCGGTTCTTGAGTAAATAAATAAATCATTAAAAAATAAAAAAAATATGTATTATATAATGTGATATTATAAAATGGGAACAACTGCCAGGAAGTAACTAAAAGTTGCTTCTCATAATTATGAATATGTTTATATACA
Organism: Talpa europaea; assembly: GCF_964194135.1. Classification (NCBI taxonomy): domain Eukaryota; kingdom Metazoa; phylum Chordata; class Mammalia; order Eulipotyphla; family Talpidae; genus Talpa; species Talpa europaea. Next base: position 13,919,412 of record NC_140074.1, read on the forward strand.
TAAACAACTAAAACAACTATATGCATTTTTCATAATTTATAATAAGAACTTTAACATCCAAATGCATGCATTCAATATTATTAAATTTCCTTTAGCTTCTTAGCGACAATATGAATTTATAGTGAATTCTATTCAGGATCAAGAAAATATTTCTAAACGGCCTAATATGTTTAGAATTATAGTTTATACTGTTTAATTTTCATGATTTACTGAGCAGTTTTAACTGGATATATCCTAACATTTATGAAACTTTAGTGAAAGTTATACTAATTTCAAAACGAACATGACAACAATAACAATCTCAATGTATATAGCATCTGAGGCTCTACTCAACAACTAATTCTATGGTAAAAAATAAGCAATTCTTATGGTTTCCTGTTTTCCCAATATGTTATTAATTGAATCAATTAAATGTCAGAGCGGATTTAATATGTACATTGGAAAAATCTTGGCCATTTTAGTCATGGAAATATGGGTTACAATTCTAACTCCATCATTCACTATGATCTTGAAAAATCACATTTAATTTTTCCCTATCTCAGCATATACCAGTTTTCTTATCCAAGAAAAGGTATAATATCTATCCCTTCAAATGTTATAAGAATGAGAAATCATGTATGCGAATCTGAGACGCTTTATGTAGTTGATAAGTCATGATAGCATTAAAAAATTGAAGAATGATGTTGGAAAAGGTAGAATTAAATTTTTGATACCCTTCCTGAAATGTTAATTGTCATATTTTTTTTTTGTTAACTCTCCTAGAATGTGTTTAGCTTCAAATAACAGGATATTATCTTAAATTGTTGCATTGATTTTATAAATAACACATAGGAGATAAATCTAGTGATTCTACAATACCAAGAAATAAAGCTAATTACTTACTATCTTCAGTTTCTCAGCTATTTCCCTCACTTAGGGTCTCAGTGTCTTAGGGCGTCTGAAGCTTAGGGTGTAACTTGTACAACCCTGGGCATCATCAACTAACACAGACTGAACAACAAATGTTATTGATAATACCATGCAACCACATGCAAAATAATGAAACTGGACTACTATAATACATAAAATTAAACTCAAAATGGATTTAAAAGATTTTGTAAAATCTGAAACAATAATATACATTTAAGAAACATAGCCACAATACTCCATAAACTTACCTTCAGTGATGTCTTTGGGGACTTGACCCAACACCAAAGTAAACAAAAGCGAAAAAACAGTGGGACTACAAGAAATTAAATAGCCCCTGTAAAACAAAAGAAACTATCATTAAAATTAAAAGACATCATACTGAATGGTAGAAAATATATGCATGTAATATATCCAATAAGGAGCTGATATCTAAAATCTACAAAGAACTAACACAGATCAACAAAAAGCAAACAAAGAACTCAAATAAAAAAATGGGAAGGAGAGCTTAATAAACACTTCTCCAAAAAAGACATGGAAGTTGCCAACCAGCATATGTAAAAAGTTTATTGTCACGTCACTTATCATCAGAGAAATACAAATTAAAACTACAGTGAGATACCATTCCACATCCATGAGAACTATGCATATCAAAAAAGTCTGGAAACAACAAATATTGGTGAGAATGTGGTGAAAATGAAACCTTCATTTTGGTGTTGGTGGCAATAAAAATTGAACATTTCCTATTCAAAACAGTATGGAGGTTTCTACCATACCATGTGGTATGGTAATGGATCTACCATATGATCCAGCAATTTCACTCCTAGGTATATACCCAAAGAATGAAAAAAAAATTCTAAGTTATATGCATTTCTTTATTCTTTGTAACACTATTTACAACAGACACATTATAGAAACAACCTGTATACCCAAGCACAGATTAGTGGATTAAGATGTGGTTTATACACACACAAACACACATACACTCACAAACACACACACCATGGATACTAATCTGCTATATATATAAAAAAAATGAAATCTTGCCTTTTGTGGAACTAGGGGATTATACTAGTGAAATAAGTCAGAAAGAGAAAGACAAATATAAAGACACAAATCAAGGAACAGGCAAAACTCAACCAAAACAAAGCCTAGAAATTAGACTACAGAATTAAGGTAAGCAGAGGTGTAGGGTTTGGGTGGAAATAAAGGGGAAAGGCACATGAATGACTATAATACAGGATTACAGGCAGTTTCATAAACAAAAATTAACCTCAATTTTTAAAAAATGGTTAAATGAAAGCATACATGAATGATACGCCTATAAAATGCTGAAACTTGCATTTTATTGATTACTTCCAACTAAGTGATCTCAATTCATGACATGTTAATAGTGTATGTGTATTCAAATTAGAGAATATATGGATTTTCATCCCATTTTTTACCATTTACATTCTTGGACATATTTCAAATTTATTATCAAATGTTACACTAAATATTTGACCTTTTTCAACTAGCCTAGTTTTATAACCATATTTATTATATTACTTTTGTTTATTTTCTGTCTGTTGGTTTTAATTTTTCATTATATACCATTTTTTTCAACTTTGTTATTTCTTTTTGGCAGTGTAATATTGAACACTGTAACTCTCCCACCACCAAAGCAACCATAGTCTTCCACCATAGTCCATTATGCTCTCTACCCCTCCCCAATATTAGATTTTAATAGAATAGTGTTCTTGGTTTGGAATATCAGAAAGTACAAGATTAATTACAGAGGTTGTAAACCAATGTTAGTGCAATAAAGGAAAAAAATAATAAAAATTAATAAATAAATATAACATAGATAGGTTAGTGCCAACCTTCTAATTTGATAGCCAGGATTTGTTAAACATATTTTGCATATTCCAGTGTATTGATTACTTACTGTTTTTAAATTGTTGAGAGGAAGACTTACAATAACTTAATAATGCATTCATTGGTCCAAATCTATTAGATAAACACCTGCAAGTCAGAAAAGTGACTGTGAGTCCTTTCCCAACCCCAAACTCACCCACCCCCTGTGGCACAAGGGGTTAAGTCACAGCACTATGAAGCTATTGGCAGCCACTGCAGCAAGAGTTCATTCCCCCACTAGGGAGGTGACCCACATGGGACAGCAGACCTCTCCTGTCTCACCCGCTGCTCCCCCTCAGCAGTATAGTTCAGACAATCTACCTGCTCTGCTCCCCACTCTGTCTCTGGGGAATCCTCTTACCACTTCCCACTCCTGCATCTCTGGCCTGCACCCCAGCTCTTGTATGCATACATAAATAAATCTTTAAAAGCAGAAAGAAAAGTGATTGTGATACATAATTATTTTTTATTTCCAAATGTTTTGTTCACTGCATGCCTTTATAGTGTTACCATTAACCATGTTTTTTTATGGCTTTAATTTCATGATACAATAATTATACCATCTTAACATATATTGTACATGCCTATTAATCATTTTGCTTAATTGAAATACTGAATTTTTCCACATTCCATTTTTGTTGGCAAAAATATGGTTTGCATTAAATATGTTCTTGCTGAAAACATAGAAAATCTAGGTAAATTTTTAAAATATATACAAAAAAGCAAACTTATATGAAGGCATTAGGGTACTTCTCAGTCAAAATGTAAAAGGCAGTGTTTCTCACTAAGGTATAGACAGCGTATTGTATGCCACATTGCCTTTCAGTGAATTTGCTATTTTATAAGTGGCATAGGACAATTTACAAGAAAGCTGCAGAGCATGACTATGAAAATGTTCTGGCATGGGCTTCGTAATCTTATAGGGTTGGAAGCAAATATTTAAATTAGGTGGGCCTCCCCAGTGGCTCAGCGGTTGAATGCTGGGCTGTGAAGTTGCCCGCAGCCTCTGCAGCGCCAGTTCGGTCCCCGGCCACCAGCAAGGGTCCCACATGGCGCACAGACCTCTCCTGCCGCCCGCTGCTCCCCTCAGCAGTGTACTTCGGTCCTTCTGCCTGCTCTGCTCCTCACTCTGGCTCTGGTGAATTCTCTCACCCTCCCGCACTTCTGATTGTACCCAATGCTTGTATAAATTAAAAAAAAAATAAAATAAATCTTAAAAAAAAATTAAATTAGGCTTACTGAGTTCGTGGGATCCTAAGAGTCTGAGATCAATGGAACTGAAAACATGAATATTGTGCCTAGTAGTTCACATTTTTTATTGGTTTGGGTCTTTTAAGTGTGGAATTGAACATGACACTTTGAAGTAATATTTATTTTGTAATCTAAAACAAATCACATATTTTTGAAGAACTCATTATAAGTTAATGACTATGGATGATGGCCCAATCAGAAAGAAAATGATAGGGCCCTTGCCTTTATGGAATCTGTAGTTTACAAGATCAGATTGGCATTTATTGCTTTACCAATCATTTATCAAGTACTTCTCGAGCTTGAGGAGATGTCCTAGGTAGTGAATTCCAGCTATAAAAAAAAAAAAATTCTCTTCTCTCATGAAGTATACATTATATTGGTTGTGTACGTAGATGGGAGTATCAATCAATAAACATATTTTAATAATCAATAATCAATAGTGAGAAGTTCTATGATGAGAAATAAAAGATAGTAAACAAAGTGATTTGTGGAATAAGTCTATTTTGGGTGAAGCTGTCGAAACAGACATCTCATAGGACAATCAAGAGGTATAGAAAGGAATGAAATCAATCATATGCCTAAACAAAACATTTTGGTTTTTTTTTTTAAAGATTTATTTTTATACATACAAGAACTGGGATCTAGGCCAGATATATCAGGGTGAAAGGATTCACCAGAGACAGAGTGGGGATCAGAACGGGCAGATCGACTGAAATACACTGCTGAGGGGAGCAGCAAATGAGACAGGGGAGGTCAGCTGCACCATGTGCGTTAGCTCACTGAGGGAAGATTGAACTTATTCCACAGTGGCAGGAATAGCCTGATAGGACTGAGACTTTAACCCCTGCACCACTAGGGAGGCCCTAAACAAAAATATTTTGAATCAAAGGAACCAGTAATGGTCTCAGAGACACAGAAAGAGTCAGTGTGCCTATAAGTACCTGAACATGAAAAAAAATGAAAAGAGATGAAGTCAGAGGGATTTCAGGGAGCCAAATCACAAAGAACCTTGAAATCCTCAGTAAGGGCTTTGGATTTTATCCAGAGTGAGATGGAACCCCATTTGAAACAGGTACACAGTTATAAAATAATACTATCACTGTGATAATAAAAGTGCTGTGCTAATTGAATAATGAGGACCAATATGTGGTAAGGGATAGAAACTAGAAATTTGTGTAGACTGATGTCAAACTATAATGTTGTACTGTTGACAACTATATCATGTTATAAACCATTACACCAATAAAACATTTTTTAAGATTTATTTATTTATGCATACATAAACTGGGGTGTAAGCCAGAGGTGTGGTAATAGGATTCACCAGAGAGAGTGGGGAGCAGAACAGGCAGATCCACTGAAATACAATGCTGAGGGGAGCAGCGGGCGACACACCAGAAATCTGCTGCTCCATATGGGTTGCTCCCAGGCCAGCGGAGTTCGAACTTGTGCTGCAGTGGCTGGCAATAGCTTACTAGCTCTGTCTTTAACCCCTTGCACCACCAGGGAGGCCCCCAATAAAACATTTTTTAAAAGGTATGATGCATATAGAATATAGAGCAGTAGAAGGGATAATTATTCTGAGAGTTGTTTTTTTTTTTTTTAACTAAGACTGAACAGCAGAGATGATCTTATATTGATCTTAAAGGATGAATGGATTTTTCCAGCCAATGCAACAATTGGGGGGGAAACCATAAAAAGTATCTTTCCTTTTTGAGAAAACCCTCTTAAAAGTATTGGCATCTGGTTTGCTTTGGTTTCTAGTTTTGTCTTTATCATGCTCTGAGGAGGTTGAGCATTTTTGGAAGGTACTTGTTTCAGGTTGCTGCTTTTTGAAGCAGCTGGTAGTTGCAGCTGCTCCAATCTCATTCCAAATGACAAAGACATCTTGGAGAGAAAGCTTCGGATTAGCATCAGTCCTTGAATTCTTAAATTCCTGCAGGCAGCATTGGTGATAAATGAAACAGTTGGTTCAACTTAAATATGCAACAATTTTTTCCCTGCATTACTTAACTAAATTCTACAAGAAAAGCAATGGGTCTTGCAAGCCTAGAAATATTGTGAGATGGTAACCCAAATTAGCCTTTTCATATAAGACTGGAAGTCTTTATTGTTTGGTTGCATAAGCCACTGTCTTCTTCTAAAGTCCTACGCAGATCTTTTCCCTAGTGGTGCTAGGTGGGTTATATTTGGCTTCAATTTTAATTAGGACTTATCTAATTTCTTTATGATTTTTCACCATCACACTAAGGTTTAAAAAGAAAAAAAAAAATCACTGTAGCTAGCACATTTCTAAGGGGAGATCTGCAGTACAGTCTTTACTGATTGCTTGCATTTACTGAGTTACAATTTTCCATTTAATGACCCTCACATGAATGGTACCAGGATGGAAGTATTTTACTGTTTCTTCTTTTTTCTCCTATTTCTCTTTCCACAAATTCTTGCTAATTATAACTTTTTATGCTGGCTTTCTAATTAAAATTAATGCAGTGACTACTAACTAACTCTTCCTTTAGCACTAGAGTCTATAGAGACTCTGTAGAGATTGAGTCTCCCTTGTAACTCTCCCTTTGGTCAATGCTGCCTTTCAGCAGTATGTGTAATATACTAGGGAAAGGATCCCAGTCAAATTTGAGCTTATGCAGAAGGCAATGAGAGCCCACAGCAGATTTTAAAGTGACTCAAATAACATATATATATATATTCTTTTTTAATTAATTATTTTTATTTTTATTTATATGTATTTTATATCATTGTTCATATTTAAACAATGTTTACCCCCCCCCAACTCTGGTGTAGTCCCCATAGAATTTCTTTTACTAAGTCACCCGGATTCAAAATATTTTCTTTTAGTAATTGCTGTGGGAACAGTGTGAACAATAGATTGAGTTTAATAGAGATTTCAGGCAAAGGGACAAATTTAGAGGGTATTGGAATGTTCCTGTCATGGGATGATAAGCATGGTTAAAAATCAAAGCTAATAAAATACAGAAAGTAAATTTACTGAAAATATAATAGTCTAGTGTTACCATAAAGAGAAAAGAGATATTTATAACTTTAAAAAATAGATAAATAAACATGCATATAAATGTTCTCTTCAGCAGAAGCATTTGTTCTTGGGAATTTAACCTTAAATGACAAGGAACTTCATGCATCCAAGGTACACCTAGGAATCAGAATAGCCATTAAATCAGATGTGCTGAGTTGAACATGAGGACACTGTACAAAGAAATGATTAATTCAATACAGATTGGGTTGAGTCAAATAAAAAAAGTTAAACATGGTCTCAAAGATGTAGAATACCATCTTGACATTAAAAACTTAATTGAACATTGTCAAATTTACAATGACCGTTCTGGTCCTATATGAAATATAACAATATTTTGGCAGTAGAGTAATTTTAATGAGATAAATTAGTATTTAGAATCAGATCTAACTCAATTTGCTTGTTGACAGGACTGACTTCATGGGCATGTCACCAGTGTGTAGGACCCACACTCAGAAGGACCCCACATTTAATTGTGTGCTCTATTTCCTGGATTTTGCAATCCTTAATATTTTTTTATTTGAATTTGTGCTTTGTAAATGAAATGCAACGGAATATTAAAATATGGGCGTTGAACAAAGGACATAGTTACCATATGCATGCCATCAGTTAATTTGTATCAATTTACATATCATTAATGAGCACAGAATTGTAGTGGACCCACAATGCATATTCAGGAAGACTCAGGGAGACTCAAAGTGAGTACAAGGTATGCATGTTACATCAACCACTCAGTAAGTGAGGACATTGAAAACCCAGCGAGGTCATAGTTCCCTTCTGCTTTAGATGCAACATGAACAGCCAAGGTTAACTTATCATGTCCTTTTTATTTGTCTTTACCTGTATTAGACAACCATTTATGCTAAAAAAGTATGACATGGAAGGAGAGGAAAGATTGGGTAGCCATAGTTTTTATCTCCATTCCTTGCTTACTCATCAGTAGACCAAAGAGAGAGGATGCATATGGAGAAAAATTAATGCAATTGAGTAACTTTGTGCAGTGTTTCCACTGTTCTGATAAGAGTGAAATAGATAAGATTGTATGAGCTTTTAAATGCTAATCGGTGATTCCGCATATGAGGGAAATGCTCTCATCATGTTTGCATTTACACTGGCATTTCAAAAAATAAAGATGAATGGGAAGATTCATGCTAATAAGTTAAATTTTAATTTTTAGTCATTTACAGTGACATTAAATGGTAAGTTAAAAAACAGGAAAAGTTAAGAGAGGGAATTCAGAAAGGAAAAAGGTTTCTAATTTATTAGCACATGATCCTGATTTTTTAAAGTTTATTTTTTGCAATAAAATTTAGCATTTTAAGTATACAAATTCAATGGTATTAGTATATTCTCCATGTTTAGTAACTGTCACTATTATCTGTTTCTATCACCCCAGACAGGAACCTTGGATTCATTAGGAGTTACTTCTCATTAACACTTCCCTTTGCCCCTACTAACCACAAATACATTTCAAAAATATGGTTCTGCCTATGTTGGTTAGTTTATAAGTGGAATCTTACATTAAGTGGCCTTTTGTGTCTTCCTTTTTCCCCTGCTTTTGGAACAAAGGGCTTCACATTTACATTTTGGCACTAACCTCCACAGATTGTATAACCTACACTGGTTAGGAGAAAGATTAAAGATCATAACTGACTCTATGTCCTTTTAAAAAATATCATTAAATCAGAAGAGGTTAAGTCTCGGGACTGTACTACTTCAATAAATGTAATATGGAGGAAAATCTCTGAAATTACTAAAGATAAGAAATTATATGGGTCACTAAAGGGTGATTCACAGAAAATGTCCTTTTAAGACCAAAGTAATCTTAAATTGGAGCTGATTAAGTCGATAAATTTCTATGAATAATGATGGGAAAAGAATACTAGGTAAGATGAGCTGAATATGATGGACTCAATGTGTCAGCCCATAAATCAAGAGATGAATTATTGGAATCTATTTGATGATTTGACTAAAGGACATTTAAGGACAAGAGAGTCTAATTTTAAGTGTTATTGTGTTTTGTTATAATGCATCATTTAAAGTAATGATTTATCTTATATGAACACTAAATGTTTGTGTATTCAGTTTTGAAAAAATGAAAGGAAATTCATTCTTATATGGAAGTGAGTAGGATCAAGAAAGATATCAGGAAAAAAAAAACTAATTCACATCATAAAAGAAAAAGATATGTCTCAGAAATGCAAATAAATCCTGAAAACAAGCATTGTGCTTTCAAAAGGAAGTATTGTTTTGAATATCAAGGGACAATGTAGTTTTATAAACTCTTATTCAGTCTCTTTTTATATGTTACTCTACAATGTTTTTATTTTCGTGTTAATGATTTTTGTGATGGCGTTAAAGTGTCTGCTTGTTCATTTCCATGCTTATTTGATTTCAGAATACTATAAAATATATCCTGGATTATGTCCTATTCTTTCAGATTATATATTAGTGATTATTATTAGTGTGCTATTATATATTTCATTATTGTGGAATTTTGGCCTAAACATAGATTGATAATATTAGTGAGAGTTAATATTAACTGGGGATTTTTCTGTGACATTTATTGTAGATTATTCTGATGAATTTTTTCAGCAAATCGTAAAACTTTATGAAATATTACAAAGTAGTTAAGACATGGAATTCAGTTATAACATCTGAATTAGTTTTTAGCTGTGTCTTTCCTGACTATAGAACCATGATCATATTATGTAATATGCCTTTGCTTTAGTCCCTTCATTTGTAAAATGCAATGTTGAAGAGTTGAGTTATTAAATAAATATAATCCTTTTCAAGTGAGGGCAGTATGACACATTGTGTGATTAGGTCTTATTAGCAGCTCGTTTTAGCAACTGAAGCAACATAAGCTTAGAGAAGCTAATATATAGAAATGATACCTAACAGTTAGATTCTCTCTTGGCTTTAAATTTATAAATCACTTGTTCTTTTCAATGGTGTTTGATAAAATCTGTTCTATTTACTGAGTAACAATAAAAAGTTGGAAGATTATTGAATCATTTCCCCCTTTTTTTCTTCATATGATTTCTACGCATATAGAAAATACTAACTCGAAGTTTGAAATTAGCTCTGATTATAAGCACTTTGTGATTTTTATGTGATGCCTAATGATTTGTTTGTTGAAATCAAATAACCATGCCTTCAATAGTTATTAATGTCAATATATGGTCATGTTTCAGTAAAAAAATAGCTTCGAGTTACATGAAAAAGGAGCTATCTTTACAAACATCAATATTGAACTATTACTATAGTAATGATACTCGATGAGACACAGTGAGAACATAGTGGTTTCTAAAAGATATATTCCTTTTTTTTTTGTAAAAATCTTGAATGTTCAGATAATTGATACAGTTAAATCAAAAGAATTCTGAATTTAAATTTGTGTAAGAATGCTACCCCAATAACTGTTGAATTGTTAATTTTAAGTGATTTTACTTACACAGATTTATTTATTTTTACTAGTATAATGAATGTATTCATTGATCTGCTTAAGATAAGGGCAAGAATCAATGTGATAATGCTTTATTAAGCACAAAATATTAAGCTGAATTTAGTGTGGAATCAATAAACATTGTAGATTAGAGTATCCCAAAAAGATTTTATCCAAATCCTGCCACCTTACTTAGCAAAAAAAGTAAATAAGCATCAATATTGTTAAGTAGTTTGCCTAAGATTACGTGATGTATTATAATAAATGTAAGGTTAAAATTTGGTTCTCTAACTATATAGTAGCATATTTACTCTATGGTTATAGCTTTTGTTGTCTATCTTTGAAATTATTCAATAATGTGATACAGTGTTTTTCCTAACAATAAAAATAATCTCATTGCAATATCCTTATTAACATAATTCACATTTTAAATATTAAAGCTATTTTTGGCAGTTTTGAGCCTTCCTTATTTTTTATTACTTAACCACTGTATAGATGTGATCTGAAGTTTCAATTCTTTATTTTTCCATCTGGAAGTTTCACATTAAACACAAAATGCCATGAATTAATTGAAATGATTCTCCAAGTTATGAAGAAATTATGTTATACTACTATGATCAGAGCAGAAACTATGGGCTCATTAGTGTCTACTTATAATAACCAAATATATAGTTTTGTGTTTTTATTTTGTATGAGGAACTGTTTTGTATATGAACAGTGGGGGGATTACAGAAGAGGGGGAATTGCTCTTTGCTGTGCTATTCTTCCCTAATTTTGTATAACATCTAGTGCCAGTACTAAATATTTCATTTGGACCCAGGCTCTAATAAAAATGTGTTTGCATTTATTATATCGCAGATGTCATGCATCAGTTTTATACTATGATAGCATATTAAAAAGGCAATCCGTTGGGAGGGCTGCTGAGTGAGTGTCCCCTTTGATTGCAAGGAACTGTAAACTGCTCAAGGTGCTTTAAACAGAAAAATCAATAAAATAATAAAGGACAAATCTCCCAGGGACCAGAATTTAGAAATATCTCAGTAAGCAAAGTATTGTTTCTTTAAGCATATCTACACAATTATTTTCTTTTTTCAGACCCACATTTTGTCTTTCCATGTGCACAGGGTAGAAAGGTGACATCATAGCCTCATCTGACCCTACATTTAACTGCCTTAAGGCTAAGACCAACCAATAGATTAGATCTTTTGGCTTAAGTGTTCATTTTTGGTCCAATTAGAAGTAGCACCAGAAGCAGGTTAATATAATAAAAAGATGACTTGATGCACCTTTTCCTACAGAGTGTGTAGCGCTTAGAAAATAAATTCATGGCATGAGCAAAACATTTTTCATTTTCTAAAGTAAGTATGACTGCTGTGAAAACCAAAAAAAACGACCACCATAAAAAAAAAAATCTGGATTTTTTATTTACATAAGTAAACGTACCACTTAACTTGTCTCCCTAGTATCTCAAAATTGGAAATTAGCTAGGATATTCTGGGGTCTTAAAAATACAATAATGTCATTTTAAAGTAGGTTTGCACAGAAGAAAACTGACTAAATTTGGACAGTGTATGATATGACTTTGGTTTGATTAAAAAAAAAAAAAAGGTGAGCATTCTGAACTCACTCTTGATAAGGAAGCTGTTTAGTCATAAACTGATAGTTGATAATAATCTGATATTCTGGGAGTAGGTGTTTCTCAGAGCTGAAAACTAGGTTATTTTGGCTTGCACTAGTATTCATTGTAGGAACAGAAAAATAGCTCCGGGACCTTATTGTTTAAGTTAAGGTCAGGGAGTGCATATGACTCCAACATTGTTTAACACAGAGATAAAGAATTATATTTATTTCATTTAAGAGGGATATCACAGTACTCCAAGGCAACAAGAAGTGAAATATTGTGATTTTATTAATGGATGGAGTTATTTTGATGGAATTATTTTATCTTTCATGTCAAAGTATTTAGAACAATGCTATTCTACCTACTGTATGACAGTCTTTCTAAGCAGGGTTTCTGTTGACAAAGGACCAAAAGAGATGCTTTCACTTTGAAATTAATTGTAAGATTTTACCACATGATTTCTCTATTTTTAGGAAAAATTGTATGGTAGGAAGTTAAGCAGTCTGCTAGGTAATGATAATCTTTACCCCAAAAACTGAATTTTCTTCCTTTCAAGATTAAGGTCTAAAATGAAATCATCAGTAGAGAATTCCTTCATAAAAATATAAAGGCATGTATATGTATGTTTAATAGCAACAGCTAAAGACCATTCATACATCCATGTGGCTTTATATCCAATAATGTTTCTGTATCTCTTAATCCTTCAAAAAGTTTACCCCCTCTATATCTTAATATATTAAAAGGGACAGCATACATAATCCTTTCCAGGTCACTAAAATAAAAATGCACAAATGAAATGACATCAGTGACAAAGAGATATTCAAAAAAACAAATGTAACCTTATTTTTTTTTATTTCTAAAGACATCATTTCTTCATGTAACCTGTTCTTTTAAAGTCAGTAAGTAAAATTGCCTGGCACCTATTCATAACATTGCAATTGCTAGCTAGGGTAGTTTTTATTTCATCATTTTCTTAACTGTACTTTGATAGTTCTGCTCCATGGCACACAGAAGGTAGCAAAAGCACACAGAGAATTTATAAAAGTTTCCATCCTCTTGACAGCAGGACATTTTTGTTGCTGAACACAACATCACTGCTACTATGTCCAAATATCCTCAAACTATTGTCCCTCCAGTACCAAAGAATTTGATATAGTGATTTATATAAGATGAACATATTAATCAAAGTAACTATAGAAAATCTTATAACTAAGTTGCTACATTTTAGTAATTTAATAGACTAGATGCTTATTTCCTGTTTAAATACAATTAAACACTAGTAATTCTTCCGTGTAAGTAACCTTCCACAGGACTATTCAGAGAACCAGACTTCTTCATTAAAGGAAATGCATATGTGTAGGGCTTTAGATTTCATGACCTACATCAGACACCTGGGAGACTGCTCAGTCACTTTGACCTGGCTCTGATACACATTTCCTCTCATCAGAGTATGCCTCTAAGATTTATTTTCATTTTCATGAAGTTACTGAAATGCAGAAGGAGATGGAATTCAGGCCAGAATATCACTGTTAAGCATATCTCTACCCCATGTCAAAGAGACATAAAATTGGGCCTCCTCTGGTGGCGCAACAGTTGAGCACTGGGCTGCAAAGCTGCCCACAGCCTCTGAAGCGCTGGTTCGATCCCCGGCCCCCGGAGAGGGTCCCACATGGCGCACAGACCTCTCCTGCCGTGCCCTCTGCTCTCCTCAGCAGTGTACTTGGTCAGTCTGCCTGTTCTATTCCCCGCTCTGGCTCTGGTGAATTCTCTCACCCTCCCACGCTTCTGACTGTACCCAGTGCTTGTATAAATAAAGAAATCTTAAAAAAAAAATTAAAAAAGAGAGACATAAAATTCTGATGGGCATCTGGTCACTTCTCTGATACAAATAGTTTTACAGGGCCTCCCTGGTGGTGCAGCGGTTGAGTGCTGGGTTGCAAAACTGCCCACAGCCTCTGCAGTGCCAGTTTTTTTGATCCCCGGCCACCAGCGGAGGGTCCCACATGGCGCGCAGACCTCTCCTGCCCTCACTGCTCCCCTCAGCAGTGTACTTCCTCAGTCTGCCTGTTCTGCTCTCCACTCTGGCTCTGGTGAATTCTCTCACCCTCCTGTGCTTCTGGCTGTACCCAGTGCTTGTATAAATAAATAAATAAATCTTAAAAAAAAAATAGTTTTACAGAAGCAATCAGTCACTTAATAATTCAACATACACTTAGTACACTTATACTGAGCAATCATGCTTTAGTCCTTCCTTGTCAGATTAAGAATCCAAAGAAATTAGAAGGCTGCTCTAACCAACTCTCTGACCTTACAAATTCTAAGCAACATGCTTATATATACAAAATTTCTGAGACTCAAAGTTATGTCCCAAAAGCACCTTTTAAATGCATTGAAAAGCTTCATGTCTGTTGGAGGCAGCCACCCTGCGTAGTAAGCGGAAGGGCCTTGACCCGAGCCTCTAAGGCATGTGAAAACACATGCATCTCGGAGGAAAACCTCTGAGTGACAGGACTTGGTGTTGAGAGCCTGGAAAGGGACCTGCGTGGAGTCGGGCTTGTACATCTCCACAGCCTGAGAATAATAAAATGGAGAGATCCTGCGCAGTAAGCAGAAGGGCCTTGACCTGAGTCCCTAAGGCATGTGAAAACACATGTGTCTCGGAGGAAAACCTCTGGGTGACAGGACTTGGTGTTGAGAGCCTGGAAGTGAACTGCGTACATCTCCACAGATTGACAACAACAAAATAATGAGCGAACTTCCCAGGCTCAGGCTAGGAGGCGATAAGATTATGTGTGTGAGAACTAACCGCCTGGTATCCTACTGTCTGAAGTAAATAGATAATAGTAAGAAAATAGACTAATCATTCATACGTGTTATCATTATGTGGTATGCTTTGATGTTACACCTGCTACAATTAAAATAGTATATAATAAGCACTAAGACAATAAAGATTTGCTGCATGCTGGACATGACAGTCCCCCATGTCTGATTTCCTTCACCGTCGCGGGTCAGGACTCACTAGAAGTCCACACATGTCCTTAAATATCAAAGGCAGTGATTTTGGAGGGATGATACTATATTGATAATTCCAGTTTCAGAAATAAAGCCTCTTTTTTTTAAAGATTTATTCATGTATACAAGAACTGGGGTACAGGCCAGAGGTGCAGGGGGTGAGAGGATTCCCCAGAGAAAGAGTGGGGAGCAGAACAGGCAGATTGACTGAAACGCACTGCTGAGGGGCGCAGCGGGCAAGACAGGAGAGGTCTACTGTGCCATGTGGGTAGCTCCCAGGTAGAGGATCAAACTCTTGCTCTAGTAGCTGCGGATTGCTTCATAGTGCTGTTACTTAACCCCTTGTGCCACCAGGGAGGCCCAGTAAAACCCCTCTTATGGTCAGTAGGCCTTCAGCAGTTGCTGAACCACGTTTGTTTCATTTGTAAACTGAAAGAGAAAAAAAAAAGTTTACTTTTCAGAATTTTGTGAAAAAATGTACACACCACTAAAATGAATGCCTTTGTATGATTGTGCTCATGTATTCTTACTCCAGCAAGTTCTCCCTTTTTCCTGTCTAATACACAGCTAAACATTCATGCCAAAATTGTCTCTGTTCTCTCAGCTGATGTCCTTACTTTGCTTGTCTCCACCTGGTCAATCATTCTCACCTCTCTGCTCTCACAACTCTTAGGAGCTACATCTTGGCACCCACAACACTTAACTCTCTATCTTCAACCTACAGGACTTCAGCACAGCACTTGATAATAAATTTCCTTTCTCCCTCCCTTTAGACACATTATCTTTGGCTTCTGAAAGTGTCTCTAAAGGACTTCCCCACCTTCCTAAAAGGAATACTTTTCCAGTTTCCCTTTTTGGTTTATTTTTTGGTACAAAGTTCTGAATGTTGATATGTCCTTCACTCTCTAGGTATTTAGTGATCTCTCCTTTCACTCTTCTCTTTCACTCTTTAAGAAAACAAACCTATAGTATCCAAATTTATGTCTTATCTCTGTTCTCACTACTGAGCTCAAGAATTGTGTGTCCAGCTAATGACTCCACATCAGCACTGAGTTTGGTAATTGATAGCTGCAATTTCTTGTGGCCAAACATAACAATTGATTTTCATTTCAAATCTGTGTCAACAACATCCATTAAGATCTTTGAGGATCATTGTTTATTTGTCTCTCTCAGATTCTACATTTAATTTTCCACTAAGTTCTTAAGTACTATCTCTGAAGTATATCCTGGATAAGATCTATATATGCCCATGCATCACCACTAACACAAATCATGCCCAAAGATGCTGTCTTCCTTCTTTTTGTACTCCAGAGAAGTATAGAAGCAACTGTGGGTTAACATTTGGAAATTTTAATCTTAGGAAAAAAATTATCTTAAAATCTTTTGTATCTTCAATTGTGATTAAAATAGAAGTCAATTACTCACCATGACCTTCAGGCTCTGCATCCTCTGACCACTACAGCCTTCTAACCAGCTCTCTCTCATGCGTCCCCAACTGTCACAGGTCCAGCTACCATGACCTTAACCTGAGATAGGTAAAAGTCATTATTTCCTCTATAGAGTTGCTTCCTTCATCTTGGAATTCACCCTCCACACTCAAATAATTGTACAGCTGCCTTTTTCTCGTGAATCAGAAGTCAACTCAAATATTACCCCACCAGAGAAGACTTTTCTCATCACCCTAGGTAAATCCACTCATAAAAATACCTAAGGAGGGCCTCCCTGGTGTTGCAGGGGTTAAGACGCGACCTATGAAGATGTCTGCAGCCTCTGTATCCTCTGCAGCATGAGTTTGATTCCCCAGCTGACCAGGGAGCAACCCACATAGCACAGCAGACCTCTTCTGACTCACCCGCTGCTCCTCTCAGCAGTGTACTTCAGTCAGTCTGCCTGTTCTATTCCTTACTCTGTCTCTTGTGAATCATCTCACCCTTCCACACCTCTGGCCTATACCCCAGCTCTTGTATGCATAAATACATAAATCTAAAAAAAAAAAAAGAAAAAAAAAGTACCTAAGACACTTGATGTTAAAGTAATTTTCTCCCTAAAAGATATATTGGGTTGTTCATGAGCAATAGCTGAAGTAACAGGAAAAATGCTAGAAAAAAAAGGAAACACTAAACCTAAAAAAGAATCATAGTGTCCTATGATCCAGCTCACAGTCATCAAATTGCATGATTTTATGTAAAAACTATACATTTAATTCTCAGGGAACCAACTGTCTAAAATGAATAATAAACTCCATAAATAGCTAAGGAGTCTTCTAGTTCAAATATTTAGTTATTCTAGATTTCTTATTATAGGAAGATATTTTATAAAATTTTGTATACTTATAAATCATCTTTAAGCTAAACACTATACTTATTTAAGGGGGAGGAAAAGGAGGAGCACAGTTTATCATGAGGTGACACGAGCTAGGGGATCCCACATCAAGGAGCAAGTGTTAGAAGCCATGTGACTCAAAGAGTAACATTTTATTATGATAATTTTTGAATCTTTCTCATGTCTTAATTGTGGGTGTTCTCAATATTTTAGAAAACGTAAGCAACATTTTGATTCTGAACTGAGGTTGGAGGACCATTGAGATGAACTAAATATTAGCCTTTTTTATTTCATAAACCATAGCTTGTATTCTCTAAAAAAGTATTTTTGTCTCAGCACACATGTGATGAAATATTAGAATTACTATTTCAAAATAGTGTAATATAATTTCATTGAAGCACAAGGCAACACTCTGTGTTACTTAAGGATAGTCTACTTGGCACTCACCTAATTTCTTTCACATGTAAGTTTCACTTTTACTATGAATTGGGTCATTAAAGAATACTAACTGGAACATGAGGGCAATTAAACATAAAGTATCTGTGTAAACCTGACACAAGTTCTCATTATAGCTACTACACTGACCTTAGAAGCAGTATGATTTGATGGATAGGACAGAACAGCTGTCCTCCAAAAGATGCCAAGTGTCAAAAGTACCAAGAGTACAAAAGCATAAAAACCTGTTCTTAAAAACTAGGTCATTTTATACTAACTATCCAGATTATGTAAAGACATAGAGACAGGAAACAGATTAGTGGTTGCCAGAGCTTGTGGTAGAGGGTACATGGGTGACGGCTTACTGGGTACTGTGATAAAATTGTTTAAAACAACATAGAAGGGGTGATTGTCCAACATTATGGATGTATGAGGTGCTACTGAATTGCACAATTTAAAGTACTGAATTTGTTATATTAATTTCAGCTCAATAAAAATCATGAAAAACTAAAATCACTTAAAGAATCTGGGTTGCAGCAAATACTGTTTTTTTTCTTTTTAATTTATTTATTTATGCAAGCACTGGGTACAGTCAGAAGCACAGGAGGGTGAGAATTCACCAGAGCCAGAGCGGAGAACAGAGCAGGCAGACTAACGAAGTACACCGCTGAGGGGAGCAGCGGGCTGCAGGAGAGGTCTGCGCACCATGTGGGACCCTTGCCAGGTGGCCGGGGATAGAACAGGTGCTGCAGATGCTACGGGCAGCTTCGCAACCCAGTGCTCAACCACTGCGCCACCGGGGAGGCCCAGCAAAAACTGTTTTTAGTTTATAATTGTAACGTTATGTTTGATGTCTCCTTAAGCCATGTACACAGATGTGTCCCTCTGAAACCTTGTATTAGCTTTATAATTGATATCTTTTATTCACTATGAATTCTTCTCATCCTGTAAATTCCCAGTCTAGTTGAATACAATGAAAAAACAATTTAACATCCCCTCAGTCTGAATTCATTTCCCACATACTAGGATATTTAGCCAGTTGAGAATTAAAGTTGAGGTAACAGAGCAGGACACCTTGCTGTCCTCAGGTATCCATCTTCTTTATGGAATTCCTGCAATGGCAGTGGAAGATTTAGTTAAAATTTTGTTAATAAACAAGAAAACTAAAATCAAACCAAGGTCTGGAATGTTCTCTAATTTTTATTTGTTAACAGTAATTTTCCTTTGTTAACATCAAGAGTGGATGTTTTTTTGCAATCTGTCATGAAATTAAGGTGAAATAGGTGCAGATGATGAATTATGGAATGTCACAGGTATTATTGGAATGTAAGATGCTAGAAATGATAACTTACTAAATTAAAAGAGTAAATGGTGAGCTGCTCGGATAGAGGATAAGTAAAATTCTGTAGGGAAAGTTAAGACCATCTAAGACTTTGGACTTACGAAGAAACCAATGAGACTGACATTCAAAATGATGTTATTTTGAAACAGTGCCAATAAAATGAAAGGCATTCTATAAATTTTCTTGAATTTATACTTGAAAACTCAAGTTGTGTGTCTTACAAGTGTGTTATTATATGATACATAATGAGATTATAACAAAGGAATTACAAATTTCAAAGTATCTTTCTTACCGTAATAAAGTATGGAAAGAAAGTCTTTATAAGAGAATTATATATATATATATGTCATATATATAAAGTGTATATATGTAAATTCATTACATGAAATTTACATAGTAGAGTTGAAAAGCTGTACTAGATGAGATTAAATCTTATCCCTTTCTTCTGGATTGTTTTATATATAAAATTCATGTAATGCCCACTTCAAGATATTTTGAGTTTGTAATCCCTGAAATAAAGCTACAAATTTATTTTTTTTTCCTTAGGGATAGTCAAAAAGATATATGTGAAAATTAAATAATCAATGCAAATGATAAATTGTACAGAATGATAGCACTAATGGGACCTAAAGAAATCATCAAAGGTCTATAACCCTCTGGTGTTAAAAGAACCCAATCAAAATGAACGTATTCTTATTTCAATAGAGCATCACATTTATCTGAATAATAATTTATTACAGTTATTACATTACATTCAATTTTGACAAAGACCAAATTTTTTTAATTTTCATGATTAAAATTTTAGGGTAGCAAAATTTGCATACCTTAAATATGTGTCTTTGGCTTGAGGATAATTTTAAGCCAATGATTTTTAAGAAAGCAGACTCAAGATGTTTTTTGTTTTACCTCCCCTAAAATGCCTAGAAGAATTTAGATAGAGGGTCTGTTCCAGGAAGAATGTTATTGCCAGAGTTAACTACAGAAAGTGTGAGTTGCACTGTGGAGAATTTAGTAAGGCTTGTTTATTCATTATCCTCTCTATGTCCCTTTGTGTCTGTTTGGCATGCCATACATTTGTTTACCAAACATTTGTTTTTCCCATCTCCCTGTGATTTATTTTCTTGCCTTTGAACTTTCAGACTCCTACCCCTTCCCCTTGTCTTGGGATGGTGCATGAGCCAGCTTGCCCTGGAGTCTCATATTTCTGATGCTCCCCTTAAAGAAAAAATGTGTTTTCTTCTTAGTAATCGATCTTAATAAGCCAAAACAAACTAAAAGGGTAGGAGGAAATTTTCTCCTCTGCTAAAAAATATTGAATATGTAATTGGTCCATAGTATATTTTAATAAATCTCTAGTCAGATAATTAAATGCACCAATAAAAATATGAAAGAGAAGTGTAAAAACACAAAACAAGGAAAAACTAAGTGTTTTATTAATCCATGTACTTCATTTTGGTCAGAAAAGACTGAAAAAAATGTGCTACCCTTTGAAAGTATTGTCATTTAAGAAACAAGCAAGATTGGTTTTCAAACTAAAGTTACTATTAAATGTTTCCATCAAATATGAATGATAAAATAGTGACTTAAAAAATCTAGTGCATTGCTCTTGTAAAATGTTCAATTTCACTGTTAGTGAAGACTATAAGGGTGACCTCAAAATAAATTTTGGAACCTCCCTGTTGGCCTACTCCTTAAGTCTCAGCACTGTCACCACTACAGACTGAGTTCAATCCCCAACCAGAGACTTAACCCACATGGCACAGCAGACCTATCCTGTCTCTCCCCTTAACAGTGTATTTCAGTATATTTCGCTGTTCTGCTCCCCACTCTGTCTCTGGTAAATCCTTTCACACTCCCCCGCCAGGCGCCTCTGGCCTACACCTCTGTTCCTCTACACACACACACACACACAAAAAAAAAAAAAAAAAAAAAAAAAAAAGAAAGAAAAGAAAAAGGAATTTTGCCTTCAATAAAATGTCTGTAATTGTAGTTCTGAAATATGGCTGCTAATGAGAAGTAGGTTTTCACTGATAATAGAGCAGATTTTATTTTAAATTCCTCATTTCTTTTCATTTTCATGAACCAAGGAACACAGATGTGAATTCATGCTTTGTTTGTGATAGATTCTTAATATATCTGTCATCTAGTCTGCCCATTTATCTACATGTCTATCATTTATCTCTTTGCTTTTAATAGTTCAAAAAGAATCTATGAACCTATCACTCAAATCAAAATCTAGAATACTAACAAAAACTTAGGACATTCTTTTACCAGTCCGAAACACATACTTGTCTCCCTCGCATAAAAAAAAAAAAAAAAAAATCACCTGCAATTCTGTGTTCATTATCTTCTTGCAGTTGGTTTAAATTTAAATTAAGTATCATGTCATGCTCAGCAAAATAAACCAGAAAGAAAAAGTAAAATACCAGATGGTCTCACTCATAACAGGAATCTAGAAAACCTAAATAAGGGACCAGGACAAAGAATAACTATAAGAAAGAAAAAAATCAAAATCGACAAACAACTATGAACCAGAGACACACTTTGTGGGGGAGGCGGGGAATGGAGGGATTGGGGTCAAAATCAGGGGGGTGCAATTGTGTGGGGGATATAAAAATAAAAAATAAATAAACATAAATAAAAAAATAAAAGTAGCATCATGATATAATCTATATCAGGAAGGAAAGTAAATTTCTTATATCTCTAGATCCTTCTCAGGCTAGTTAAATAAGCAAATAAATAATAGATAAAATAGTAGAATAAAATTTAATTACACACTTGTAGAGAACATACTTATATACAAAGTCCAAAGTAAAGTGGGGCAAAGTGGGGGTATATACCTTGAGTTAAGAGATGGGATAGGTTCAGGGGTGACTCATGAGAGGAAGACCTGATATTCTGTAAGTAGTTCTTTGTCATGCTATAAATATAGCTTTCTCCAATAAAAAGGTTATTTCTGCTAATAACTGTAACTCTTGATAAGGCGCCTCCCCTCAATTTTTATTATTTTAGGTAGCTAATGTACCAGTAAAATTCCCCCTATGAGCCTGCAGGTCCTTGATTGGCTTCAACTCATATTAATTCCTATGTTAATGTGACATCTTTTGAAAAGACCTATTCTGAACATCTTAGGGAGGTCTGTCCTTTAGTTATAACTTTTTTTTTTTTTTTAACTTTATATGGCAGTGCTAAGAATCATCCTTTTGGTACATAGAGTTACAAATTGTTCATGTCCATTCATATTGAGCACATCATTTTCTGATCATTTCAGTGTTCTCCACTCACCTTTTGACGGTTGTATTCAAGTTTCATTTTAGTAAGTGTTACTGTTAAATTTCTCATTTCTGATATTTAAGAAAGTATGCTATTAATACAGTCAGGTTAAAAATCTCTGGATTTCATGTTATTCCAATATGTAAAATATTCTTTTCTAAAGTGGTTGACCAAATTTTATAATCTACAAAATGATTATGATAGCTTACTGATCTGTATCAACCAACTTCTAGTATTTTAAATGGTCAGAAATGGTCAGAAAAATGGCATGCCATTTTCATCATGATTTGAATTTAACTGACCACAACCAGATCCTAAAAGATAATCCTTTATATTGTTTCTATTATCACATATATACATTCAAAAAATAAATATATAAAGTTATATCATATAAAGTTATAACTAAAGCATATTTTCAAAGGTAACATATACTTGTATCATCATTCCAAATAAAATACAATTTTACAAAAAACTCATAAACCCCTCCCTGGCCCTTTTTATCACAATCCACCAAAAGATAAAAGAGAGCTTTTTGTTGACTTTGGATTACTTTTGTTTACTTGATGAGCTTACAAAATGAAATACATTACTTGTATGTTTTGTGTCTGTTTATTTTGCTCAATGGCATATTTGTTACTTTCACTCATTGTAAGTCATTCACGTTGTCTTATGTGGCAGTAGTCATTCATGCTGTATAGCATTTTACATGGTAACCATCAAATTATTTCCTGGTTTTTAGCAAATATGCATGAATTTCTGTTGAATATTAGCAGGAAGAAAATTGATGAGTCCTGGGAAATGGTGGTCATACTTTATAAAGATTATCAAGTTTTCCAATGTATGAGTAATGTAAAACATTTGGTATTCTCACCAGTTTAAATAATTCAACCAGTACTGCTTCTTTTCCTTTTTCCTTCCCTTCCCTTCCCTTCCCTTCCCTTCCCTTCCCTTCCCTTCCCTTCCCTTCCCTTCCCTTCCCTTCCCTTCCCTTCCCTTCCCTTCCCTTCCCTTCCCTTCCCTTCCCTTCCCTTCCCTTCCCTTCCCTTCCCTTCCCTTCCCTTCCCTTCCCTTCCCTTCCCTTCCCTTCCCTTCCCTTCCCTTCCCTTCCCTTCCCTTCCCTTCCCTTGTCTTCCCTTGTCTTGTCTTCCCTTGTCTTGTCTTTCCTTTTCTTTTTAAAAAGATGTATTTATGTATTGAAGAACTGGAGTATAGGCCAGATGTATAGGTGGTTGAGGGTAAGAGGATTCACCAGAGACAGAGTAGGGAGCAGAATAGCCAGATTGACTGAAATACATGGAGCAGGTGAGACAGGAAATATCTGCTGTGCCATGTGTGGGTTAGCTCCCTGGCCAGGAATCAAACTCAGGCAGCAGCAGAGATAATATGATAGCCCTGAGACTTAACCCCTAGGCCACCAGGGAGTCCCTCAACCAATACTGTGCCAATGCCTGCTTTTGTCCATCTTTAATTCTAATCTCTCTAAAATAATGTGTACTGGTGTCTGATTGTACCTTTAAAAAAAAAGATTTTATTTATACATGTAAGAGCTGGGGTATAGGACAGAGATGCAGGAGGGTGAGAGGATTCACCAGAGACAGAGTGGGGAGCAGAACAAGTAGAATGACTGAAATACACTGCTGAGGGGAGCAATGGGCTAAAGAGGAGCAGTCTGCTGCACCATGTGGACTGGCTCCCTGACCAGAAATGGAGCAAGTGCTGCAGTAGGTTCAGATTGCTTCATAGTGTTGAGACTAAATTCCTTGCCCCCCAGAGAGTCCCTGATTGTACCTTTAAATTTGCTAGTAATTGATTAAGTTGACAATGTTTCATATGTTTATTGATCATTTACATTGCATTTGGTAAGGCTATTCAAGTTGTTGATCTCAAACAAAGCTATCAGTTTTTAAACAATCTGTGTTTATTGTTTTAACAAAACAACAGCAGAGCTGACAGAAAGAGTTCATTCATGGTAAGGGCTGGCTGCATGCATTCCCCTAATCCTTGTCTTTCCACTCTCTCAGTTCCTTGGGACGTGAAACAGTGGGAGAGTCCAGGCAGGTGGAGTCCTCCAGCTTGCTGATTTACTCAAGCCTGAGGCCTCTAGTCTTCTGAACTCATTAAAATAATTTTATGAATATTAATGTTCACAGCATCCTTTTTCTCATGTTTCCCTTTTGTACTCATTACCTATTAATTTGAGAGACCCATAAAATATATTTGGGATAAATTTTCTTGTCAGGTATGTGCATTGCAAATATTCATTTATTATTTATTTCTTTTAAATACATTTTACCATTTTTTCCTCCTTATTTTTCTCTAGTGTTACTATATAACTCAGTGTTATTTGTAAAAAAAGGCCTTTTAAATAATTTTTTGTGTCACATTTCCAAATTTAATAGCATTAGTACAGCAGGACATTCCTTTTCAATCTATCTTTTTGGCGAATAAACAAAACTACCAGTAATTTTCTTACTATTTTCACCAAGATAAATTGAATATTGGAATTTTAGTTACCCCACATATAATACTGATCTAGCAATAAACAAATAGAATACATAAAGTAGTTAAGCAAAATGTGTTTCATAAGATGTATGATACAGAATCTTTATAAGAGTAATCACATGGATTTTTCTTTTATATTTTGAATGTATTTCAGATCCTGCTTTTGTAAACTATATCCAGGGCAAACATTCACATACATGCACATAAACTGAAAATAAAATATAGATTTTCTTAAGGGCACTAGCCTCAATTCCCATTTCATTTCTTATACACTTTTATAATGTCAACATTTTAAAAATCTATCTTATTACATTCCTTAGTGGTTTTACTCATCATACATTTTATTTTTGCTCAGGTGATTGCCATCTACTCTTCTAGGACACACTCACATTTAATCAGCATGTGAACTTTTATTTTTTTTTCTGTTTACTTTTTGTTTTGAGGCATTTAATTAGTAACTTTTTTAAAGATTTATTTATTTATGCATACAAGAGCTGGGGGTACAGGCCAGAGATGTGGGGGGCAAGAGCATCCACCAGAGACAGAGTGGGGAACATAACAGGCAGATTGACTGAAATACACTGCTGAGGGGAGCAGCGGGCGAGACAGGAGAGATCTGCTGCGCCATGTGGATTGCTCCCTGGCCAGCTGGGTCTCAAACTTGTGCTGCAGAGGCATCGGATTGCTTCATAGTGTGTTGCATAACCCCTTGCATCACCAGGGAGGCCCTGATTAGTAACTTTTGTCTTTGGTATATAGTACTTCAGGTTTTAGAAGTTATCCCAATTTTTTACTAGGTGACATTTCATATCAATAACTATTGCTTAATATTTTTTGTGTTTGTCAACTACATTTTTAGATTTATGAAGCATGTAATAATCTTGAGTATATGAATAGGTATGTAATTGATTGAATTTTGGTTAGTTAATCCCTCATATCAACTGATAAAATTAATAAATTTTTAAGCAACAACAAAGCTGATAATAAATAACTCAAAAAGAATGCTGTAAACAGAATATTGGCCAAAAATGATACCCATGAACTAGTGCCTGGAAACTTTGTGAGACAGAAAGTGGAAGGGGAAAAAAAATAGTTTTTTTTTTTGTTTTTTGTTTTGTTTTAGTAGCTTAAGAGATATACTGTATATCCCCTTTGTTAAAAGATGCCTTCTGGGGGCCTCCCCGGTGGCGCAGCGGTTGAGCGCTGGGTTGCGAAGCTGCCCACAGCCTCTGCGGCACCGGTTCAATCCCCAGCTGCTCCCCAGCCACCAGAGGAGGGTCCCACATGGCGCACAGACCTCTCCTGCCGCCCGCTGCTCCCCTCAGCAGTGTACTTCCGTCCTTCTGCCTGCTCTGTTCCCCGCTCTGGCTCTGGTGAATTCTCTCACCCTCCCGTGCTTCTGACTATACCCAGTGCTTGTATAAATAAATAAATAAATCTTTAAAAAAAAAAGTTCTTCAGTTGCTTCTAAAAAAAAATAAATTAATAAAAGATGCCTTCTGGGGTGGGGGGTAGTAATTACCAACCATGATGAAACTAGCATCATCTTCTTAAACCCCATTTCTGTGCCTCTGAGATCTCAGGCACCAAGTATTACCACTCCCAAAATGCCATGAAACAGACTTCCTCACTGGGAGGCTGCTGGGAAAGAGGAAGGAACTGGGCAACCATACTTGTGTTAATTTCTAAAAACAGAGGAGAACAGAAACCATGAGGGTGGTTCTCCTGGACTTTCCTCTGTTTTCAGGCATTAGCATTTTGGCAGGTGGGAGGACCCCACTCCCTAGGAAACTATGGCATCATCAGGACCCTGTGGTAGATCCAATTGTATGGTACATTTCAAACTTCAGTTGTCTTCCCTCCCAGTCTTCAGACCCTGACAAGACTCTTGCTTATGCCAGGAGGTGCCCTGGGTTATTTGTTGTTCTAGTGGCTCTTATTAAGCATTGGTTACTCCACTTTGAGCCCTGCCTGGTTGACTGGATGGTTGCCCACAACAGAGTGGTTAATTTGGAGTTTGACTTGGAGTCTGTATTATGAAATGCTTCCTTTCCTGCTCCTCTTCTCCCTCTCTCTATCCCCTTTAAACCCATCACAGGTTAAAAACTCTCTGTGCACACTGGAGCCAGACTGCTTTTATGCCAAGAGTATGGTAGACTTTTAGAAGAGTCAATAGGAGGTTTTCCTCTTATAGCTCAGAAACCCTTGGCCACTGCTTAGTTTTACCAAGTCTGAGTTTTGGTCCCTGAAGTTTTGCCTGGTATTGTTGCATGATGTTAGCGAGTTCTTGTCCCGTGCCAGAAAAATTAGGTACATGGATCCTGAGAAGTGAATTTTATAAAATTTATTTAACAGTAGGAAAGCTGACAGCTCCCTATATTGACAAGAAGGGAGTACCCAAAACAGGTATCCCTGAAATACTCATTTCTGGGGTCTTCTATACCAAATATAACATGGTAAGTGGCCTCTATCTTTTGAAAACACGCGCAAGATTGGGGAGTTAGCTTGCTAAAGATTAACATGCAGGCAGCTAAAAACCCTGGAAACTTGCTAGAGATTAACACAGCCCAAAATGCAGGTTCATCACCCCTCCTCCCTCCTGCTTTCCTCTTATTAAGCATTTTTGGGGGTCTCCTGTCATACACAGGCCTCCTGCTCACAGATGCAGGACCTGTGAGTTTCATTTTCCTATGATTTCTCTTTTGCCGCTTTCATTTTCTGTGGGCCACTACCTTGTCTACCTGGCCAGAATCTGTCTCAGTGTCACATTCAGTTAGATATATATAAGCTAGTTTGCAACTTCAGATATACATTGTAGTCCATCCATTCTGTTTCCTAAGTCTTTTTGATGATTATTAGTGAAGTTCAATTTCCAGTCACCTAATGATCAAAGAGTTATTTTACTAGTAAATAATTTTCTGTTGTGCTCTTCAGACAACTTTGTTACACTGCAGTTTTCGTTTACCACTACATCTTTGAAGAAAATAAAAGCAGAAGAAATCACATTCTTTTTTTTTAATATTTATTATTTATACAAGCACTGGGTACAGTCAAAAGCGTGGGAGGGTGAGAGAATTCACCAGAGCCAGAGCAGGGAGCAGAACAGGCAGACTGACGAGGTACAGTGCTAAGGGGAGCAGCGGGTGACAGGAGAGGTCTGCGCACCATGTGGGACCCTCCTGGGCAGCCGGGGATGGAAACAGCACTGCAGAGTCTGGGGCAGCCTCGCAGCCCAGCGCTCAACTGTGCACCACTGGGGAGGCCCAGAAATCACATTCTTTAAAAAAAAACAAATTTGACCTTGCGAACATCAGATGTAAAAAGAGACTCATCAAAATTATTCTCTTTTCCTAATAGGGGTATTTGTAAACATCACTGTGATTTTTTTTTAAAGATTTATTCATTTATGCATACAAGAACTGGGGTACAAGCCAGAGGTGTGGGAGGTGAGAAGATCCACCAGAGACAGAGCGGGGAACAGAACAGGCAGATAGACCAAGTATACTGCTGAGGGGAGCAGCGGACGAGTCAGGGGAGATAAGCTGTGCCATGTGTGCAGCTCCCTGGCCTGGGATCAAACTCAGCTACAGTGGCTGCAGATAGCTTCATAGTTTTGTGTCTTAACACCTTTTGTCACTAGGGAGGCCCCCAAACTCTAATTTAATCACAGGCATGCCTTCTGTAGAAGGCATGAATCCCTCTTCCCCTCTGAGTTCTTCTTGGCTGGCAAATAATTTAACATCAGACAGACAGATAGAAAGGGAAAAAAATAAGAAACATAACATATATGAACATACATACATACATACACACACACACACATATATAGTAGAGAATCAGAAAAAACTTAGTAACCCTGCAATGTTCTGTTACCTCCTTAAATAACGTCTTCTTCAGCTAAAAACAAAGGAAGATGGGTTTTTGGGGATGGTGGGAGACAGGTCAGTTATGGGAGGTCACTGTAATAGCACAGTATGACTATTACGCAGAATTAAGTTGCTGCATTTGCTGCCATCAGGTGCACCCACCACTGAATCACCCAGAGTCCACTGTGTCTCCTTCCCTCTTTGTTCTGACTTCTCGCCACCATCACCCCCTCTCTGGAGGCTTTACTTCTATATTGAGTGTTCAAAGGTTAGTTTTAAGCTTGTCTTTATGTGACCCTTAGTTTGGGAAAACATGTTTAACTCAGTCATAATACTCTGGCAAAAGCAGAAGTCCTTCACAAATAGTATTAGATACTAGATTCAACATGTCTGGAATCCAGACCCCTAACTGTCCTGTTCCTTGGCAGGTTTTTTTTTTTTTTTTTTTTTTTTTTTTGTTGTTGTTGTTGTTGTTGTTGTTGGTGTTCAATGTCTCCTTCCTCTAGGAAGAGGCCTTTAATTTCATACAAAGAACCTAGTAAAAAGAAGCCATTAAAGAGCTTTTTCATACAAAAGCTAATTAACACTCTGAGCATTCCCTCTGATTTTCTACAAGTTTCCCAGCTTGGAAGGGGAAAAAGTACAGAGAAGAGAAAAAAAAAACAAACTGTGTCATAGTGACACGCCACAGTTCTGCATGATTTTCCCCACTCACCAGGAGACCTACAGCAGCTCTGCCCACCAGTTCACTGTCTTCACAGCCACATCTCCAGAAAAGAGCAGCACAATGCTTCCTTGGCAGCCTCTACAGAGCACTCAGAATTAACAGTTAATGTTCATAAATTCTTTTTTCATAAAACAGTATATAGATTATACGTTTTATATAAATAGAAAGAAACATGCATTAAAATGTGTAGGGTAATTTTATTTCTTTGCTTCATGAAGGAACAAACATCTGTTTTTTTTTCAAATTTCTATTATATCCTTTATTCCATATTTTAATTTTTTTTTCTTTATAGCATGATCCTTAACATGAAGTCTTGGTGTAATATGGGTTATCTGTATATCCCAGCAACTCCAAATAATATTGGTTTCAGAAAGACTTATTTTTATTTACTTTCTCACAAAATCCATTCATGAATTATTTAAACAAAGAAAAAGATTCTTTTGAGATATGTGAACACTTTCACTGACACATTCTGA
Organism: Talpa europaea; assembly: GCF_964194135.1. Classification (NCBI taxonomy): domain Eukaryota; kingdom Metazoa; phylum Chordata; class Mammalia; order Eulipotyphla; family Talpidae; genus Talpa; species Talpa europaea. Next base: position 13,949,532 of record NC_140074.1, read on the forward strand.
CACTGTGGAGCAAGTACCACCATCAAAAATTGTAAAGTGTTTATGACTTAGCAGAAAATCCTAATGATGGTGGTGGTAGGACAGCATTCTTCAAAAAGTTCATTGTTGTTCTTATTGCTATAGATTATAGACTGCAGCAAAGTTGAATCAAAATGATTTCAAAGGTTATTTTAAAATGACCAAATGATAATAATATTTAAAAAGTTTCTCAACTGAAATATACATATATGTTTATTTTTTTAAATTTTTTTTTTATTTATTATACAAGCACTGGGTACACTCAGATGTGCGGCAGGGTGAGTGAATTCACCAGAGCCAGAGCAGGGAGCAGAACAGGCAGACTGATGAAGTACACTGCTGAGGGGAGCAGCGGGCAGCAGGAGAGGTCTGCGCGCCATGTGGGATCCTCACCTGGCCGCTGGGGATCAAATTGGCGCTTCAGAGGCTGCGGGCAGCTTCGCAACCCAGAGCTCAACATCTGCGCCACAGGGGAGGCCATATATATATATATATATATATATATATATATATATGCATGCTTATATGAAGACAGAGTGATATATGATAAAATTCATTGTCTGAATTAGTTAAAAATTAATCAGTATTAAAATTTTGTAATAATGGCTTAGAAAATATGGTGGTATTGTTTGATTGCCAATATATTTAGTTTCTTTTTTAGTTATTTTTATTAAGCTTTATTTTCTTACATTGTTGTTTATTTTTATACAATATTTTATTTCTCTACTCATATGTAATCCCCACAAATCTCCCACTATGACATCACCTGTGAACTGTCACCGTAGTCTTTTATGCTCTTACCTCCCCTATTTTGAACCCTCTCCCTCCCCCTTTTCAGTTTTATGCCTCACATCTATAATTTGCCTCCAAGTTTTGTCTTTCTTTTTGAAGCCTTTGTTTGGTTCCCCTATATTCCTCCTGAAAGTGAAACCATCCAATATTTTTCTTTTTCCTTCTGACTTATTTTTCTGAGCACAATTCCTTCTACTTCCATCCATGTTGCTGTGAATAGCATGAGTTTATCTTTTTTGATTGCTGAATAGTACTCTTATGACAGCATTAAATGGCTTCTTCATATCAGCACAGTGTTATAAAACACAGAGATATAAAACATATCTCCTGAAATTATGATACAATCCTTGCTTTCCTGCTAAGGCTCAAATCTATACAAATCATGCTTCTGGCCTTCTTGAAAGCTTGTCTGGAAGGCTCCTCCCCCCTGCCTTCCTATTTTGTTGGGCCATTGGGAAGCATACCCAGATCTCAGAATGAGAGGAGAAAAGTAGGGGTATTAATTTCTGCACCTCTTTTTTACTTAGCTTCATTCAGATCTGACAAATGTTAAATTTCCTTTTTGGCTATAGAGTTTGTCTCCTAGCACATAGCCCTGGTTTTCACAGACTCCATTAACGTGATTCCACCAACCAGTCCCATCAGGATTAGATGTAATGCATTTCCTTGAATCTAAGTAACATCACATATTACTATTTGCCACCATAGAGGAGGAAAAATGATTTTCCCTTTACCTCTATGGCTTCTTGGTTGAGTCACCCCCTGTAATAAAAGAGAGATTGACAGGAGAAAATCAAAAGTTTTATAATGAAACTGCAGAAAACTGAGGGGTACCCAGGGATCCCACACTGTTAAGGGAAAAAAAAAAAAATGCCTATTCTAACTGTTCAATCATCTACTCGCACAAAGGCAAGGAGAACAGACTCTTTGTGTGCTCAAAGATCTTTAACCGATATGAAAGTTCAAAGATCACAGAAAGAGAAAGTGAAGATTTCAAATAACATTGGTATATTATAGCTATGGCCTATTCTGGTCCCCAGATATGTAATGGTTATGCTGCAAATTAGAAGTTGGAAGTGTTCTTCCTTTTTCTGTGCTACAAATTTTTTTAGTTATCAAGTGATAACTTATTGTAATAACATGCAATAGTAACATTTAAAAAAATAAAGAATTCTGGAAACATGTAGTTCTGAAGTATCAAACCAGATAACCTTGTTAGTGAGCAGAATGAGGGGTCCCTCCAGACCCCTCAAGCCTGAATGTTCTAATTATGTGGTGCTGCCCACAATATAAAGAGAAAGCATACATTAGTGCTTAAGACCTCTGATGGAAAGAACTTTAATAGAATTAGGGTGTAATAGAGAAGAGAAAAATATATAGTTTCCCAGTGAAACAAACAAATTTACCCATCTGATGGGTATATGCCCAGCTAAACAGGCTTAGCCCAAAGCAGAGCCACTGAGGCCTGTTGTGTTGGGCAACACCACACTGACGAAGACACTGGAGTTGTGGAGCAGGGTGAACAAGGCAGGATGCTGCTGAGAGCAAGGTCCTGGCTGTTTTTATTGATGGAGTAATCATGTAGCATCAGCTACGTGCTTTAGGAAGACAAGGAGAAAAGGATGCGTGAAACTTAGGAATGCTATCTAAGGCTTGGGGGACATGAGTGCTGACCATGTTATCAGCTTGATGACCAAGTGTTGTCATCGAAACTTGGCCAGACCCCTGGCCAGAGTCCTAATTTTATCAACAAGGCATTCCACTGATCAGCTTCTGGGGTCCCTTCTCATACATTGGTCCTCGGCCACCCAGGTGTTCCTGGTCATACCTCATGATGTATGAGTTGGGAGTAAGTTTATGCATCTGTCCTCAGCTCCCCGGGCATTCCTGGTCATACCTCTTGATGCATACCCTTCCCAGAGTGATCAAACTTTCTGCTCTTGATTGATATTAAAGGCACCTTGTAAGGTTTGGCTCCTATGGCTGATTGACTGGTTCTGAAGAGTGGTTCTGAAGGGCAGTTCTGACCTTGTATAGGAAGGCAGAACTGCAGGTAACCATAATGGCAGCCGAATAGGCCACTTAAGTTTAGCAGACCCACAGAGGCCCAAAAGCTCACACAAATCTGATGCAGCTTCTAGTGGGAATCATAGCATAGGGGCAGAATGGGCCAGGCAAGTCTAGAAATGATGAAGGGTAAGGATAGAAAAACTGGAAAAGAGGCACCACAAGATCAGAAACCTGGCTCATAGAATGCCAAAAGCTAGAGGCAGGGATAGAAGGGATTAACAAAGTCATTAACCCAGCTATGGGAGCTAAGATCCTTAGGCACCAAAGCCTAGGTCACAAAGCACAAAACCTAAGCAGGAGTCAGACTGCTATAGGGATTGTCCTGAGCACAGACCTGAAGGTGAAGATAAGGAGATTGAAGCCCATTGTAGAATCTGGGCCCCTTTGAAATTCTATAGTTATTCAAAATCAATGACAAACCAACCACTCCAGGAAGGAAAAAGTCCCTCCAAAGAGGAGGAGACTCAATCAGTGCAGTCTCTGCACTGGAAAGAAGCAGCAGTCCTTCTGCCCACCTGTGACAATGCAGATGCTTCTTTTTACCAACTCTGTCCCTCTGAAAGGCAGCAGCCTCCCTGCTGGCCTGTGACCTGTTCCAAGCTGGGGCTGGGGCTTCTCTGCACTGACCTCCCTCAGCAGAGGCAGCTTGCAAGGCCACCTGCCTGTGCCTATGCAGGCCTCTCTCCTAGCAAACCTGCCCCTTTCAGGGCAGCCCTTTTTGCCCGCTTGTGTCTATGCAAGTGTCCTGTATTCTTCTCTCCCTTTTATAATACACCTGCCCTTTTTGATATAACTAACATCTCTATGTCATGGAGAAACTCACTTGGGAAACTCATCGTGTGCCGCTAGAAGGGGAGCTCTGGTGAAACCTTTTCCTGAGTACACCCAAGGGCCCCACTCTCCAAATCCAACATTCTTAAGAGGACATCAGAAGGAATGGGCAAAATCAAAATACAAGTCAAGATAAAGACTGCTTTTGTCAGCCTCCCACTGGGTCTCTCACCCACATCTCTTCCAAGTGTTTCCTTCCATGTTCCCCAGGTCCCTGGTTTAAATACAAGGCTGAGAAGCAAACACAGATTATTTTCCACATGTCTCTCTGCTCTGTGTGCCTCCTCAAGCCTTCTCTACCCAGTCCTGTAGTTTCCCCTCTGCACTCAGTCCCACTCAATAGGTGGAGAGGGAACATGGAACCTCCCCTTAATAGATTACACTCTTAAAACCTTACTATTCCCCCTGGATTTGTAACAGGGTGGTGCCCAGGAAAAGGGGAGGTTGCAGGTTCCCTGCCCCACCCAAAGGAGGGTGGAGCTGAGCAGGGAGGAGAAGAAGCTGCAGAGGAGACTGGAGAAGGGAGGAAGCAGGATGGGGAGCAGAACTGAGACCTGAAGGGAGTACACGGAGCAGAGAGACATGTGAAGAAACTGTGCTTGTCTTTTGGTCCTGGACTGGTTGAAACATATGAGGGTGAGAGACCCGTGGGGAGGTTAAAATGGCAGCTTTTATCTTGATTTTAATTTTGCTTTTTTCATCCCAGACTTATCTGGCTGTTTCTGACCCTTTCTGTGGGTCTCTGCTGGCAGGTGCTTTTGACTGTGGCAGGCTTTGTGGCCTTGCTCTGGGCCAATCCTGTTTGGGTGGACTTTTACCCACGAGGTAACTGTGGGTGCTTGACTTAGAAACTATATTTTTTGTCTTTTCTGTATAGTTCTCTAATTGTATTTAAGTCCCTTTCCATTAAAAGTCTTATATATTTTGTGTTGAGGCAGTGGATGGAAGAACCTATTTAGAGCAGGAAGGTTTGGGCGTTCTGGGGTGCCCGTCTCCCTGCCCTGTAACAGCTTCTCTAAACTTTAGATAGAATTCTGCCTAATTCTCTGTTCTCTTCTCTTAGAATATTTACTTGAGAAAATTTGTATCTGCGCATTTGTACTCTCTATCTTTGTGTAGTATTCCTGGACCTTATTTCCAGAAAGAGAGAGAGAAAAAGAGAGAGAAAGAGAGAGAGAGAGAACATGTGTGAGTGTGTGTGTGTTTTCCACACCAGCAAGCAATTCTAAGACCTTGACAGGATGTCCAACAACTCAATTCATCTCGATTCTGACATTATTTACCCACAGCCGAATTAGATACCTTCAGTAAAGGAGTCTCTGCTGCCCAAACAGCCATCCATTTTAAACACAGGCTGCAGGCCCAGGCAGTGCTTCTGATCAGCTGGTTCTGTAGATCAGAGAGCAGCAGAAAACCCTCCACAGGTATACTAGATCACCCATTTATTACCAAGGGTGTTATTCAGGGACAGCCGTGTAGAAGAAATGCATAGGGCAGAGTATGAGGTAATAAAGATGCAGAGGCTCTATGCCCTCTGCAGGTGCAGCTTTCTCCCAAGTCACCGACCTAGAAGCTCTCTGAGGCCCACTTATTTTGGGGTTTTATGGTTTCATGACATAGGCATAAATGAGTAGTTCACTGGCCCTTGGCACCTGGACTCAACCTATACCTGTTCTCCTTTACCTGGAGGCCTGGGTGCACACATTCTAGGAATTACACCTTCTATTCATATTCATTTCCTTGGTAACTGGTCCCTATCCTAAGGTGTTTTCTTAAAGTTACCTTCATTAACCTAACAAGAGATACTTTAAAACTCTCCACTCTTAAGAAATGTCAAGGATTTTGGGAGCTAGGAGGCAGGAACTGTAGGGCAAGACCAAATATATATGTGACGTATATTTTGGTCATCTGAACGACTGCATATGTATCTTTCTTATAAATCAATATTATACTCTTTGCACTATAAATCTTTTATAAGACTTTTGTCGATTTTATAAGCAGGAATGTTTAAGGGTAATCTCTGTAGGAAATGACAGACTAACTTCTGTGAGAACATATCTCCAAGTTGTAAAACTGCCTCTTTTCATGAAGAGCTAAGTGCACTTTTCCTTTGGATAAGGCCAATTAGCAAACACTGAAAACCTAAGATTTTCTCCACTTCAACTTTTAAAAACCCTTTGTTACTGCTGAGGTGAATTCAGAATCCTGCTCTCTTCCCTGTTGCATTACCTTGAATAAAGTCATCATGGCCTGTTCAACTTTAGCCAGTGCAATTTTTACTTTGACGGTAGCTTTTTGATATTTCTCTTTTATTCTTTATAGCAGCTATTAGTTTGTACTTATCCAAGAATCACTTCTTAGATTTATTAGAGTTCCATTACACTTTTTTTTCATTTAGAAATCTCTACTTTTATATTTGTGAATTATAATTGTTATATTTGTGTTCTTTATGTTATCAAATTGAATGTGTCCTTTATTATTTTCATTCTTTCTTTTTATGAGTGATGAAGAGCTTTAAAGGTGGATAATTTTCCTCTCAGTACTACTCTCATTATAGCTCAGAGTTTTAAACATGTAGTAATAATTATTTGGCAATTGAATTTTGATTACTTCTTTCATCCAATAATTATTTAGGGAATAATGGAATAAATTGCCACATCCTAGGTATTTTATATTTCTACATTTGTAATTTCTTTATAGTTTTAATTGTGCTATAATCAGGAAATTTCTCTATTTCAATTTTCTAGAATTTAATAATTTTCATTTTACTCAGCTTATAATTAAACACTGTATGTTTTCTGTGGATAAAATGAGTAGATTATAGAAAGTGTTGAGTGTTTACATCTTATTAAATGTGTGTTTTTAAATGTGCTATATGTGAAATATCATTAATTGGGTTACTTATATTCTGTAGATTCTTCATTATTATATACTTTGAATGCCAGTGTCAGGGAAAAGTGTTAATAAATTGCATTTATATTTTTAGGTTGAATGTTCATGTCCCCCCCAATTCATATCTTGACCTTTAAAACTTTATCCCCCAAGGTGATGGTTTTATAGTGGAAGCTTGGGAGGTGTGTAGGCAGGGTGTCACGCCTGAACGCCCAAACCTGCCCGTTCTAAGTAGGTTCTGTTATCCTCTGCATCATGACAAAACATACTTTACTACGTAAGACCTTTCATGGAAAGGAACTTTAATACAATTAGTGTTCACTACAGAAAAGGGAAAGAATAAAGTTCTAAACCAAGCACCCGAAGTTACCCATCCCCTTGTGGGTAAGTGTCTAGCCGAGCAAGGTTGGCCCAAAGGAGGGCCACTGAGGCCTGGAAGCCTGTCACAAGTCTAAGGCACCTGCTGGTGGGTACCCATAGGAAAGGGATAGAAGGGGCCAAGTATGTATGGGTCAGAGGGACAAAATCAAGATAAAGCTGTTAAACCTCCCCATGAGTCTCTCACCCACATCTCTTCCAACCAATACAGGACCAAGAAGCAAGTGCAGCTTCTTCACATGTCTCTCTGCTCCTTGTGCCTCCTCCATCCTTCCTCCCTCCTTCTTCAGCTTCCCCTCCTCTCTGCTCAGCTCCACCCTTCCTTGGGTGAGGCCAGGAACCCAGAACCTCCCCTTTTCCTGGGGACCACCCTGTTATAATGAGGGCAGAACCCTTATGATGGAACCAATGTCCCTATATAAGAGGCCCCAGAGAACTAGCTCACCCCTTAAGCCATATGAGGGTACCATAAAAATACAGCTCTCTTCAGAATATTCCTCATCAGACTGATTCTCAGGTTCCTCGATCCTATGTGCCCCAGTCTCCAGAACTGTGAATTAAATGTATAAGCCACCCAGCATAGTATTCTTGTTATACAAGTCTAAACTGATGTGGTTCTGATGAGATACTGGAGTTTGTATAAATGTGTTATCTCTGAGAAAGTTTCAGCCGAGTTCTCCTTTCAGAGGCACATGGCAAGTTTGCCAAGGAGATGAAGACATTTGGTTATATCCAAAAGGAGTGCGTTTATTAGAAAAAAAAGGAAAGGAGAAGAATATACTTGCACAGGCACAGCAGGCAGAAAGATCTGCTGTTCAGCCAGGGCAGGGGTTGTTCTGATAATGTATTCCTTTTGGGGGTAGGGTTTCATTCCTTTGTGCAATATTATCTGTTGTTGTGTTAATCATTTCTGGGATGTGATTGGGTTAATTTGTAAGGACCAGTGATTCTCTGCAATCACCTTCAATATCTGTGTCCCCATCTCTTGGCCAAGGCTATGGATATGTTCTGTTGCAGTCTTTCATATTGCCTGACCTTGCACTTACCCTCATCTGCTGGATTTGGCCAGGAGGTTTGTGCTTAAGTATTTTTTTTTAATTTCTATAGCTGGTTTAATCATGTTAATCATTTACACCCCACCACCAGTTTCTGGTCTTGAGATGTCTCCACCCCAAATTTTCTCCACTAAGCCTTCATCATAGACTAAAACAATCATGTTGTTTCTGTCACTCCATCTTCTATTTATAAATAATAAATAACATCATGACATTTGCTTTGCATTAACATTTTTTCTGATCATTATACTTAGCACATCATTTTTAAGTCCTTTAAACGTTTTCTGATACCTATGTGAGAACTTTCTCTTTTAATTATTCTGAGTGAAGAGTGGTGTTTACCTTAAGGATGATACATAGTTGTATTTATTTTATAGCTACTTTTGACTTATTATTTGTGTTTATGAGTGTTTTGTTTACATTTATTTCTTAAGAAAGATGGTCTTCCCACTGTGCAATCATTTCCCCCAGATTTTCATTTTCATTCCAGTTTCTTACTTCAAACAATATTCCTAAACTTATATAAAACATATCAACTTGTGGGCCTCCCCTGTGGTGGTGGTGCAGCAGTTGAGCGCTGGGCTGCGTGGAAGCTGCCCGTAGCCTCTGCAGCTCTGGTTCCATCCCCAGCTGCATGGCGCACAGACCTCTCCTGCCGCCCGCTGCTCCACTCAGCAGTGTATTTCATCAGTCTGCCTGTTTTGCTCCCTACTCTGGCTCTGGTGAATTTTCTCACCCTCCTGCACTTCTGACTGTATCCAGTGCTTGTATAAATAAATGAATAAATCTTAAAAAAAAAAAAGAAAAAAAAAACATATCAACAGGAGAAGTGGAAAAGGATATCTACTCACCAGGTCATTATTTCATAAATGCTAAAATAATATATAAACTTTCTGTGTTTTTCTCTCATTGCTTCTCCTCCTTTTAGTTTTCCTTTGAGAGCTACATTTGTCTCACTACAGTCTTATTCAATTTGTAACAGTGTGATGTCCCATCCAAGGAGTGTGGAGCTAAGTAGAAAGGGGAAGCTAAAAAAATTAGGCTTGAGAGAAAATTTAGGAAGAAGAAGGAGGGCAAAGACTTGGAGGAAGAACGTGGAGCAGAGACATGTGATGAAAAAGTCACACTTACTTCTCAGTCCAGGACTTGCACCAGGGACTTAAGACCCATGGAAAGAGACACTTGAAAGAGACTGAGATGTGGGTGAGAGCCTGTGGGGAGGCTGACAACGGCAGCCTTTATCTTGGCTTCTATTTTGATTTTGCTCTTTTCCTTGCAGACTTGCATGGTTCCTTTTGCCCTTTTCCAAGGGCCCCCATCAGAAGGTGCATTAGACTAGTGGCAGGAGTTTGGGCCTCAGTTTCCCAGCTTTGGGCCAACACTGAGTGGCTGGGCACTTACCCACTAGGGAATGGGTAAGTCTGGGTGCTTAATTGGAAACCATTTTAACTACATTCTTTCTCTTCTCATTGTTGCACACTAATTACATTAAAGTTCTTTTCTCTTGAAAGTCATATGCACTAAGAGTGTGTTTGTCTTTATGCAAAGGATGGCAGGACCCATTTAGATTAGGTAGCTTTGGGATTCTGGAGTGGCCCTCACTCTGCCCACTAACAGATTTCTGTTTTTCAAAGATTATCAAATTCATTTCTAATACTTTTATAGCCATGAGCTATTTGAAAGCTTATTATATAACTTACAGAATTTTTCAGTTCATAGTACCCAGTGGTATTAAATATTACCTGACTTTGCTCTGCATATGTGTGCAAGTATGTATGTATATCTAATGCGATGAGTTCTCTGTAGTAAACAGCCATGCTATTCAAATCTTCAAATTCCCACAGTGCCTAACACAATGCTTCTTTATATAGGTATTCATAAGATTTTTTATTTTATGGATTTCAAAATTTGAGGAAAATAAGCCAGATAGAAAGAAGTGCTCCTGAATCTTCATCTGTAAGCATTAATATTTTCCATTCCTTTTATCCTTTTCTGAAAACAATGTTTCACATTTCACAGAAATTTTGCTAACTTCAAAGACTACACCAAGCCATTTTATTTATCAAAGGAAATAGTGGAAATAATCAACAATTAGTCTTAGAACTATGCATGCCCTAATCTAGCAATAAACAAATAGTAATTTTCAGTTTTATGTATAAAGGATTTTAAAGATTTAATTTAGTGTAAGATAATTAAGAACTGCATAAGCAATGTCTTTTCTCACTGTCCAGTTCTTTTATCCACATGTGCCCATAAATGTTCTCAGGAGGTAGGGAGAAGAACAGCATATTTCAAGATGTTTATATAATGCATGTTGAATAATCTTCAGTTGTGACTGTAAAAATTTCATAGCTAATGATTAAATGTACTGCTTATATTATTTTATGATTGTTGTTGCATAATCATCTGAATCTATTTATACATTCAAACTAAGAGGAATGAGAGTGGGGATTAAAAAATTTCACTGAAGAGCTACAAGAATTTTGTTCCCAAAACAGTCTTGTTTAACTCTGATAAAATGAAATTGTCTGGCCAAGAGTTATAGTGACCAGCCATGCTATACCACGACTTCATGATTAAGACAAAAGATTTCCCTGTACCTCTCAGGGATTTGAATTGTGAACAATTACTGAAATAGAAATTTGACTCTCTGGCCTCCCTAGTGGCGCAAGGGGTTAAACACAACTGTGAAGCTATCCTCAACCTTAGCAGCACCAGTTCAATCCCTGGCTGTCCAGAGAGCTATCCATAGGTGCGGCAGACCTCTCCTGCCCCCCTCAGCAGTGTATTTCAGTCAATCTCCCTTTCTGTTCCCCACTGTCTCTGGTGAATCCTCTCATCCCCCCATATCTCTGGCCTGTACCCCAGTCTTTTGTGCATAAATGAATGAATCTTTAAAAAAAATAAAGACATTTTAGTTATTAAAGACTGGTGTATTACTTTGAAAATATGTTGTGCAAGTTTAATCTTGCCACAGGGTACCTTAACAGGGGTGCTATATTGCTTAACATCTGCATCATTTATAGCAGTGACTGTTTAAAAAGCAATATTCCCTGAAGGTAAGAACTCTGTGCAGAGGCATGAAACTCCAAATAAACCCATGAACAAGCTGCATTACAACAGATTACTTTCTTTAACTTTCATAAGTGGGGTCTAGGAAAATCTGACAGAAAATGACCATTTCCCCAGTTTATTTGTTTGGATTGTAATGGAAATGTAATGTCATTCTCTGTGCATTTCTTTGTAGCTGATCAGAGTTCATTAATATTGTAACTAAGACATCTAATTATTTTTTTAACCAATAGGAGACTATCTTGATTTAGGATATTAAAATATAGTAATACCTGAGAGGAGAAAGCACACATTGTACAAAAAGGAGAAATTATATAAAATATATGTAAAGTAAAAAATATATATAAAAGAAAATAAAAAATAAAAATAAATGAAAAAAATATCAAAATATAGTTGTATCTCCATGTTGATCTTGAAGCATCAAAATCAAAATTCTGTTAAACCATACTCTGACATGTGAATAATTCTTTCTTAAAATCTAGAGCCTTTGAAAACAGGTTTTGAGAAATACTAGGAAAAAGTAAAGCTCAGATGTTGCAAAACTAGCTATTTTTTGATTAGTAGTATAGGAATTTACCTACAGTAAAGACTTTTAATATGTGACTTCTTACTGCAATTTAAAAAGAAAATTTATATTCTTTTTGGTAAAAGCATATTGCTTTTTCATTACATAAACTTAAACACTTACTATATTTTAATTCCTAAGTTAGTCAATATTATATAGCAGACACAGTATTCTTTATGGGGAAATTTGAATGAAATCATGCTAGTATTTATCTCAGAGACTTTATTTCAGTTATTTCAGAGACTTCTTTAAAAAAGTCTGTCATGCTCTAAAATATAGTTTAAATATACTGTTGAGTTTTCTAAGGATGCCAGCTTTCGTCTAGCATGCAAGATAGTGATGCCATTTTCACAGGCTGCATCCTATATTGAAAGTAAAGTCAGTCTTTTCAGGTTAAAAAAAAAAAAAGTTTAACAGTGGAAAGCCAAGCCATCCATCTCTGCAGTGCATTCATTAGCAAGGAAAAATTTAAATCCTGCATTGTCTTCCTTTAATATCAGCATATTTTTCAGTCAGAACAACTTAGACCTAGGAATTCCTCCTATCAAGGATAATTATTTGTAATTTCAGTGAGTCACTGTTCCTACCTATGTAAAATAAATTCAAACTTGTTTATTGGAATAGAGCTCTCAGAGTAAATCTGTTGGACTACTCAGATTTGAATTCTCACCTTGATTATCTGTAAATGTGTTGTCTAATGATTATTGAGACTTTATTTTCAATTAAAGTAATGTGCAAGAAAATAGTACACATAAAAACACAAACATTCACATGTTTGATATCAGGGAGACCAAACTACAACATACATTCTTTTTTTTTTCCTAAGATTTGTTTATGCACACAAGAGCTGGGGTACAGGCCAGAGATGCGGGGGGGTGGTGAGAGGACTCATCAGAGACAGAGTGGGGAGCAGAGCAGGCAGATTGACTGAAATATACTGCTGAGGGAAGCAGCAGGAGAGTCAGGAGAGGTCTGCTGTGCCATGTGGGTAGCTCCCTGGCCATGGATCGAATTCGTGCTACAGTGGCTGTGAATAGCCTCATAGATTGTTTCTTAACCCCTTGTACCACCAGGGAGGCCCCAAAATACATTCTATTTCAATGCATATTCTGGGCATGACTTATATTCAAACCATAAATTTTATATTTAAAATATTTACAATGGCAAATTAAAGGTATGGAATATGTGGCTTTCTTTCTTTTAATACTTTTGTCAGGATATTATATTCTTGAAAATTTTAGTCTCCCTCTGAATTTCACTGGATCTTTTCTTATATAAAAAATCAACTTCAATATGTCAAGATATTAATGAATCAAATATGCATGTAAATTAAATAAAATTGGACAGCTAGTATGTGTAAAAGTAATTAATGATTGCTAATATTTGAGCATAATGATTTTTAGAGGATTGCAGTATAATTAGCTAAAATTACTTTAATAAAACCAGTAATTGCTTTTGAAACAGGACAGCATGTAGAAAAATCTGCATGATAGTCAATGTATTTACTCTCATTATTTTAAAATCTAAATCTCCCTGTGAAGTTCTATGACCAGGGTCCTTATAGTTGTTTTTTTTTAAATTATTATACAGAAAAAATAAAATACTATTGTACTTTTTATATCAGAACAGCTAAACTTTGTTTTTTTTTTTTTTTTTTTCCAGGATGTGGGTTCCTATTGATGTTTTTATGAGTTGTTGGGATCTATGAATGGGGCTTTTGGGTTACCTGTGAGAAAAGATTTTTGCAGAGGTCAGTTTGCCCAGGAGATGGAGACTTTTATACAGAGACAGGCAGGAAAAGGCTAAATTTTTAAAAAGGATAGGTTTAATAGAAAAAGGAGACAGGAGTAAAAGAGAGGCATCTGCATAGACACAGATGGGTAGAGAGCTGCATTTTGCCAGGGCAGAAATCATACTGAAATAGTGTTCTTCTCTGAGGGAGAGGCCCATTCCTTTGTGGAATTGTTATCTATATTGAAATTAACCACTTTTAGGGTATGATTGGGCTAATTTGTAAGGAACAGTGATTCTCTTAATGACCTTCAATCTATGTCCATATCCCCACCTCTGGTCTAGATCTCTGGAAATTTGCTATAGCAGCCAGTCTGCTGCCTAAGGAGTTCTTGTGTCTAAGAAATTTTCATTTCTATAGCTGATTTAATGATCATATTAATCATTTCTACTCTTACCTCCAGTTTCTGTCTTGTGACACCTCCATCCATATTTTCTTTTTTTTTTTTTAAGATTTTTTTAAATTTATGCATACAAGAACTGGGGTACAGGACAGAGGTGTAGGGTGGGTAAGTGGGTGAGGAGATTAACTGGAGACAGAGTGGGAAGCAAAACAGGCAGATTGACTGTAATACACTGTTGAGGGGAGCAGCAGGCGAGACAGGAGAGGTCTGCTGTACCATGTGGGTTGCTCCCTGGCTGGCCACAGATTGAGCTCATGCTCGTGCTGCAAACTCATGCTGCAGAGACTGCTGTGCTTAACCCCTTGCACCACCAGGGAGGCCCACCATTCAATATTTTCTACTCTAACTTCTATCACATTTTCAACCAATAATTGTACATTTACTTTTTGAGAAACTAAAATACCAAAGAGAAATAGACTTTTTTTTTTTTTTGCATGATTCAGTACTTACAAATTTCCTATCACCTACATTTACTCAGGTAATATAACACATCACCATTTAAGCAACTTTGCATAATGTCATTTAGTCCCTAACCTGTAGCTGGGCTTCTGGTAGGGCGAGTGGGAGAGAGTGACCTATAACTTGCTGCATGAAGTACCCGATACCTAAACTGATCAGTCAAGGATATCTGACCCAAACAAATGCTCACAGCTCTATATAAGGCAAACTTCTTTTTTCTTTTTAAGATTTATTTATTTATTTATTTATGCAAACACTGGGTATAGTCAGAAGCACGGGAGGGTGAGAGGATTCACCAGAACCAGAGCAGGGAACAGAACAGGCAGAGTGATGAAATATACTGCTGAGGGGAGCAGCGGGCGGCAGGAGAATTCTGTGCTCCATGCGGGACCCTCGCCCAGAGGCCGGGGATTGAACAGATGTGCTCAATTGCTGCGCCGCCAGGGAGGCCCTCAAGGCAAACTTCTTTATAGTATATTTAGGTGGGAAAAGTATCTGGATGAATTTTACTTTAAACTACCAGCCTTAAGGATTTCCAATCCAGTCTTCAGTGGGGCATTCCAAAAGGACTGTAAATAGCTTTTCATTATATGGGTTTTATATTGCTGAAAATGGCAATATATTATAATTAAAATAATTTATCATTTTAAAACCAAAGAAGAATAGAGGGAAATCATTTTTTAAAGATTCAAAAATATCCAGTAGAATTTATATAGGGCTCTTATATTCTCTTAATAAAATTTTTGCACCATGCGCATTGAAATTATTGAGCTTCTCTGGTATGTCAGGTACAGGACCAAGCACTGAAAAAGCTTTGAAAAATCATGTTCTTAAAAAAACTCACAATGCAAATTAGAGTCTATACAAATCTGATGTTTTCTAATGCCTCCAAGTAAGCAGATTGCATATTCAAGTTAGAGTGCAAAGAAATATCGAGTAATTAAGATAAGGAAAACAGAATAAGAATGTGATAAAAGAATTATGTTCTTGTGATTACATATCACATGAGATGGCAGAATTATTGGAACCTACTAATTTAGTTGTTAGGTTAAAATAACACAGAAGAGTAAAATGCATTATGGAAAGAGGTGAATTAAAGGAAGCACTAACATGTTGAGTCAATTTTATTTCAAAAGAAATAGATTTGAAGTTTTTGTAAATGCCATTGGCTTCTTTGGTCATAAAAAAGGTATTACATCTGTGTGTGTCTGTATGCATGCATTGGTGCATTTAAAGTTGTATCTATATTTTTCACACTAAAATAGCTATCATATTCAAATGGGGTAGTAAATATATATATATATGTATACATATATATATATAAATGAAAACAGCTAAAATTATACAAATTGAAATTGTTACCTAAGCTCAGCCTCAAATAAATATTTATACTGGAATCTATCATTAAGATGCAAAGATTAAATAAAATATTCCATTTTCCGTTAGCTGAAGATATATTTCACATCTATATATCCATTGTAGAAATGTGTCACTTAGAGAATATATAGAGGACATGTAGCTCCTCAGTGAGCAAAAATAAACCAATTGTAAATTAAAATATGTACATTATTTAGCAAAGAAATATGTAGAGTATTGATTATGATTTTTCCCACTACAATTTGATTATTTTCATGAATAGACTGACTGCTGCAATGTTTGTGTTCTGGTGGGAATAGCAACTTATCCCATTCATGTCAGTTTGCTTCCTCAGTAAAAATCCATGTTTACTTGTTCATACTTGGTACTGAGTACCAAGAAGCAGTCTAAAAGTTTACATATATCACAACAAATTCCCAGAACATCTTTATGTGTTGGGAATGATCAATATCATCCCATTTCTCAAATATGGAAACAGAAGCACATAAATTTTAATTCATTTAATTCATACATAATTCAAGTCAGAGCTAGGATTTAAATAAGTCTGGCTCTCAACATTTTCTTTTTATACAAACTTATAATTTTTTTCTGTTATTTAAACAATTTTATTATTATTATTATTATTTTTGGCCCAGATAATACTTGCATTGGCAAATAGAGAAAGGAATTAGAATTGAAAATTCTTAATAATCATCCAGTGTTTTACATTTGTGGAATGTAATTTTACATTTTACAAATGTGGAAACTGAGGCTCAAAGATCTTTAGTGATTTCCCAAGCCCATACGGTGAGTTCATGCCTTGCCAGGACTCGACCATCCAGCTAGCTTTTAAAGCCCCCTGTGTATAGCAATAGATCATCCTTACTCAGAGTTTATACAAACTTATAATTGAAAGCTGCTTCTCACATCCCAGGAAGAGAGTCAAGAGAGAATATTCCCAGCACCTTTGCAAGCAGTCAATAAGTTGTTGAATCAGACCTCATGCAAAGATTAGACTGCCTAACCTGTAAAATCCCTTCTGGTTTCAGCATTAGCTTATTCTCTAAGTATTAAATTAATGAAATTCACTAGGCTGTGGGCCTAGAGCCAAGATAAGTTGAGGCTTGAAACATGGAAAGAAGCCGGTAAGTGCTGCTCTATAGTTAACAAAATATTTGAGAGGGTTCACTTCCAGCAGTCAAGTTCAAGGCCTGAGACCCACACCAGCAAACACTTAGCTGTTACTGGAACTCAGGTAACAAGGAGTAACATCTGATGCTCATTTTCTGTTCCCTGAATCCAGCTTTTCGGACTCATTACCCTAATGGCTGGTCATGGCAAGTTTTTCTTCAGCTAATCAACAAATATCTCTCTCAAACTCAAGGAGAGGCCCAATTAATGAAATATCTAAGTTTTGAAAGTTTTTTATTATTAGTTATTGAGGTAGCATTGCTTTACAGATACATTGTATTTCATTCAGAGGTATAGAATCACACCTCTTCAGGTGTGTGTTACTAAGTTTTGAATTTATTGCAAGCTGCTTATAACATTTTGGTATATGTTAATTTTATAAGTCTTTGTGTTTCTGTCTATCTGCTAAGGAATGTAGACATTGTGATTTTAAACTGCATTTGTTTTTCTGATAGATCCTCTAATTAGTTAATTTTGGGTGCTGACTTTATAAAAAGAGATGAAAAGAATACTTTAAAAGAGGAAACAGGGCCTCCCCGGTGGCGCAGTGGTTGAGCGCTGGGTTGCGAAGCTGCCGGCGACCTCTGCGGCGCGGTTCAATCCCTGGCTGCTCCTCGGCCACCGGAGGAGGGTCCCACATGGCGCGCAGACCTCTCCTGCCGCCCGCTGCTCCCCTCAGCAGTGTGCTTCGGTCTTTCTGCCTGCTCTGCTCCCCGCTCTGGCTCTGGTGAATCCTCTCACCCTCCCGTGCTTCTGACTGTACCCAGTGCATGTATAAACAAATAAAAAAATAAATAAATAAATAAATAAATAAAACATGCCTCTAAAAAAAAAATAAAAAATAAAAGAGGAAACATGTTGAAAAAATGAAAAATGAGTGAATATTACTGTTTCCTTATGAAAAATCTCTGGCAATGATCTCAGACTTAGATAATATTTTACTAAATTTTCTGACAGTGAATTTGGGGGATTCTTTCAAAGTGAGTGCTTTTATTACAGGGTGATGAAACAATTAAATAAGCTTTATTCTAGTGGCTTAAGCAAGTGCAATTAATTATTCCTCTTTCCAAAATTTTCATAGTATAGTTTAAAGTATCGCTGGCCTTTAGAGTCAAACTTGAGAATATGTCAAGAACAGCTTGCCCTGGGCAAATATAAAAATCTACTATACTTGAAGTTTTCTGAGAGTGGTGATATTTAATGTCCTTCTAGATTAGCATCTGCTGCTCTCTCTGCATAGAAGGTCACTCATTTTACCTGGATTTCTCTTGTTTGTCTTTTAGAAGTGGCCATAAATGTCATCTATGATAGGCAGGTATCCCTGAAATAACAGTGGGGTATTCCCTCTCTTCTATAACTAATAGAAACTTGCATTCATCTTTCCACCCAGCATATTTGATTGTAATAATTTATTTCCCTCCTATCTAGCATAACTGTGATATCCTTGAGTGTATGTAGAATCCATTTCTTTGACTTTGAAGGACAGAAAAGTATCTAATAATTAAATATATTTACTTGAGGCTAAGATTATATTCCCTCCCTTAAATCTGTTTCTAATGAGCTGTAGGCAATGTTTTCTGAGTGTAAATTATAAAGTAAATGAATATTGTAAAGTAGAAAGGGGTGTGCCAAAGGATCTACCTAGTGAAGAAGATTCTTAAGTGCAGATATTCCTCTAGCTATTTATTCTTAAACTTCTGAAATTCCCTTTCTACTAATTTTTAATTTTTAAGGTTTATTTTTTATTTATTTATGCATACAAGAACTGGGGTGCAAGCTAGAGGTGCGTTGTGGGGGAGTGAGAGGATTCACCAGAGACAGAGTGAAGAACAGAACAGGCAGACTGACTGAAATACACTGCTGAGGGGAGCAAGGCACAAGACAGGAGAGGTCTGCTGTGCCAGGTGGGTAGATCCCTGATCAGGAATAGAATTCATGCTGCTGTTGCTGCTAGCTTCATGTTGCTGAGACTTAACCCCTTGAGCCATCAGGGAGGGCCTTAGCATTTGATTTTTAATTGAACTAATATTGCATCTCAACATTAATTAAGTTTCAGGAATGCATCATCGTGAGTCCATCTCTGTATATTCTATATCAAATTCACCACTAAAATTTGAGTTCTATCCTTCATTATACAGTTGACCCCTTCTACCTGATTTACCAACTGCTCCTTCCTATCTCATAACTGTTAATTTGGTTTTATAATCCAGAAGTTTTTATTTGTTTTATTCAGTTCATTGGAGTGTTTGGTTTCTCTATGAACTATGCATTTCTTTTCGCAGGTTTTAATGAGCAATCAGATGAACTGATTAAAACATGGTCAGTTTATATATTAATTTCCTCTCAAAACTGAATATAAAACAGACCCCTGTTGCCCACATCAGATTCTGTTGGCCAGTGTGTGAATGTAGTTTCTGTTGTGGTAAAATATCATGTGAGCCAGTTTCAGCTTGGGCTGTATTGTCCACATTAAGTTCATCACATCTTGCAGCTTTCTGCCCCAGCAAAAATAATTGCTTTGATTCGTCCACAGGAATAGCCCAGAAGTGTGAGGGGATAATGTCTGAGAGACAATCCTCAAACAATGGGAAACAGAGGCTTTTAGTTAAAGACTCCAGCTTCTCTTATTGTAGAGGAACCATTCTCAGAGGCATTCTGAGTCTTCAGATAACTAGGGGGAGCTTGGAGTCAAAGTCTATAGCAAGGATCTTGATAATGTACATATATATATATATATACACACACACACACACAAAATTCTATGTTTCATGTCATGTTTCCTCACTTCTGCACTTAAAGCCCTTTTTAAAGATCTATTTTAGTGGTACCAAATGAAGAGTCTAATTGTAGTGGTGCAGGAAAATACACTACTACACTATATCAATCATTAAGTGGCAACTTTAAAGTATCTTTTTTTTTTTTTATAGAGGCATGTTTTATTTATTTATTTATTTTATTTGTTTGTTTGTTTTGTTTATACATGCACTGGGTACAGTCAGAAGCGCGGGAGGGTGAGAGAATTCACCAGAGCCAGAGCGGGGAGCAGAGCAGGCAGAAGGACCGAAGTACACTGCTGAGGGGAGCAGCGGGCGGCAGGAGAGGTCTGCGCACCATGTGGGACCCTCCTCAGGTGGCCGGGGAGCAGCCGGGGATCGAACTGGCGCCGCAGAGGCTGCGGGCAGCTTCGCAACCCAGCGCTCAACCGCTGCGCCACCGGGGAGGCCCTAAGTGGCAACTTTAAACAATCAATGGAAGGCTACATTTCTTTAAATCTTTCCAAACAAATCAATTTCATCCCTGTTATATATGTCACAACTTGGTTAGTTCACTTGAATATACATTGGAACAGAACTAAAGCTGCTCACATAGAAAAATCTTGGCACTTTCTACAGAATTAGGAGCCAAACATTTAATACTTCAAACAAAATATCAGTGATAACATCTGTACCTAACACATGTGGATCTTCTTTTCATCTGTTAATAAGGAATCTCTACTTCCAGCCATTATCAAGCATTTCAGTGTCTTTTTTTTTTCCTTAATTTGACCCTAAAAAGTTCACTGAGGTAATTGATATAGGAAATATTTAGTCCTAAAAGACATGTTAATTATTTGCAATATTATATTTTATGATATCAGATTCCTTGTTTACTCTGAATTCATTCTCTGTTCACCTTGGCAATGGAGAACCAGAAAGTACATGCCTCAAATACCTTTGTATACATCTAGAAATAGCTCCTGTAAATTAGGTAGAAATTTCATGTGGCTAAAATTTGATGAATTACCTTGAAAAACTAGCAGATTTTCATTCATGAAAGGAATTTTAGTGTACTGTCAGGTAGCACAGAAATAACATTTACTGATAATTATTTTAGGTTAAATGTTTAACATAAATGCTTTATTTTTATGAAACAGAACCACTTTCTTTGTTTTATTTTTATTTATTTTTTTAAGGATTTGTTTATTTTTATATAAGAACCAGGTTATAGGCCAGAGCGCAGGAGGGTGATAGGATTCACCAGAGCGGGGAACAGAACAGGCAGACTGATGAAATACACTGCTGAGGGGAGCAGCAGGCGAGTCAGGAAAGGTCTGCTTCTCCATGTGGAATTCTCCCCAGACAGCCAGGATCAAACCTGCACTACAGAGGCTGCGGACAGCTTCATAGTGTGGTGCTCAACTGCCTGTGTCACCAGGGAGGCCCCACTTTGTTCATTTCTTTGTTTTAATGATGTTTTTTAAATGTCATGTTGAACAGTTGTTGAAATAACAGTGTAAGAGCAAAAATATGTTCAGTTGTGTTCCTCCACTGCATTATCAAAACATAAAATTTGAAGGGTGCATCTTTGTGTTTTCTTTACATTCATTTTATAAACATGATTTTCTAAGGATATAATGAATTTGGTCTTCTTGGAATTTTTTTTTTTTTGGTTTGTTTTAAAAAATTAATAAGCCATCCCTTTCTTTACCTCATTCTGTTCATTATTATAATAAGTATGGTATTGCAATTGTTCCAAATCTAAGTTTTAGACAGTGTCTGAAAAGTCATTCATTTAATTCAACTGACAAAATGGCAGGGATCTAGTGTTACAATGTGGCCCTGCTAACCACTCCATCATTTCTTTTATCCATCTTCTATTTTATTAGATTATTAGGGACAATATAAGATTTAAAGCAATATAGCCTGTCATATTCTCTTCCATCTAGTGACACTATGTTTAAGTTCCTGTCATGCTGAGAGAATACAGGGTGACTGCCCATAGTGATAGGATTCACGATAACACATTGAGTATTGCTTTTGACGTGTTTGTAATTTTAAATGAAAATATCAATCTTGTAGCAAGCTTCAAGAGCAAATATCTCTCATAAAGAAGCAGTAATATCTTTGTTAATCTCCAGAATATGATATCCAGCCAATCAAATGATATTTTTACTTTTTTCTACTTGCATTCTTCTTGTTATAATGGATACAATATAGGAGTCAATGAACCTCCATTTCCTGTATACCAGAGAATTTTATTGCTGATTTAAGCATACAAAAGCATGTTTGCTCAGTTTTCTTTTTAATGGAGATTTGGTAAGTGAAAGAAGATACATAACATGACAAAAATATTAAAACTATTTTTAAATAAAGGCATCTCATGATGCACAAGTCAAGAAGTTAAAGAGAAATTTGATGACAGCTAATACGTAGTGTTTCATTTGTTTGACTCATGTATTCTATAGAAATTCTCTTTCTGCCCATAATCTTGGAGTCACCACAGAATCCTTTGGCTATTGCAGGTCATCTGATTGCTACTTATCTCCTTCTCTAACCTGATGTAGGTACATCCATAGCAAATATGGAAGGAAAAAGTGAAAACTGTGTTCTTTATCACAAATTTTTTTAAAGATTTATTTATTTATGCATATAAGAGCTGGGGTACAGGCCAGAGATGTGGGGATGAGAGGATTCACCAGAGACAGAGCGGGGAACAGACTAGGCAGACTAACTGAAATACACTGCTGAGGGGAGCAGCGGGCAAGACAGGAGAGGTCTGCTGTGCCATGTGGGTTGCTCCCTGGCTGGCCGGAAATCAAACTTGTGCTGCAAAGGCTGTGAATTGCTTCATAGTGCTGTGCTTAACCCCTTGTGCCGCCAGGAAGGCCACTTTATCACAATTTAAACCTGACTAAAAATCCCTGCTGCTACCTATTTTGGTAATGAATGTCCAAGAACAAGGGTTTTGACATCAGTAATACTGTTGTCAAATTATCTACAGGTTTTTCTCTCTAATGGCACATTGTTCTTATTCTAATTTTATCCCTCTCATTCTGTGTTTCTAACAAAAGTCCACGTGGATGTAGTCAGAGATGTAAGGGATACTGATAACTATGTGCTGTAGCTGAATCACAGTTTGCTTCTGACTCATTCATAGTTGAACCAGGATCTGTATACCCATTTGTCCCCTTTAAATTCTACTAGATTATCTTTTAGTTGTGAAAATAAAATTGTCAAATGTTAAAAGTTAAATCCACTGTGCCTGATCTTTTGATAATCTTAATAGAGACCAAATGTTTCAGTACTCAGGGTGAACAGAATTTAGGTTCAAGACAAGACCTCTCTTGTCCAAAATGTATTGTGCCATGAAGGATTGAAATTCAGGTTCATCCTCCATGTACTAGGTAATCATGAAACTGAATAGAAGTTTCAGTAGAAAGAAGAAATTTGTGCTTTAGAGTTCTTGTTCAGCTCTTTCAGATTCTTACTCAGATACCCCACAAATGCCTTCTGGCAAAACCCTCTCTGAAATTGTGAATTCCATGAGAGAATTGACTGCTCCTTACCTGCCACTGAATTCCCATAAAACTAGGGCAATGCTTGATCCATTCTATATACCAAAAAATCCCACAAAATAATTAACTTAGAGCAATGTTGTAATGAGACCTCTGTGTGTACTCATAATTATGCCTAATAGGATTTCTCAACTTTTGAATTATTGACATTTGGGCTAGCTGGTGTTTTGTTGTGAGGGTATGGTCTGTGTATTGTGGAGCATAGAGCAGTTCCCCTGATTTCTTCCTAATAGCTAAATATCCCCTACGACACAAAATCATTGTAGTAGAAAAACATTAATCTGCATATGTATCTAATGTCTCAGTGTTTCTATTTATCTACACTGTTTATAGTCCATTAATACAGCCAAGAGTTTATGACTGTTGTGATGTTTGCTAATGTTGTGATATTGTATTATTTTTCAGTCTTCATAATAAACTTAGCCTCTCTCAATAATCTTTTTTCACTTTATGTGGTGATGTCCTTTAGAGATGTTTCATGAAAAACAAGTAGGGTGACATTTCTGTTTGATACTCCAGTTCATAAATTACTGCATTTTAGTAAGAACCCATGAGATTTCTCTGTGTAATAATAAAAATTGAAATTGAAATATCCAGTTATTAAAACAACAAGAAACACAACAAAAGCAACAATTAGAAAATAATGGAAACAAGAGAGGATATTATATAAGGGATTAATGTATTTAATAATCAGGTTATATACATATTAATCTTTAAAATAATTTGATCTATATTAGAATTTACCTCAGTTATTCTCTAGATGAAACTCCTTATTATAGTCAAAACAGTAACATACTCCCTGATATCATTTTTAAATGGAATGATTTCTACTTTGCATAATTTAACATTTAAAGCAGCCTGTATTGAGGAAAACACATTGTAGTATTAGCAATACTAGCTCTTTCACTATTTTTAAATTTAGAAAGCTACTGAGCATCCTAGGGTCTGCATTTGATTATAACTAGCATACCATGATTAGATAATTAACAAAGTATCTTTCATTTTGAGCACTTAAATTAATGAACTGCGGAGTTCCGCCTCTGGAATGGGGAGTGAGGAGTTCTATGGAGTCCTTTCCATAAAAATAGACATAATTGGTGAAAAGCATTTTAATTTTAATAATGTATTTATATATATATATTTTTAAAGATTTAGTTATTTATTTATACAAGCACTGGGTACAGTCAGAAGCATGGGAGGGTGAGATAATTCAACAGAGCCAGCGCAGGGAGCAGAATAGGCAGACCAACGAAATACACTGCTGAAGGGAGCAGCGGGCACAGGAGAGGTCTGCGCACCATGTGGGAACCTCGCCCGGCAGCCAGGGATTGAACCAGCGCTGCGGAGGCTGCGGGCAGCTCGCAACCCAGCACTCAACCACTGTGCCATGGGGGAGGCCCTTATATATATTTTACAGCATTGTTCATTTTTGTACAATGTTTGCTTTCTTTTGTCAGGTGTAGTCCCCATAGAATCCCTGCAACCAATTCACCCTCACCAAAGTCCCTTGTGCTCTTCCCACCCTTATTATGGTCTCTCTTCCTCCCCTCCCCTGCAGAATGCCTCTGATTTGCAGTTACCTAATTATATTTGTTTTGCTTTGTTGTGCTTTTTATTATTATTATTTTTCCCTGATCCCTTATTTGGTTCCCCTATATTCCGATATTTTTCTCTTTCCTTCTGACTTATTTCACTGAGCATAATCCCTTCTAGTTCCATCCATGTTGCTACAAATGACATTAATTTATCTTATTTGATTGTTGCATAGTATTCCATTGTGAATATATACCACATCTTCTTGATCTAGTCATCTATTTTTGGGCATTTGGGTTGTTTCTGATTCTAACCTATTTTAAATAGTGCTGCAATAACCATAGGGGTGCAGGTTTCCTTTTCAGTTAATATTTTGAGTTCTTAGGGTAGATCCCTAGGAGTGAAATTGCTGGATCATATGAAAGCTCCATTTCTAGTAGTCTGAGGAACCTTCAGACATCTTGAAAAGCATTAAAAAAAATAAGATAACTCTGGAAATCTTCCTAAGGAATACAGCAAATGAAGAAACAGTTACTCAAGAAAATCTACTAAAATTTAGTATAAAAAGCAAGAAACAGGAGAATTTGAATCACAACTCTCTCCCTTTATTCCCCGACTCTACTCCAGGAGCAGCTAAAATTTAGGACTTCCTCTTTGCTTAGAGAGGGTGCATGGTATCTTCCCTGGAGGAACAATCTACTAGCCTTTCTCTTGTCTCTAGAGGCTAAGTTCCAAGATAGTATATCTGAGAGTGTGGAGACTCCCTCTTGCATCTAGCTTCCAGTCACAAGGTACCATCTTATTTCAGATATATCATGCTGAAAATACTAAGGGCTAATCACTCTGGCCCCAGCCTCTTTTTTAAGGAGGGGATTGTATATCAATGATAGCCATGAAGATCAGAGGCTAATGCTTCTTCTTAGTGCTCAGGGTGTCAGGAGTGAACTGTTGTCCCCAGCTTCAGTTCCAGAGTCATGACTCAGAGATTTTTTCCTTAGACAGATACAAAAGCCTTATATACAAGCTCTGAGGTTGACTTTAAAGACACTAATTATATTTGAAACAAAGTCTCAGGGGAGCTCAAAACTATAGCTCCTTCTCCCTCTAACCCCCTTCCCAAAAAGAGAGGGAAAGGTTTTGGTGATCAACAAAAGAAGGCTAGTAGAGTGAAACAGTAAATTCACTAGTTTAAAAGAGATAACCAAAGAAACAAACAGCTAAGAAATGCTCTCCTGGGATCACAACATGACTTAAACTGTGCTCAAAGACTACCCTGAAAAGTAGACTTTTTAATTGGCTCAGCCTGTGGTGCAATTTATGCCCAGAATATTATAAAAAAACAATAGAGCAATCAGCTGGCAATTAGTGAAGCCTAACATTAAGTGTGGCCAGAGCAGGAGCTGTTCATGAAAATACCTCTGAAGCCACCGCCACCCCAGGTGAGTGTGTACAATCCCAAATCTTTGCTGGCTGAAGAGCAGTGTCAGAGACTTCACATGGCTAGGGGACATGGTGGACAGACTTTACTAGAATAGTCCAGCCTTAGAACGTTTAAAAATAAATAACAGCAAGCTTTAAATGAACTGAGGTACCCAGTTTTAACAGAAAATGGTACATGTGAGAGAGAAGAACGTGTGACTAATGCAGGGAGATACAGAAGTCAATGATATTCTAGTCAGAGGAGGCAGATAGCAGATTTAACAACGATTTCAAAGAAACCACTATCAATACAATCAAAGAACTGAATACAACCATGCTCAAGAGAGTAAAGGAAGGTGTGATGACAATATTCCATCTTTACTATTATCAACAAAGAGATAGAATTTATTAAACAGAACCAAATGGAATTCAACAGCTGAAATGAAATATCCACTAGAAGATCTCAAGAATAGTTTTGAACTGACAGAGAAAAATTAGCCATAGGAAGATAGATTGATGGAGATTACAGACAATCTAAATAACTGAGAGAAAAGAAGAATAAAGAAAAATGAACAGAGGTTGAGAACAATGTGGGATGCAAATAAGTATACCAACATAGTGGCATCCTTGGTTAATAGCTATGCATCAGAAATTGGTTAAGTTTGATGTACATTGTAACAATCCATCACATTAATGTCAGATTTTAGTAATGGAGGGAATTATTGGAGGAAAGGACTAAGGGAACTTTGTGTATATTGTGTTAGAACTGCTCTAAAGCTAAGCAACTCTTAAAATATGAACCCAAGTAATTTTTATTTTTTAAACATATTCAGACAGGCTAAACTATCTTGAAATTGAAATGTGGGAATGACTTGCAATCCTCAGGAAAAACCTGATTCAATGTCAAATCACGCACATGAACAGAAACCCCAAATTTCAGGGTGAAAAGACAAATTACTTAAAATGTTGTTACTTTTGAAAGTAAATAAATTTTCTTTCAATCTTGTAAGCAGAGATTTTTAAATCAGATGTATTAGAATTAGCTGTTTTCATTTTATTTTTCAAATTTATTTTAAGCTCTTCCATCAAGCTTTTATTTGCATTCAGACAGACTGTCCAATCTAATATAAAGATGGACAGCTGTATTTGCTATAACAAAGCACAGTGCAGATTGGGCTTGTTTTGCTAATAAAGCTGAACATATACAATCAAGTCCTTTTTTTTCCCCATTGTAAATACATCTGATTAAGTTTCAAATATAAATTTAGATGTGTTCCTTTTATTGCAATTTATAATACTGAGAATAATTAACATAAATAGATCATAAATTTCAAGTAACTCGTTTCCTGTCAGGTAGAGATAACAGATTATTCCAGGTCTACTGAAAATTTTGAAGAGTCTATTGACAGACTTTGTGAACTTTTTGTGGGAGGAAATGTCACTCTAGGACTAAGTTAAGGGAACTTTGAAATTCTCTTATTTTGAGTCTATAAGTTTGTTTTTTTTTTTTTTTGGTAAATAGCAGAACCATTGGTAATTAGGAGATGTGCAACTAAACAGTTATATATTTATTTTAAGGTTGAAAGTTCATCACAATATTAGAAAACACAGAGACTTTAATACTTTGAGAAACACTTGCAACGTGAAAATGGTGACATATTAGAAGTTTGCTATATTTTATTATGACAGTAATGTTTACAAATAACAGACCACAGTAAAACCAAAATTTATAAAAACTAGCATTTTAAATCTATAATATACCAGTTATTTTATTTTTGAATATTGTAATTTGTTTTCTACTCTTTTTCACTTTATTCCTCTACCCAATAACTTTCCATATACATTAAAAGACCTATTTTTTCTTCTTGGTTTTGTGATTACAGAAACATGTAACATACATGCATTTGGTCAATTTTACATATGTCTAATAACTGTATTATCTATGTAGAAATTGGAGCTTGTGGGGGATGAAGGAAGGGAAGGGTAGATGGGAGGGAGAAACATTCATTTTATTAGAACCTGATAAATATATTATGACACAGATTTTTTTTTTTATACTGCTTTCCATGATTGGGATCAAAAATTGATTTTGCTCTCAGCATCTTTCCCACTAACCATTTGGGATATTGTTTTTGCAGTAGCAATTGTCTCTAAAATATTGGATACATAGAACAAGTGGTAGTAAATATCCCACGAAAGTAGTTTTCTGTGCTTACAGAAAAAAGGCTTCAATGGAAAAAGAAAATACAGTGCTGTGTGTCAGCATCCTATTCAGTTTGTTTCAGATTAGCTTGCCATCTCTTACCTCAATCCATAAAAATGCAGACAATTCTTCTGTATATGGTATTCCCTGGGAAATTATTTTCACGAATGCTTGGGGACATGAACATTGAATGTTTTTATTAAGTTCACAAGTTTACTTGTGGTTATTATTGATAAAGATATTAAAAATGTTATTTTGAGAAGATACAATTCAGCAAATGGTACAGAAACATATAAAGCAGATTACATGGGCTGATTAGGCTTTAATGAAGGCCAGCTAAACTGGATAAGTTGTAATAACATTTCCCGATAGCCACATTTTGAAGGGTTGGGGAAAGAAGCAGCAATAAAAACAAAACAAAACAACAGCTTTAGAGTCACAATAAATGCTTTAGCAATATTTCTCCTAGGAAAAATAATGTTGGCTTCTAGGTTAATTTCAACATCTCTCTTTTCTCCACTTGTCAATAGCAGTGTGATTAGGATCATGAACTCTGATTTTAAATACAGTGTTGCTTTGCACATTTCCTTTCTAATTTGTCATTCTTGCTATTCACTATCACTTGTCTAATTTGTTCTCACCCAAATAATAATCCTACTCATTCAGAAAATCCAAAGCAAATCAATCACACTCAGTTTAATTTTTTAACTTAACACTATTTTCTATTTTGAATTTGTGTATGGAATAAAAATGAAAACAATAGCAACAATTGAAAACGGATGATATAAATCCAATTCTGTGAATAATGGTAACATAATCTGAGCTTACATAATGTATACGAAGATACACAACAAATAGGTGTTAGGGTCAGACTTACTGAGATTTGAATGTCTGTTTACTACTTATCTACAATGACAATTGGACAGAGTTACTTAATATGTTCTGATCAACTTAATTTAAAATGTGTTAATGATGCCTCCACTTCTGAGTTGTGAGGATTTATTCATTCAATAAATATTTATTAAGAGTCTGTTATGTGCCTAGGATAGTTCTAGCTGATGGGCATTTAAAAAGAAATAAATGTAGTTCTCAGAGAGCTTATAGTCTAGTGCAACAAGACAAATGTTAACAAATCCACAGACTAACATGTAATAGTAGCTGTGATTGATACAGACTTACATTCACTGATATGCACATAGATCCATAAAGGGGGAATCATTACTTCTAAAATAGCTTTACAGAAAAAAATGACCTATCTTTCACAAATATTAAAAGGGCTACAATTAGAAATCCATTGAATGATACTTGTTCAATGGCAGTTATAATTCTTATTGTACAACTTCAGGGTTTGGTGAGAGGACTGAGTTGAAATCACTTCAGGGTTTGGTGAGAGTACTGAGTTGAAATCACATAATTTCAAGAGTCAGGTCAGAGAATGGAGCATGCAGTAAAAAGGGTTTGATGTCAAGATTTACTTGAGACTGTCCTAGAAAAAATAGGGCTCCAGGAATTGGTACCTATTTCAAAGCAGGACAGTGGCACAGAAGGAAAAGCACAGTGAAGGAATAAGAAGTAACAAGGCTTGGGGTATGGAACACTGTCCATGCTCACACACACACACACACACACACACACACCCCGCCCCCCCCCCGTTTGAAATATTAAGTGGAAGGAAGTAAACATTTGGAAGAAAGGTCAGCAAACATGCAGGTATGGAAAATTATCCCCAAAACAATGCTCCCATAAATAGATAAACAACAATTTTGATACCTCCAAGGAAGAAGATTCCAGATACTTTTTAAAAAATAAATGGAGGGGCCTCCCTGGTGGTGCAAGGGGGTAAGCACTAGCACTGTGAAGCAATCCACAGACTCTGCAGCGCAGTTTCCATGCCTGGCCAGGGTGGTGACCCACATGGTGCAGCAGTCCACTCCTGTCTCGCCTGCTGCTCCCCTCAGCAGTGTATTTCAGTCAGTCCCTCAGTTCCGCTCCCAACTCTGTCTCTGGTGAATCCTCTCACATAGCCACCACCCTCCGCACCTCTGGCCTATACCCCAGCTCTTGTATGCACAAATAAATAAATCTTAAAAAGTTTTTTTTTTAATTGAAACTTTGGACTGTCTTATAATGAAATGCCATTACCTTGAGAGCTTTCTTTGATCATCACAGGTATGGGGAGGTAGGAGTGCAGAGAGATACCAGATACATCATTCATTTAGCATTATTATGTATTATGCCAATAAACCTGAATCTTTACACCTTTTAAAGAGAAGTAAACAGATTTGTTTTAAAAATAGCCTAGTAAAAGGATTTTGATGTAAATGAGTAATTATCTTTGTAAAGCAAAGTAAGAGAGGTCAAGTGAAAAAACACACTGTAAATTTAGATTCCCACCTTAGTTTTTATACACCAGATGTTTTAAAAGTGCAAGAAAGGACAGAAAGATCAAGTCAATAACTCACTGTCCAAAGTCCAGCTTTTATACATGACTAATTTTGTGTGTGTGTGTACTCATTTTTGGCTGTTTGCATCGACTATCACACAAAATTATCAAATGCATGCTTTACTATCATATTAGATACATCAAAATAAGCTTTAAGTAATTTAAAGTCACAGATTTTATCTAGCAAATCTAATCCTAAAAACAAGTTTAAATAGTAACTCATTAAGCAAAGGAGATATATATATATATATTAATGAATGCTTATATATATATAAACATACATATATACTTACATACATGTATACACCCCCCTCCTCCAATAACAAGGCGGCATCTATAGGTATTTTGTGTGGAGAGGCAATCATTTTAGTCAGCCCACAGCTGTGGTCTGATGGTTTGCTCAGGCAATATTATAATATTTTATTGAAAGTTGTGACATGGCTTTCCTCATTATAACTCTAGATATTATTAGTTTTTATCATTGTGCCTGTGGCATTTTTTCATCTTATGCAAAAATGTCAGCAAATTGTTTTGTGGTTATTTCCTTTCAGATAATTTTCTTTCTTTCTTTTTGTTGGTTTGTTTTTAGTTTCCTTCTTTGATGGCTCATGTACAGTATTTAAATGAAGTGTTTTGGGATCTATTCACCATCTGTAGTTAGCATATTTTTGCAAATTCTTAAGAGGTCTGAAAGAAGTTCCTCTCATACTTTGTTTCTTCCCCTTTATCCCTCCAAAAATCTTAACTACAAATAGAGCTTAATTTCTTCTCTTTGATCACTCCATGAAGAGCTTCACTGTATAGCTCTTTTGGTGGATTACTTTGGACAAAATTAACCTTGTTATTTAAATTTATGGTGTAATTTTTCTTTAATTTTTTGCTTTTCTCTGACTGCCAACATCAAATGAAACATAAAAAGAATCAAGCATGAGTCCTTCATTGATTTATAGAATAGATAAAAGTTTTAAATCTGAGTAGTAGCAAAAGTCACAATGATTCTGCTTTTATGAAAGAATTTTCTTAGTCTCTGCTAGTATAATGTAAATAAGGGACTTTTTTCCTTTTTTCTTTTTTTGTAATAGGTGTCTCTTCTCTTTTAAATGATCTTTGAAAAATTTGATCTCTACTGTTAGTTTCTGGCTTTCAAATCACTTTCAGGCATTCAAATAAAAGAGATTTTCAGCATCAACATAGAAATGAAGCATTTTGAAATTGGAGTTGCTAGACATGAAATGTGAAGGCTGAAACCTACTGAAGGGAAAATGAGTAAAGCAAAAATGAGCAAAGCAGACAGTCCATTAAATTTGCTTTGTTTGCTTCTTTTATATTTAAAATTATGTATTAGTGTCCCTTTTTCTTAAACTTAGTATGTAGTCTACAATTAAATTTGGTATTTAGTGTGGATTGATGAAGTGTTCTGTTGTCTTAGATCCCTGTCTTCCAACAAAATTATGGCATTTTTCCGATAATGAAACTTATTTTTTAATGTCAGTATAAATTAATCATTTGATTTTAATTCTTATTCTTATAATGAATTAGCTTTTATGATGGCATGATGAAAATATTACTCAAGATACAGTTTCAATTGTTATTTCCATACCAATTTCATTCCAAATTAATTTGGACAACATTTATCTTGCTCCTTAAGAAATACAGAACATTAGGCTTTATATTTTTAAAAGAACTATTATCTTTAACCCACCAACTTTGATTAGGTCTCTTCTAATACTCTCCTCTTCATATTTGACTAAAATACTTTCTTTAGGATTTTTTGCAGCTTTCTTTTATTTTTGCATTCAGGAGTTAGCATATGCATTGGCTATCTTAGAGATAACCATAACAATGCTCATCCTACTAGTATAAATTATAATGACCAGTAATTGAAAGTGGGTAGCCAGAGGAGAATATTCTAGGCAGTAGACCCACAATAATCATAGACCTATTTATCAGGGGTGAGTGAGTGAGCAGAATTTATTGTCCAAGAAGGATCTTCAGGAACCTCAAGGTCACAGAATAAGCATAGTGTCTCTGTAAGGCTGGTGGTATTGGAGCTGTTAAATAATATTTTAAGGTCTCCTGAATTAGAAATCACTCTTTGGTCCTGAGGGAAATTATTTTTATCCTGGCATAAATTGCCCCAAAAGAATATAGTGAATGTGAAGAGAGCGTCTTAATTTTTTTTTTTTTTTGTTAAAAGGACTTTATTCTTCTAAGGAGAGCTTATAAAACCCCATAATTATGGTGGACCTCCATTGCTTTACCCCATTTAGACCTTTCAGATCCAGCCATTTTGTTTTTTTTTTCTCTCTTATGAGAACTATCCTAGCTGACATATAGTTGCCTCAGACCCTGTCAGCTATTTGATAGCACAATTTCGATGAAATGAGATGTCGTTGGTAAAATGAGAAGAAACATTTATTCAGTGAGCCTTTAGTTCTTTAGATGGCTTTCATAATTTATCACCTAAGTAACTATCTAGAGTGCATCTTATTTAAACCTAGAGAATGTCCCAAATGCCATAGTTGTACCAGTATGAGGTGTACACTTAGGTCTCTTGATTGCTAATTGATCCTTTCTCTACCACCTCCTTCCAGAAGTAGAAACACTGCTGCTGCCAGCCTACCTTTAACAGGTAGAGGGCTCCCTCCTGTGGGCAAGTAGCTGAAACAGTTTCCATGGCAACAGACAGTTCAGACCCAGACATCAAACACTGGCTGAGAAACCCCAAAATTACATTAGAAGAAAATAGAAAATGGAAGAGAGTCTGGAAAGGGGAAAAGTGAACTTGAAAAGAATGGTGACAGAGATTTAAAAAAAAATCACTAGAATAATTGCTAGAAGAAAGGAGGAAATGGCTAGGGCAAGACAATTGTGTAGTAAATGAATAATGAGAAGGGAAGGAAGTGGGGAATTGAAAAAGGGAACAGAAAAGAATGTGGTGACATGTTAACATAATTGCATCCGAAAATCTATAACCATGACACGTTCATTCACCCAAACACATGATGACAAACATTTAGAAACATGAAGATATTGATTGCTAGGATAATGAACATATTAAAGATTAAATAATTAATAGAATTTGTATAATGGTATCTGGGTTATGGACCGCTGTCTCATGTTAATCTCTCATATTATCCTCACATAAACTCAGGACATATTTTCATTATTTTTTATCATTGTACTTATGTAAGCACTGCAGTCATTTTCCTAATAAGACTAAGAGGCTAAGAATAATAACAGACCTTTTCTACAATGTCATAACAAGTGATGATTATTATGCTCCTACTGTGTGTCAGGTGCTTTGCTTTAAAGCTTAGTGGACTATATCTTTATAAATCCTATGACAAGCTAATAAAATATAGCAAGTGAAAGAGTCATAATACAGGAACAGGTTTGACATCTAGCAAGGAGGTCTGTGACTAGGAGTGAAGATTGGTAGTGTAACAGGAAAATGAGGTGAGAGAAATAACAAGGTTTTGAAAGAAGTAAGGACCTTCTAGGTCATTGCCTTAAAGGTCTTTACTTCACTCTGAGCAAGTGTAAAGTCTGAAGGGCTGCATAAAGAATAATGACATGAGGTGATGTACATTTAAAAATTAATCTTCACTACAAAGAAAATATAGGTACCAATAAGAGAAAGAGGGGTAGTAATGAAGATGCTAAAAAAAAATCCCACTGATCGTTGATAGTAGCTTGTACATGAGTGACTGTGGCTTAGGAGAAGAGACAGGATTGTTTTGTAGGTGTATACAGAATGTAAATACAACAGGATTTGCTAATAGATTGGATGTGGAGTATAACAACAAGAAAAGTGACGAGGATTACTTTGAACCTGTGTATTTGAGGCCCTTAAAAATGGAGTTGCTATTTACTGATATCAGACATACAATGTGAAAAGCAGATTTTAGGGATCAGTAGGGAAGTTTCTGACATATTAACTGGTTATTTATTAGACATCTGTCTTGGTGTGGGGTGCACAGAAATCAACCCGCATTAAAGTTTGCATATTAGTATGTTGTTAGGGAATGCGATGACTGAGAAGCAAGTGGGAAAGAATAAGAGAGGACTGTGAAAAGGAGCAAGAAAAAATATCAGGTGCACAACTGAGTTGACCATTTGCTCGATAACATACAACCAGGAGCTCAATCTCATAGGACTTTCACAAGTCAGATAAAATAAAACACCACAGAAGTTCCAGGAGAATGAAAAGAAAGAATTTTTTTTTTCCTAAATTCTTCACTTCCCACCCCAGATTCCCTTCGAGGACAGTAACTACTCTGCACACCCAAATTATATTTTCATGACCATGAAAACGACGTTAGCTTCTGTCTCAATGTCAGTAAAAAGTCATGAGTGGGAAGTAAGGAGTATCACTAAGATTGAATGGTAGAACAATCTGGTTTTACTCATTGGTAGACTGTTACCTCATCCTGTTTCTAGATATTCACCAAACAAATTTGGTAAGCAAGGTAACAATAGCAAAAATATAGGCCAAATCTCTAGATACAGGTAAGAATGATATGATATCAAATGAGAAGCTAGAAATAGCAATGTAATATTCAATAGTAGATAATAAATAGGTATTTAGATATATGAACTTTAGGAGATAAGGCTAGATAGATAAATCAAGATAAAGTCTATAAATTAAAAACCTGATAGATTTGACTACATAAACATCAACTATTTTTCTGTGTTAATGCAAAGTCAAAAAACAGAAAAGGAAATGCGAAAAATAGTTGCAACAGATAATACATTTTTTTTTTATAAATTTTATTGTTATATTCCCCATACAATTGCAGCCCCCCATTCTGACCCCAATCCCTCCCCTCCCGCCCCCGCCCCCCTAAAAGTGTCTCTGGTTCATAGTTTTTTGTTGATTTTGATTTTCACTTTCTTATAGTTATTCATTTTCCTGGTCCCTTATTTAAGTTTTCTAGATTCCTGCTATGAGTGAGACCATCCGGTATTTTTCTTTTTCTTTTTGGCTTATTTCGCTGAGCATGATCCCTTCCAGCGCCATCCATGTTGCAGCAAATTGCATGTGTTTATCTTTTTTGAATGCTGAGTAATATTCCATGGTGTATATGTACCACATCTTCTTGATCCAGTCATCTATTTTTGGGCATTTGGGCTGTTTCCAAAGCTTAGCTATTGTAAACAGTGCTGCTATAAACATAGGGGTGCAGGTGTTCTTTGGAATTGATGTTTCTGTCATCAGGGAAATGCAAATCAAAACTACCATGAGATACCATCTTACACCAGTGAGAATGGCACATATTAAAAAAACTAGCAACAACAAATGTTGGCGAGGGTGTGGAGAAAAAGGAACTCTTCTGCACTGTTGGTGGGAGTGCAAACTGGTCCAACCACTGTGGAAAGCTGTGTGGAGATTTCTGGACCTACTAAACATAGAGCTTCCATATGATCCAGCAATTCCACTCCTAGGTATTTACCCAAAGGACACAGATAATACATTTTAATTTCCTTCATCTTTAAAGCTTTAAAGAGGTCATATGAGTTAATTAAAGCATGAAAATACCCCCTTCCCCAAGAGAAAGGAAGAAAATGAAAAAAAAATGCAAATTGAAAATTAACTTGTAAAAAAAGATGTTTTTCAATGTGTGATATCACCATAAACCAAACATTATGAATTATTTAAATTTTAGATTTTAGTAAAAGGATTGTGATAAATTACTCGGCATGTGGGAAGTTATTTTCCAAAAAATACATTAAATGAAGAACTTCATAAATCTTTCTGTAAAATATTTTTGAATAATTGCATGAGTAGCTTAGTAGTGTTTTTGTGGCTTTTTCATTGTTGTTTTTTGGGTACTGGTTTCTCCTGTTTTTTAATTGTGATGCTCACACATTTGTGTTTGAAAGACTTTCCTGGATAATGGCATTTTAGGCTGCCATTTCATTTTCTTTTGTGTTTTGAACTATATAAAGTGGTCAAAACCATATTTTAAAATTGTAAGCATAGAGAAATTATGTTCAGTTTAATTCAACATATATTGAGCATATATTTTTGCTTTGAAATATTTTAGAAAACATGCACACCAAGAATTCTATTTGACCTTCAGTATTAGCCAGGGCAGTAGCAGTTAATTACTCCACCTCTCTGTACTTCAGTTTCCTCATCTTTATACTGGAAATAAAATTACTCTCTATCTCAAGACTTACCACAAATTACTGTGAAGTATATATCTTTGAATTTCTAGAATACTTAAAGAAGTTGTATGTGAGTACACATTTATGTATACTATAAGCCAAACACATCAGAGATGCACAGTGAACAGTAATTTATACTTTTCTGATTTGGGAATAGCCTCTCTACTCATGCATTACAACTGTTTTATTAGAACGTATTGCCTTGAGTTTCTGTCCTTGGTGTAGTTTAAACAATTCAACTTTATGAGACTCTTTCTCTATCCCAGTTATTTTGTTGTTATCAGTGATATCACATAGTGTCCAATTAAAAGACACTTTAATTCATAGGTGTTTTATAGTGAGGGAAATTATCTCCCTTCCTTCTTGCTTCAATTTTTTCCTTCCTCATTGGAAAGTTGAATACAGTGTCCTTTTAATGTATCCATAAAGTCTGCCCATCAGTTTCAAACAGACCAATTATTGACGACTCATTTTATTTATGTAGTGGGAATGCAAGAAACAAGTGAATCAAGGAGGCTATAGGTCTGTGTACTCATTGTAAATACAGACTTATGCCGACATGTGGACTTGGCAGGACAACTTCACTGTTTGTGGTGATTCAATTTGGCCATTTCCTTTTGTTCACTGCTTTGGATGTTTCCTGAAGAAAGATTCCCTTCTAGAATAAGAAAATATGAAGTGACTATTTGGAGTGCAATATATTGTATGTGGTTCAGGTATTCTTAACTTTCTTCTTTCTCCAGGAATTTGTGGATCCTTAATACATAGAAATAACAATAATTTCAAAATCAGAAGGATAGCCTTCCTGTTTTGTGACATTCCAATGTAAAGTCATGTAAATTATTCAATGAGAATAGAAAATATGTGGTCTTTATGTGTAGGATGTGATGGAGTGTATTAATATAGTCAACACAGAATTCTGCAGACCTTTTGGCAGTGTATGGTGTAGCCTATGTGGTAGGCTGCTTGCTCTGAGGTAAGAAGTTGAAATATGCATCCATTATTGGGAATAGAAAAATACCTTAAAGGAACACTCTTGCAGAGAATTGACAGGATACAAAGCTAGAAAAGTCAGACAGGTAAGAAGGCTCACAACTCGGTAATCCATTAATGAGATCTCCCCCACCCCATGACTTTCTGATATCATTGAAGGATTTCAGAAAATATGATGTTCTTAGAACTCTTTGGGTAGGATTGGCACAGTATAATTTCTTACAGTTATTGTGTGTCTACTGAAATTGAAGTTTGGTGTTCCCCATTACATGTGAATTACTTTTAAAAATCACTAGTTATCTCACTTTTGGGCAGTTTACTTTATTTTTACTTTTATCCTTCTATAGCATTCTTTTTCAATGATTACACCTGAAAATAAGGCAAACGGGGATGGGAAAAAAAAAATCAGGCTTTTCTCCTATGAGTATATAAATCTAATCTCACTACTTTGCTGACAAAATCAAGTCATTGGCCACATTTTCAAGCATTGCTAAAAAGAACTCATTATTTCTTGGGAAAAATAAAGTTGGATTTGAAACTCAAAAGATTTATCATATAAGAATACCAACTGTATGTGGTCTTTCTTCTTCTAAACCTTACCTCGGGAGTCAGAGCTATTAGCCACAGGAATGTTTGCTAATATTTGGGTTCCTGACTGAATATTATGAGTAAAAGTGCATCATGGAAATAGTGACCACTACAGAGTTGGATACCTTTAGCTCATCCATCAAAGTCATGCTACTCAAAGGCTGCAGAGCCACTTTAAGAAAAGCCCTTTGAATTATGCTGGGATTTCTCTTCCATGGTGAGAGATAAAGTGTTGTTTAAATCAGACAGGTTTCAAAATATAATTATTTGCTGAGATATTCATTGCTTAATATCAGGATGACAAGCTTTTATGAATTGTATCATTTAGAAAATTATTTAATAAGTATCTCCTGTTTTTACATTAGTGCCTAAGAAGTATATCTTCTTAGGTTTCAGATGGATGCATAAAGAGACTTTGGTGAAATGATGAATAGCATTTCTTTACATAATGCATTGAAAGGAATTTTACATCTTATAGGTTTAATAAACAGAAGAACAGATTTGTAAAATAACAGTAGGGACATGTGGTTGAAGTAGTCAAGATTCTCCAGAAAAATAGAAGGACATGAGATAAATACAACTATAAACATAAAGAAAAATTAAGGATTTGGCTCAGGTGATTGTGGAGCTGGCAAGTGCAAATATGCAGGGTAGGCTGGTGGGCTAGAAACCTGGGAAGGTGTTGATGCCACGGTGAGAGTTCAAAGACAGTCTGTTGTCAGAATTTCCTCTTCCTCAGGAGAAGTCAGTTATTTTCTTAAGACCTACAGCTCAGTGGATAAGGTCCACATTATAGATGTGAGCTGCTTACTCAGTCCACTGATTTAGCTGTTAATATCTTCTATAAATACCTTCACAGCAGCCTCTAGATGTATTTCACTAAATATCTGAGCACCGTAGCATAACCACATTAGCACGTAAAATTAACCATCATGATGGCCTTTATATGTAACTTATAGATTTCTGCTCTATTAATTAAGATCACTCAATGGACGGTACAAAACCCACTGGCTATTGTTTTTCCATAGTCTTTTTTGTCACCTTCGGTGTAGAAATTTCAGAACTATTTCTGTTATGAAAAATTTTCTGAGTCAAGAATTGACTCAACCAAATTTTCAGTCTAGTTTTGTTACCAGTAAATCAAAAGTGGATAGTCAATCATGGCCCATCAAATTTAATAAAATATTGCTTATACACGAAGATTCAAAATTATTGCAGTGATGGGGTTAAAGAACACTACATATAGACTTTGACACTTGTTTCAGCATTGGAAACATTTTAGCAAGCATTTCCCCTCATAATTAGGTTGTTATGTCCCCAGTCACAGAGATATACAGCAGAGTTCCTCAAAGAGGATTCCATTAAGCACTGCTTTGGAAAGGTGCTAATGGGAGTTAAGTGAATAGGAAAGAGGTTCTGTAGTCAAATAAATTTGGGCAACACTGATTAAACATTCTATTTTCCTTCACTGCCTCACTCCTCTAGAAAATGTCGTTGTGCCATCTGAATTTCTATTAAGGAAAACTGCAGTTGTTGCCAATCCCTACTGGTTTAACTATAAAAAGTTACTTTCAGGGGACTATATCGGTGAATCAGTGTTGCAAGGATATATTTTGAATAAATGTGTCTGCTTTAAAGATTTATTCTTGGGCCTCCCTGGTGGCGCAGCGGTTGAGCGCTGGGTTGCGAAGCTGCCCGCAGCCTCTGCAGTGCCGGTTCGATCCCCGGCTGCTCCCCGGCCACCGGAGGAGGGTCCCACATGGCGCGCAGACCTCTCCTGCCGCCTGCTGCTCCCCTCAGCAGTGTCCTTCGGTCCTTCTGCCTGCTCTGCTCCCCGCTCTGGCTCTGGTGAATTCTCTCACCCTCCCGCACTTCTGACTGTACCCAGTGCTTGTATAAATAAATAAATAAATCTTTAAAAAAAAAAAAAAAGATTTATTCTTTTTTAAAATTGCTTTGGGGTTAGGCATTTTATGTCCAAATAAATTTGAGGGTCAATTTTTCTTTAAAAACTGTTACTTCTGTCTTGCTTGGGATTGAATGGAATTACTATATAAAGTGGGGAACCAGCAACTTAACACTATTGAGGTTTTTGTTTCATGAACATGCCTTTTTAGCTATTTTGGTATTTTGAAATTTTCTTTCAGCAATATATAGTAGCCATTAAAAAGCTGGGCTTGCACATTTTTTTGTGTTAAGTTTATGTGTGTATAATTGGAATATATATATATATATCAGTTATAGAGATCAATATATATGTAGTAAATATACATATATGCATTTTTTTAATAAATCTTTTTTTTTCAAGATTTTGTTTATTTATATAAGAACTGGGTAGTCAGAAGCGTGGGAAGGTGAGAGAATTCACCAGAGCCAGAGGGGGGAACAGAACAGGCAGACTGATGAAGTACACTGCTGAGGGGAGCAGCGGGCGGCAGGAGAGGTCTGCGCGCCATGTGGGACCCTTGCCGGCGGCCAGGGATCGAACCAGCCCTTCAGAGGCTGCGGGCAGCCCTGCAACCCAGTGCTCAACCTCTGCGCCACCAGGGGAGGCCCTATACATATCTGTACTTGCTATCTATATTATTTTAAAATTTTCATTATTTGTTGTAAATGTACTTGACTTCAGGTGTTGACTTTGTACCTTGCCACTTTAATTTCTTATTAACCTACTGCTAAAATACTACTACTAATTAATACAACTAAATTAAAAAACATTTTATAATTCCATTAAAATTTTGCTATACACAATTAGGTTGTCCTTAATTAGAAACAAGTCTACTTTCTTGTTTTCTACCTACACACACAGACCCCTATCTCTATCTAACTATATATAAATTATATCAATGATTGATTTCTTCTCTGGGAATAGGTGGGGTCTTCCTACTATTCAAGGATGTAAAGTATGCAGGAAGGGTCTTTCTTGCTTATGCTGCTGAATCCTTATTTTCTGAGTAAGCATTTAGTGAAAGTCTGTGGGAAATTGGTGATGGGTGAGTACCGACTCCTTGTTGGCCTCAGACTCCTTTAGATTCTAAATAATAATTTTGGTCTACTCTCTACTATAAAAATGGTAAAAACAAAAAAACAAAAAAACACTCAAGTGGTTTCCCCTGATTCCCAATAATGAGAGCATCCCTCTTTCTTAGTTTTCTGCTAAGGAAAAAGGTAACAGTGGGTCTCTTCTCTACTAGAAGGGGGTCATTTTCTGGGTCTTAAATCATTTAAGTTTCATTTGATTTTCTATGTATTTATAGAGTTAAATTGAACTATAATTTTATGGGCTATTTACCTTATTTTTAGATAGAAGAAGGATTTTTTTTAAAGATTCATTTGTTTATGCATACAAAAGCTAGGGTACCGGCCAGAGGTGTGGAGGTGAGAGGATTCATTAGACACAGAGTAGGGAGCAGAACATGTGGATTCACTAAAATATACTGCTGAGGGGAGCAGCAGGCAAGTCAGGAGAGGTCTGCTGCGCCATGTGTGTCACTTCCCTGGCCAGGGATCAAACTTGTCCTGCAGTGACTGTGGGTAGCTTCATAGTGCTGT
Organism: Talpa europaea; assembly: GCF_964194135.1. Lineage (NCBI taxonomy): Eukaryota > Metazoa > Chordata > Mammalia > Eulipotyphla > Talpidae > Talpa > Talpa europaea. The sequence goes on from NC_140074.1 coordinate 13,991,645, forward strand.
GTCTTAACCCTTGTGCCACCAGGGAGGCCCAGAAGAAGCATTCTTTTGCAATTTTCTGTACTTCTAGCAGAAGCAGAAATATCCTTACTTGTATGTGTCTATTTTATCTGTCAAAACCTTTTCGGTTTATCTTTGTCCAGTGATTTATTTCATTCTTTGTAACCCCTACCAATAATTTTCTTTATATATTTGATGTAATTATATATAATACATAATATGATATTTCAATATTACAAAATAAAATAAATAGGATGGCATGCTTTATATCCTACTGTAATTTTTATTCTTTCATAGACAGAGGTGCTACAAAATGCATCATATCATTATTGAAATAGCATGTAACAGCAAAATGTGCTGGGCACTTCATAAATAATGTCATTGCTTATCAGAAATTAATATATCAAAAACTTGTTTAATTCTACAATTAATATACTAGTTAAAAAAACTACAAAATGTTTAATTAATATACTAGTTAAAAAACTACAAAAGCTGAAATACTGAAGGAGGGAGTTAAGCATTGAAGAAAAAGCCAAAAAGAATGAGAGAAAATATTAACAGTCCAATAAATGTGACAAAATCTTAATTATGAATATGCATAAAGTTCTGTGTGTTTGCACTTAAATAAATTGAACAATATACATAAGAGGTTGGGGACTAAAACTAAAGGTGTGGGGGCAATAAGATGTGTGTGTGTGGTCAAAGTTAGGCAAATTGAGATTCTCATGTGCAAAAAGGAGGCTTTGCATGTATTAGTGAAAGCTAAAACTATAGAGAGAGCACTAGTTAAATGTAGGATTCAAAATTGAATTCCAGGCCTCCCCGATGGCACAGGCAACAAGGTTGAGCGTAGCACTGTGAAGCTGTCTGCAGCCTCTGCAGTGTGGGTTTGATCCCAGCCGGCCAGGGAGCTACCTACATGGTGTGGAAGACCTCTCCTATCTCGCCCACTGCTCCCATCAGCAGTGTGTTTCAGTCTGCCTGCCTGTTCTGTTCCCCACTCTGTCTCTGGTGAATCCTCTCACCCTCCCGCACATCTGGCCTGTACCCCAGTTCTTGTATAAATAAATAAATCTTAAAAAAAAAAAATTGGATTCCATGGTTTCAGACTTCATTTGTTTCCAGACAGCCCTCTGCTGTTTGACAGATACTGTGGTGTGGTATGATCTTAGGGAGATTTGTCCCTCTCTAGAGGGTCACCGAGTGTGCCTGCAAGTTCTGAGATATAAAGATCAGAATGTGCAATGCTGTTTCTTGAGAGTTTCTTGGCAACTTCTCTCCAGTGTTTCAACTATCTCATTCAAAATCAAATCTCTCTGAGACCTGTAAGCTGCCATCTCTAAATATACCTGGCAACAGGAGAAAGTTCAATCACACTGAAATTCTTGCCAGGTGGTAGCTGAAAAAGTTAAAGAATAATAGTGTGTGTGTGCATGTGCATGCATATGCCTCTGTGTGTGTGTGCATGTGTGTGTGAGTGTTTGATGGAAGATGATATTCTTTTTTTTTAAGATTTATTTATTTAGTTATTTATACAAGCACTGGGTACAGTCAGAAACGCGGGAGGGTGAGATAATTCACCAGAGCCAGAGCGGGGAGCAGAACAGGCAGAAGTACCGAAGTACACTGTTGAGGGGAGCAGCGGGTGGCAGGAGAGGTCTGCGCGCCATGTGGGACCCTCCTCCGGTGGCCGGGGAGCAGCCGGGGATCGAACCAGTGCTGCAGAGGCTGTGGGCAGCTTTGCAACCCAGCGCTCAACCGCTGCGCCACCGGGGAGGCCTAAAGATGATATTCTTTCTACTATCAGGAATACAAAAACAAAAAAGTCAAAAATCAACTTTTTTCATTACTCAACAAGAACACTGAAAGGAATCTATATGAACTCCCAGGAGAACCAGTCTGGTTAAAAGAGAGATTGGAGGCAACAAGAGGGAGGAAAATTTTGAAAGAGATCACAGTTCTCATCCATCCAGGTAAAGAGTGCTGTAGAAAATATTATTCTGGGTCTAGGAAGGGGAGAATCTATAAGCTTATTAATCACAAAGCAAGAAAGCTCTGATTTAGAAAAGTTAAATACTTTATGTAAAGCAGTTGCCCACCATGTAACATAGGCTCTTACTTCTCCCACAATATAGTGTATCTTATTGTACTACAAATGATTGCTGTGTTGTCCTACATCTACTACTGGTGAGGGACATAGGCTATTCATTTCTGAAGTCATGAGTTTTCTGCCCCACCCCCTCCAAAAAACTGCAGGTCTTCCTTAGAGGTAAAGATAGATTGGATTTCTTAATTTTATCTGTCATTTTTACTTTATTATTTTTGTTGTAGTTGTTATTGTTGGAACAGAAGGTGGAAGAGATTACAGAGGGTGTCCAGAAATCATCCTACCTGACTCTTAATTTTGCTTCTTAAGGCAATACAGCAAGACACAGTGTGCCTTACATATGTTTGTGCTGATGTGTCCTGGAGATTTAAGCTACTCTTTGGGCATTGTATTTTTTAATGCAATGCCTTGTCAATTTAGTCAGTGCTAAAAGGTTGTAGTAGAAATGATAGTTTTAATTAAGGTAACAAAAGAATTATTAAGACAGCATTTATGCATTCATTGTATTGATTTAAAACATCCTCTTTTTTTGAATTTTAGTGCAAGCAAGAGTCATTTTAATGAATAAATTTACATTTAGAATTCATATAAAAGATGTAACTGGCAATACCTGTCCGCATTAAAAGTTTGCATGTGGAGACAAATCTTCTATCAAAATAACTCTTTTTCTGGAAAAGGACAACAATATTCAAAACAGGAAAATATTCAGAGTCTATAGTATAGAAATGTAGTGAATGTTTAAGGCAGCAATTTGAAGGTCCATGCCAGGCTTTGTTCATAAGCATGTAGCAAAATCAGTCTGAACAGATGGAAGCCCATCTGTAGGGTGTCTATATCTGTGTAGTGATGTTCTATATTGTGCTGATATATAAAAACTATAAATAGAAAGCTCTGGAAATTAGTTCCCTTTTTACACATTTTAACTAGTTGAAAATCTTAAAATTCTCAATTAATTGGGAAAAGAAAAGGAATGTCTGATGACCTTTATGTCTGTGGTCTTTTCTGATGGTGATATATGTACATTTTACTATTATTCCTGTCAAAGACAGGTTTGTGAAGTGCAGAAGGAAAAAGGAAATTAAAGGGGCTTAGGGTTGATACTTCAAAGTACTTTGGATTAAAACTTTTAGTGTTGGGCCTCCCCTGGTGGTGCAGTGGTTGAGTACTGGTTCGATCCCCGGCCACACCAGGCAAGGGTCACACATGGCACGCAGACCTCTCCTGCCTCCCACTGCTCCCCTCAGCAGTGTACTTCATCAGTCTGCCTGTTCTGTTCCCCGCTCTGGCTCTGGTGAATTCTCTCACCCTCCCGCGCTTCTGACTGTACCCAGTGCTTGTATGAATAAATAAATAAATCCTTAAAAAAAAAATTAGTGTTTTCTATGTGAGGAAATATCAATTGTGAAGGTTGAGTTTATTATATAGTGAGATGATATTGACTATTGGTTCTAAAAATAATTTTTTCTATCAATTTATGGTTTTTATGTGGCTTGAAAACTTATTTTCTCTCATTGCATTAATTCTTCTTATAAGTATTAAAAATTCAATAGCAAAGATAAATTCTCTATAAAACATAGCTCCAATTTCACACAGAGATAATCTTTAGTGATTTTATTTTTTCCAAGGGAAACGAATGGAAAATGACTTAAGACATTATTTTAAAAAAACAAACTTACAATGAAAATAAGTAGCCTTTTATATCCTGTAGTCATTAGTATTATACTTTTGTATCTACACACAGGCTATGTGACCTTGAATCACTCACTTAAGCTCTATTTGCCTGAGATCCCTCAACTGCAAAAAGAGAGTCATCATTAGACTCATCTCCCTAGGTTATAAAAATTAAATGAATCCACACATGTAAATTACTTTGAACTGTAACTGACAGAGAATAAGTGTTCAACAAATATCAGATCAACAATATTGCTAGTACTTTTTGTGACCTAGACATTGAGAGAAATCATCCCTGGATGGTTTCTAGGATGGAGTTAGATAGACATTGGTTACCATTACCTCTAAACATTGTTTATTTTATTTATATTTTTAATTTTTTAATAAATTTTATTTTTATATCCCCATACAATTGCAACCCCCTTATTTTGACCCCAATCCCTCCCCGCCCCCCACCCCACATAGGGTGTCTCTGGTTCATAGTTGTTTGTTGATTTTGATTTTTGACTTTCTTGTGGTTATTCATTTCCTGGTCCCTTATTTAAGTTTTCCAGATTTCTGCTATGAGTGAGACCATCCGGTATTTTTCTTTTTCTTTCCGGCTTATTTTGCTGTGCATGATCCCTTCCATCGCCATCCATGTTGCTGCAAATTGCATGTGTTTATCTTTTTTGAATGCTGAGTAACATGCCATGGTGTATATATACATGCTATGGGTTGAAAAAGTATATGATTGGGCCTCCCTGGTGGCACAAGGGGTTAAGCACAGCACTGTGAAGCTATCCATAGACTCTGCAGCATGAGTTCAATCCCCAGCCAGCCAGGGAGCTACCCACAGAGACCTCTTCTGTCTCGCCTGCTGCTCCGCTCAGCTGTGTATTTCAGTCAACCTGCCTGTTCTGTTCCCCATTCTGACTCTGAAGAATCTTCTCCCCCACCCCGCACCTCTGGCCTGTACCCCAATTGTTGTATGCATAAATAATCTTTAAAAAAAAGAAAAAGTATACAATTCGTGGTGTTACCAACCTAGAGAGAACATAGAAGAAAGACATATTTTGTAAAGTCAAGTAGGATGTTACAGTCATGAATTTAGTAATCAAAAGTTTAAAATCAGTTAATTGAAAGAATGAAAGTGGCTAGGGAGCACATGTAGAGATAGCCATAAGAGCATAGAGACTAAATCTGTAGGAAATACTCAAATGTCAGGACACTGAAGATCTTCAAAGAAACTGAGCCAAAGTCTAAATTAGAAGGCAAATTCGGAAAACTTTTTGTTTACATCAGACCCAAGGAAGCGGGGGGATACCAATAGCCAAAAAAATATCAGGAGATGCTACAAAGAAAAGTAAAATAAGGGTCATACTGTTGTAGAGCAGCCCCAATATAAAACGGGGTGCCTGACTGTGGGTCCTCACCTGTACGCTTAAAAGGACTTATCTATGCTCTACTGCAGGCACACGTGAAAGGTTAATAAAAGGTTTATTTACAAGGGAAGAGGAAATGAGGAAATGTACAGCTCAGGGAGAAAAGTGGGAGACAAAGTTTTAAATGAGTCCTACCCGATCCGCTGATCAGGAATCCCCAAAATGGCACTCTGAGAGCTGGCCGCGAGCCAGGAGCTGTGTAGCCAGGAGGCGAGCGACAGCCAGCCAGCCCAAGGCCACGTGTTTGGTTTTTATATCCAAACTGGCTGCCCAACTCCACCCTCAGGTCCCAGCCACCCTCCCTTTGGTGGTGATGGGATTTGTCTTTCCCAGTGTCTTGATGGCTTTAGTCTGGAGTGGGGGTGGGGTCCACAAAGCCTTTATGGGATTAGCTCAGCACATCCTTTCAGTCTAACAATACTAGTAGGTTCCCATAACATGAAGATCCTACAAATAAGGATTATTTTGCCATTTGTGACCAGGCTACTATGAAGATAATCTGACATTTGAAAAAATTTTCTTGCCTACTCCTGTTACAGCCCTCATCTTACATAAGAGGTTAATGAAGAGCTTACAGAAAATAAGACCAAAAGTAGGTGCATGAATTTTTACTAAGTATGCCTTGACCTATTTTAGGTATTTTGGCTATTCTACTCAGAGTAGAATCTGAGTCAGTCTAACCTATAAAGAGCTTTAACAGTTGAGTAAGTAATCTAGTAATATTTCATCTGTCTTCTATTAGATCATATATATTCTAGATTGCTCTAGATTGCATATAAATATGTATATAGCAAATTGAGTAAAATACAGTCATATTAATACTGTGTATAGTACTATTATAGTAACCTAGATTTCTTCTTCTTGAAATTATAAACAACCAAACCTTTCAAAAGCACGTATCCAATCAAAACAAGATAACAAATGCGAATTTTCACATGCTGCTATGAGTAGTAAGTTGTAGAAAAATTGTCGAGGCCAGGACTTCATATATGTTGAGCTGATCCTAATAATCAATGTCCTCTTGACAATAATCAATATGCACCTGATTATTATCAGGGTAGGAAGCAGAGGACTAGAGATAAGTCATTTCATATTGGATCATACCACTGAGATTATATTTTGCAGCATTACTTGTCAGAGAAAAACTTGTATTTTTCCAGGAGTTTCCTCTAGATCCATTGCTACTGAGTGAAGAGACAGCCGTTGCATGTAGCTGAATCATTAACATTTCATCTCTCATTTCAGTTGTCTGTAACATTGGTCAAGGAGCCATTACATATGAGGTCAGAGAGTGTTATGACAAAAGCTATCCCAAAATAGATCTTGGTCAGAAACCTTGTCATCAATTTTGAATGACATTTCTAACTGGAACACAGAGAACTCACATTGATTCACTTGTGAGGCTTCTTTTGACTCATTCTCTCGCAGGAAGCTCTGGCATATAGTGGGGCATGTTTGAAAGCCCTTCATCTCTGCTACGATATATTATTTAAAAATGTCAGACTGTTTTGCTATTCCTAGACTCCAAATGATACAGGATGATTTGCACATATCGACAAAGAATGCTCCTTACTACTTTTTTTTTAATTATGAATTGTGACACTGCCAGTAAGAAAAGGAATTGCAGAGTGTTGTTTTTTTTCTCTTTCTACCTTCTCTTGATCATCTTTCATGGTTATATTACTGTATATCTTCACTTCTATCTTGCATTAAAAAAATAAAAAGGCTTCATAAATAATGATAGTGAAAATATTAGCTACTTTTTTCTCTCAAAAGGGATTAGTTTTTCACTGAAAGCCATGATAGATTAAGAAGTAGAAAAATATGTAATGACTGCATTTGCTTGACCTCAAGTTCTCTTCCAATGATCCTGCCCATTTCTTGTAAGAGGTTGATTCTTTGTGAGATATAACATCAAGTTATCCACTCCAAGAATATGTTAGTATCCTGTAAGCTCCTTCATGAAAATTATACCCATAAATTTATAACTGCCTTTTCCACTATTTACTTAGTATAATTGTTTTAGAAATGCCAAACTTTGCTACTCAATATCTAACAATATCCCTATTCTAAGCAGACTATTACTAAATAGTTCTGTCTAAAACCAGTATCACTTTGTCATGAGGAATAGGGGACCTCTCCTGTTCACTTTACTGGTACCCATATATTATATACAAAAACACACAGACGTGCATATTTCCTAAATGAAGGTACATCTAGATGTCCTTATCATTTGACACTTAATATTTATACAGAGAAAATTGTATTTATTCTTAGTAGCACAGTTCAGGCACCAGGGAACCACTCCTACATAGATCTGACCCTTGAGACTCAAAATGAAATTAAAATTCATGCCATTTACTATTGTGAATGGTGCTGCAATAAACATGGGGTAAATGTTTCCCTTTGAAGTAATGTTTTTGTATTTCTCAATACATCAATTAATGTTTTGTATTCTTGTATTATCAGTGTCTTCATAGATACCACGGAATGGAATTTCTGGGTCTGATGGTAGATCCATTTTTAATCTTTTGAGGTATCTCCATATTTTTCATAGGGTCTGGACTGGTCCATATTCCCACCAACAGCATACTTTTGGTTTAATTTATGAACTTGTAATCTGTTCCACTGATTTTATATATCTATCTTTACATGAATATGAGGCTGTCTTAATTTTGTCACTTTATAGCCTTGAAAATCAGATAATGTTAGTCCTTCTAATATATTAAAAATATTTTTGGTGCCTTTCTGAGTAAATTTAAAAATCATCTTATTTTCTAATTTTTATTGCCTTTGATTTCACTGCAGAGATCAATAAAGGAAACATCTCACATCTTAATATGGGACTTCAAATCCATGATGGTATTATATATCTCAAATATTTTGATATTTGAACAATGTATCTCTCTAGTATTTTGAGGTTTCCTAAATATTTTATAAAGCTGTTGTAGGAGATACTCTCCAAATGTCATTTCCCAATTTTTTACCAACTTGAAAACGGTACATTTTGTAGGTTCTTTAAAAAACAGATTTCTTATATTGTTATATAGGCTAGATCTGAAAATTCAATGAAAATGGGTGTGTTGAGAGGAAATACCCTTATGTACATACTCGTCTTGGTTAATCCATTATTTCTATTTTTTAAAAAAATCTAGATTAAAGCAATAATACTTCCCTGACAATCCCAATTCAGTCTGTAACCTCACTCATCATTTCACCTAATATTTACTCATTGCCTACAAGGCTTGTGTATCTCTATTGTGAAGAATGTCACCAATAAAATAGTGAAATTCAATATACTTCTTCACGCAGTATAGATTTATTCACTCCAGATACACAAGTTTAGGACTTACCATGATTGCTTTATTCCTTGCTTGTTTGTACATATCCTCCCAAGTGTGTGTGACTCCTGGAGCAGGTATTATTCATATCTGTAAGCATCATCTATGCTCTCCTACTGGGATTTTTGCAGAACACTTAATGAATAAAGATGAGAGTTTTAAAGGTAATCAAATCATAATAAAATGTAAATAAGTAAAACCTCTAAGTCATAAGATAAAGGAATATCAATTGATCTCTTTGAAAATACTTTATAACTGAGAGATTATTGTTTGCCCCTTCTTAGATGATAGATTATAAAACTGACATTTAAATAAGAACATTAGAAACTCCACAATCTTGCTTATTTAAGTTATATTAGTTAAAGTTAAACTTACTTTTGTTTTTACCAAAGAACTGAGTAGTCTTCTTTTTCCTGTTCCTCTTTCAGTCCTTGGAAGTGATCATGTTTACTTCCTGCCATTTGTCCCACCTTCTGTCATAGTTAATTTAAAAACAACTTCTTTTGATCTGAGAAAATTGAAATTTGCACCAGTAATTTGTAACATCACAGGTCCCTTTGCGTTTTTTTTTTCCTTTTCATAATCCACTATGCCAATTTTTCACAGTTTATTGTATCTCAACAACTTTCAAGAGCTGGACACAATTGAATTATGTGCTATATTACTATTTAGTATGAAATTAGGAAATTGTATTAGAATTAATATTAGAAATATTAATTTTAATTAATTTCTTTTCTAAATTTTTATAATAACAATTACAAAGATACTGTGTTCTCAGATCTCAAACTGAACTTACCTGCAAAAAGTTTTGATCATGTGATCAAGAGGGCACTCTGGGGCCCCAGACCTGCTCTCTCTACGGGGGTCTGGCCTTTTGTGCACTCAAAGGAAACTTAGTGTGAAAGAAACTTAGTTTGTATTAGGATGGGAGGGAAGACATGGTGATAATTTCCCAGTAAAACACACTGAATTACCTATCACCCTGTGGCAATGCCAGCAAAACGGGGTTGATCCAAAATGAGACCACTGAGGCCCAAAAGTTTGCACAAGTTTGCACAAGTCTAAGACACCTCTGACAGGGAATCATAGAAAGGGGTTTCTGAAACAAATCCTAGAAAGCTGGGATAAAAGGAGCAAACTCAAAGTAACGGTTGCTATTGTCAGCCTCTCCAGGAGTCTTTCATGTGTCTCTTGCAAGTCCCTGGTGCAAGCCCAAAGCCAAGACACAAGCATGCCATTCCTCTCATACATCTCCCCCAGAGCCCACCAGCAGTCAGCATAATGTAGCTTTACCTGGCTGCTCAGTTCCAGCTGTCAATAATGGAGTGGGGAACACTGATGTAGCTAAAAGTTATCTAATAGCCATGGCATTCTTACTGATTCAATATGTGGTAGCTTAAATTTTATTAGTAACTTAAACAATTTTTTTTAATATTCTGGCTCAGAAACCTGACTTTGTTATTGTCTACCTCTTCTCATCTCTTAAGTCAAAATTATGTGAATTATTTTGTATAAATATATCCTAAATATTTCCTAGTTCAGTTTTTATTTACGTGTGCTATTTAGTCATGATTAGTATCATTACCTCTTCATCTCTAATTTCTAGCCATGATAATTTTCAGAATATTCCAACAGAAGACAACTTTTCCTAAATTATTTTTTCATATTATTCACTCTTTCAATATAAAAGCTTCAATAGCTTCCCACTATCTACTCAAAATAGAGTATATTCCAAAATCTTCACAATGTAGTCTTAATCTAACTTCTGAAGTCATTCTCTTCCTTTTTGCGGTTTTGAACTCCCAGTCCAGCTATTTTCATCTGTCAGCTTACTATTTGTTACTTTCCTTTGTTGACTATTTTCTTCATCCATCCATCCATTTTCCTATAATTTTCCCAAAGTTTCTTAATTTCCCTATGCACTACTGTCACTATTAACTTTTACTGGGTGCAGTCTAGAATTATCCAAATTTAAAGCAATGATGCCTTTCTGGAAAATAAAAATTTATGAGAAATTTACATTTCCTCATTGTTTTTGAATTAAATAAAATTCTTCGCTTTCATCACAATAAGCTGATTAGAAATTCAATTTCAGTCCTTCCAGAGCTGGTAGAGGGGTATAGTGAAGTTTGCTCTTTGGAGTGTCTCATAAAATGGGAAAATACATCCTATAGTCATTCACTCATATTATCTAATAACAGCTTCTCAGTCAAACCCACATGGCCTTTGAACTTCCTAAAGCTGCTGTTCGATGCCATTCCCAGGAAATAGAAATCTATAAGTGAGACTGGGTTGCAAGGTACAGGTCTAAGGACCCCTCAATGTCATTCCCTCTAAGTCCTGTAGTCTTTCTCTGACACCACTAAGTGATGTACATATATTCTCCCAAATAATGTGCCTACTACCTCCCTCAGCCATTTTATAGTCTAGGAGGAAGTTCTTCCTTTCCCCCTTTTTTGTCTCAAAGACGTTCATTTCTAAGACCTTTCTGGCAGAGAACAAGGTTATTAATTGATATGTTCAATGATCTTAGGTTTCCACAGTGTAGAAGAAAATGATTTCAAGTAAATTCTTTCTGAAAATAGAAATGAGGATCCCCAGGAATTTTCTTGATTAGACCAGGAGAATCATGGAAAGTCATCTCCAATAATAATACCATGCCACTCAAATACCTGAGTTCCTTTTATCCATTTGTTACTTGCTCTTAAGCTTTGTTAGGGTGAGTACGAAGCAGTCATTAGACTAGGGCTAATTTAGCCTGCTATTAAGTACCCTCTTTGAGGAGTCTAGCAGATGACATAAGTGGTTTCTCCACTCAGGCTGGTGACAGCACAAGCTGTTCCTAGTCCTTTATAAATCAGGGAATTGTTTAGCTTACCAAATTATAGTCTTAAGGGATTTTATCCTACATATATGCAGATAAGTATCAGCCAAAAGTACATAAAGTACATATCTCTCTGTGTAGGTCTCTCAAATTTCTGTCTATGAAGCTTCCTCTTCTTTCATATTTCACTTTACAAATTCTAGCTATCTCAGCCTTCAAAGATTACGAATTTTGGTTTTCATCACTGAGACCCCTTGCTTCTCTGTGGGTTTTCCCTCCTACTGTTGTGGTCTGGAAACTGCCTTTAACCGTAAACTCTGGTAATGTAGGATTCCCTCCATCCTAACTGTGCTTTTGTTTTATTGTGGCTGCTATAAATATCTGAGATCACAGTCCTCCTTATACTTGTTTGCAATATCTAAAAAGCTTTCCTTCACATACATCTTAAATATATTAGCAATATTTTAACAGATGTAATAAACTATTTAACAATGGCTTGTATAAATCAGAAACCAGGAAAATCTGGTTTTCATAGTTGTTCATTTCAAAGAAAAAAAATCTTGCCAAAAAGTGTCTGGTTTCACTCATATATGGAATATAAAGAAACAAAACAAAAAGTGAGTAATTTCTGGTAGAAAACAATAACAACAATAACAACAGTGTCTAGAAAGTCCTTTTGTTTAATACTGTCTGTTATTTTTTATTTATCAAATCTCAGACATGTGCCCATTTCTTGAATTCTAGAGCGGGGTGGTAGAAACATCTTTCTTGAACTCAGATAATACAATAAACATAGCTCCTTTTAACTGAAAGAAGAAAATTCAACCACAACATTTCATGATTAAACTACAATGCCAGAATTCTTCTATAAGCAGTAATTATGTAAGAATAAAATGTATTTAAACATTGTCTCTTCTTTTAAAATTAAAAAGACATCAGTTTTCCAAAAACATATGAATAAGGAAATGATGGTTAACTATAGTACTTTGAAAATGCAATCCTATAACACTTATTAGGACCAGAATAAAGCTAATTAGAGTGCAAGAAGGACTGTATGTAATTAGTTACTGTATATACCCGATGAAAGATAAGAGAAAGGTTCTCTGACTTGTGGGCTAGTATAATACTTCTAGCTTTTTGATAGGTACTAGGAAATTCTTGTCATTATTTAAATTTCTAAGTGTTTTATGAACTTATATGTCGTTCTTCATAAAAAGCAGCTATCACAAGACAAAAAGTGACTAGCTAGATCTAGTTGTCTGGTTTACCATATCTCTGACTTAATCATATTAGAAGGTAAATATTTGTGTTACTCTTATAGTGTACATGGATCTATAAATGTGGGTGACTAGAAATACAAATTCTTGAAAATGTATAAGAAAAAAGAAATATTGGAAATAGAATTTGTTTGCTACAAGCAAACTTGCCATGGCTTTCTCCTATTTGACTTTAAACTTCAACATATTTTTAAAAAATACACATACACATCCTGCTGGGGAGGAGATGGGAGAGGGCTCAGAGGGAGGGAGAGAGGAGCACAGGGGACTGAGGTGATGGTGCACGGGTGCCTTGGGGAAGGAAACTCTATGGGGACTACACCTGAGGGGGTGGAGGGAGCAAGTATTGTTTAAAAATGAACAATTATATTTAAAAAAAATATTAAAAAAATATTAAAAAAAGAAAAACTCAGACCTAAATAAATAAATAAATAAATAAACTGAGTATATGGAACTCAACTTTTTCTTATTGAAAAAAAAATTGGCTATTAAAAAATAAAAATAAAAAAATACACATACAGATAAACTATATACAACTATATACAACTATATACAAAAAAGTTTCATGTAAATTTAACTTATGAATATATATATATATACACCTTAATTAGATCATAAATGAAGTAATAGTATTGGTAGTGATTGTCTTTTATATAGGTTTGATGCGATGTTTGCTGATTCAAGGACATAATATTTTATTTCATATCACCAGAATAGTAAATAGGATAATGATATATGCCACAAAATGATTTTTGTGAATGAAACTTGATTTAAATTAGGGAGTACAAGAAATATTAGATTCAACATGAGAGCAAAACCAGAAAGGATTTATGACTAGCTCTTCTGTATATAAGAATAAATTGGTCTGTTCAAACTATACAGAATATTTTTCAAATAAATGATATCAGTGTGAATAAGTAATGGTTTTCTAGATAACTTATGCTTTGTATTGTAAATAGCCTGTATTTATAGTGATTATGTATCAAGAGAGATGAAACAGTACATGCACTGTTTGGTAAATGTATGCAATTTATTAGTTTGGGCATGAATTCAATTTATTTGTCATATTGACTCACCAGAATATGCTTGGTTTATGCAAAGGCTTTATTAGTCTGGAATGAAGCAGAGTAGCTATGTTCTTCAGAATTTAAGTTTAAATTAAAAACATTTCTCTGTTCTGATCATTTGTGACCAACAATATAAAACTTTATCTTTGATTAAGTTTCCCTCACTGTAGAAAAAAGCTACAGAGAAACCACGTAGAAAGAAGCTAATATAAGATTATCAGAATTTATATTGTGAAGGTTGGTAGTAGACTCATATGGGTAACATGTAACATACGCTAATCAATAAAAATTACTTTTAAAATGGTGGTCTTTTTCCTCTACTTTCTTCTAGTGTATATGGTTTTATTCACTAACAATTTTTTAGAAGTCATTTAAAGTATAATTCCTTGTAAAAATGTGCCATATCAAGAAATATCACGAAAGAATTCAAATCCCAATCCTATTAAATTAAAAGAATACTTTGAAGGGTTTTAAATCTTTTATACTGCGTAGCTTACAAATGAAGCAGATCATGAATCATTTAAATTACAACTCTGAACATTATCTTTTAATTAGTGTTCTAGAAATTAAAGTATCTAGTATTTTGTTTAAAAATAATCTCTTAGAGTCTATCAATACAGTAAGGGAGGATTGGAATATGGAATATTTAATCAATATGATTAAAAATAAGCTTTTAATTCAATTATTGCTTTTAATTGTAGATAACAAACCTCAATCTGCATTTTAAATATCTAAAAAGTTTGTTTCTGGTTTGATTGACTAGCACCTTTCAAAACAATCTTTCTAAAGATTTAGCTGAAAATTTGGGGAAGAAGAGCATGACACTGTGTACACTTCTTATTTTGGGGGCTTTAGAGAGTAGATCTATGTCTGCACCATTTAGGGAATATAAAATTCTAGTAGTCCACAATTTTGCTGGCTTGATGAACCAGGGAAGAGTTTAGAACAACTCAGATTATAAGAAATAAAGGAGAAATTTAGAAAGGGGAAATCTTAGGAATGTGGAAGTCAGAAGTAAAAGCAGCAAGTTCTTGGTGTGATCAAAACTATGTCTGACTTAGCTGTGGACCATACACGAGTGAACAGCCCAGAAAAAAGAATTCAGTTGAATTTTGAGTTTCCACCTCTCATGGGGGAGACACATTTCTTAGTTTGATTTCAACTTACTTAAAAATAAATAGATATTTATGGAAAGAACATAACAATCCTGATTTTCTACAATACACTTTCCAAAGTACCATACAAAACAACATGCAAAAAAAAAAAAAAGCCTAGAAAAGCATAACCATTCTCAAGAGAAAAGCAAATCAACAGAGATCAACCTTTAGATAACCTGAATGTTAGAATGAGTTGATAAGGATTTTATAGCAGCTACCATTGCTATTGCACGCAGTATCATAAAAGGAAATATGCTTGTAATAAAATGAAATGTAGTAGATATTTCCAGAGCAATAAAAAACTATTAAAAATGGAAAGTTAGAACTAAAATATATTAGCTCTAAGAGATTAGCAAAGTCCTAAAACACACAAATCCCCGAGCCATCAAAGCACACAAAACATGCTGTTCTTTCTAATAACTGTAAAGGTAGTTCATACGTTTCCAAAGTTCATTAATTTGATGAGCTCATTTTAAAACTAAAATATAGAAATGATAATGTAAATGGTATATAAAATGAAGTAAATAGCTATCCAATCTCCCTTCACCATTTAGAACAATGAAGAACAAACTTTCATGTGTCTGCTTACCAATTCTCTATTCAAGTCAAGTGGATGTGACAAAGAGCTCTGTCAGTTTATTAAATCATCTTTGATGCAGTGAAAAAAGAAATCTGAGTATTTTTCTCCACCAAATATTTCTCTCTTGTGTCATGTGTAAGCATCTGAGTAGCTTTGAAGCTGCTCCAGCCCATGACTCTGCTTTTCACATCTTCTGATTTTAGGATCCAACCAAAATAAAGATGAAGTGAATTTTTTTTAAAGAAATAGAAAGTTATAATGCATGATTGAGGGGAGATATAGCAGGTATTTGGACTAATGAAAAATAATAATAACTGGTACATTGAAGATTATGTACTTAATTATGTCCTTCAAGCTTATTTTTGTGATGAAATTGCAATTTTATAAAACTGAAAGGATTGTAATATTGTTACTTCTTTGTGCTGACATTGATGCAAGCTTGTGTCACTAGACAGAACATCATACAGTTTAGCTAGGCAAACTGGTCTTTGTCTTAAGTATATCTATAATAACCTCCAAATAATAGACAGGTCTGTGATGGATAATTTCCTGAGCACAAAGCTAACATAAACGTCCCAGATCAGAATTGTATAAGCCTTGTTTCTATCATAGAGAAGTCTATATATAATACCTGCCTGGGATCACAAACTAATGTAGGGCTTCTCCACATGAAAGAAGCATAGTCTGTATCATTCCAAGAGAATTTTTCTGCACATTTCAGTGTGTGACCTCAAGGATTTTAGTTGTCTTTCTCACATATTTGACCAGCAGAATCTTTTCACTGATCCACTTGAGAAATGATTACCTATGCCACTTATTTTATAATACTGATATATTTCTGTAATTATTACTTTAGTTCCTTCCACAAGGCCAGCATAGAGACTTTGCAAAGGTAGAAATACATTTTTGTGATTTTCATAGTGTTTTGTTCAAAGCAGGTTAATATTTTTTGTTGATTGATTGATATGTACTTGATTTTAATGCCTAGGTATTGTGGACCTGCTTCATTATGAACCTAGGTGTCTACTCAGATTCATGGAACAACATATCAAGAGCCATATATGCATGTCAAGCATACATTTACATGAAAGTAGTGAAGAAATAATGAAAGGTAACCCAAACCTGTATATATGAACCAAACCATAACTTTTATAAAGATTATAATTATGAAGGTTATGTTCACTTTATAACATATATCAAGTTACAGATTACATATTTTTATTGTAAATTTGAAATATTTTTCACCCGTCCACTAGTAGGCTCTGTTATTAAGATCATTAAACAGAAAGTGAGGATCATATAAATTCTCTTAATATGGTCTTTCCTCTCCATTTGGCAAAAAACAATTAATGGGAATATGGGACATACAGCCCATTTTGTTGACCCAATATGTGGGCTGCCATTGGACTAGATATTGCTAAACATTGCAAAACTAAAAAAAAAAAAAAAAAAAAAAGTCAGTTCTTGCAAAGAGGAGAGTCGGGTGATATGCTCTTAAATTTTTTAAGTTTAAGACTGAATGATGTAAGAAAGAAGGTAGACAAGTTTTGGATAAAATTCCATAGTCTGCTACTTAAATGCAGCAACTTCTTGCCCCTGTGTGTTCAATAATGTTTTCTCCCACCAGGTACCACAGTGTGATCCTAAATTGTGAACCTAAGATTCTTTGGCATTTCTCTCATCAAAATTAATGGTTTATACCCATCTCTTTGACAATGATTGGGCTTGTGACTGCCTTGAATAATAAAATATTTGGGAAGTTACTCTTCTGACATAAAAGACCAATACTTTCCAGGTCCTTTCTCTGTAGAACCCAACTGTTTTACACAAAGTTTGAATGCTTCAAAATAATGATAGTGAAAAGTCATGTGTTGGCCCTCTCATCAACATCACTGTGTGAACTCATAAACCATAGTTAACCTCAACTGCTAGCCAAGCAAGAGAGCTCTCTGGATCATCTACTCCAGTCAAGCCTTAGGTAATGGTAGCCCTAGCCAATATCTAAAATACAACCAAAGGAGAGACCCCAAGTGATCTATACCTTTCCTTAAGTCTTAAGCAATGCATTATTTATTTATGCATACAAGACCTGGGATGTAGGCCAGAGGTGCAAGGAGGTGAGAGGATTCACCAGAGACAAAATAGGGAGCAGAACAGGCAGATTGAACAAAATGCACTGCTGAGGGGAGCAGCAGGTGAGGCAGGAGAGGTCTGCTGCATCATGTGGGTTAGCTCCCTGGCCGGTGGGGGATCAAACTCATGGTGCAGTGACTGCGGATAGCTTCATAGTGCTGAGACTTAACTCCTTGTGACACCAGGAAGGTCAGATTTTCATTCATTTATTTATTTAATGTAGCAAAAAGTATCCAGCACTTTCTACCTTGCTTTGGGTAAAATGTTTGTTTCCATTTTATATTATACTGATTCTTACCAATTTATTTGTGAAGGAACTGAGATATAAAGAAGTGAAGATACTTATCCAAAGTCTCAAAGGACTAGTATAGTGCAAATGATTAATAGATGTAAAATGCTTAGCACAATGTTTGACACATTAGTAGTTACACAGGAAAAATTAATTCATTATTATGACCACCATGTCATTGTTACTATTTGAATCGGCAGCTTGAAGTAAAGTGCTAGTTGTCCATCAGGGTACAATAGAGAGTGCTTTGCTGAAAAACTGAAAAAAAATATTGAATTATTGAAATTCATTTCCTTGACTTATTGACATAACAGAGGCAGAATACTTCCACTATTTGAAGTACTTTTCAGGAATATTTAGAAATGATGTGCCCTAGCGTTGAAGTCCTGAAATGAGTAGATGAAATGAAACCATGTCAGATCACGTGGTCTTACCTTTAACTTGGGTAGGTCCCAACATTTTTCTGGCTCTCAGTTTCTTTATCTATAAGTAAGAGCACTAAGACTCTAGATAATGTCATTATTTTTGGTTTATTATTTATCTAATTTCCTTGAAGGTTTTACATATAAATATGCCTGGATGGAAAGAACATGAAACCACCTCTTGTCTATGACAGTGAGATCTCAGAAAACATAGGAACAATGTACTTAGAGAAGAACATTGACAGTGGAAAGAAATTAAATGGTGGAAAGATGTTAGCTTCAGCTGCTTCCCAATATCTAATGCCTCTGGGAGTCCAGACATAAAAACATTTATGTTCCAACCATGGACACTATGTTTGTGAATTCACTAGGTGAAAATTTTAATGAATCAGTGTGACTTCACAGGTCACACACTCAAGAAGTCCATCTTGCCTAGAAGAAGGTAAAACATTAAGACTTCTACTTCTCAATTTACAGGTGAGAAAAGTGAGTTTCTAAAAGAACTGGTTCACTAATATTCACTCTGGTAGCTAGGTTCTCTGAAAGAGCTGAGCCTAACAAATGCATGGACTTCAACAAATGTGAGTTGAATCATTATGAGGCAGTAGTGATTTGGGGGAAAGGCCAAGAAAACTGTAAAACATCCCACAAGATATCCCAAATAAAAATGGCATGTAAGGTGGGGGGAAAAGTAGTACATTTGCTTTGCAAGTTTATCTTCATGATAAATGTCCTATTCCACTCATATCTTGACAAATGTCATATTTGTATCTTATCACATGATTGTAATGAAAAGAGGCCAGTATTTTTTCTCCATAAGGCAAGATCGTTAATATTTTCATCTTTGTGGGCTACAGCATATCTTTTGCAGCTACACAACTCTGCTTCTGTAGCCTCAAAAAAGCAATAAACAATTTGTGAGTGAGCATGGCTGTGTTCCTATTAAAAAAAAAAAAAAAACTGTATTTACCAAAACAGGCAGTGTGGCAGATTTGGTGCAGGGAAGCAGTTTGATGATATAGATAGATTTCATAAAAGTTACATAAAATTAAAGACTCATAGACTCATATTTATCTTTTAATCATCTTGTAGAACCAGTCTTATAAAAGGACCATGTAATTAGTGAATTTTATTGCTCTTTCATATGTACACACACATACATAATTTTAACAGCTATCGCTCATGCAAAATATAAAGAAAATGACAAAAATATGTTGTCTCAATGCATTTAAAACACAAGGCATGTGTTCAAATAAGCAAAAGGGAATTGATGTGATGCATTGCATCCTAGTGAAAGAGGTGAAATTTGGTGAGAGACTGGATAAGACTTAATAAAAGAGGTGAACCTTGGCAGGATTTGATATTAAGATAACAATTTATTAAATGACTAAGTAGGAAAAATACTTTTTCAGAATTGACATCATTTTCTATAACTTCGTGACCAATGAAGGAACCTTTGATAATAAAAATCATGTAAATTCAAGGCTGCGATATTCAACCAGGTTTTGGCATTTTCCTTAACTGTTATTTCAAGAGCATTTTTCTGTCAATTTTATTTTTTTTGCAAATTTAGTCTTAGTTGCCAATAAAATTCACCTAGTCGCTAATTTCAGGCAATTGGAATCTAGTGTGGTAGGAAATCCTCTTGTAATTCCCAGTTTAAATTTGGATATACTGTTGCTGTAAATCTCAGATGACATAAGAATCACTGATACTATTGTTAGGACAAGGAAACTCTTCTGTGTTAGGATAATCACACACCTCAATATACACAGCCCTGGGCAGTGGCACCTGTTCTTCATACCTTACCCTAGTCTTCTGCATTGTATTGCAAATTTTTTTAAGATTTATTTATTTATTTATTTATTTATACAAGCACTGGGAACAGTCAGAAGTGAGGGAGGGTGAGAGAATTCACCAGAGCCAGAGCGGGGAACAGAAAAGGCAGACTGACGATACACTGCTGAGGGGAGCAGCGGGCGCAGCAGGAGAGGTCTGCGCGCCATGTGGGACCCTCGCTGGTGGCCGGGGATGAAACCTGCGCTGCAGAGGCTGTGGGCAGCTTCGCATCCCAGTGCTCAACCACTGCGTGATATTACATGTCTTATTTCCTATGTTTCATATCAGGTGATTTTTTGGTAGGGTCATATAGCATGTTATAGTTAACTGGTAAAAGCTATGTGGTCTGTTGCCTTCTAAACCTCCTCTAGGCACAGACATAAAGAGTTCTGTTATTTCCAATGTCAATGTAAGAGTCAGAGAAGGATAGGTGGTAGCAATGATGTCAAATATTTGCATCCTATGGTTTAGATGCAACCTGGTTCTATTTTGACTTTCTCTAGTATACATTTTATTTTACCCTTTCTTTAATATCAGGCAATTAACCATGACTGAGGGTTTCCATATTTTCATATGATGGCTTCAAATGCTAATTGCAAGAAGTTACTAATACCTCTACATGGGTCTACAAATCCACACACAGAATCCAAGCATATTTTTAAAGCTCATTTTATATTGGTTTATTTAATAATTTGTTTGAAATTATACTAAGTGAATACTTTTATACTTGCTACTCTTCATAAAATCCCTAGCAAAATTCCTTTTGGATTTGCTTCCAAAATCAAAGGTTCCAAATTAGAGGGGGAAAAACCCAACCCAGACATTTGGAGTCAGCTTCCTGGCACCTGACATAGAAATTCAGCCAAACTCTCACAAATGGCAAATGAAGATAACTTATTATCAATTCAGGTTTCCAAGAGGAAAATTGACTGGAAGCATTGGTGGTTCATCTCCTTTATGAAAAGACTCTACCTTAGACAGTTTAAATTTTTTATTTTCTCTATTTTACCGGGCCTCTGAGTCTCCTCAGTTTATTTTTAATTTATCTGACTGCCATGAGCGTAACACTATAGAGTGAAGAAAATTCAACGAATTCATCTAAGTAAATCATGCTCAGTCTTATTTCAACTGTTAAAAGAGGAAAATCAGGATCAATGCATACTTACTGCAGTCTTTGATCATTTAATGAAGACAATTGTAGCTTTCAGTAAAAAACTCACTTTAAGTGTGGGCATTCAGAAGAAACTCTTTTACAAATAAAATTGCATACAGCAAAAAAAAATTAAGAAACAAATGGGAAAAATTGTGATTTTTCCTATTATATTGATCAAGGACAATGAAATTGAGTTGCATCAGTCTTCATTGTACTGATGAATAAATCAACCCTGTAATATTTTTTTATTTAAGTTTTTGATTTTTTCTGTTAATTTTATCTTAACTTCTCAATTTGTATCTCATGTATTTCTAATAATTGTAAGTCTATATGATTATGCTATAGAATGTTTTTATTTTCAAATCATTATACAAGTTTAGAATGTTGGTATAGTAAAGATTTTCAGACTTTATATAGTCTTGAAAAATATAAACACAACCTTAAACTAACTTTCTTTATCATCATGAATATCATTTGAACTTTTTCTTGGAATCTGTATTCATCAGACCTTAAAATTTATGGACTCACAGTATTTTCAGTGATAATTTTTGAGAAATAACTTACGGAAATGAGAATTTTCTATTTTGTTTCACTTTGCTATGAATGATGTTAGTGTAAATTTTCATATTGATCTATCAAATAACTTAAACAACTAAAAATATTTTTAATGCATAATCTGTGACTTCTTTTTATTTTGTTTTGTTTGTTGGTCTTTCACCAATAGCACATAACAAAGTATCTGATTACTTAACATAATGCATGTTTATATTTATACATTAAAAATGCATAATTATTTCAGAAAAAAAATGGATTTCTGGCTCAGGGAAACTGAAATTTGCCCTAAATGTAAATTTGTTTGAGGAATAAAAGTGATTTACTGATAAGTCCTGTCTCTATAATATATTTGAATTAAAAAAGTATATTAGGTTATTTGAATTAAATATCAACTAAATATATATATATATATTGAACTAAATGTAACTAAGACAATTTAGCATTTTTCATTCTAATAGTGACAAATTATATGTGGGATTTTCTGGATGCTATCATGAAAAGTCATCTTCTAAATATCATAATCCATTTTTCAATAATTAACATGTAACTGGGTAAATAGATCAATTCTGTAGACCTGACCTAAATAGAATCATTGAGATATTCTATTGATTCATACAAATATAATAGAATCCGTCTAGAAAAAGAAAGTGCAATTTTCCAGGGACATTAATTGTATAAGATGCAGTATATCATAAGCTATGCATGTCTTTTTGATTTTTCTCATTTATTTTAGTGTTAATTTTATTAACTAAGATGCCCTTTTATAAAAACACCTATTCCCTCTTTTTTTTTAAATTTAAAAAACTTTATTGAGGTGACACTAGTTTATAAGACCATATAAATTCCTTATATATATAACGTTATAACTTGATACCCATATCTATTACATCGTGAGCACCATCAAATGTACAATTTCCATAGAAGTGAACTAATATTGTGCAAATCTATCACATATTTTCAGTAATATTTCTCTCTTACTGCTGGTTTTACAGCTAAATTAACCCACCCGATAGATTGCACTCATTCCATTCAGATATTATATGCAGCTTTTGAATTTATAACTTGACCTTCTTAGCTTTTATGATCCTTTCACACACAGTGTAGGTACTGGTCTATAATTGCATTAGAAACCTTGATGCCCCACAATCATATTAAATGATAATGTTCCAGGAATTTCTGTGCTCTTTAAACATACATTTCTATACATTGAATGGCATTCATGTTAAAAACATTAAAATACTTATTTCATATTTGTTTTTCAAAAATATAACTAAAAGCAAAAAATTACTGTTATGAGAATTGGTCATCCTGACAGAAACTTTTCTTACCAAATAATTTGATATATTACAGGCTATTTATTTTAATGAAATTAAAATAGTATGCTATCAGAAAACTTTGGAATGATTAATTTAGATTTGCCATTGCAATATAACATCATTGAGGGAAGAATTTTCATATGTAACTTCTCTGGAGCTGGTGTGATCAGTAAAGAGAGTTTAAGATGTGCATGTTGTATACTGTGTTTTTCATCATAAATATTCATGGAAGAGCTATCCATGGCTTACGTAGAGAATAATTCATGGCTTTATATATGATTTAGGTTGAAAACAGACTCCAGCAGCTAGTTGAATGAATGACCATGAACACTTACTTAATTTTATGGACTTGCTTTATATCTGTGTTACATACAGAATTTCATTTTTGTTTTGCCACAGCAACTTGCTTTAGTTTTTATTTTTTAATTTCTTTTCTCTTTTTCAAAGTGTATAGACTTAAAATTTCTACCACTCAGTGTTTTTTTGCAAGATTTATTTTATTTATACACATAGGAGGTGGGGTGCAGAGGACCACAGGGTGAGAGACAGAGTGGGGAGCAAAACAGGAGGATCTAATGAAATGCACTGCTAAGGGGAGCAGTGAGTGAGACAGGAGAGGTCTGCTGCACCATATGTGGGTTAGCTCCCTGGCCAGGGATGGAACTCAAGTTATAGTGGCAATAATGCTGAGACAACTCCTAGGCCACCAGCGAGGACTAGTGCCTGTTAGTTTTTAAAAGTATTTTACTTTGTTGAATCATCTGCTTTGTGGATCTCCAATATTTTTTCTTTGTTATTCTGACTTGCTTTACTACCCATTACTTGAAGCCTCTTCCATTTTGCTGTAAATGGCATTTTGTCTTTCCTTATGATTGAAGTTTATTTTGTTGTGTTAATAAACCACATCTTGATCCATTCTTCTATCAGTGGGTACTTAGGTGGTTTCTATGCTCTAGCTATTATAAATAATACTGAAATAAACATTTAGAGTTTAAAATATTTTGAGTTGATGGCTTCATGTTCTTTAGATAGAGCATCTTAGAAGGTAACTTAGAGCAAGAGATAATACATGGATAACAGGAACGCATGATCAACTCAGGAATCTGGAAATAGAGCACCTGCCTTACCCCTATGTACAAAGGAGTGTTTGGAATGATCTGTCCCACTTGGTAGGATTGGATACTGACTTTGTATCCAAAGTCAGTAATTTGTAACCAGTGGCTTCAATCATTTCTGAGTGTTTAAAAGTTTTGAAGGTACTAATTTTCTTCTTTCTACTATGTTTCCCCCATTTAGCTTAGCCTCTATTCTTAGGTTCATGTTACTTTACTATCTATTTAGAGTAACATAAGCTGTTTAAAGATGCCAAAATTATTCACATTATTATGCAACTTTCTTAAAAATTCTCTCCAAATAATCAAAGATGAAATGTTCCTAGCCTAGTATATAATATATTGCATGCTCAGGTTCACAGAAAAAGAGAAAACTTCAGAAACCTGGATAGAAAATAAAAAGAAGTAACATTGAAAAATAGTAAAGGAGTAAATAGTTCCCTTTTTTATTTTGAAGGTGATCATTAACATTTTAAAAATTGTATTATTTTTTATTGTGGTTTGCTGCAAACATTGGTTTGTAGTACTGTATATGATTTGGAGGTACAGGTTCACAACTGTTCAGATGTATGTCACCACACCATACCCACCACCTAAGCAGCATCTATAATCCACCATCATAGCTGATTGGGCCCCTCTCCATGTACTCCTTACCCCTTTTCTTCCCCTCTGGGTAGTATCAGTTCTGTAGTCAGATTTCTAGAGTTTCTTTTGTCTAGTTTTGTCTTCTCTGCATGGTTTGTTTATATTCCACATATGACTGAAATCACCTGGGTTTTGCTTATCCCCAGCAGCTCCTTATTCAGCAAGTAAAAGTACAATGACCTAGAAGTGTGTATGTGGAGTCAGGGTGACAGTGACAATATTTCTCTATTGATTTAGCTCACTGTGATCATTCAAGTGCAGCTCTGGATATCATGTGTGAACGGACATGAGCAGACTAAACAAGCCATTGACTAGAGTGAGTGGATCATGAAATGCAGGCAATCTAATAAATGTATCTTTCAGAGATATATATCAAAATATTTCCTAATGAAATTACTATGTCTGGAGTTTGCTTCATATAAATCAGAATTGTCCACAGTTCATGGTTAAATTATTGGTGAAACAACTTAGTCCATGCTTTGTTAATTCTTGAAGCAAGCTATTTGGGCCTCAATTTATTATTCTCTTTTCTTTTGCATGCAACTGAATACTTCTATAATTAATAAAATTAAAAATATAAATAATATAATTCAAAAAAGAGAATAAAAAATTAGAAAGGTCAACATAAAAGTCATGATTCTCAGCAAGTTTGACAGACCTGTGAAGGAATATCTTTAATTTATTGGAGAGTTATTATGAACAAAAAAAAAACTTAGAGTTTTAAATCTTAAGGTAATATCTAGAACAAGAGGAGAAAAGGTAAGGAAATAAGTTTGTACTTTTTATTTACTTATTTTTCAATAAATTATTGAATGCCCTTATGCAGTGGAAGGATTTTAGGATTTTCTTGTGCAAAAAAAAGGAGTGTCAGGTCTGCAAGTGAATCAGAGGTGATAGGAGATGTGTTCGTAAAGCAGTTAGAACTTGACAACATTCATGAAAAATAGGTAAATACCAACAAGTTTAGGTTGCATATCCTTTGTAGCAAAGATAAAGAAATTTAGGCAAGGAAAACATGGGACCAGGTTCATGTTTTTATTTGGGCTTTTTCGAGAAAGCATTGGAGATCTGTAAGACTGGAAGGAAAGTAACTTTTTAAATGCTATTTCAGTTGTCCAAGTGATATATAATGCATCTCATAACCACAGCAGGAACAGATAGCATGAGTAAAGGGGCATTAGTAGCAAACGTTGAAAAGCAAGGATCAAAGGACTCAGTTACTGAATAAATTGAAAAAGTTAAATGATCTACATTTTTGGGTGTTTTTTAATTTTTTTATTTTTTGATAATTGCACAGATGTTCTTGTAATTAACCTAGACACAAATAGGGATTTTTAAAAAGGTTACTTTCGGATATACTCATTTTGAGTTTTTACGTATAAGACAATCTAGACCATACACATACTTTATAAAGAATAGGAAACATAAGTCAACTTTCATTCATTCGTTTTTTTTTTTTCATTCATGAAACTTGCTTCAGTGTTTAATACTCATGATGGGCTACATGTACACATAGATGCATAAATACATACATTCTACTACTAATCCCTCTCAGGAGAAAATTCCCCAAAAGACCTGCCTGGATTTAGGCTAGATCTTACCCCATCTAGAATTTGCTTCTAGTCTGTAGAAGTTTAACAAATACACTACAAAGTATCTCTATGACCTCTCTTAAACCTGCCCATTCCTTCAGATTTTTTAAAACCCTATCAAGTTTGGAGTCTGTTCTATGGTTTTTAAGTTGGAGATAGTGGTTGCACTGGAGGCGATCTGCCCCTGAGATGAATGTCTGGTCTGGCGCGTGCTGGTGATGCATTTGTCCAGGGATCAAAAGAAAGAGGACAGAAAGAGTCGCAGCGCTCAGAGCAGATGTGACACACGCTGACTTTGCCCACTGTAAATCTGGTTGCTAACACCTTGTGTTTGCTTTACCTACCTCAGCGGTTACAAAGAGATCTTTGGGGAGAATAGAGAAAATATTGCATTAGCCCAAAAAAAATGTGGCACTTTGTATTTTCCTCAACTGTCTCTCAGAAAGAAAATTTAATAATTTATTTTGGGGCACTTAAAATTCTTTTCCCTTCAGGGGAAGAATTAACAAGATGGAGAATTTCATGACCCAACACCCAGAAGCAAAGATTATTTGCTAAAGATAGACTTCAGTCGGTGGACCAGTGCCCTGAATCTTTATTAAAAGGAAAATGGGTCAGAAAGGAAGCTTAGGAAACCATCTAAGCTAACAAATCTTGCCCAAATAGGAAATATTTTTCTCTTAAATTCCTATTAAAAATCCCAGGGATATAGAATTTCTACTAAGCATTTCACATATTCTGGTCGTAAATTTCAAGTAACTGCCAAGCAGCAACCTATAGAAATAAGATAGATTGAGAAAATATATTTTAAACATGTGGTTGTAAGAATACATACATCATATTACTATATTTTTTAAAGGTGTATTTGTTTATGCATATAAGAACTGGGGTACACCTACCATCCCCGCTCTGCTCCCTGTCCCACGGGGTGGAAAATCAGCTCCCCAAGGGCTCTAGGAGAGATCTCTGGCGCCACCTAGTGACTTGAAGCCAGCACAGGCTCCTGAAGGAGCTAGTGGCCAGCTGGGGAGTTAGCCCACACCAGGCCCATTCCGAACAAGTAGTCTGAGACCACAGGGAGAGCGAGCACCCACAGCCGGGGCAGACCAGGCGCGCAGAAGAGTGTGCCTGAGACCAGACGTGCAGGGAGTGTGTCCCACATCACCATTTTAGAACAGGGACATTTCTTCAGTAACGACTACCAGCAGAAGGCTTCCTCAGGAGCCAGAGGTGAGCGGGGGAAGTTCGCCCACGCCAGACCCCCTCTGGCCTGCAGTCCAAGCCCAGAGGAGGAGCAGGAACCCACTGCCGGGGCAGACCAGGCGCACAGGGGAGTGTGTCCCCACATTGGCATTTTAGAACAGGGACCTTTCTCCAGTAAAGACTGCTTGAAACTGACAGATGACTCCTGGAGGAACCAGAGGGGAGCAGAGAAGCCCACCCAAGATGCCGGCCCGTCCCAACAACACAGTGTCCCAACGCATACGGCAAATTAGAAAACAGACAGTAGGGAGGAGAAGAACCACACGCAACCTAGCAACTCTCCAGAAAAAAAGCACACCACAAAAAGAAAACCAGCCCCCAGATTGCAACGACAATAACTTGGAAGAATTTCTGAGCCTTCCAGAAAGAGAATTTAAAATTGCCGTGATTAAAAAACTGACAGAAGTCATAAAGGAAAACAATGATAAGGGAAAAATAATCAACGATCAGAAGAATGCAATTGAGTCCCTAGAGAGGGCAAACAATGGTCAGAAGAAAGAAATTGAGTCCCTAAAGAGGGAAGAAAAAGAAATGCAGGAGATCAAAGAATTAATGGAAGAACTAAAGAATTCTGGGAAAAGCAATGAAAGCAGAATAGATGAAATGGAAGAACGAATAAGTAATCTTGAAGACACAGAAATAAAATGAACCAAAACAGAAAAGGAAAGAGAAGTACGAAGGAAAAAGAACGAGGAAAGACTTTGGGAACTATCTGACTCCATGAGGAAAGGAAATATAAGAGTTATAGGAATACCAGAAGGAGAGGAGAGAGATGTAGGAACAGAGAAAATATTCAAAGAGATAATTGAAGAGAACTTCCCAAATGTGAAGAAGGATCTGAAAATTGATATACAAGAAGCAAGAAGAACACCAAACTTCCATGACGAAAGGAAAAATACAGCAAGACACATAATAGTAAAGCTCCCAAGAATCGAGGACAAGGAAAAAATAATGAAGCTGGCAAGAGGGAAGAAACAGATAACATTCAAAGGAAAACCAATCAGGCTGACATCAGACTTCTCCGAAGAAACACTACGGGCAAGGAGAGAGTGGAGGGACATAGTCAACAGACTCCAAGAAAACAGATGCCAACCAAGAATACTCTATCCCGCAAAGCTCTCCTTCCTCTTTGAAGAAAGAATATGGACCTTCCCAGACAAACAGAAACTCTGGAATTTCATTGCAACTAAACCCCCACTCCAAAAAATACTACAAGGAGTCCTAAAGCCAGAACCTCAGAGGGACGAATAACAATGAAAGAAGGCCAAAAAAAAAAAAAAGTTATTAAAAGAATAAATAAATAAAATCAAAGGAAAGACAAACACAATGGCAAATACAGATGTTAACATATCAATATTAACTCTAAATGTAAATGGACTAAACTCTTCAATAAAAAGACACAGAGTTGCAGCCTGGATTAAGAAACAAAACCCAACCTTTTGCTGTCTCCAGGAAACACATTTAGCTACAAAAGATAAAAATAGGCTCAAAGTTAAAGGATGGAAAACAATCCTACAAGCAAATGGACCAAAAAAGAAAGCAGGAACAGCTATACTTATATCAGATAAAACAGATTTCAAACTCAAAAAGATAAAAAGAGACCCCAATGGTCACTACATTATGATCAAGGGGACAATACTTCAAGAAGAAATAACACTCATTAACATATACTCACCAAACGAAGGAGCACCAAAATATATCAGACAACTGTTGTCCTCTCTGAAAACAGACATCAGAGAAAACACATACGTAGTGGGAGACTTCAACACACCACTATCAACAATGGATAGATCAACAAGACAAAAAATAAGTAAAGAAACCAAAGCTCTAAATAAGGACCTCGAGCAATTGGGCTTAACAGACATCTATAGAACACTAAACCCCAAAAAAACGGAGTACACATTTTTCTCAAGCGCACACGGATCATTCTCCAGGATCGATCACATACTGGGGCACAAGACAAACATCAACAGATACACCAAGATTGAAATCATATCAACCATCTTTTCTGACCATGAAGGCATCAAACTAGAAATAAACCATAAAAAGAAGGCAAGGAACTTTCCTACCTCATGGAGATTAAAAACCACACTACTGGAAGACCATTGGACTAATGAGGAGATCAAAGAAGAAATTAAAAAATTTTTTGAATTGAACGACAAGGAGGACACCAATATCCTAAATGTATGGGATGCAGCAAAAGCAGTAATAAGAGGAAAATATATAGCAATAGAAGCTCACATCAAGAAACAAGAAAGAACGCAAAGAAACAACCTAATCTCGAAGCTCAAAGATCTAGAAAAAGAACAACAAAAAAACCCCAAAACCAGTAGAAGAAAAGAAATAATAAAAACCAAGCAGAAATAAATGAAATTGAAACTAAAAAAACAATCCAAAAGATCAATGACCAAGAGCTGGTTCTTTGAAAAAATCAATAAAATAGACAAACCCCTAGCCAGGCTCACAAAGGAAAAAAGGGAGAAAGCACAAATAAACAGGATCATCAATGAAAGAGGAGAAATCACAACGGACACAGCAGAAATCAAAAGAATAATCAGTAACTACTATGAACAGTTATATGGAAACAAGTTTAACAATCTAGAGGAGATGGACAAATTCCTACAACTCTACAATCACCCAAAGCTAGATAAAGAAGAAATAGAACACCTAAACAGACCAATTACAATTAGCGAAATTGAAATGGTAATCAAAAACCTCCCCAAAAACAAATCCCAGGACCTGATGGATTTACAAATGAATTCTACCAAACATTCAGAGACGAATTAGTGCCTATCCTTCACAAACTCTTCCAAAAAATTGAGAAGGAAGGGACAATACCAAACACATTTTATGAAGCCAACATTACACTAATACCAAAACCGAACAAGGACAACACAAAAAAGGAAAACTACAGGCCAATCTCCCTAATGAACACTGATGCAAAAATCCTCAATAAAATTTTAGCTATCAGAATCCAACAATGTATCCATAAGATAATTCACCACGACCAAGTAGGATTCATTCCAGGGACACAAGGATGGTTTAACATCCGAAAATCAATCAATGTTATCCAACACATCAACAAAAAGAAATATAAAAACCATATGATAATATCAATAGATGCTGAGAAAGCTTTCGACTAAGTGCAACACCCATTCATGATAAAAGCCCTTGAAATTCTTGGGATACAAGGAACTTACCTCAACATCATAAAGGCCATCTATGACAAGCCAACAGCCAGTATCATTCTCAATGGTGAAAAGCTGAAAGCAATTCCATTAAGATCTGGAACAAGGCAAGGATGTCCACTCTCACCACTGCTTTTCAATATAATACTGGAAGTCCTAGCCAGGGCAATAAGACAAGAGAAAGACATCCAAGGAATCCAAATAGGAAAAGAAGAAGTCAAACTATCACTATTTGCAGACGATATGATATTATACATAGAGAACCCAAAAAACTCCACAGAAAAGCTAATTCAACTCATCAATCAGTTCAGTAAAGAGGCAGGATACAAAATCAACACGCAAAAGTCAGTAGCCTTCCTATACACAAACAATAAATCTGAAGAAGAAGAAATCAAAAAAACCATCCCTTCTGTTACTGAAACAAAAAAAATCAAATATTTGGGAATAAATCTAACAAAAGAGGTAAAGGACCTATACAAAGAAAACTATAAAACACTATTAAAAGAAATAGAAGAAGACACAAAGAAATGGAGAGACATCCCCTGCTCATGGATTGGAAGAATAAACATTATTAAAATGGCCATCCTTCCAAAAGCAATATACAGATTCAATGCTATTCCAATCAAAATTTCAATGTCATTCTTCAAAGAAATAGAACAATTATTGATGAAATTCATATGGAATCACAAAAAACCCCGAATAGCCAAAGCTCTCCTGAAAAAAAAAGAAGGGAATGGAGGCATCACACTCCCAGACTTCAAACTATACTACAAAGCCATAATCATCAAAACTGCATGGTATTGGAACACGAACAGACATACAGACCAATGGAATCGAATAGAAAATCCGGAAATAAACCCACAGATTTATGGTCAACTAATCTTTGACAAAGGAGCAAAGACTATGCATTGGAGCAAAGAAAGTTTGTTCAATAAATGGTGCTGGGAAAACTGGGTCGCTACATGCAAAAGAATGAAGCTTGACCACTACCTCACACCATACACAAAAATCAACTCAAAATGGATTAAAGAACTAGACATAAGACCTGAAACCATAAAATATATAGAAGGAAATATAGGCAAAACACTACGTGATTTGCACATCAAAGACATCTTTACAGACACATCACCCAAAGTAGTGATAGTGAAGGCAAAGATAAACAGCTGGGACTACATCAAATTAAAGAGATTTTGCACAGCAAAAGAGACAATAACAAAAACAAAGAGAAACCCCACCAACTGGGAGAACATTTTTGCACCCAACACTAATGATAAAGGACTGATCACAAAAATCTGCAAAGAGCTGATGAGACTCAACAACAACAAAGAAAATAATCCAGTCAAAAAATGGGCAGAAGAGCTAAAAAGAAACTTCTCTGAAGAGGAAATGCAAATGGCCAACAGGCATATGAAAAAATGTTCAACATCACTTGTCATCAGGGAAATGCAAATCAAAACTACCATGAGATACCATCTTACACCAGTGAGAATGGCACATATTAAAAAAACTAGCAACAACAAATGTTGGCGAGGGTGTGGAGAAAAAGGAACTCTTCTGCACTGTTGGTGGGAGTGCAAACTGGTCCAACCACTGTGGAAAGCTGTGTGGAGATTTCTGGACCTACTAAACATAGAGCTTCCATATGATCCAGCAATTCCACTCCTAGGTATTTACCCAAAGGACACAGAAACATCAATTCCAAAGAACACCTGCACCCCTATGTTTATAGCAGCACTGGTTACAATAGCTAAGCTTTGGAAACAACCCAAATGCCCAAAAATAGATGACTGGATCAAGAAGATATGGTACATATATACCATGGAATATTACTCAGCATTCAAAAAAGATAAACACATGCAATTTGCAGCAACATGGATGGCGCTGGAAGGGATCATGCTCAGCGAAATAAGCCAAAAAGAAAAAGAAAAATACCGGATGGTCTCACTCATAGCAGGAATCTAGAAAACTTAAATAAGGGACCAGGAAAATGAATAACTATAAGAAAGTGAAAATCAAAATCAACAAAAAACTATGAACCAGAGACACTTTTAGGGGGGCGGGGGCGGGAGGGGAGGGATTGGGGTCAGAATGGGGGGGCTGCAATTGTATGGGGAATATAACAATAAAAAAAAATAAAAAAAAAAGACCATGAGAGCACATGTGATTAAGAATGAAAATGAGGGCCTCCCCAATGATGCATTCCCGATGATGCAGCAGGTTGAGCACCACGCTTGAAGCTGTCTTCAGCCTCTGCAGTGGGGGTTTGATCTCAGTTGGACGGCAAGAATTCCACATGGCACAGCAGACCTCTCCTGTCGCACCCACTGCTCCCCTCAGCCGTGTATTTCATCAGTGTGCCTGTTCTGTTCCCTGCTCTGTCTCTGGTGAATCCTCTCACCCTCCCGTGCCTCTGGCCTGTGCCCCAACTCTTGTATAAAAATAAATAAATCTTAAAAAAAAAAAGAAAAAAAAAAGAAAAAAAAGAACTGGGGTACAGGCCAGAGGTGTGGGAGGTGAGAAGATCCACCAGAGACAGAGCGGGGAACAGAACAGGCAGACTGACGAAATACACTGCTGAGGGAAGCAGTGGGCGAGACAGGAGAGGTCTGCTGTGCCATGTGGGTCACTTCCCTGGCCAGGGATCTAACCAGTGCTGCAGTGGCTGTGGCTATTCATAGTGCTGAGATTTAACCCCTTGCACCACTGGGGAGACCCCTGTATTACTATATTTTTAAGTCATAAAAATACATAATAAAATGCAAGCTGAAGGAGCTTAGTTAGGCTTTAATTCAAAAATTGTTACAAAGGTTTCTACTAAAAAAAAAAAATAACTTTTCCCTTTTCCCTATACACATAGCAACATCCCTTTAAACTTGATCAAGCTGGGGCCTCCTTGGTGGCGCAGCGGTTGAGCACTGGGTTGCAAAGCTGCCCACAGCCTCTGCAGCGCCAGCTCGATCCCCGGCTGCTCCCCGGCCACTGGAGGAGGGTCCCATGTGGTGCGCAGACCTCTCCTACCGCCCGCTGCTCCCCTCAGCAGTGTACTTCGGTCCTTCTGCCTGCTCTGCTCCCCGCTCTGGCTCTGGTGAATTTTCTCACCCTCCCGTGCTTCTGACTGTACCCAGTGCTTGTATAAATAAATAAATAAATCTTTACAAAAATAAAATAAACTTGATCAAGCTGGTTATAACATCTACCCTTCTGATTTAAGGGTAGATGTTTTCCTTCACAATTAGTGAAGGAAAAAAAGAGGAGGTGGTTGGGGTAAAAGGTCTACCCTTTACCTGTATGAGGTCTGCAGATATGAATTCCCAGGAAAACAGGACAAAAATGAACCTTTCACTGTAGTTCACTATATGTGCTTTTGCTTTATTTTAAAGATTTATTTATTTATGTATTTATGTATTTATTTATTTATTTATACATATAAGAGCCGGGGTACAGGTCAGATGCGCTGGAGGGTGAAAAGATTCACCAGAGACAGATGGCTGGGATTAAACTGGTGCTGCAGAGGCTGCGGACAGCTTCACAGCGCTGCGCTCAACCGCCTGCGCCACCAGGGGAGGCCCCTGCTTTTGCTTTATTTTATAAAGAAGTGGAAAAATGAGACTTGAACGTCATAGGAAAAAACAAAGTTCTCTTTTGATCAGACTTTAACTTTGGAACTAGAAACACAGACAGAATTTGTTTCTTTCCCACCTCTTTCTCATGAAATTACTGCTTGTTTGGAATTTTACTGTTGTTGAATGAAACATGCCAACTTTTGATTATAAAGTAGACAACTGGGCTGTGTCATGTACTGTTAGTGAACAGGAAACCAAATGGGCATTGGAATGCTTTTAAATTTCTCAGGCTCTATCAAATATATATATTAGAATTAGATCTCCCATACAATGACAAGGTTACAATGCACTGAAAGTAGTAGACAAGACAATTAATATTGATTATCTTGTCAAAGAAGTTTGTGCTATTTCAATGTATTTCTACATCAAGATACCGTTATATAATTAATCTATCCATCTGCCTGTCATTCCTCCCGTTATGTAATATATAATGTAAGTGAAGACACCTAATTTTAATCACTATAGTGGTTAAAAATGTCCACCTTTTTATGCTCTTTTTAACCAAGAGCCTATATATGGCCTAATTGTGGCTGATGAAAGACAAAGAGAAATCATCTGGGGCTGGAGGAGAAAGATCTCTACCTGCTGTCCCCAATCTAATCTTCCTGATTTGGTACCCTCCCCTTTGACATAAGCTATTTGGAGTGACATTGCTGTCAACCTGGATATGATTTAGCAAAAGAACCAAAAAATCTTTGGTCTTTGTTGTCATTCTCAAGTCATTGGACAAAACTTTGGACCACCTGCCTTCTGATGTACTGAGTCATAAAAGTCCTTATGGTTTGATTCAATTTTTACTTGGGTTTTTCTAT
The DNA here is from genome assembly GCF_964194135.1 of Talpa europaea. NCBI lineage: Eukaryota > Metazoa > Chordata > Mammalia > Eulipotyphla > Talpidae > Talpa > Talpa europaea. The sequence goes on from NC_140074.1 coordinate 14,027,032, forward strand.
TACTAGAAATTAAAAGCATCCGTTGCAACTCAAGTGGTAAATGAATTATTAGTGGGACTATCATGAATCACTTAGATGTGTCTAGGATTGTATATTTTAGTTTAGGAAGAGGTTGGAATCTTAGTCTAATCACCTTAGTCTTGTTGGTAAATTATACCTCATCTATTTTCAAACGGAGGTATTTTTTACCATTTCATTCTTTTTTTCGGGTGGATGGTCGTCTTAAAAATTATTTTGTCAGAAAATTCAGCATGAAAATGAAAACTAATCACCTTATCACTGGGTACATGGCAAGAAAAATGAAAAAATAATCTGAATACCTTGTTTCTATGTGCTCACTCTCTGTTGTGCTTGTTCTTATAGAACAAAGTATATTTCCTCAACTCCTATTGGTCCTGTAGTTCTTTACCTGGGGAGAAAGAAATTAGAACAACTGTTAATCTGCCTTAAAGAAAAAAAACGCTGTGGGGTAGAGGGTAAATTCTGCTTATGATTTACAGATCTGACTCAATATACATGCATGCATCTGTTCACAGTTTAATAAGAGAGAATTACTTAGAGAGAAAGAAAAAGAGAATTATTCCAAAATTCCCTATACCACTGAGAATTGGTTAGGTAACTAGTTGCTCCTTTTCATCTCTACTTAGTTGAGAAGTCATAGGTAAGATAAAAGCTATTTTGATTTTCCTCATATGTTTTCAAGTGCTCTCAGACAACTTTATGGATTAAGTATATCTAGAAGATGACATGTTAGAATGATGGTATAGAATACGATGATGGCATTATAATGGTTAGATAGATTTCCACATACAAATATAAATCAGAAGCGATAAAAGATAATATGTTTTGAACATATTTAATTTGGGCTAGTCCCTTTTATTTGACCTTTACAACTGCCATATGCAGTATCCTAATTGCCATTTACAAGAAAGAGATTCTAACAATCCAGAATGGAGGTTTTGTTCATTTTAAAGGGGAACATGGGAGTTAAATATTCATTATTCATGCACTGTCATTAAATTAGAAACATAACCCTGTATATGATATATAAATATTATATTTTGTATTATGATATAGATATAAAATGTATGTAAGTCATAAAGTAGTTATTAGAGGTCATCTGAACTAGCTTTAGCTTTTATGTAAATGAGTATCATGTGTATGCTAATAGCTCTTAAAGGTAAAAAACGATTTTTCCATTGTCTGTTAGAGGCTTGAATTAGCTTTAGCTTTTAGGTAAATGAGTAACATGTATATGCTAATAGATTTTAAAGGTATAATGATTTTCCCGTTGTCTGGTTATTAGAAGCTTGAATCTGAGAGATAATTATAAAAACTGTATTTAAAATTACAAAATTATGCACACATACCCTGGAATTTATTGGTCATCTGTTGTTTTTGCTCGAGAACATCCTTTCCTTGTTTTCCTCCCATAGCCCACTGCTTTTCCATTCAGTGTCCTTGCTGGGATTTTAACTCCTCCCTTTGGTAAAGATGCCATCCATTACCACCACCACCTAACCAAGCCAGGGGCCAGTGTAGGCAAAGCAGAGTAGGCAAAGCACATCTAGATATTTGAATTTTAAGGAAAATTACCAAAGGATGGAAAAATGTTAGAATTCAATTTCCACAAGGTAAAAAGACTACCAGTTAGTTACTTCTACCTAGATCCTAAAATCTCTCCTGATATTTGTCTTTTATGAGCTCTAGTTGCTTACTTTTCTTTGATTATGATAGTTTAAGTTTTTCAAAGTAATTTTATCCAGAGCAAATATCCAGGGTAACTGATATAAAAATTTACAATAAATTTCACACAACACACCCTCAGTGAATGTAAGGTATTTATAATGGGGTATGGCATTGAAATGCAGGAAATGACATTGAGAGTCCCATTAACATTCCAGAATTGGAAAGTAACTGCCCCAAGGTAATCAGCAGTGAAACAGCTAATTAAGCATTTCCCTGTGGTCACCTGGAACCATGTGTCCAAGAGCAAAGCTTTGGGTGACTAACTGCTCTCATATAACGGCTCAGAAAGGTCAAATGATTCTGCAAGCAAGGGAGAGGAGAGTTCTTTCTGACAGTATTCCATATTTTAAAAGCAAAAGAATGACAAGCTCAAATCTTCAAAATCTTGCCTCAAGGCATAGAATGAAACTCAGGGCCTTTCTGGGACTGTGTTGAAAGAATGCCTTCTCTCTTACAGCCTTCGGGCTGAGATCACCAAAAACAACCTGAGAGATTAATTCTGTGGATTGCTGAATTAAAAGTCAGTTGAACTTACAACCTTTCCAATTTCTTATGTAAAGTTCAAGACAGTTCTAGAACCAATATATTCAGAATAATTGGGGCAAGTCAAATGCACTATGTGGGAGAATACAAATAGTTGGAGATCCCCAATCCCCCAAACTTTTGCAAAATATCTTTTAATGGAAATAACCCATGTTTCTTATGCAAGAAAAATCAAACAATCCCTGTATTGTGGAGAGACTGCTGGCCATAATGTGAATATATACTGAGATTGAAATGCAGAACTGAATAGTGAGGTTAAGTGTTAGTCCCAGAAGGATTTATAGGAATTTGCTAATTTGTGTAGTCAAAGCCTGGAAATTATTTCTGAGACTGAGTTTAACCCCAAGGAGGGGTTGGGGAACATAACTTTGGATCAGGTTGGATTTATCAAAATAGTTACTCTCAACAGAGTTTCTGCATTTACTGAGTTCCCTTAAGAAGCCAGCTGTTCCATGGTTTAGATAAAGCAAACCTGGAACCAACTCACTAAATGTCTTTGAAAGACTAAAATCCCTTGTCCATTTCTAGAAAAAGTAGCATCACAGACTTTGAGGTAATGTAGTGTTGGATTGGAACTCTGCACGTTCATCTATTCCCTCATTGTGGTTTTTATGTTGAGCATAGTGGGCTGAATGGTGAGCAGATCACATGGAGAGTTATGGCCTGCATATTTACCTGACAGTGAGTCAAGAAGCTACTTGAAGTAAAATACAATTGCTGTGGTCTCTTGAAGAAGCTGGAAACTGCATGTAGTTTCCCATCATAAATATATACTGTGAATCTTTCATTAGCTCTCCACAGAGACATAAATAAATATCCAGAAAAGCTTTACACCAGATAATGAAAAATAACTGAAAATTTTGGGATGTGCTAACTACAGAATGTTTTTTACAGGAAGGTAGAGGGTGCCTAATTCTGACCTCCAACCTATCCAGCCTGTTTTTTTTTTTTCATAGTCTGAGTTCAATAATCTGCATAGATAGTCTCAGAAAAAAAGGAGGGGTTATCCAGTGCATATTTATTAAGGTCATTATTGAAGGAATGGTCAAAAAGAAGCTGTTGAAAACTCCTCTCTTTTCATGTCTTTGGGAAATTCAGTGTTAAGTGCTGACATCAAAAACATCAAAAATAAATAAATCAGGAATGGGTGGAAATTTCTATACCATTATATTTTAAATTTTGATTTGACCTGTGAAGTTCCCTGATGAGACTTAAAAAATTATGGAATTACTGAAGCTTAATTTGAAAAATGACTCCAATTATGTACACTATCCCTGTTGTTTTTGTTCTCAGATTAGGGAATGCAGCTCAACTATTGTTGAAGTAGTTTATTTTTCCCTATAAAATCGATAGTATCTTTTTATGATTTATTTTAGTTTTCTGTATTTCCTGGTAATATATTACCACAAATTTAGTAACTTATACTAACAAAGACATATCATATAGTTCTAAAGGTCAGAAGTCTATAAAGGCTAAACAGAACTATATTCCTTCTGGAGAAAGTCTGATTCCTTGTCTTTCCGCCTTCTGGAGATAATCTGAATTCCTCAGCTAGTGGCCACAGCTTTCACTGACCTCACATTGCTGATCCTATATCATTTTCTGACCTTTGCCTTCCTATATCCCTGCTAAAAGGACCCTTGTAATTTTGTTGGACCCATCTCAATAATCCAGAATAATATTACACCTCAAATTGCTTAATTTAGTCACCTCTATGAAAAATGTTATCATATTCACAAATACTGAGAAAGAGAATAGGACATATCTGGGCCCATTATACAGTCTAACACATTCTTGCTTTGCATCACAGTCTCATTCATGATATTGGCTTACTTACCACAGTGACCACTACACATAATATTGCCCTCCATGACCTTTAGCCCCAACCAGAGTGCTTAGAAACTGTGAGTAGCAGCAGCCAGCACAGTCTGCTGAGGTTATTTGTGCCTGTCTTCTAGGAGTTGGAAGATGCTCCTGTAATATCATTAACATAATATTATGTTAATACCTAGAAAGTAAGATTTTGTGTTAGATGTTTAATGTAGGAGATAATATAGCAAAATAGAAATTTAATCTATATTTCACTTCAGGTCAGTTTCTGGATTTTTTTCCCTTTTTTATTTTAGAAATGTTTTAATTATAGTAACATTGCTTTACAACAATATTTATGATTCACAGGTATAGGATTATGATTTTCAAAGGTGTGTCACCACATCATACCCACCACCAAGGCACCCATAGTATTCCATTGTAATCCATTAAACCCTCTTCCCACTTTGCTTTCTACCTTCCTCTTCCTCCTGTTATGCTTAATTTTACAGCCAGACATACAGTATTTTTGTTTTGGTTTTGTTTGACCCTATGTTTTGTCTGTGTATTCCACATATGAGTGAAACCATGCCATTTTGTCTTATTTTGCTCAGCATAATCACCTCCAACCCCATCTATGTTGTTGTAAATGGCAAAAGTTAATTTTCATTTCATATGGCTGAGTAGAATCCCATTGTCTATATATACCACATTTCTTAATTCATTCATCTGTTGTTGGGCACTTAGGTTGTTTCCACAATCGGGCTTTTATAAATGTGCTGCTGCAATGAACATAGGAGTATGTATGTCCCTGCCAGTTAGTGTAAAACAGGCATACCATCAAGTGGGAGGTAATACAGCAACATAGAAGATTTTATCTTTATTTCACTTTAGGAAAGTTTCTGGAAATAGAACAATTTGGAGGACATATCAGGGTATTTCTTTTAAAGCAAATGAAATGTTCAGTTTTGCCCTGCTATCACTAAGAAGGAAAGAAAATATTTGGAAGGCTAGTTAGGACTTTGAAAACATTTAGGCACCCTCCTGTAGTCCATTCAAATAAGAGATAGTGAAATTGTGTATGTCCCGGAGCTAGACAAAGCAATACCAGGCTCTATTGCTAATGGTTCCCAATGTGTGGCAGAATGGACGAGTCCTTGGCAGGCATCGTGCTACATGGACAGTAGGATCTGAAGATCAGGAGAGAAAGCCATGATACATTTGGTAGCTAACTTCAGAAAAATGCCTCTTCAGATGCTACCAAGCCAATAAAAAAATTAACAAATGACCCTGTGATGTAAGATGATGCTACCGACATTGTTATGTTGAGAGTGCTATTATACATGATCCCAATTATTTTATAGAATATTATAGAATATTCTATTTATCTCTAAGCCATTTCTCTAAGTACTGCTGTTTCTTTCAGATTCAGAATAATCAAGTCCAGGAACCAAACAGTGGATGTTGAGGTGGTTATCCAGTAAATTCTTTAATTTTCTCTAAAATTAATCCCATTTTACCACTCTAGGTTTATTTCCCACCTGGGCACGCCAAATAGTTATAAATGGTTATATTCTGCATATACTGGAAGTTGATAATGTCTTCTGAACATTTTAGGCATCTTATACCACCAGATACATAGACAAAAATAAATAAATCATTGGTAGTTTCTGAGTTCTCCAGCAGTAGCAAGTTAGGTACTTAGAGGAAGTCTGAGGGTGTTGCAGGGGAAGGTATGGACCATGCTCACTCTCCACATTGGCCCCAAGATACCAGGATGCTCTTATTTTGAAAGCTGATTACTGTGGGTAGTCATGGTTTCTGATTACACACTCAGTGCAGGCTCAGAGGTCACATGGGGGACAAGTGAGTGACTGGCCTGGCTTTATAAAGCCTATCCAAGCACTCACCACTGATAAGTCTATGAGCAGGAGGCTCAGAGCACCTGATCTCTCCCACTGTACAGGGAAAAGCAGGAGCAGGGAAACACCACCAATAGATTCACACCATGGCCTATACTGTGCCTCTTCCAGCTCCTACAAGATGGGCACAATAAATCTCTGCAGGGCCTCCCTGGTGGCACAAGGGGTAAGCACCACACTATGAAGCTCTGCAGCATGAGGCTCTGCAGCATGAGCTCAATCCCCAGCCAGCCAGGGAGCTACCCACATGGCTCAGCAAACCTGACCTGTCTCGCCCGCTGCTCCCCTCATCAGTGTATTTCAGTCAGTCTACCTATTCTGTTCCCCACTCTGTCTCTGCTGAGTCCTATCACCCCCTGCATCTCTGGCCTGTACCCCAGCTCTTATGTGCATAAATAAATAAATCTTAAAAAATAATAAAGAAACCCTTAGCAGACTGTGTTCACTGCTGCTACTCACAGTTTCTTTCTGGGCATTCTGGGTGGGGCTAAAGGTCATGGAGGGCAAATGGGTGAGTGGTACATAGGCTTCCTGAAGCCCATCATCTGGGGTCCCCAACTATAAACTTGCAGTGATATGCCTGGAGGTCCTGCAGGTTCCCATGCAGTGGGAAACACAGGGACAGAAAAGCTGGGCCAAAGATTCCACGAGCTGCCAACTCCCCACAGCAGGCACAGAATTCCCACTCAGAAGACTGTTGATAGGTTTACTTGCAGCTTCTTTCTAGGCAGTCTGGTCATAGGCTCGTGGTCCTGCACGGGGCGAGGTGGTTGGGTGCACAGCTTTCTGAAGCACTCGATGCAGTAGTCCTCTGCTAGCAAGCCTAGGAGTGCCATTCCTGTAGCTTCTGCACTCCCCACAGAGCAGGGGAGAGGAGGAGCAGGGAAGCAAGCACATTGGTTGAGGCGGTTATCCAGTATGCATGTCCCTCACTCCCCAAAGGTGAGCACAAAATCCCTGCTTGGCAGATGTCTACTGTGGCTACTCACAGTTTCCTACTATCCTTTGGTAGGGGGATAAGGTGTGCAAAAGGGGGAAGGGGTGCATGACTTCCCCAGCTCACCGAGGTGTGTACAGACAATCTTGGGAGCCTAGAGATTGTGTAGGGGAGAGATAAGTGGTTTCTCCACTGCTGAAACTAGTCACCAGCAGCCTCGGTGCCCTTTGTTGAACAGTTATACAGACTGTGATCTCACTGAGAAGTAAATCATATGCTCGCCTTCTGAGGCTGGAGCCAAGGGAGAGTCCAGGGGCACCCAGGGAGGGAAGGGCTGTTGTCCCTCCAGTGACCTGACGCCATTCCTGATGTACCTTTTCTCTGTCTTTTCTACCCTTTCAAATGGCTTCTCTCTCTCTCCCTTGCTGAGACACTTGTCCTCAGGTCCCAGCGCTGTTCCAAATGTAGCTGCTCCCTCCAGACGCCTTGCCTCAGTGTCCCCAAAGAAGCTGTTACTTGAGGGTCCTGTCTGTCTGCCCTCTTCTCCCTTGTAGCTAATGAACGTCTTTATCAGAATATGTATAAAAATCTTCCTTCAATAATTATGAAATTAAATTTCCAAGTGTTGCAAAAGCATTGATTCAATCAACTTGGTGGTGGTAATGCTTACTAGTAACTGATGGCTTCTTAGAATAGGTGATACAACAGTCTAGTTCTTCCCATCAGTTATGATGCAAAGCCAACTCTTTGAAGTCATCAGCACTGTTGAATCCTAGTAATATCTTACTGACATCCTGAAAATCTTCCTTGAATTCTCATTCACACTGTATCGCTAAAAAGGATTTTCAATTCCCAGCCTCTCATGTGCTTGACTTCCAAACAGATTACTTCACATTCTTCCTTTACACTGTAGCTTCCTCTCTGTGTTTTGATATCAGGCATTCTCAGTATAAATGTGAGGGGACTGTAGAAATATGACTGGGAGGGCTATTTTATCAGAAATGTTGAACTGAAATGGAAGGAAGAATCACTCACATTCGGGTAATAAATTATAAGCTCTTTAAAAAAAAAGAAATACCCTAGAAAATATACCTTCTCTTTTTATAGGTCTACTGAAAAAACTATATTAAGACAATCTAGAAACTTAGCATTGACTTCTACATATAGTATCTTCCAACATACCTTCCAGAGAGACTTGTCTTGTAAAGTTTATCTGATTTACCTCCATTCTATAAGATCCTATACTGTCTAACAACAGAGTGCACTAAGCTTTAGTGTATCTTTTCAAAATTTCCATTTCAATGTGCACCATGGAATTATAATAATTATAAAATTAGAAATAATTCATTTTAATGTACCCAAATCCACTTTACAATATCAATTGTAAAAGAAATATGAGCAGAATATTTTATGCTTCCATTCTCTCTTGAGGATAACACCTTTAGTAATTTCCATATGTCATCCAGTTAATATCACAAACAAAGAAAGTTGAAGATTTCAGACACAATTACAGAAGTGAAAGATTTTGATTGACTGGTACATTATAACTCTTATTACATACTGTGGACCCAGGATGTTATAATAATTAGCCTGTCAAGTCAATTGTTACTCTTCATTAAAAATGAATACAAGAGAGCAATTAATCTCACAACTTTAGCTTATTAGGACATTGTGTTTTTGTAGTTGGGTACAGTTGAGTGTCTCAATCTAAATGATGTATCATTTGCTAATTTAAGGTTTCACCTTCATTATTTTGATTATGTACTTGAATAGCAAAATATATGTAATACATATAATTATATAATATTATACCTTATATAATAACTTGATGAAAATTCTGAGATATTTATAATTTACCTTTTGCAATTCATTGAGATGCAAGAGATTTTTTCTCAATTCCTTTTCTTTACCTCTGTATTATGAGGGTGTCGATTCAGAATTTCACACTCCTTCAAAGTACTTCTACCTCTGTGAATCATGTCTCTGAAAATGCTGACACCCACAAAAACAGACAAGGCTCAAGGACTTTTCTACAAGTCTGAGAAACATTGCAAAAAATGTGAAATCACAGTTGAGTTTTTCTTACATAGTAAAGGTTAGATGAGTGATAATAAAAGATTGCCTGTTGGTAATCAGGACCCAATGTAGACTGAATTTATTGACTCTTCATAGTGATTGAAAACTGGCAGGTGAAAGTTATAACACAGATCTCAGAGAAGATAGTGGTTCTGTCCTTTGCATCCTAATGAAATAAAGCCAGGATATAACAGTTGAAAATCCATATTTCCTTTTATTCAGTGACAAGTAACCCCTTCAGTTGGAAAATTAAAGAAAGAAGTTTGTATGGCCAGAAGACATTAGAGGGAATCATTGAAACAAAGACTAGTTAAAGAGTAATGAACTCTGAAAGTTACTCAGCCATGATATATACAACTCTAAATAGGAAATGCCATGATCTCCCTTGAGAATATATAAAAAAATCTTTCACTGTTAGCAAAGTGTTACTTATCCTGATATTTTTGCTGCTATTTTTGTGAACCAACATGGTGTAATGCAAAAGAGCATTTACTTAGAGGAAATCTTAGTCACATTCCCCACTTTTGTCTGAGTTTTTTGACCTTGGGCAAAATACAAGCACTCTGCGCTCCATTGACCATATATATTAATATGCTAAGACTGCCATCAACAGTCTGACTCAAACAACACAAATTTATTTTCTTAAAGTTCTGGGAGGCTGGAAGACCAAGAGTAAGTGTCAGAAAGTTCCTTTTTCTCAGTCCTCTCTCCTTGTCTTGCAGATGAACACCTTCCGGCTGTGTCCATACCTAATCATTTCTCTGTGCATGTGCATCTGGATGTCTACATTTCTTTTTATTATAAGGACACCAGTTAGATAGGATTAGGGTCCAACCTAAGAGTTTCATTTTAACTTAGTTACCTCTTGAAAGGTCCTATCTCCAAAAATAGTCACATTCTGTATTGAGAGTTAGGACTTCAACATGGGCATTTTAGGAGGACATAACTCATGTCATAATGCCATATATATATATATATATATATATATATATATGTAATTGCAGTAATGGTAGTCAAACTCTCAGAGTTTTTCTCACCAAAACATACAAAGTAGCAGCTAAAATGTCTCTTATATGTGGTAGACCATTAATAGAACTTACTTTCTGCCATTCCTCCATAAACTATAGATCATCAAAGTCTTGATATTTTTAGGTTTAGAATTGTTCTTTATTGGCCCCTCAAATCAGAATCTAGCAGTTATGTGATGGTCAAACGGTGCAACTGACTCAGTTCAGTTAGGTGGATCTTGTTTACCCTAAAATTTGTGAACTTCTGGATTGGATCCAGCAGGAAAATATTGGAAGCATTTGGGAGGGCATAAAATGAAATGAATCAAAAGAAAGTTTTTGTTTGTGCACAAGAAAATATACTAGTCTTTCAAAGAATTCATCAAGGGTAAGGGCAGATGTACCTAAAGCAGATCTAATTGGACAGTCAGCAACACCATGACCAAAACAGGGTTTCAGGAATAGTTAGCCATAGGATTTGGGATAATCTGAGTTTCAGGAACTGAACTCCATGTACTTGAAGCAGCTCAATTCAAGAGATATTATTATGATGAGACACAAGCACAGGAAACAGCTGTGCTAACCTTTTTTGATGTATTTGCTCATTAATTTGCAGCACGATTTTAGGGGTGAAGTATAAGTTCCATCTTACAGGACAGTAGTTTAGAAACCTCAGTTTCATGAGGCCAGGGCCAGAGTCCACAATTTTATTACTCATTATTAATTACACTCCTGGCACCCAACAAAAGGCCTAATACATGGTTGGTGATGAATGTTTGTTGATCAAATCAGTAGTACTGTCAGTTAACTTCTAGTGGAATGATGGAGCTGGAAATTAAACCAAAGCTGTGATTTAAGTCAACACAAGAGAAATAAAGGAAAATAACATAATAAGATGTATATGAAAACAAGAAAAACAGAGCAAAATAATTAAAATTATTAATATTTTTTAATGTTGTCAATTTCACTATTGGAAAAACTCAGCAATATATTTGGCAGAGAGTCAAATAATATGTCTTTACTCATCTCTTATTAATTGATAGCATTTGATAAATACTCTGAGGATTGGTTGTTCATTCAACTATCAATTCACATTAATAAACATCCGGTCCATATATATTCTTTTTAATTCTTTGCTGCAATAGGTATAAACATAGATTGTTTGTTTCTCATATACCCTGCTGGTGTCAAAGTTTAATAATATTGGTCAGCATAGCATAATGGAATGACAGTTTCATTATAGTAAGCATATGCTCTTTTGAGGTGTCCAAACTCTAGTACCTACAAGTTTTATTACCTTGGCCAAATTATTCAAAGGTCTCTGGACCTCACTCTGTTTTATTTATGCAAAGGGATTTTGTATCCTTTGAAGTAAAGACATAATTAGAAAAGTCATATGACATTCCACCACCACAAAGTAGGTGACTGGCTAAGTTGATAACCAAGCAAACGAGTGAAATGAGTCTTTTTCCAGAACTAATTTTCATATGAAATAGTCATTTTCTCTCATGAAACTCATCATTTAACATCAACTGCTTCATCAGCTATAAAAGTATTTCCTCAATTGTCATCCTACTGAATTTGACACTGCAGCTCATCACTTCTGAAATTCCACTATATTCTAGTTTTTAAAGCACCTTTCTTCTGAATAGTTGTTAATATCTTAGTTATTTGTTCTTCCTTTACCAAGGATACAATGTGGATATTCATACTATCATGGACATCAACTGCAATTTCTGACTTTTTAAAAAATATGTTTCCTATGTATTGGAGCATTTCCTGGAACATGCATTCTACATTCTGAGGAAGTCAGAAAACTTAAGTCTTGTCATTCCTGGAAGTTAAGAGGGTTTAGGCATGAAACAAGCCTATAGGTACAAGGCTGAAAGACAGGGACTTGTGGCTCATACTCTGCACATATAAAACCAGTTGCTATGTCTGGGTCTTTGGTTTATTCCTGAGATATAGCAGAAGCCTTCTGACTGTGTGGTCTCTAAACTTGAAATGCTAACAGTTAGAAATATTCATAATTAGTACCTTTAATTTTTCTCTCTAAACTAGCTACAGTGGTTTCTGTTGCTAGCATCTAAGATTAGTGACTGACACAGTATCCCTCCAGTGTCTGCCCATGATCTATGCTTTTTCTTCTATATTGCAGTTTTAAGTAAATCATGTTCACAACTTAAGTGGAATTCACGTAGAAGTTAGGATAGACCAGATATTCATTTTTGTCTTTGACATTAGATTTTTGAGTTCACACTATATTTCCACTTGATGATTGCACATTTCCACGTGGATATGTACCAACAGTATTCAAATTAAGGACCATAGAAACTGTGCTCACTATATCACATCCAAAGTCATGTATATTTTATCAGTCAAGTCAAACAACTTTTTTATTCCATTGGTTCTTTTTCACTGCTTCTAGATGTGACAGAATTCAATCTGAATCTCAATTTATCTTCTATAACTGCTCCATACATTTGAAATATGCTCAATGATAGAAATGTTCTAAGTATGTGTGGTCCAAAATGTAAGCCACTAGCTGCATGGTGAGCATTTGAATAATTAATGGTGCAACTGATGGACTAAATTTTTAATTTTAGAGCATCTTATAATTTTATATTTAAATAGCTACATGTGCTGGTACCTGTTATATTAAAAATGTGACTCTGATTAAATCTCTCAGCTTTGGTGTAATTTGCAGAAATCATATCTGTATACAGATTTGCCTTTAGACATAGTGCTTATTACTTTCTCCAAATCAGCATTTACACTAATAATGCTTTGGCTGTTTAACCAGTTATACATCTACCAAAGGACAGTGACTGGAGTCATTATTCTGACCTATTGATGTATGTCAAGTAAAACACAATCAGTAAGCTCCCTGAAGTCAAGATTTCTGACATCTGTGTTAGCAGAGTTGATCATCTGAATCTGCCAAGCATATAGACTTTGTATCATGAGAGAGGAGAGCTTTACCTTGATGCTAGAGTCATTTGTGTAACCTCTGCCTAAAATAAAGTCGGCAGGTACATTCCAAATTTGAAATTAATCCATGTATTTTTTTTTTAAGATTTATTTATTTATTTATTCAATAACCAGGGTGCAGGCCAGATGCATTGGGAGGGTGAGAGGATTCACCAGAGACAAAGTGGGAAACAGAACAGGTAGACTGACGAAATACACTGCTGAGGGGACCCTCTCCGGCCCGCTGGGATTGATCAAACTGGTGCTGCAGAGACTGCAGACAGCTTCACAGCGCTGCGCTCAGCCACCTGCGCCACCAGGGGAGTCCTGATCCATATTTTTTAAATACAGTTTTGTAGTACAGTTTGAAGTCTGGAGGTGTGAAGCCTTGGTTCTTTTTTTGGTCAGGATTGTTTTGGCAATTTTTTTGTGGTTCTATACAAATTTCAGTATTTTTTTCTGTTTATTTGAAGAATGTTATTGAAATTTTTGATAGAGATTGCATTGAAAGTGTATATTGCACCGAATGAGATGATCATTTTAACAGTGTTAATTTTTCCATTCCATGAGCAGGAGAAATCTTCCTAATTCTCCATGCCTTCTATTTGTCTTAATAGCATTTTGTGGTTTTCATTGTATATGTCTTTCACATTCTTTGTTGTTTATTTCCAGGTATTTAATTCTTTCTGAAGTGATTGTTTCCTTGATTACATTTTCATATAGTTTGTTATTTGCACATAGGAAAGCACATTGATTTTGCGGCCTGACACTTTACTGATTTTTTGTTTCTAAACATTTTTGGTGGGGTCTTCAGGGTTTTTTATGTATATGATCATGTCATCTGCACATAGTGATTGTTTTACTTCTTTTCCTGTTTGGACTCCTTCTATATTTTTCTCTTGCTTAATTGCTTTAACAGGATTTCTAATTCTATGTGGAATACTACTGATGAAAGTGTACATCCTTGTCTTATGTTTTCCTCAGAGGAAAACCCTTGAATTTGAAGCATTTAGAGAGTGTTCTGTAAGTCTAATGTATCACAATTTCTGTTAGTTATTAGTCTCTTTCTTAATTTTCCTCAGGAATATTTGAAATTTAGTCAATATGATGTTATTCTGAGAGAAGATTTCCTATTAAAATGCCCCCCTCAATTTTTGCACACAACCTCTTCCTCTTTATAGGTTTTGTGGGTATTTTTAGGGGACTTCCAGTGGGTAAAAGTGTGTGTCTCACAGTAAAATTATTGTCCCCCCTCTAGTTATTCAACCAGGAGGTGCTTAACCCAATCTCATTCTGCAGTAATTTCTTCTGCAACCTTAAGTCTTTGTTTACTGATATCAACTGTAGCACCGGACAATATTCCCAATTTACTTTCAAACTCCTTAGCTCATATAGTCCGCTTTGATGCAGACCTCTGCAGTTTATAGTTTTAATTCCTCTGCTAACCAAGCACTGTTACATTTTATCCCCAACTTACTTCTATACATTTATGTATGGAAAGCTTTAACTTTAGTAAGACTATGTTGCTTTACAATATTGTACTCGGGATATTTTATTTTAATTATTTAGTTACAGGGGTTGGGGGATTTCCTAGGGTTAAGCTCATAACCATACTCTGATCTAAAGCCTTTAAAGAATTTTCCAATACTTATTAGAAATATATACTTAGAAGCACAGCCACTTTTCTCTTTGAACTATATTCCTTTAAAGATGAACAGAAATTCTCCTGATTAACTTTCCAGTAACCTCTCTATTCCAGTTAGTTATTCTTGTATACATGGCAGATGTACTGCTAGATTTACTCTTGTGTAAATTTCTATCACAAACACTGTGAACTTGGCATAGAATGTGAGTTCTCTCACCTTCAAGTTGGTTGTGCATGAAGAAAATGTGGATCTATTCTGGCTTCCTTTTTAAAAGAATTTCTTATTTTAAAATAATGATGGATTCAGAGGAAATTGTGTTGAAATGTACAAATGTGTTTGTCATCCTTGTAAATGTAAAGAAAGTACTGTCTTTCTTGCATTTCTATTGCTCTCTTCTACATCCCCTGCTAAATATTTGATATATATTTGTTCTTAAAAGTAGCTGGTTCTCAATATAATGATGTTTAAACTTCAGTTCTTTAACTTGACACTATCCTAAGTTCCACATGTGAGATTTTGCTGATGTTCAGGATATGTTGTTCTCAATTATTTGCCCCTGAAGAAGGCTAAAATTAGCAAAAGTTCTGAAATATTTACTAGATAATGATGTTTTTATACTTAGGTATACAAAGTTAAACCTTACATACACAAATATACTCATTCATTCACAGACATAGCACAGGTAGTATTTGAAAATTGCAAAGGTCAAACTATATTAAAGTGTTTCTCTAAAAGGGAATTACTGTTTTATGAATGACCTATTCACTGACTTAGAAACACCACCTTCCAATGAACTTTTGAACAGAAACTGTACAATCCTCTACCTTCTTTTTTTAAAATTAAATTTTATTGATTTGCCATTCATTTCCCAAACTATATAATTTAGGGAGGACAAGTTCACACCTCAACATGTGCCTATTGCTCCCTCTGTCACCTCTTACGTCCACTGTTGGATAGCTACCTAATCCACTCTGAGTTATTTTTGTTGTGTTTGGCCAGCTTACTTTCTTTTGTTATTTATATTGTACAAGAAAGCAAAATTGCCTGGTAATTGCTATTCACTTTCTGATTAATTCGATTTAGCATGAACACCTCAAGATCCTCATATTGTCCTAAAAGTTACTTTATCTTTCTAAATAGCTGAGTAGTATTCCATTGACTACATATACTATGATTTCTTCATCCAGTCATCTGTTGACGGGCATTTAGGTTGATTCCATTCCATGTACTGACCTGCTACAAAAACTTTTTTTTTCTTTTTTTTTAAAAGAGATTTATTTATTTATGAATACAAGAACTGGGGTACAGGGCAGAGGTGTCGGGGATGAGAGGATTCAACAGAGACAGAGTGGGGAGCAGAACAGGCAGATTCACTGAAATACACTGCTGAGGGGAGCAGCGGGAGAGACAGGAGAGGTCTGCTATGACATGTAAGTCACCTCCCTGGCCAGGGAATGAACTCATGCTACAGTGGCTGCACATAGCTTGATAGGTTGCACCTTAACCCCCATTGGCCACCAGAGAAGTCCTAAACTAATTTTTTATTTTTATAGAATTCCCCTTTCAGCTTAGGATCTAATCTATGGTCAAATGATGCATTTAGTTATCTTGAATGTCTGCATTATTTTTCTCCTGGAAATAACTCATTTCTTAATATAATTTGTCCTATATGGTCTCATTTTTTGTCCTTTTTTTCTCCATCATTACCTCTTGTAATTTCTTTCCTAATATTCATCATAAGTTGTTTTACTCTTCTCACTCCTAATTATCTTCTTCCATCTTCCTCTAGATTAGCCAGCTATATTCTTAAAATATCATTCATTTTATTTATTCGTTAGAAAATGATGCCTCAGTACTGTCAATTAAATGGGAACTATGAGTGTGTCACCAACTCCTACATTGTGCTAGGAGCAACTAATTAAGACCATATCCTGAATAGCAGCAAAATCGCTCATGCAGAACTTTAGCATAGTGAGAAAAGGAAAGAAGTTTTTTTTTTTTTTTTTTTAAGATTTATTTATTTATTTACTTATATAAGCACTGGGTACAGTCAGAAGGGCGGAGGGTGAGAGAATTCACCAGAGCCAGAGCGGGGAGCAGAACAGGCAGAAGGGGAGCAGCGGGCGGCAGGAGAAGTCTGCGTGCCATGTGGGACCCTTCTGTGGTGGTCGGGGAGCAGCCGGGGATCGAACCGGCGCTGCGGAGGCTTCGGGCAGCTTCGCAACCCAGCGCTCAACCGCTGCGCCACTGGGGAGGCCCAAGAAAAGAAATTTTAAAAAAAGAAAAGAAAAGCTGCCCATTAAGGCATTTCAACAGCCAAAATAATGAACTCTGTCTTCGCTCAGTGTGTATCTGACTTCAGAATTTTATTGGAATTTTTGAGTTTTTGCTTAATTATCAATTATAGCTTATTATAAAAAATGTGGATTTTTAGTAGTTATTATTGCTAATTTTATTTCTAACAGTTTTATCTGTTTGAATTTTCTGCTAATCCTGTTAAAAATGTAAATGAGACCAAGAGTAAAATTTGATTGAAAGGAAACAGTGATATTTTATCAATTTTAAAGTGAAAGATAGAATAATTATTACCCTCATAACCTAATTGTATATTTTCTTTCCAAAACATGGCTAATGATAGATACTGTTGTGTATTGTTATTACAACAATAAATCATTAGAAACTGTTTTAGAAGTTTGGCAATAAAACCTTAAAGTGATAATCAACTGCTCAAAACGCCATATTTGAAAACAAGTTTCAAAAGTTATTTTTATAAAAAATTCTCTTTAAGAGTTATTAATTATGCATACAAGAACTGAAGTATAGGTCAGAGGTGTGGGGGATAAGAAGATTCACCAGAGACAGAGTGAGGAGCAGAGCAGGTGGATCAACTGAAATACACTGCTGAGGGGAGCAGTGGGCAAGACGGGAGAGGTCTGCTGCACCATGTGGGTTAACTCCCTAGACAGGGATTGAACTTGTGCTGCAAGGGCTGCGGATAGCTTCATAGTGCTGAGACTTAACCTCTTGAGCCACCAGGGAGGCCCTATAAAAATTCTCTTAAAGGGCCTCCCCAGTGGCACAGCAGTTGAGCGCTGGGTTGCGAAGCTGCCCGCAGCCTCTGCAGTGCCAGTTCGAGCCCCGGCTGCCAGGCGAGGGTCCCGCATGGCACGCAGACCTCTCCTGCCATGTCCGCTGCTCCCCTCAGCAGTGTACTTTGTCACTCTGCCTGTTCTGCTCATGCTCTGGCTCCAGTGAATTCTCTCACCCTCCCGCACTTCTGACTGTACCTACCCAGTGCTTGTATAAATAAATTAATCAATTTTTTTAAAAAAGAGATTTTTTTAAAAAAGAGATTTTTTTAAAAAAGAGATTTCCTCTTTCCACTATGGAAGATACAAATGGCAATTTAAAAAAAAATTCTCTTAAAGATAAAATCTCTCTTAAATTTCTAAATGTACTCATGATATATTTCTTTTTCTTACATTTTTGTTCTTGTTTTTGTTTTATTGTATTAATTTTTTTCCCAAAAGGGGCCTCCCTGGTGGCCTAGGGGTTAAGACTCAGTGCTGCTGCCACGACTGCCCACCGCATAGCTGAGTTTTATCCCAGCCCAGGGAGCTAACCCTCATGGTGCAGCAAACCTCTCCTGTCTCACCTGCTACTCTCCTCAGCAGTGTATTTCAGTAGGTCTGCCTGTTCTGCTCCCCACTCTGTCTCTGGTGAATTCTTCTCACCCCCCTGCACCTCAGGCCTACACCCTAGTTCTTCTATGCAAAAACAAATAATAAATAAAATCTTTTAAAAATATGTTTCCCCGAAAGGTATTACCAACCCCTACAAAGAAAGATATTGGGAATGTCTATCCAAACAACAGATTTTGCTTTCTTTGCATGTAAGATTTAAGTGGCAAACTGATTTGTTATTGCACAGAGAAGTTCTGTTTTGATTTTATATATTTGTTCAATTGTTTACAAATTTCTCTGCTGACTTTCTTTTTCTGAATTCATCTGAAATTAGGTCTTAGAACTTGAGTCAGTATTTCTGCAATTAATTTATTTATAAAAGGCATTTATTTTTTTATTTTTAAAATTAATAATGCCTTAAAAATAATGTACATTTACAGATTTTTACAATGGCCTTGAAGTTTATATAACCATACACACATGAGATTAAATACCTCATAAGATCTCCCCAGTTCCCTGGGAACATAAAAAGATGTGTAAGACAGGTTAGACGCATTTATGTAGGGCATAGCTGTTACAACTATGCACATCTCAGCAAAATTGTCTTTGCTGAGGTAGAAAATACCTGAGGCCAGTTTACCTCATATCAATACCCACTGATACGATTTTGTACTTTAAAGAAACCAAAAAAGAACACAAGGAGGAAGGAAGCAGGCCCTCAAGTCAGTGTTCTTAATAATTCTACTTTGTCTGTACCCTAAACTATCCACACTCCACAGCACATGGATAGTCTGTCCAATCTTTATTACCTATTCATTTTTTTATTGATGTACTAAACTCAAATGGATAATGAAGTACCCAGTATTTTTATGTTTATAGACTATTCCAATTTTTTCTCTTGAAACCATAAGCCTCTAAGCTACCTTCTGTCAGTCAGCCACTGCAGGTGGCCTGTAGTAAATGGCATTTTACCTAATGACCATATGTAAGAAAGGAGAAGGGTAAGGGGGTAGAGTTGAAAAAAAAAATAAGAGAAATACCTTCCCTGTCCAAGGCCTGTGCTTCATCACTGCTGATGAGCTAATAGTTCTTTTAAAAAAGAAAATATTTACCATGGTATTCCATATACTCTCTACAACTGTACTAACTCAGACCTTCAAGGATTTTTAAATGTTCTTTTATATTTCTTAATCACAAGTCATTGATTAAGGCAGTCATTCTATAATTCCAAGCCTGATAAACTTGAATGGAATTTGAACTACTTTATATAATACAGTATTACCCCCCAAAAGTGAGACTTAGATATGAAAGCATATCCTAGCTATGCTACATGCACTTTCTATCAACAAGCTGTGATGAAATGAATAGACAGAAGTAACAAAAAAGAAGAAATTTCAGTTCATAAAATCTTGGAAAATGTCAATGAAGCGTTTTATTTTATTTTGGGTAATTTATTAAAACAGTCGGGAAAACTTGGGACCTTGTATTATCCCAGGAGTATTTTTGGAGCATTGAGTAGAGTTTCTGGTGGACAGGGATGGTCATCCTCTCCCTTCATGGGTTTGATGAAAGGAGATCTTGAAGCAATTGCTGAATGATAGAGCAATCCATAGATATCTCTAGCCCAGGTATAGCAGGAGTTCAGGGGAGCAATGGTCTGAATCTGGAGGTAGAAAAGAGGGTCATCGAATAGAAAGAAATTAATGGCAGTAGACAGTCTCCTCAAATAGTGGTGTGGAACAGGATCACAAAGAAATTTAATCCTGGCAATGATTTGGGCCACAGTGTGGGACTTGGGGCTTGAAAGTATACAGTAGCCATCAAGTGTTTGAGAGAATATGGGTTACTAATGTCTAGTTAGTAAAAGAGAAACTAAATTAGGGACCATTGTTTAAGTTCAATGTTATTAAGTACAAGACATATGGATGCAGCAAGGTGTAAAAATAGGAAATCCACACCTGAGAACAGCATAAGGACTAGAGATATCCTGTACCATTGTGCTCTGCCTACCCCTCAAAAATGCCTTCAATTTTGGGGGAGACTGAAGTGGTCTTTGTTTCTTTTATAAGTCCTGTTTGGTCTGGAAGAGAGTTCAGCAGGTTGAGTGTGAATCAGTAAGGGTATAAAGTGAGGAGGTGAGAATTTGTGAAGGCTTTTTAACATAAGGATGCTTTCAGGAATTCCTAAGCCCCTATAGTTCTCTTCCTTCTTACTATACAGTAAATACAGCTCATGTATTTGTTGTATAGATATATTTTATGAGTTCAGTTAAATTTCAAATAATGAGTGCATAGGATGCATTGTTTTATTAATATGTGATTGTTCATTTTCAGACTTTATAACATTTTTATATTCTTTTGTATTTTATTTTTTAAAATTCTATTTATTTTTATTGAACTAATATTGGCTTACAATACTGTATGATATATAGAGCTCACATTTCTCTGAGATATGTCATCACATCCATGTGTGAGGTATATATCACCATCAAAGCACCCACAATTCTCCACGATAGTCCATTATGTGCCAACTTCCCTTTGCTCTCCACTTTCATCTGCTGGTAGCCTCAATTTTTCACTCCAAAACTCTAGGGTTGTTTTGGTTTAGTTTTGTATATTCTTTTATTTCTTTATATCCCACATATGAGCGAAGCCATTTGGTGTTTGTCTTTCACGTTCTGACTTATTTGACATAGCATCATTCAACTGAGTTCTATTCGTATTGTCGTACATGAAAATATTTCATTTTTTAATAGCTTGGTACTATAATGCAGTATTTTGTGTGTATATATGTCACATATTTTTTTTTTTCCCACTCACCTGTTGTTGGGTACTCAAGAGAACTCAGCAAGGCAAGTCAAAGAAATACAAGAGAACCCAGAAAAGCTAATCAAAGATATAGAAGATACAGTAAAAAAAAAAAAAAGAGCAAACTTGGAAAGCAAATTAGTGAACTCAGAAATGGTCAATGAATAGAAGGAAGGGAGGGAGATCAAGAACTCTATAGGAAAATATGGATGTAGAATAGATCAAATCAGTACCATTAAAGGTAGTAATACACTAAGGACCCATGATAATACCATGATGTAAAAGAAATGAAGAGGCAGTTTAAGAACTGACACCATTAGCAAAGTCATTTTAAGAATAATAGGTCTCTCAGAGGGGAAGAGAGTGAGGGAAAAAACAAAGAACTTATTCGAGGAAATAACGGGAAAATTTCCTGTCCCTGGGGAGGGAATTAAATACACCAGCCCATGAAGCTAAAAGTATACCTGCCAGCTAATAATGTTATATCTTGCAAACTCCCTTTCAGATATGTGGGAGAAATAAAGACCTTCTTCAACAAACAAAAGCTGAAGGAGTTTGCAAATGCTATACTTCCCCAGCAAGAAATGTTGAAAGAAGTGCAATGGAATACCATCTTACTTCCACTAGAATAGATCATAAAAAACAAACAAACAAAAAAAAATAATGCTGTTAAGAATATGGAATAAAAGTCACCCTCATACATGGTGGTGGGAATGTAGATTGGTCCAGCCCCTACGAAAATAGATCTACTTTATGATCTAGCAATTATATTTCTAGTTATACACCTGAAGAATACAAGAACACAATTTGAAGGGATATGTGCATTTCTGTGTTTATTGAAGTACTATTTAGTCAAGTTATGGAACTTACTTAAGAGCCCAGCAGCAGAGAGTGGATTAAGAAGATTGGTACATATACATGATGAAATACTACCCAGATTTAAAACAAAAAAGATAGACTCTTTCTATTTGAGATAATATGAATGGAACTGGAAGGGAAAAATGCTAAGTGAAATAAGTCACAAGGAGAAATACTGGATGATTTCACTCATATGCAGGGAGATCAAGAACTCTATAGGAAAATATGGTTGTAGAATAGATCAAATCAGTAACATTAAAGAGAGTAATACAAAGGAACTGATGAAACTAAAACAAAATAAGCCCAAATACTATGACTATAGAATTGAGGCTAGTGAAGGGAGAGCTATGATAGGGACAGAACAAAAGCTGGAGGAGGCTCAGTTGTCTGTGGTCAAGGACTGTGGGTGTTTTGATGGTGGGTATGATGTAGTTACTTACATAGGAGAAATTAGGAACCCACTCCCCTGTATATGTTACTGCAATTTAAAAAAAGTGCCTCTTGCTTATTCACTTATCATTGCTACATGGCGGTCAACAAGCCAAACTAATAGAGTTCCCAGTTGATGGTTGTTTTATTCCATTTTACTTTGACCACAGATACCTTAGTTACAGGTCTTAGAGAGCTAGAGAAGTGGTAGATATGACAACTGGGCATTGAGAACAAGGTGTCTGGATTCAAATCCTATCTTGATTTTTTTTTTTTTTTTTACTACATGAGAAATGTTTGTGTTCTTGGGTATGGTTCTTATATCCTCTAGGACTTAGGTTCTTCATCTCTAAAGTGGCACCATGGAGAGTATACAATAAAATGATATAGCAGAGTCATTTAAAATAGCACATGGCAAAAAATAAGAGCACAGGATGTATAAAATACTTTTTTTTGCAATTGCTCTGAATCTGCATTTGGCTTTTTTTTTTTTTTTTTACTATAACTTCATCATAGTTGCAGCAACAGGAACCAATGATATATCTCTCAGCAAGTTATCAAATGATACTTATAAAAGTGAATAGAAATTGCTTTATTGATGTGATTTTAAACTCGTCTATCTTCTGGTGATAAAACAATTTTTAATTTAGTGACTCAATATGGTTGTTTAAATCAAAATCATGTTCATAATCAATTAGGATATGACATGTTTTAATTTAAAGTACTGAAAGATAGAGGTCAAATATATAATTTAGAGCATTTGTTTACTTAGATTTCTGATTTCTGATTATGGTAATGAATGATAGTGAGTTGTCTGAAAGCAAAACAAGTGACTAAGTTTTTTTCTGTAATTTCTCTACTTTTTATTTCCCCCCTTAATTTATTTTTTTAATTTTTTTAAAAAAATATTTATTTATATATTCATATGAGAACTGGGGTACATGCTAGAGGTGGGGGTTGAGAGGATTCACCAGAGCCAGAGTAGGGACCAGAACAGGCCTATTGACTAAAATACACTGCTGAGGGGAGCAGCGGGTGAGTCAGGAGAGGTCTGCTGTGCCATGTGGGTAGCTCCTTGCCCAGGATTTATCTCATGCTGCAGTGGCTGTGGATAGCTTCATAGGTTGTGTCTTAACCCCTTATGCCACCAGGGAGGCCCTAATTTACCTTTTAAAAGATATTGATCATGACACTTTTTCTTCAGTGCCTGGACTTTGCAGTTCTTTATAGTACTGGACCATAGAAATTAAAAAATACAGAACGAGACCTATAAAACACTAAATTTGTTTAATACCATTTCTGAGGTCTAGTATGTGATGGGGGAAAAAGAAAATAGAATCCTTGGCACCACTGAGAGAAAACTGAAACCAGTGGCAAGGAGAAGGAAATCCCAAAGTCTACAGGCTTCTGCACATATTTATAACAATACATCTACATTAGACAAAGCCTATCCAATTTTTTATGACTTAATTGCTTCTCTCTCTTTGCATTTGTAACACTAATCTACTGTCTGTCTTTCAACATACATCCCAGAGAAAGGAAATACAAAATAAAGCACATTATTCAGTAGGATTTCATTGTGCACTGAGGGTAAAAAGCAGACATGTATAAATGGAAACACATTTGAAAGCCTTCCCCACTGAAATCTGGCGGGAGGTAAAGCACTTCATTAGGATTTGTAACATCTACAGTGAACTGTTTCCGCACAAAGTGCTACATTTGCGAATAAGGAACAAAATTGACTGTCAAGGAGATGTAAGACCATAGCAGATTCCATCCATTTTGTACAAAGTACTCCATGAAAAACCATATCTCTGTACCTCCAAGATTTAGATTTCATAAACTGTTGGTGGAGCTTCACCATTGAATCTTCATTTGCTTCTGAAATAAGGCCTCTTTGTAATGACACTGTGTGAAGGGCACAGCTAAATTCCAGAAGTCAAGGGATGTTTTATTGATATACTCAGAGAATTACTGGCAAAATGTAATACACATTCCCTAATTTTAAATGGAGATAGTGACATATACTAATGTTATAATGATTGTAATTATATGTCACTTGGCAAAATGCATAAAGATAATGTCAAAGTGGCTTTTTGGAATTCAGGGTCAGATACCTACAAAGTAAAGTCTCTGATCTTCTGCTCACGATGACTTACATTATTGACAACCTATTAGCATATAATAAGTATGTTTGCTTGCTTGAGTAACCAACACATGACTTTACAAGAACCTTTTAAAATTGATCTCACAATCCAGAATTAAATGTCCCACTACCATCCCTTCCTCCAAACCCCCACCATTCTCACTATCCACTGATATTTTTGTTTTTTTCTGGATAAGAATCAAAACCTTCAGGAATTTACCTGGTTTTCATTATATTGATAAATACTACTTATGTAATTTAATATTCCTCCTGTAAAGAAGCTATGGATTTAATTTCTTGCAGTGTCCAGGGAGAAGTAAAGATTGGTTCTAAATGAACTTATTTCCCCACCTGACCTCCCATCAAGGGGAATCTGAGACTTGACATGTATTTTTAGGCCTTGGGTTTTAAGAAATCTGGATATAATAACCATACTTTGGTGTGTATTGGCTCTCCTATCCTGCAGGTAGAAGATAATTTTGTTATTTTAATTTTCACGATATCCCTGTTTTTTTTTTTAATTATCAACTTCTGAAGGATTTTTTTTTCTCCATTTTTATTATGATTTCAGCTGTGTTGACAGTGTGAGATCCTCAAGGTCAGGGAATATGTCTGAGTCTCCCAAAATGATACAGTGTCTGCAGGATAAATGTGTTGAATTTTATTTAGGTGACTATTAAAATAGAAGTGATTTTGAAGAAAAGGTATAGTTATACTTTTTAACTGTGTTAAGTTAAAGTGGTTCAAATTTTGAATAGCTTGGAATAAATTATTTGAGAGAACCTCATAGCACTATTATTGTTTCTAGATAGTATTTCAGCATGGGTCCTGTTTTAAGTTGTCTTAGTGTGATTTTTGAAATGTCCTTGAAGATAAAAATCACCCTGGATGCTTGTCAAACATACAGATTCTACACAATCATAATATATAACAGAGAAATTGGGTAATTTTAGATTTAGCACATAGGAGCAACTGTTGAATAGTGCTTAAAGAGAAATACTGAAATGTACAATAAAAGAAACTGATGTGAAAGCATCTAGGAATTGAGGAAGAAATAAAAGTCACTGTGCAAAGCAAGGGTCATATCTCTGGAAATTTTCATTAAATAGAGAAGTTGTTCCACCAGAGAAGAGAAGGGTTCCACCAGAAGCAGATGGAGTGTCATCCTGGGAAAACCATATTGATTGAAGGTTCCTTTCCTTTCTGGATCATTGTGAATCACCCCTAAAATCTATAGTAGGAATATTTGATAAGATGGAGAGAGAAGGTAATCGGGAATGCAGAAATTACAGATGCTTCAATATCTCCTTTCCTGAATGTACATAACCATAACCCCATCAGGACATCTGGAACACAAGAAACCAAGTTCTTGGCAAGTACATAATTTAAGTATTAGAGTGTCACCAGCAGTAGCTGTCTTAAACATTAAGGGGGCTCACTATTAATAAAACTAATCTCATTCATTTTTTTCTCTTCCATATTTAATGAACTATACACTCTTTTTTCCTTTTTTCACTTATCTCTTGGTATGTCTCAGTCTTTCCTGAGTCTAAGAGAAGTAACAGTATATTATATTTGCACATGAATTCATTTCTGAGCCAATAATCTGCTATCATCATTGATATACATTAGAGTACTTCATCCCTTTTGCAATGTTTACTGATGACTATTAATTTAATAAAGCACACGATGAGGCACTGAGAAGAAAATAAAGGACTACAGCACAGGGCTGACAACAGGAGGGGCAGCTCCTATTCTGCTTAGTGCCTAGTAGATTAGGCAAAGAAATAGACAAGCAATTACTACAGCGTCTGAAAAGTACCACTGATGGGATAGCATCGGAAGTTATAGAACCATAAAAGAAACAACAAACTCAGTTATGGAAAGTGCTTTGTTGGTTATCACTGCATAAAACATAGCAGATTAAAACAACAGAGCTTCTGTGGTTCAGAAATCTATACAATGTCTCATTGTTCCTTTGCTTAGAATTTCACCCAAACTGCGATTAAGAAGTAAGCTAGGTTTGTAATCATTTCAGGGCTCAACAAGGGAGGCCTCACAACCAAGTTCAATCACATAATTATTTCCAAGAGTTAGTTCCTTGCAGGCTGTTGGTCTACGATCCTCATAACCTTGCTGGCTAATATCATGGGTAGAGACCTGCCTCAGCCCCTTCCGGTGTGAGTCTAATTATAGGTTAACTCACATTTCAGATGATGTCCATTTGAGCCAGCAAGCTAGAGGCCATGAGAGAAATAATGAGACTGTAGTCAGAATTTTTGTGATCTGATATTACAAGTTACAGCCATTCACTTTTGTCCATATTTTATTGTCTGTAATAATAAATGCATTATTTATTACTGTAATTTTTGGAGATATCATTGGTTTACAAAACTATATATGATTTAGAGAACTCGGTTCACACCTCTTCAGATGTTTGTTACCACATCACACCCACCACCAAGTTACCCATAATCTTCTAACTCCAATTGTTCCCCACCCCATACCCTCCCTTTCTGGTAACCTCAGTTTTGCCACCATATTTCTTTGTTTTAGATTAATTTATTTATGCACACAAGAACTGGGGTACAGAGGTGGTGGGTGAGAAGATTCACCAGAGACAGAGTGGGGAGCAGAACAGGCAGACTGATGGAATACACTGCTGAGGGGAGCAGTGGGTGAGTCAGGAGAGGTCTCCTGTGCCATGTGGGTAACTCCCTGGACCGGGGATTGAGCTCATGTTGCAGCAGCTGCGGATAGCTTCATAGGTTGCATCTTAACCCCCTGTGCCACCAGGGAGGCCCCTGCTGCCATATTTCTAGAGTTTGTTTGCTTTAGTTTGTTCCTTTGTTTTGTTCCCATATGTTTCTTGTATAAATGAAATGATTCATTATTATCTTTACCCTTGTGACTTATTTCATTTAGCATAGTCCCCTCCAGTTCTATCCATGTTGTCACAAGTGGCAAGAGTTTATATGTTTAACAGATTAGGAATATTTCATTGTATGTGTATATACACACAAAAAATAATCAATGAATTAAAGTGTTAGAGTAAGATATAAAGCCTGAAACCATGAAATACATAGAAAAAAATAATAAGAGAAACTCTTCCAAACATGAGCTACAGGGATATCTTTGGGGACTTGATTCCAATGACAAGTGAAACAAAAGCAAAAATAAATACAAGGGACTACACTCTTGTGTCTAAATATTGGGGAAATATATAAGATTTAAAATCTAAACTTATCAGGTTTGGGGGTGTGATTTGGAAATTTGTTGTGTTTTTTTTGTTGTTTGTTTTTTCACCCACTGCATGTCAAAACTCATTATTATATTATGCATTATGAAATCAATTGTATGAATTGAGACTGGGCTGCAGAAGATAGAAATTCTAAAGTAAATTGTTCAGCATAAAAAAAATAGGTCAGGGATATAAAGTCTTACATAGAAAGTAAAAGCCATATAGATGAAACCTTGCCTAAAGCAAAATAAGAAAATTGACCTAAGGCAAGAGGAAATTTAGAATTGAGCTCTAATATTTTTTGTAATATTCAAAATCCCCATGAGTCTCCATATATTTATTTTTTTAATATTTATTTATTTATGCATACAAGAACTGGGGTATAGGCCAAAGGTGTGGAGGGGGTGAGAGGATTCACTAGAGACAGAATGGGGAACAGAACAGGCAGATTTACTGAAATACACTGCTGAGGAGAACAGCAGGTGAGTCCGGAGAGGTCTGCTGTGCCATCTGGGTAGCTCCTTGGCCGGGGATCGAACTGGTGCTGCAGTGGCTGCGGCTAGCTTCCTAGGTTGCATCTTAACCCCTTGCACCATCAGGGAGGCCCTCCATATATTTAATTAGAATTTTCTATACATGACCATTTATGTTAGTGGTACATGGAAAGAATTAAGGAAAAATGTGTGTGATGTGAGTGGTACTAAGAGAAGTCAGCATCACAGAAATCAAGAGCAGGACTTGGGTCTGGACAAGGAGGTTCACTGCTGAGGGAACAGCTCAGGTCAGACCTAAGACCCAAGCAGGGGGCTTCAGTGTCCTAAGCATGAGATCAGAAACTATTTTAGTTAGTTCCACTCTGCTTGGGATGGCGCTAGGTGACCGTACCCTTTCAAAGATTTGGTAGATTAAAAAATGGGGCTTAAATTCTAAGATGAAAGTAAAAGCATAATCTGATACGAAATTCCAGCACACTGAGGAAAGGGTGTGGTGGACTCATTTGACAGGCTTAGGAGAAGCCACTGCCATTATGATGGGAGTTCACCACTGACCCTCTTGGACTTGGGAAGAGTTTTGTGTCTTAATAAAATCATCTCTCTATATGCTCCACCACACCAGTCTTACATTTGTGTCAGAAAATTTTGAACCATCCAGATAACACTTTAAAAAAATCTTCAGGTTTTACCAACACTGATGACAACCATTCTGGATTCTGAACCTTCTACTTATCTGGGCTACCTTCAATCTGAAATTTTTTGCAGTCACTATTTTTTTTTTTAACCAGAATCTCTTTATTATACATTTTTTATTTTTACAGAAATTCAGTTACGTGCAGCTCTATAACCAGCCCAGGCAGGGTAGGTTCATTATCAGTTCAGGCAGCTTCAAAGAGAACCCTGTAGCCCTTGGCATCATCCCCACAGGTTAGGGGAAATGAGCCAGCAGGGAGACAGCAACATGAAGCCCCCTGTGAATCCCTGTATGCTCTTTCCTCTTGTAAATCTTCTCTGCCACTCTTCAGTGTTCTCCACCACATTGTCCTCTGCCTCACCGTGTCCTCTGTGATGCTGCCCCTATATGCTCAGTCTCTCAGCTCAGGTGTGCCCACCGACGCACACCCATACCATGCTCCAGGTGTTCACCATCAGGCATGCGTACCCCAAGCCCACACTCCCAAGCACTTCCTGCATTCAAGGACACATATGATAGCCACAGAGGCCAATTGTGCAAAAGCTTGAGCATCTTCATTTACCCTACAATATTCTCTTGAAAATCATGTGTAATTCTTTTAAAATGCCCTTTATGTATTTAGACTGTTCCATGGATATTTTAGGAAACATTTTATTTAAAATTAAAAAAAAATATGACTTATAACTGCAATATGGTTTATTCTACTTCACATTTTTTTTGTGGTTCAGTTCTTAATAAGTGTTCTTTTAGAGAGACTTGAATTTTAAGATTTTTTTATTATGAAAAAATATTTCTGTTAAAGTCAGAACTTGGGAATATTAGCTCTTGCCTCTTGGCTGAAGCAATAATTGGTGAAATGAACTCATATATCTTTTGTGTGGTTTCAAGATACTAAAGGAAACCAGTAGAGGACAAGTGTATAATGAAATCAGAATTGGCTGTGTTTCTTTCTGGATCTTTATCCTGCTGAGGGAATGTAGTTAGTTGCTCTATACAACAGGGACATAAAAGAGTCTCACATACAAATGAAATTTCAAATAATGTTTTTTGGATTAGCAGTTAAGCAATCATAAACATTTATCAAATTGTAAGAGAAAAAAAGACTAAAAAACAAATGTACAATAGTACTAATTTCAGTGCAAGGATAGCAACAATGTATAGACAGTGAACATAGAAACATTTGAACCTCCCATAAAGGGAAGGATAAGAATAACAATGAATTAACTTTACTAGTGAGGGCATTATGTAAATGTGCGGTAAGTTTTCTTTGGAAGACTTATAATTAGATACAGATTATAAGATACAGTCAATAATCACACCAGGCTAGCATCTGGGAACTGAGGCCAATAATCATAACATGGTTGTATTCGTTTTCTATTGCATGTGTTTGTGTATCACAAACTGAAATGTTTAATACAACAACCATCTATTATTTCACAGCTTCTTTAGGTCAGAAGTTCATGTAAGATGAGCTGAATCTTCTGCTCACATATCCCCAGGCTGACATCAGGTGGTAGCTAGGATTCTGTTCCTTTTGGTGGTTAGGATTCTCTTCCAAGCTCAAGTGGTTATTGGCAGAATTCAGTTAATTGCTCCTATAGATCAGATGCTCCCATTTTCTTTCCAGCTGTCAGCTAGGAGAATGCTCAGCTCCTACAGTTAGCCTTTAAATTCTAGCCATGTGGCCTCCTTCATAAGCTGTTCACTATGTGGTTGTTTCCTTTCTTCTTTTGGGTCAAGAGAGAGTGCCTCTAAAAACTCACCTGATTAGGTTAGCTCGAGCAAGATAATCTCCTTCAAAGTCACCCGGAATTTATACAATCACTGGGCACAGTCAGAAGGCTATGGTGGATTCTCTTACCCACCCGCGCTTCTGACTATGCCCAGTGCTTGTATAAATAAAATAAATGTTTAAAAAAAAAAACAAAGTCACTTAGAGACATTAACTATGTGTCAATAGTCCTTTACCTTTGCCATGACTAGGTTACTTCATCATAAGAGCAGTATTTCATCATATCCATGACTTCTGCCCATACTCAAAGGAAGGGGCTGAAATGAAATGTATAGATTAGGAAGCAGGAATATTGGGAACCTATCACAATTCTGCTTGTCACAGCCTGCTCTCTATTTCCAGTGATTAACATACTTCCTACCTGCAAAATACATTTAAGAGCTCCTCTCCCTTTCCAGCAAAATCCTGTGTCTCAACCCAACACATATATTGGTGCAAATCAGAATCTCATAATCTAAAGTTAAATCCTATCTCATCTTCAACTCAAAGTTCCAAAACCAAATCTAAATATTAGCAGTTCAAAGTCCAAAATCTTATTGTTATCTAAATCAGAAGCAGTTGAGTTAGCTTCTTGGTGCACAATTTCTCCATCTGTCTGCTTTCACCTGCTCCCATCCACAGGCCCTCAAACAAAACGGAAATTTGTTTCATCTTCAAACTTTACCCCCCACCCAGCTTCACTGAGGTGCTGCTGACAAATAAATTGTGTATATTTCAAGTGTACATTGTGATATACAGTATACATTTTTGAAAGTATTACCACAATCAAGTTAATTAACACATTCCTCATCTCACAGTTACCTTTTTGTGCTAATTCATTAAGGACACTTAAGATTTACTCTCAGCAAATTTCAAGTTTATAATATGGTGCTATTAACTACAGTTTTGATGCTATAATTAGATTTCCAGAACTTATTCACTTATAACTAAGTTTTTACCCTTTGACCAGTATCTACTCATTTATTCCCCCTACTCCTAGAATGTGGCAATGGCCATTCTACTACCCAAAGTTTCTGTGACTTTGGGTATTTGGGTGTTTGTTTTTTTCTCTTTTAGATTATACACATAGATGAGATCATACAGAATTCATCTTTGACTTATTTTACTTAGTATAATGTCCTCCAGTTTCATGAATGGTGTCACAAAAATGCAGCATTTCTTTTCTTTTATGGCTGAATATGTAATTATATATATAACACTCCAATATATATAGTATATATTTATTATATATTATGTTTACTTAATAGTTTAGAGACAAATACATAGAAATAAGCCCCTGGTGTGAGTCAGTCTTATGCAAATGTTCTTTGGAACTATAATCATGTATTTCCACCCTTCTCTCCCACCTAAGTACATTCTGTAACCCCAGGGAAAATTTGAGGGACACAGACATAAGTCCCCTGAAGCCCCAAAACTATCTTTTTGATTGTGAGCTAAAGGCCAACAAAGATAATCACTTTCAGGTGGATAATGATGAAAATGAGCACCAATAATCTTTAAGAAATGTCATTTCTTAGGGGCTGGTCCAAAGGACGAACAGCACATTGTTGAAGCAAAGGCAATGGATTTTGGAGGGTGTCCAATTAAAGTGACTCTTGAAACTTTGAAAATGTCTGTGCATCCAATGGTTTTTCTTGGTGTCTTTGAAATAATCCCACTTTGATCTTAAAGTTGAAGTGCGGTCCATGTTAGTAGATAGCACTTAGTAGCCGTGGAGAAAGATGCAGAATCTGAAGGTCAAGAGAAAGAGGATACAAAACTCCTAAATATTTTTGAGAAGCATTTTGCCCCTGGGAGTGGTCACAAGATTCCACAGAAAAAAGTAAAACTTGGTGCTGATAAAGATGATGATGATGATGATGACGATGATAGTGATGATAAAGGCATGATGATTTTAATGACAAGGAAACTGGAGAAAAAACACCAATATCAAATCTTTATGAGGGGCCTCCCTGGTGGCACAAGGGGTTAAGCACCTCACTACAAAGCAATCCGAAGCCTCTGCAGCATGAGTTCGATTCCCAGCCAGCCAGGGAGCCATCCACATGGTGCAGCAGACCTCTCCTGACTCACCCACTGCTCCCCTCAGCAATGTATTTCACTCAATCTGCCTGTTCTGCTCCCCACTTTGTGTCTGGTGAATCCTCTCACCCCTTGCATCTCTGGCCTGTACCCCAGTTCTTGTATGCATAAATAAATAAATCTTTAAAAAAAAAAAGAAATCATCATGAGATACACCAGGCAAAATGCACAAAAGCTGAACCAGAATGGGAAAGACTCAGAACTAGCAGTGCCTAAATCATTATATTTCATTTCTGTAACAGTATCTGGTATCTGGATGTCCTTTTTTATACAGTAGTTGAGAATTTCCCTACCATCTCTGATAAATGTTGTGTAGTTTCCATTGCCAAGAATGTGTTATCCAAATGCCTGTTTTATTTTTAAAGATGGAACCCCACCCTTGCTTTAAGTATGTATGGAATGTTATGTTATGATGGGGCATAGTAATAGAGTGAAAATAATGAGTGAAAATAATGAGGAGACAAAAATATATGTGTGAAATAAATTTAGTAATTTAACAAAGGACAAAAAAAGGAAATACAATAGTATTTATTGTTGAAGGGACAGCATAACTGGTAATCACTAATGCCAGTTTTCTGATAACTGTACCTGATACCCAAGATATGCTTATTGAAGGGATTTGGAAACATTTGGGTAACTCTTCCTACCTGACAGGGGATATTTGATCTAGGCAGAGATAACCAAATCAAAGTAAGACAATAATAGTGTATTTTCCAGAATTTTGAACAAATAGAGCTTGAATTTCCTTGAGGGTCTAGGTAGCCTTCCAGAACAGAAGTAGACTAAGACTCAGGCCAATGCAGTTGATATCTGTTACTATAGAATTTACCAGCAAGGATGGTGTTTTATCTTTTTTAAATGGTTGGAAAAAAAAGTGAAAAAAAGAATAGAATTTCATGAAAATTCTATTATGCCCATATTACGTGAAGTACATAGAAGTTTCATTGGAGCACAGTAGCGCTCATTCATTTGTGAATGGAGTATGGTGACTTTCACACTGTAATGGCAGCGCTGATTATTCGAACAAAGACTGTATGGTTTGCAAAGCCTAAATGGTTATTTGGTTCTTTATGGAAAACTAATTTGCTAACTTCAGTTCTATTCCAGAGTAAGGGGCTATAAAGTATTTAAAGCTGTCCTAGTTTGATCCCTTTTTAAGTCTTGTTTGGCCAACCATTCCTTTGATGACATAAACTTATTTCAGTGTCTTGCTATTAAGGTTCCTGTTTTGTTTGAGCTAGCAGAGTTGGCTCTCCTTGCTTGCCATCATAAGAACATTAACTAATATAATTATCTAATAACTTAGTCCAAGAAATCCATTAGCTTTGCATAATTATATAGCTAGATTGAACGTTTCAAGTGATTTTACCAGTGAATTGGTGAAAACAAAAACAAGAAAATATTCACTTTTTAAAATACCCAACATAGTGAAATAATTGCTGCAGTTGATCTTAAATGGATAGCTAAGAATATTTGTGGGATTTATATTATATCAATAGGTTACTGTAAAATTATTATTGCCATTTAAAAAAATCGATTACTTTGGGGATCAGGATTTAAATGGAAAGATGATGATTCCTATGTGAATTCTCTCAGGACCACATGGGGGAACAATAGGTGGACATGCTATGCTAGGGCAAAACTGCCTTTTCAGTTTTGCTTGATTTTGAGCATGAACCTTAGTAACTCTCAGATCATCTGACTTAAGAGTGTTTTTTCTTATCTTTTTTTTCTTTTTTTCTTTCTTTTTTTTTTTAAAGATTCATTTATTTAAACAAGAGCTGGGAGGTCCAGGAGGGTGAGAGGATTCATGAGAGAGAGGGCAGCAGAACAGGCAGATGGACTGAAAACACTGCTGAGGGGAACAGCAGGTGAGACAGGAGAGGTCTGCCGTGCCATGTGGGTATCTTCCTGGCTGGCCAGGAATCAAACACGAGCTGCAGAGGCTGCAGACAGCTCCACAGCACTGCACTCAACCCACTGTGCCACCGGGAGGCCCTCTTTTTTTTTTTTCTTATGATTTCACTTTTCTGCAGCTAACTAATGGTTACATTTGGCTTGTCCATACCCACCCTGATGGGCATATTCCTGCCAAACCCCAGCTCCTTTTCTCTTGCTCCCTGCTTCTTGCTCTCCACAGGAAATCATTTTGCTTCTCTCTCTCTCTTTTTTTTTTAAGATTTGTTTATTTATTTATATAAGCACTGGGTACAGTCAGAAGTGCGGGAGGGTGAGAGGATTCACCAGAAACAGAGTGGGCAACAGAACAGGCGGACTGATGAAATACACTGCTGAGGGGAGCAACGGGTGGCAGGAGAGGTTTATGTGCCATGTGGTCCCTCGCCGGCAGCCGGGGATTGAACCGGAGCTGCAGAGGCTGTGGGCAACTTCACAGCCCAGCGCTCAACCGCTGCGCCACCAGGGGAGGCCCATTTTGCTTCTCTTTTTTAAAGATTTATTTTTATTTATTTATGCATATAAGAACTGGGGTGTAGGCCAGAGGTACGGGGGGAGGGGTTCACCAAGGACAGAGTGGGGAGCAGAACAGGCGGATCTACTGAAATATACTGCTAAGGGGAACAGCGGGCAAGACAGGTAAAGTCTGCTGGTCCATGTTTGGTAGTGCCCTGGCCAGGGATTGAACTCATGCTGCAATGGCTGGCTATAACTTCATAGCACTGAGACTAACACCTGTGCACCAGGGAGGTCCTCATTATGCCTCTTGCTTAGTTTGTTAAAGTGTAATTTAAGGGCAAAATTTTTTCACGTATCACTCTTTCTGATAACATCTGTTAAGAGTTTTATCCATTTGATTATTTCCTTTCTCCTGGCAAATCAACCTCTTCTTGATTTTCTCAATCTAAATAGCCTGAACTATGCAATAAGCCATATGCTAATACTGGGGATCCAAAGCTTATTGTCCCTTCTCCTTCCACTTCCTGTTTATATTCTTTTATTCAATTTTGTTTTTTGTTAATTAATTGATTCTTAATTCAGGTAATATTTGGATACCCCCATCAGCTATTGCCACTATAGTGTGCCCACCACCAAATCACCCATATTCCACCACCATTGGCTTCCTTCTTTGCTCTCACTCCTTCCTGACCCCTCCCCACTGTGGAAGCTTCAGTTCTATAGTTAGCCTTTGAGGATTACTTCTTAAGCTTGTACTTACCTGATGAAGGCAATGAAGGGAAAACACAAAACATGTTTCCCAACCATGTTTCTCTACCAGTTGAGTTCATGAGAAATACAAAGCATCACTAACAATTCATGGGATCATGAAAGTGTTTTAGGTAAAAAATAAGAAAAGAGTTAACGTAAGTCTTAGAGAAAGTTGTATATGTATTTACATAGATTTATCCCCTTATTATTATGAACCCAAGACCCCAAGGTATAAATTGAATTGTTTCCATGGAGAGTGCAATTGTGTAACATAATTACTTATTTCCACTTCTCACCACTGTAAGTGAACCCAACCCACCTGGGTTGTAGCAAAAAACAGGGAATGTGATTAAAAATACCAAGCTGTCAAGATTCTTTCTATTAAAGAATGCTTCATCCAATACCACAAATGCCAGTGGTTGACTTTTTCCAGTTCATGATGTTTTTCTTTTACAGTAATGCTAAACAATTTAATAACAAATATTGTCATGGAATACAAATGATGTAACTTATTACATGGCCAATATGACCAGGAGAAGCAATGAATAATACAAAGATTCTGAAATCTAATGATTGGAATTTACATAGAAAGAATTTTATACCCAACCTTAACATTTTTTTTTCCATCTACCCAATCTAATTCCACAGCTAGAATCCTGCTAGGGGTTGTGTAAGTTTACTTCGAATTATATTAGATCCATTCTTCCTTCTTAAGTTCTTTAAATATAAAGAACTAGACCTTTCCTTTCCATTGTCTCTTGCTAATGGAGGTTTGTATTGATGTTTATTTTTGGTAGAGGCATAATTTGATTAGATTAATTTTATACATGTCCATTCATTTGATAAATACTATGAGACTATTTTTTTTTTCATTTTTCAAGATTACCCTCAGTCTCAGAACTTTTGTTTTATTGAATGGGATATGAAATGTTGGAACAGAAGGGATTTCCCAGATCATTATTGGTGAGTTTTCAGAGGCTCCATATCAACCAATTTCATCACAGGATTGCATTCCCCTCTAGGAAATTATGACCAGTGGGTCACAAAATAATTGTTTTTAGATTCTCAACTTTTTTTTATACTAGTAAAACCAAATTATTAACCATATTTCTCAGCTTTATGTCTAAAGCTGACCTGGTCCTCAGTTTATTACCTTGCCTCTTACTTCCCTAAAGTAAGCAAGAGTTATTGAAGTCGATTTAGAACTTCTTATCTTCCAACATAGTATCCTGCTTTTAAGTTCTATTAATATATTTAGTCAGCACATTCTATCGTATATTTGAATGAATCAAGAACATTATTGATTATGAAGTGTACCAAGATGTATATTCAACTAAGAAGAAGAAAAAAAAACAAACTATGACATACTATTGATTGTAAAGTACATTCCAATTCCAGAGATGTTAAATTATTTAAAATGTGCATTTTTAAATTGATGAAATATGCATAGGATTGGCACTGTGGCACACTGGACATAGAGAAATGTTTTAGATTGTCACTTATCTTGAAAAGCTTGTGTACCTTTACTCTTATGAGTCAGAGTTCTCTCTCCATGGAGGAAATGTTGAAAATTGATAAATTGTATCTTACTGCACAAAGACTGCTAATGTTTGATTATCTGTTTGCATTATATATGAGTTTTATGAGCTTTTTGATCAAGTTCTCCAGACCATTCAGAACAATTTTGATCTATTTGCTAAATACAATAGTCATAAGTCACATTTGTATAACATTATTATATACAAAGAATGATGTGACTTCATATGTAAGCAAATAGTGATAATCATTTATCAAATATAATTAGGAAAGTTAATATTCTACTGTAAATTTTAAAACCATTCTAGTTCCATGCATATATACCACTGAGGACTTTGGTGTTTTTGTTTGTTTGTTTTTTAGATTTTTTCAGTTTATTTATGTGTACAAGAACTAGGGCACAGGCCAGAGTTGTGTGTGTGTGTGGGGGGGGGGGGGTTGAGAGGACT
The DNA here is from genome assembly GCF_964194135.1 of Talpa europaea. Lineage (NCBI taxonomy): Eukaryota > Metazoa > Chordata > Mammalia > Eulipotyphla > Talpidae > Talpa > Talpa europaea. The sequence goes on from NC_140074.1 coordinate 14,065,067, forward strand.
CACCAGAGACAGAGTTGGGAACAGAACAGGCAGATAGACTGAAACACACTGCTGAGGGGAGCAGCAGGCAAGTCAGGAGAGGTCTGCTGCACCATGTAGGTAGCTCCCTGGCCAGGGGTTGAACCCGTGCTACACTGGCTGCAGACAGCTTCACAGGTTGCATCTCAACCCCTTACACCACCAGGGAGGCCCCAGTGAGGACTCTGACTCATATATATTACTTAAGGATAATAGATGGACAAGTATGTATCAGAGTTAGCTGATTATAAGTTATGACTGTTGGACTAGTGACTTAGAATTTGGTTTTGAAAAGATGGAAATTATTTCACATGGTGGAAGAAATCTTCAGCATACACTGCCCTGTGCTAACACTGACTGCATTTCTAGTTGGAAAGACAATATTGATATAGATGTAATGATTAACTTCTATTCATGAGTGAAAAAAGAATTAGAAATTCCTATTTCTTCTACCTCTCTCCTCACTTTCATAGATACATACACAGAAAATAAACTATGACTTTATATTGTACAATTCAATTGAAATTGGATTGGTCACAGACTGGTTGTGTTTATATTAATCCTTTTCTTGGTACTGATAAGTACATGAATCCTTTTTGATTACTACTATTTGTGACAATCCTGGGCTAAAGTAGAAAATTTCCTGAGAAGGAAAAAATGGATACCCATGAGTGAAGTCATGAAATCAAAGGAGCAGATTAGCAGAGGCTAAGATATCCTTTATAGAGTCTCCTTCATTTACCTGAGCCCAAGGTGAAACTAAGTTTTAAAACTGGTTTAGAACAAGAAGTTACTATGGAACAAAAATAAACTAAATAATATCAATTTTTGTTCCATGTGAGCAAGTCATAACTAGGAAGAGTTTGAATCAATTTATAATTTAAATCTGAATATAGAATATCTTAAACTAAAGCTAGGATTTCTTTTGTACCTGCTCTTCATAATCTGTATGTTTGTTCTCTCACTGTTATCCAGAGCATGTAAGTACAGTCAAGAAAGGGGTTCATTTGTTTTTCTGTATTTGCTTATAAATAATAGTTGAACAAAATGGTTTTAGCTCTATTGAAATGATTACCAGATGTTAACAAAAGTGAATGTGTGTGATGAAACAGTTGTTAGAGTTGATTAACTTGGGGTCTGATTACTAATAAAATTCATCAAGTCAAATTTTATCAAATTATGATGTTTAAAAACTATAGGAACTTTAACATGGCATGTGGGCTTTCCCCCGAGATATGTTGTTGCAGTTATTTAGACTTTAGCTATAGAGTGTTTTTTATTAAATGTTATTAAAATGCAAATCTGTTTTCACTCTTGGGCATTACATAAAGCAATGGATGTTGTGTTTTGATCTTTGATGGTAAATTTTACTTAATGCTCTTACTTTTTCTTGCTGCCAGGGTATTTAGGTCACTATACCTATGAGCCTATTCCTGAGTCTGTATTAACTCAGAGAAAAGTAATACAATTGACTGTCAGCTAGAAACCGAGTCTCAGGGCAGACTTAAGGAATATCAACCAACAGTACATAAGGAGATAAGATATATATCAGTTCTTTCTTTTATCACTCAACATAGTTTTCCTTGTTAGAGAATATTATATAGGTACGTATTATACATAGGTATGTATGTAACCTGAAGACTGTCATTTTCACTTAACTGTCTTGTATATAAGGCAATCAAATTCAAAGCCCCTGAAAGTAGTTGCATGAACAGAAAACTTATATATGTGCAAAAAACACTATGTAATTTGTTTCTGGATAAGGTTGCTTAGAGTACATTTCTAAGACCCAAACTGAATGTAGACGCTTAAAAAATATCCTCATTCTAGATGATTGCATCTATAAGGAAATGTGTTATTCTTATCCTGAGATTGTTATTGGCTCTGCTGAAATTTTTAAACATTTCTAATTCTGAGTTTATAGTGTTAGTATGCAGTATTTTTATAATAAGCCACCTCAAAATGAGTCAAAGTTTAAATAACAAAATGAACTATATTCCCTTACTCAGTACTTTTAAAATATTACTACTAAATTATATCTGTAAGCAAAGTAAATGCCTGCTCTGATGATCAAAGGTGTAGTTTAAAGCTTCTGCTACTAGTAAAGAATGCCTGGAACACTGTGCTTTATTTTAGAAAATGCAGATACAATTTGTGTTTTACTCCAAGTCATATTAGATATTATTTAGTATAAAATCAATATGTTGGTTGTTATTATGTTCTCGAGAAGAATTGGTCAATGTACACAGTCATGCATAGTCATTGCTTTGCATCAAGTTCTCCTAGGATGCCACTAAAAAACCAAACCAGGACCACGGACTGAGACTCTGTGTCTTAGGTACTCAGTCATAGAGTTATAGCAAAAATTAATATTTATGATGAAAATATCTAGATCTAAAAGGCCTGATAATTTTGTTAACTCTTTCCAGGTGCTATTGTGATAAGTAAAAATGAATTGAGTCATACATACATGTACTTTAGTAACATCTGAAGTCACACTGCATTCTAGTATATAATGTGGATGAAGACAGAAAAGGGATCTGAAACAGTCCTTGCAAACAATTTGTCTCTACAACTATTTGGCATATCACCAAATTTCATTTGTTTCTGGGAAAACAACTCAAATAGAGTCTTCTTGAGGGTGAATCATGAGTGTCATTTTTATATGTGGAACATGCAGAATGAGCCACCCTATATAATCTATGTTTTTATTCTACCATTGGCAAAAATACACTGAGATGGGAATGCTACTTTCTGCCCAGAGAGAAATAATTCAAGTATCTCTATATCAGCTGTTGGCCTATGAGAATGTTCACTAATTCTTTAGTATCTCTAGCCCTTCATTTTCTGAAGGGTAGACAGATATTGAAAATATTGAAACAAATTCACATCAATTCAAAATTTATGCATTGAACTTCTATTTATAACAATATGGCAGATTAGACATTTTGAACAAATGTTCCAGTATTAGATGCCTAGATGTTAGATCAAGGAAAACAAGTTTTTAAATGCATTACCAAAATGTTTTCTCAACAAATTTTCTGTATTTTTAATCATTTTGATCTTGAAATCAAATTATGCATCTTGACTTGATACTATATCACAAGTCAGTGAAACCTTATTTTTAAGTCATCTTGCTCTCTTCTTTAGAATGTGCACTTTATATTGATAAGCCTTAGTAAATGTTTATATTGATAAGCTTAGTAAATGTTTCTTTTGCTGTCTTTGTTGCTCTGAGACCAGTCAATAGAATTTTCAATTCAGAGTCAATCTTTTCTGATCTATTTTTGTTTTGTTCTGTTTTTGGTTTTTTTTTATTTTTTAAAAATATTTATTTATTTATACATAGAGGAACCAGGGCACAGGCCAGATGTGCGGGAGGGTGAGAGGATTCACCAGAGACAGAGTGGGGAACAGAACAGGCAGACTGACCAAAGTACACTGCTGAGGGGAGCAGTGGGTGGGTCAAGAGAGGTCTGCTGCACCATATCGGTTGCTCCCTGGCTGGCCGGGGATTGAACTCATGCTGCAGAGGCTGAAAATTGCTTCATAGTGCGGTGCTTAACCCCTTGCACCACCAGGGAGGCCCTGTGGTTTTTATTTCTATTTCTTCACTTTCAAAATTCTGCATTGTTCACTCATTAGGATCATCTCTTCCCATAAATTCCTGAAGATATTATAATAGTTGGTTCAACTTCAGTGTTTCCTAATTTAAACATCTGGGTGAAAAAAAAACCTTGCACTCTTTTATTAACTGCTTTCATCCTTGGTGATGAGACACATTTTTCTGCTCCACCATGTACTTAGTAAATTTTTATTTTATGTTGGCCATTTGAGTGATACATTGTAAAATGTCTGGATTATATCTTTTGCTCTGAGGGGTATTAAGGTCTCTTCTGACTGTTGGTGAATTTACCCGGGGGCCTTCTGGCCCTCTTGGATTTAATTCTTTATTGGAGCAAGTGTACAATGTTTGAGCCTCAGCCCTAGTAATAGCCACTATCTAGGATGTGCCTCCACTAGTAGGTGTACCTTTATTTGGGGGTTTAATCTGAATGCACTTGGTAAGGGCTCTCCCCTTTTGCTGGGCCAGAACTCCAGTAGCCCCCAGTGAGACATAACCTCTGGTACCACAAGTTCTGAAATAGACGTTATCAGTAGACTCTGCCTGCACTTGAAAAACACAGCTTTCAATAATTATGGTAAATCTCCATGTAAATTCAATATGCCATCATGCATTGCTCAGTTTTTTTTTCCCCCTGGAATGCTATTATTCTAGTGAAAAGGATATCTAATTTCTAGCTCAGCAAGGTGGGTGCTCTTTAACTCAGCTCAGAAAAGCATCCCCATAGAGGAGGTTAAGATGATGCACATGGGGCTCACCTATTTTTTTTTTTCTTCTTGAAAGAATCAGTCCTAAACTGCCTGTGGGTCATTGTCTAAAAGCAGGTGCTTCAAATATTTTGTTCATTACTAAAGTTGTGTTTTTGTTTTTGTTTTTTTTCCTGGAAAAACAAATCTGATACCAGCTACTATGTCATGACTGGAAGAATAACAATTCAATTTTTTTTAAATCTAAAATTATATATTGGTTGCATCAAGTGATATTCTGTATACTTTTGCTCAGTAAAACTCTCAGAATCACCACGATGTTTCAGCAAATAACCTCCATCCATAATAACATATGAGTGTGTGTTTTTCATTAAAGTAGTTACATTATTTCTCATTACTATTGTTTCCTAATGTTTTTCAATAGTATATTTTTAATCTGACTCCTATAAAAAGAGACTTAAGAATAGAATCATAGCTAAATTGTTTACATTTGGAGTCCTAATTGTGCTATAAATTTAGTTCATCACAAATGAAATTTCTCCTATAAGAAAACATTTTTTGATAGTTTCAGTTGCAGTACATCAAAAAATCTTTACTGCCTCAGGCATTGAAAAATGTGACTAGTTGCGAAAGGTCGTGTAGTTTTCTTCATTAAGACCATGAAATCAAATTGGATCTAAATAGTTGGTTCCTCACTTGAAAATGATCAATCTAAGGTGATGTTTATAAGATCACATTAAAGGGCCTCTAGATCACTTATTTCCAAGAAATGCATTGATTTTTGAGTATGTGACAATTTTTTTTTATTTTTTTAAGATTTTATTTTATTTTATTTATTTATGCAAGCACTGGGTACAGTCAGAAGTGCGGGAGGGTGAGAGAATTCACCAGAGCGGGGAGCAGAAAAGGCAGACTGGCAAAGAAGTACTGCTGAGGGGAGTAGCGGGTGGCAGGAGAGGTCTGCACGCCATGTGGGACCCTCACCCTGCAGCCGGGGATCGAACTGGCGCTGCAGAGGCTTCAGGCAACTTGGCAGCCCAGCGCTCAACCGCTGCGCCACCAGGGGAAGCCCGTATGTGACAAATTTTATTGGTTTGAATAAAATAGATGTATGTAAGATACAAATATAGACACTTTGTTGGCATTCAAAAACATAGGTTTTAATTGATGATTTTTGATGATAAAACAAAACAAAACCATTCAGATAAAACCAAACCATTATTCCCGTTTACATTTAATATTCACTCTGCATCAGCAATGCAATACATAGGGATTTCATGTCTTCAGAAATGAAATGTACTAAATCGAGTTCAGGTAACATGCTGGTTATTGGAAACATGTCATCTATTAAATTTATGCTAGTTTATGAAACCAAATAGATTTAAATCCAGGTATATCCATCAGGGCTTAATCCCAGAGCCGTTAGCAGACATATTTTTCAAAAGTTATTGTAAGAAACTGGCTTAAACAGTGTGGAAACTGGCCAGGTAAGCCTGAAGCCCATAGGCAGAGGAGAAAGGAAGGGCAGGCTAGATCTTCCAAATATAGGGTGAAACTGCCTGCCACAGCAGACGTGGTTCTTTTTCAGGGAAGCCTCAGCTCTGCCCTTAATGTCTTTCAGCTGAGTGACTAATTGCCACGATTATCTAGGATAATCTTCCTTATTGAAGTCAACTGACTAAGGACTTTAATAATATCTATGCACTGCCTTTATAGTAATATCTTAGAAAGTTTTGATTAAGAAAACTGGGGAATGTAACTGCTACGGTCTTAATTTGTTCCCTCCAAACTCAAAAGTTGAAAACAAATCTCCCCCATAAGGGGGAGGCAAATGAGTCACGTGGCAAAACCCTCAGGAACATCATTTGTGCACCTATAAAAGCAGGTGAGAACGCAGCTCTCTTGCTTCCTTCTGCCTGTGAAGTGATGGCGGGAGGCCTGCATCCCAGAAGCGGGCCCTTGCCTGACCGCGCTGCCATCCTGATCTCAGAACTCCAGACTCTCAAACTGTGAGACATTTTCTGATGTTTGTAAGCTGCTCACTCTGATGTTTTGTTATAGCAGTCCGAAGACTAAGACGCTAGCCTGGTTATGCTGGGGGGAGTTCTATCCTCCCTTTAGGACAGCCTGCTGTGTAAATTTGAGAGTTGCCTTGGCAGCCTCACAACCCTATACAGTAGTTCCTTACACTAAATCTTTTAGCATATATACCGCTGACTCTGTTTCTCTTGTTGTATCCTGATTTAAACATATTTTACTGCCTAAAAACGGGAGGCTGCTTAAACAACACCTGAAAATGTTTAAGTGATTTTGGAATTGGCCAATTGGCAGAGGCTGAAGGGTTTTTGAAGAGCAAGACAGAAAAAGCCTAGAGTGCCTTGAACAAATTGTTAAAGAAATATGGATGTTACAGACTTCTGGCAAAGGCTTAGAAGTAAATAAGGAACATGCTACTGGAAACTGGAAAAAAGAATATGTTAAATAGTGACAGAAGGCTTAGTTCAACTGTATTCTACAGATGTGTGGGAATCATAACTTGTAAGCCATGAATATAAATATTTAGTTAACGAGATTGCCAAGTAAAGTATTAATGGTGCGGCCTGGGCGTCTTCTTGGTGCTTACAATTAAATGCAAAAGGGAAGATAAAAATGGAGGGAAGAACAAGAAGGAACTTGGCAAAAAGGAACTAGGTCATGATTTGGGGCATTCTCAGCCTATCCAGGAGGCATAAAATGCTATAATTATGAGAATAACTGGCAGAAATGTGGGCTTTTAAGAGAAAGCCAAGAGCATGACTGGACAACCTTTTACTCATGCTTTGGAAGGGTAAAATAGAGTATTCAGTGCACACTGAGAACTCTTTAAAAAATTATGAATGTGACTCTTTCTGATTGCTGCTTTTATTAAATACCAAAAAAAAGTAAATTTTTCCTTTTTTCCTGTGACTGCAGCAAAAGTATGTGCATATATATTAGCTTCATTTGTGCTAGCCAACAATGTTTTTTTCCCCCTGCTTTCTATTTTTAAATTGAGGTAGCATGGGTTTTCAACACTGTGTATCATCACTCCCTTCAGGTGTGTGTTATCACACCACATCCATCACCAAAGAATCGAAAATCCCCCACCATAGTCCATTGTGCCTCCTCACTTTGTTTTCCCTTTCTCCCTTCCACTCTGGCTACCTCATTTCTACAGTCAGATTTCTAGAGTTAATGATTTGGTTTTATCGGACACTGTCTTTTATGTCTCTGTATTCCACATATTAATATCACCATCCAGTATCGTTCTACCTCCTGACTTATTTCCTTAACACTTGGATTCCTTCAATCAGTTTACTTATTCAGAATTACAGAAATAGGTTGGGGCTATACATAAAAGTTTTATGGAGGAGGTTCTTGTCAATATGAAATCAATCCCGTACCTACACAGGTGACAATATTCTTGAAAAAGTGATATCAGAGGAAACAGTCTTTTGAACTGAAGGAGCTAGAGAATGATGTAGCAAAGGGCAACATGATGTGATGGCAGAAATGGACGTCGGATTGATGTGGAATCTCAAGGCAAAGAATGTGGGCAGTGGCTAGAATTTGAAAGGCGAGGACGCATAATCTCATCTGTAGCTTTCAAAACAAACCAGGTGACACTTATTTTTAATCCTTTAGATAGTTTGGATTTGTGACCTTCAGAAGCATAAGGTACTGACTATTTTAAGTAGCTGTTGGTGATAACTGTTATTGCAGAAATAGGAGATATATAAAAAAGGAAATGTATGTGTGTATGTGTATAGATGTGCATATATATACATGTTCATACATCTATATCAAGAATCTTTAACTTGGGGCCTCCCTGGTGGCGCAAGCGGTTGAGTGCCGCACTGTAAAGCTGTCCGCAGCCTCTGCAGCACGCGTTCGATCCCAGCCGGCTGGCCAGAATCCCACATGGCTGGGCAGACCTTTCCTGTCTCATCAGCTTCTCCCTTCAGCAGTTCATTTCATCAGCGTGCCTGTTCTGCTCCCCGCTCTGTCTCTGGTGAATCCTCTCACCCTCCCATATATCTAGCATACACTCCCGTTCTTATATAAAAATAAATCTTTTAAAAAAATAATCTTTAACTTGTTATTCTGTAGGTTTTCTCTTGTGTCTGTTGAGATGATCATATAGTCGATGTATTACATAAATTTATTTTCCAGATATGTTGTTATTTCAGGTACTTATTTTCCACCTTGAATTCCTAGAATACCTCTTGTATAATAAGTCTTTTACATGTAGCTGCATTCACTGTTTTAGTATTTAAGGATTTGTGTCCATAATCATAAGAGGTAGTTATTGTTTGGCCTGTAGTTATTGTTTCTTGTAATGCTTTTCTGTCTGGCTTTGGAATCAAGGTAACACCCAAAGATTGAGTTGTGAGGTGTTTGTTATGTCTTCTAATTTCTGAAAAAATTGTCATAAATTATTCCAAAGATGTCTGATAGATTAAAGCAGTGGGGTCCTCAGGATCTGGGTTTTACTTTGTGAGTAGTTGTTTCTGTATAGTTATTACTATTTCAGTCTCTTCACTTGTATAAGTTTATTTTGATTGTTTATGATTTTGAGTTATTTCAGATACTCATTTTTGATCAGTGATCACTTTATTAAAAGCCTTCCATGTGTGTTGCCTAACTTACTGGCATACCATTGTTTATAGGATTTGCTCCTTGTATTTTATTTCTGTATGGTCAGTAGTAGTGTTTCCTCTTTCATTTCTGATTACAGTTATATGATAAAAATATAAGAATTCTGGCATTTCCAGCTTACTTATGACATAAACCTCGTTAACCTCTGTTTAAAAAAGAATTGACTCATTCCTGACTTAATGAATCAGCTGCAAAATGTTTCTTTTTCATTATGGAATTAATTTTTTTTTAAGAATAAATGAGGGCAATGGAGGAACTTATTTTCCACTTTATTCAAAAATTGCCACAAAGCTCAAGTGGTTTATATGATTGGAAAAAGAAAAACCTCACTAAATTTAATTAGACTCACTCCCATACTTTCTCATTTTCTCTTAATACAAGTATTTGTCTTACTAAAGTGCTTAATAGAAATATAAATGTCATTAAGGAAATGAAACCATAGCCAAATAGATAATGGGGAAATGCATCTCCAGGCTGGAAAATGAGCTCTGGGTCAGGAAAGCAAGAACTTTATTTTTCAATAACATGTTATTTTAAGCCTTTTCATGAATAGTTGGCTCAGATCCTCAATAGGCAAGCCTGGCATGTGGTTATAGAATGCTATGATTGTTTCAGAAATGGATGTTCAAAGCTTTATACCTAGGTCAGCTTTTAGTGTGACAGCATGTGGAACTCTGTAGATCAGGTTTCCAGTGAAGTGGTCATAAAATTATTTTTTAACAAAAGAAAACAACAAAGTTTCTGGAAATAGCTCTAAAAATACAGCAACTAAAGAAACATATGCTTAAGAAAGTTTGTAAAAATTCAGTAAGAACATATCCTCTGATGTACACTAGCCCCCTCCCCACCCCATGTCTTGGTTATAATAAACAGCACTGCAATGAGGATGAGGATGCAGATATCTCTGAATTAGTGCTGATTTGTATTTCCCTGATATAAATGGTTTGAGCACTATTCCATGTACATGTTGGTCATTTATATATCTTCTTTGGAAAAATGTGTGTTTAGATTCTCTGTCCTTGTATCTGTTAGATACACAAGCTAAGCATTTTCTACTTTCCCTCTACTCTGGGTACTGCCATAATCACAATTATATTTCATTTTAGAAATAATTTAAACTTAGAGAAGTTTGCTAGAGTAATGAGGAACTCCTAGATACCCTGTAGGAAGACTTACCAATTTAGTATTTGCCACATTCTTCCTGCCTTTCTCCCTTAATTTATGATTGAGTGTACATGAAATACATCACCTTTTACATAAAATAGTAAACCCCTATGGATGGTATTTCCCAAGAATCAGGATATGTTCTTAATACAATCTCATCACAACTATCAAATACAGAAAATTAACATTGATACATAGATTTCCAATGAAATTGTCTATATATCAAATTGGCCTTTTTGCCCCAGTAATGTTCATATTTATATTCTAGAATCATTTAAATGTCTTTTTCTTTCATGACACTAATGTGTTGCCACATTATTTTAAGGTGTAAATACTTGAAACATTTGTAATTACCAAGTCTGAACAAATAGGTTCTACTAAACATCACTTGGTGTAATCTATGCCAATCACAAGGTAATCATACTAGTTTTTCTCAAATATTTGTTTAACTGAATGTGTTTCTTTTCTATCAAGACATCAGGAGACAATGGGGAAATTTAGCTAACAAAAAATTAAAAGCCTCTACCAAAATTTAGGTGTATCCCTATTAGATGAATTTTAACATGAATATAATTTACAAGCTCGATTAAAGTTAATGAAGTTACAATAAAGGTGTGTACAAAAAAGATAGTAAAGAATTTTTTCTTATAAAACAGTATTACCATTATTTAAACATAGTAATTTCACCTCCCAAATTTTTGTTTCCTTAGAGCACAGAATCAGGATATATTGGGAATGTTCGGTCTTGGTATGAAAAACTGGCCTGAAAATGACATTGAAAAGTAAGTAAGTGATTTTTACTTGGATTTTATTTTGTATGTGTTATAAACAACTAAGATGAAGAAATGTCTAAAAATAATATTGGCTCGTACTTAGTACTATCAGGGCTCTGGGGAACATTCCTTTACTCTGAGTTCTTCTGGGGCTGGATATGGAACGAATTAATAAGAAACATATACCATAATTAGGGAGGATTTACATAGTTGTAAATTCTAAAGTAAAATGGGTTGGATCATGTATATACATCCAATGCCAAGATACCTGGTTTAATAAGGGGAGAGAAGGGTTTCCTCAATAAGAAGGGGAATCACTTCATATTTACTGAGAGTAAAAATATTAGGGTTAGTTAGCACTTCAGCATGTGAATTTATGAGGGATGGGAACATAATTCAATCCATAACAGCACAGGTACACAAAATGTGTTACATATACATTTATGACTAAATATTTTAATGATAGACATTTGTGTAATAGAAATATCACTGGAATTAATTAATAATTGGTAAAAAATACTGGAAAACTCAGTGCAATGAACTTAAGATATATCTTGAGTGGATAGAATTTGATAATATGTACTGGGAAAGAAGAAAAGTTAGAGAATATTAAAAGAAAAAAGTAATGAGTACTCCAAATCTCTAGAAGGGTTCCATGGAATTTGTTAAATAAGGGCAGGAAAGATGTCATTGAAATACTAAATATAACTTAATCCCAAAATTTCTCTTAAAAAAAAATGGCTGAGGGTCACTTGTTAAGCAGTCCCATGTTGATTATGAACCAAAATTACCTGAGATATTTTTGGATACATTAACGGCAACTATTGTGATATTCCCACTCCTGGATAAGTCCTGGGCTAAATAAAAGCACTGTTTTTGCCATGACATGTTTTCTCTTGAGAGGTGATATCAAGGATGGCCAGCCTCTAAAATTTTTCTAAAAAATATTTTTGGTCACATATTGGTTTTCTAAAAGTAATTTTTTCAAATAAATAACTAATCCTATATGTATATGATACACACAATGAGGAATAAATATTCATGACTTTACACTGGAATATACAACATCTTTTATTTAGAGACACATTACTTTGTTGATAAAAATTCTAAACTAATCTGACTCCTGCTTCTTCCCTCCTGAGCCTTGTCTTTAGCAGCAGTTTGTTGCTCATTAGCACCTCTGTCAAAGGGCAAATACAGGAAATAAAAGAAGAAATAGTCCAATTCCGTCCTTTTTGTGGACTCATAAAAATTTTAATGAAAGGATATGAATTTTATAGGATGAATAAAAGAAAATGGTTGTTTTTATAAAATTGCTTTCTTATAAAATTGTAATGAGTGGTTTTTAAAGAAATAAATATTGCACAAAAAATTGATGGAAAATGTTACTGTCCTAATGACAGGGGTATTTCTTAGAGCTTCTGAAGTTTCCTGATATCAGCTATTTATTGAGACTAGTACTTATAAATGAAAAAGAGGTTAAAAATAACTTAATGCTACTGTCTTCTAAAGTGACAAAAAAGTAAAAAGCTATATTACCTGTCCTCTTTCTGTTCACTTACATTGCCTGTTTTCAACACTGTAAGAAATTTTAGCCAAGTCAAGACCCATAGGAGTTCCTCCTATAAATTATACCAACCGTTACAAACATTATATTAGTCATGGACTGTGCTTTAGGCAGTTGAACTTGCCACTGTAACTAATTGCCCTGTGCTGAATTTCTATGATAGCAAGTAGTATTCTCCCAAACTTGGCTTCTATGAAAATATTGGCACAATTTTTTTTTTCTCCTCATGAAGACAAATTGATTTATGAAACAGACGTACAGAGATTTCTACCCAATTGAATTTAATAGAAATGAAATTGTGTTGTAGAAGGTTGTTTTTTGTTTGTTTGTTTGTTTTTGTTTGTTTTTAAGATTGATTTATTTATACAAGCACCAGGTACAGTCAGACATGTGGGAGGGTGAGAGGATTCACCAGAGCCAGAGCAGGGAGCAGAACAGGCAGAAGGACCAAAGTACACTGCTGAGGGGAGCAGCGGGCGGCAGGAGAGGTCTGCGCACCATGTGGGACCCTCCTCTGATGGCCGGGGAGCAGCCGTGATCGAACCGGCTCTGCAGAGGCTGTGGGCAGTTTCGCAACCCAGTGCTCAAACACTGTGCCACCAGGGGAGGCCCAGTGTTTTTCTGTTGTTTTTTTTTTTTTTAAGATTTATTTATTTATGCATACAAGAGCTGGGGTATAGGCCAGAGGTGTGGGGAGTGAGAGGATTCACCAGAGACAGAGTGGGGAACAGCACAGGCAGATTGACCGAAGTACACTGCTGAGGGGAGCAGTGGGTGAGTCAGGAGAGGTCTGCTGCCCCATGTGGGCTGCTCCCTGGCCAGCCAGGAATTGAACTTGTGCTGCAGTGGCTTCTGATAGCTTCATAGGTAGCATCTTAACCCTTGCACCACCAGAGAGACCCATGTGTTGTCAAGTGTTTTTAAAAGAGTAAACTCTTGTGTGTATATGCTTTCTAAAAAATGGTATTTTTTTATTGAGGTAACATTGGTTTACAACACTGTGAGTTTCAGGGGTATAGATTCACACCTCTTCGAATGTATTTGTTGTTGCTGGTCTTTGTAATATAGGCTGCTCTCACAGGTGAGGTGATGTCTCACTGTGGTTTTGATTTGCATTTTCCTGATAAGTGATGGTGTGCATTTTTTCCTTTTCACCATCTGTATGTCTTCATTGGAAAAGTACCTATTTGCCTGTTTTTTGAACGTGTTTGTTGTTGTTGCTTGGTTATAAGAGTTTTTTTTTTTTAATAGATCTTGGTTATTTGTTCATTGTTAGATGTATAACATGCAAATATTTTATCCCATTCAGGAGGGCATTTTTTATTAATATTTTTAAAAGATTAATTTATGCATAAGAGATGGGGTACAGGCCAGAGGTGTGGGGGGTGAGAGGATTCACCAGAGACAGAGTGGGGAGAAGAACAGGCAGATGTACTGAAATACACTGCTGAGGGGAGCAGCAGGTGAGGCAGGAGAGGTTGGCTGTGTTATGTATGTTAGATCCCTGACCAGGGATTGAACTTGTGCTGCAGTGGCTGTCAATAGCTTGATAACACTGTGTCTTTAACGCCTGCGCCACCAGGGAGGCCCTGTCTTTTATTTTAACAACAGTGTCTTTGATGGTACAAGTGTTTTAATTGATACAGTCCCTTTTGTTAGTTTACTTCTGTTTCCCTTGCGGCTGTTGTTGTGTGCCCAGAGACATCCCTGGAGCCAATTTTGTGTGTTTTGCCTGTGTTTTCTTCTATATATTTTATAGACTCAGGTTAAAAAGGTAAACTTTTTTTTTTTATTTGTAGAACATCTGCATACATATTATTTTATTTTATTTTTCAGTTCCACTTTTATTTTTTTTCCTCCCACCCCATAAGTATGTCTCTAGTTTATAGTTGTTTGTTGATTTTGATTTTTACTTTGTATTGATTAGTCTTTTTCCTGGTCCCTTATTTAGTTTCTATTTAGTCCCTTATTTAGTCCCTTATTTAGTTTCCTGGTCCCTTATCTAGTTTCCTGCTATTAGTGAGACCATCTGGTATTTTTCATTTTCTTTCTGGCTTATTTCCCTGAGCATGATCCCTTCTAGCTCCATCCATGTTTCTGCAAACTGCATGTGTTTATCTTTTTTTGATTGCTGAGTAATATTCCATTGTGTATATACACCACATCTTCTTGATCCAGTCATCTGTTTGGGGGCATTTGGGTTGTTTCCATAGCTTAGCTATTGTGAATAATGTTGCTATAAACATAGGGGTGCAGGTTTCCTTTTGAATTAATGTTTTGATGTCCTTTGGGTAGATTCCTAGGAGTGGAATTGCTGGGTCATATGGAAGCTCTATCTTCAGTAGGTTGAGGAATCTCCACACAGCTCCCCATAGTAGTTGGACCAGTTTGCACTCCCACCAGCAGTGCAAGAAGTTCTAAAAACGTAAACTTTAAAGCAAAAATTTGGAGGTTGAAGTACTGCTCAGCCTATTTTGACAAGTATTTTCAGAACTAAGCCATGTTACCTTCTTGGAAAAAAAGAATTAGAAGTTGGTAAATGTTACCTGAAGAAAAAATGTTTTTGGTACTATGGGATGATCCAACCTCCAGCAATTATCATTTCACTTTTTCACTTGCCACCATATGCAGTTTCCTCTCCCCAGTTACTATCCACTGCTGAAAGTAATTTCCTTTGAGTAGTAATAGTGAATAGTTTTTTTTTTTAAGATTTATTTATGCATACAAGAACTGGGGTACCAGCCAGAGATATGGGGGGTGAGAGGATTCACCAGAGACAGACTGGGGAGCTGAACAGGCAGACTGACTGAAATACACTGCTGAGGGGAGCAGCGGGTGAGTCAGGAGAGGTCTGCTACGCTATGTGAGTCAACTCCTTGGCTGATGATCAAACTCATGCTGCAGTGGCTGTGGATAGCTTCATAGTGCTGCATCTTAACCCCTTGCACCACCAGGGAGGCCCAATTATGAATACTTTTATAGTGCTATTACATTCTCAAAATTGATTAGAGATGTTCCATGTATAAGCTCATTAATCTTGATAACAAAGGTGCTATTAATTCAATGATGAGAGAACTGAGGTAGAAAGCCTAATAACTTGCCTGTATCACTGTGAGAAACCTGCATGTCGGAGGAACTTTCATTGCAACTTTGAAATCTCATGTTGCCAAAGCTCTTCCTCCATACTATACTTTTTTTTTTTTTTCGGAAAATTGTGGCAAAATACATACATATCACATAAACTTTACCAACTTCATTACTTAAAATATACAATTCAGTAGTGTTAAATATTTTCACATAGCTGTGCAAGCAATCTCCAGATCTCAAAAATCAAACTCTTTGCCCATTAAATATTACTCTTTCCTTCCACCTCCAAGCTACTGGCAATATCTGTTCTGCTCAGTTTCTATGAATTTGACTACTCTAAATAAATTGTATGAATATAATCAGACAGTATATACCTTTTTGTAACTTAGTGCAATAAGCTTAATATTCTTAATGTCAATACATGTTGTAGTATGTGTCAGAATTGTCAGAATCTCTTCCCTTTTTAATGCTAAATGATACTAGATTGTATGTTTATACCACATTTTTAAGGTAATATTGGTGTGTGTGTCTTTTTGTGATTGACAGTTCAATTAGAACATATTTTCAAGGTTTATCCATGTTGGAGTATATGTCAGAATTTCTTTCCTTTGAAAAACTAAATGATGTTCCATTGTGTATTTACCACAGTTTTTGTTGAAGTGACACTGGTTTACAACATAGTGTAAATTTCAGGTTTATATGTTTATGTTTCGACATCCATGTATACTACTTTATGATCACCTTGAGAGATCTAGTGTCCACCCATCACCATACAGTTTACTCCCTTTACCCATTTTTACTTCCCCTCTCTACCCCAGTTCTATTTTCCTCTGGTAACCACTATTTTGTTATCAGAATCTAAAGTTTTTGTTTTAATTGTTAATTGCTTTGTCTTTATCTTCCACATAAAAGGGGAATTTTATGATGTTTCCACATAATTCCACATAAAAGGGGAATTATATAACTGATTTATATCAGTTATCTTAACCCTTCAAGTCTTAACCATGTTATTATTGCAAGTTGCAGATTTCAGATTTTTTTTTTAATAGCTGGGCAGCATTCTCTTGTATGTATAGATTTACCATATCTTAATCCACTCATCTGTCCACAGCCACTTACACTGTTCTCATATCTTGACTACAGTGAATGATTCTCAGTGAACCCGGGGGTAGATATATCTTTTGAATTATTTTCATACTCTTCAAGTATATACCAAGAGGTGGTTTAATTTGGATCATATGGTACTTCTGTTCATTTTTGAAGTAATTTCTACACTGCTTTCCCCAGTGAATGCACCAATTTACATTCCCACTAACAGTGTGCAAGTGTTCCCTTTTCTCCTTATCCTCACAAACACTTGCTTTTCTTATCTGTGTTATAATAGCTGTTCTATTTGGTGTGAAGTTGTGCCAATTGTGGTTTTGATTTGTATTTTACTAATAAAAGCGATAGTGAACAGCTTTTCCTGTATCTATCGATCATCTTTCTTTCTCTTTTTGTATGAGTTGTTTTTGTATTTTGGATATTAATTTATCTTTTATCCATAATTGGATCTTTGTGTTATGCTAATGTTTTGGTTAATGTGAACAGTGCTACTGTGGACATGGGTGCACACATCTTGAGACCAGATTTTTGGTTTCATTAAGGTATAGATATAAAAGTTGAATTGCTGGCTCATGTTAATTCTATTAATTTTTTGAGGAAGAACCATACTGTTGCCCATGCAGTTGTAACATTTTCCAATTCCACTGGTACACAGGCTTTTAATTTCTCTAGATTCTCAACAACACTTCTTGTTTTCTGTGTGTGTGTGTGTTTTTATAGTAGCCATTCATAGTGGTGTGAGGTGTTGTATCTTGTAGCCATGCTTCACCTTTTACTAATAAGTGATATTCAGCATTTTCTTTCTGCTTGTTGGTTATTTGTATGTTTATTATAGAGGAATATTTTTAAGTCCTTTGCCTATTCTTTAATCAAGTTGGTTAAGTTGGTTGTTTTGTAAGTGATAGAAGTTCTTTACATAATATTCTTGACATTAATCCCATATCAGATACCCAATTTGCAAATTTACTTTCTCCTATATTATATATAGGTTGCCTTTGTACACTTTTGGTTTAGTCTTTTGATATACAATTTTTAAAGATTTATTTATTTATGTGTGCAAGAGCTGGGGTTCAGGCCAGAGGTGCAGGGGGCAGTAAAAGGATTCACCAGAGACAGAGTGGGGAACAGAACAGGCAGACTGACTGAAATACACTGCTGAAGGGAGCAGCAGGCTAGTCAGGAGAGGTCTGCTGTGCCTTATGGGTAGCTCCCTGGCCGGGGATCGAACTCCTGCTGCAGTAGCTGCAGATTGCTTTGTAGTGCTGAGATTTAAGCCATTGCGCCACCATGGAGGCCCGTTTTTTTGGTATACATTTTTAAAATGTAGTTCAATTTATCTATCTTTAATTTTGTAATTTGTATATCCCTACCTACTGAAGCATTTGTCTTTAAATTCCTAAATTTCCCCTTCTCTGTTGATTGATTCAAATTACCCAACATTAATGGCTTATAATTCTCAAGAAAATCTCTTTGCTCTCTTGAACATTGACCTTGACAAAATATTCCTGAAATAAGCTGAATTCTGCTGAACTGTTTCAGCTAAAGCCCTATATACAAATAAAATCTACTCTCCTTTCCAAGTTGGAAACTCATTCAGATTTATGAGCATGTATTTGAACCCAGTCTGATCCTAGTTTCTATTCTTTTAATCCCTGCACTCACTGCAACTTCATCTGTAATCAATACTGAAAAATATTATCAACTGTATTACTGGAAAAGCCTAATACTTAGAAATATTTTTATAAATATGCAACAAAATTCTTTAATTTTAATTTATAAAAATGTTAAAACTTTTTAAAGTAATTATATAGCTTCATTTATTAACGAAAGTTATTGTGTTTTGATGATTGCTGTGGGTGTGAATGGGGAAATATACTAAGACAAGAGATGATTTAAAGTGTGCAGTGCTTCAGCTCTTTGGATTTTACTTCTCTTTAGGATTAAAATCTATGTCAGCTTTCAGATATTGTGGCAAACAAAATCGTGATTGTTACAATTTGCAAGGACAGTGAATCTCTTGCCTGTTACTTAAAATGAAATACATGCACTAGAATTATTTTAATTTAGTTCATTTTTCCAACAGTTTTTAATTCTGTGTACTAACCACCCAAAACTATATGAGGTGGTTAATATTAGCACCTATTTTTTCATATATTTCAGTTTACGTTCATTCTATATTAAAAGGCAATATTTTATAATTATTCTAAATTGCATCTCCTAATAAGCAGCCTAATCAAAATATACCCAAGCTGAATGTATTAAATCAATTATCATTATACTTAGAACTCAGGGATCGCATGTTAGATAATTTTTCATGATAAGGAGCATTTGCTGAGAGGCTTTTCAGAAGAAAAAACATTACAGATTTGCTTTACAAAGGAGGAGACAAAGCTGATGCTAAACAGAATTTTATCAATAAAATCTTTATGACAAAATTTCATCAATTTAATCACAGCTGCATGACTTCAATCTTGTAGAACAGAACTGTAGATCATAATAAAGTGCAACGAAGTAGCTTACACAAAATCAAGATCACCAAAAAAAAAAAAAAAAGTCCTCCTAAAATTCCCAAACCCCTCAACTTTTGGCAGATATTCCAAACACACAGTAGATAAAGCAACAAAAGTTGCTATTATACTTTAACTATGAGAATCTTAATTTTACACTTTTTTAAATAAAGAATTATTTATACAAGAATCTGGGGTACAGGCCAGATGTGTGGGAGGGTGAGAGGATTCACCAGAGACAGAGTGGGGAACAGAATAGGCAGATGGACTGAAAACACTGCTGAGGAGAGCAGTGGGCAAGACAGGAGAGGTCTGCTGTGCCATGTGGGTATCTTCGCCACAGGCCATGATCAAACCAGCACTGCAGAGGCTGTGGACAGCCTCACAGTACTGTGCTCAACTGCCTGCACCACCAGGGAGGCTCTTAATTTTACACTTTATAAAGCAGTGTAGGTACCCTCCATATGCAGGGAAAAATGAATACCGAGATCTAATTTGAGATCTAACATGTTTCTTTCATCTGAACTCTTTTCCTAAACAATAAAATTCTTTTAAATGTGAACCATGATTAGCAATGGTTTCAGACATTATGTGGAATATAAGGAATTTGTAGTTAATGTTTGTGTTTGAAAGTTACATCTGAGAGGAAGTATCCCTTTCTCTGTACTTAGCTTTTGTTAAAGGTTAGGCTCAGGATTTAGTGGAAGATGATTTTTTTGAAATTTCATCAGGACTCGTGGGTCCCACCCACAGCTCTCTATCCACTCAACTATCCAAGTGAAAATTAGACTCAGAATGTTAGGTCCCTCCACAATTAAATGGGTATGTCAAGAAAACATTTCCCCTTTAAATTATTTATATAGCTATAAATATTGGATGTTTAATGGGATATATTTTGCATGCCATACTTTAATTATGAGAATAACCTGCTACTGTATGTATTATCTTCATTTTACAAAACAGGTCAGAGAGATTAATCAGAATAGTCTAGTCATTCCATACAACAGACTGTTCCATTTTTATGATTGTGTCAGGCATACAACAAATTGATGTGATATGTGTACATATTATAAAATAATCACCACACTCAACAATTCTAGTTAGCATTCATCACCATACATAGTTACACTTCTTCCTGTGATGAGAACATTCAAGATATACTTTCTTAGTAACTTTCAAGTATGCATGTTAAAATATGTATAATAAAGTGATTATAGTCCTGCTGTAACATTTTATCTCCAGCATTTATTTTATAACTAGAAGTTTATACCTTTGACCACCATCATCCATGTACACACACACACACACACATACACAATCTGTTTTCTGTAGCTGAGTGCAGACTTTTTTTTTGTGCTTTTTTTTATATTCCATATAGAAGTGAGATCATAGTTACTTGGCCTTCTGTCTGACTTACTTAACTTCCCATAATACTTTAAAGATCAGTGCATGTTTTTGCAAATAGAAGACATTTCTTCTTTTTTTAATGGGTAATAACCCTACTGTATATATGTGGACAAACACTTATCATTTTTTAATATATTCTTCATTAACAGATACCTTGATTGTTTCCATGCATCGGTTTTTGTAAGTAATATAACGAACATGGACACAGATACTGTTTTCTGATAGTGTTTATATTTCCTTCAGATAAATATCTGAAAGTAAAATTGCTGGAGCATATGCTAGTTCTTTTAATTTTTTAAAGAATTGCTTTCATAGTGGCTATAGCAATTTTCATTCCCACCAATAAGCATTTGCTTTTCAAATATCCTTACAACACTAACTGAATTTTTATTTACAGATGAATGAATTATGATTGTTAATAAAATGACAAATATTCATTGAAAAGGGAGTGAAAAATTATGTATGATTGCAAATGATCGTACTGAGCAGCAGAAGTTGAGAAAAGGTGACAGTATGACTTAACTTGCATAAAACTATAGAAATGAAAAAATCCAGCTACAATCACAAAAACAAAATCTTAGATGAAACATGAAATTGGGGATGGGCTCTATGATTTAACTTCTTGGCGTAGTTTCATTGGCTTATACTCTGTCAAAATTAATCAAAGTGTACTCTTCAAAATGTGTGCAAATGTTACTTTATTTAAAGGCAAAGGAAGAACAGTAAAGTGAGTAAATGTTTCCTTTTAAGAAAAAAATAATTGTAATTTTGTGGTTATATTTTTACTGTTCCATATGTGCACACTCTTAGCTCTTCACTAAAGCACAAATGCCAATACCCTATTAACTTCCCTCTCCCACTTTCTCCTTCCCACTCCACCCCCTTCTTTTCTTCTGGTAGCAAAGACCATAATTAATTTTTTGCTATATTTTGCTAGTGTATGTTTTGGTTATTTATATTCCACAGATAATTGAACCATTATGTATCTGTCTTTCACTTTCTGACTTATTTCACTTGGCGTAATCATCTTGAGGTCTATTCATTTTGTCCCAAAAGATGTTATGTCTTTTTAATAGCTATGTAATATTACATTGAGTATATATTCCAAAATTTATTTATTCTTCTGTCAATCCACACTTAGTTTGATTCCATGACTTGGCAATGGTAGACAGTGCTCCTATGAACATAGGAATCCATCCATGTTTTTTTCAAATTAAGGTTTTCATAATTAGGGGGTAAATACCTACATATTTCTAGATCACATGGGATTTCCATTTTTATTTTCTTAAATTGCCATATCATTTTCCATAGAGGTTACATGAGCTTGCATTCCTACCAACAGTGGATGAGTGTTCCTTTTCTCCACATCCTTTCCAGTATCTGTTGTTGTCCATTCCATTTGATATCTCCTCATGTTTTTAATTTGTATAAATGATGTTGAACAGTTTTCATGTCAGTAGACTATCTGAATGTTTTCTATTTAGTTATTTTGCCTATATTTTGGTTGGGTTATCTGTTTCATAAATGTATTGTAGAAGTACTTTATATATTTTGTAAATTAGCCCTTTCTCAGTTGTGTGATGGGAGAATGTTCTTCCATTCTATAGGTTGCCATTTTGTTTTTGTAATGGTTTCTTTTGAGGTACAAAAGATTTTTAGTTTTATGTATTTGCAGTTGTTTATATGTGCTTGTGTTTCCCTTTGCAGTGGAGGTGCATCTCCAAATACATCAATGTGGTAGATGTACTATAGCACATCTCATATTTTTAAAGTATTTTTGGTTTCAGCTCTTATAGTCAGATCATTAATCAATTTTGAATAATATTTTGTGTATGGAGTTAATTATGGATCTTTTGTTTTTGTTTCATTTGCCTGAAGCTATCTTTGTTTCCCAACAGTTTCATTTTCATCAGAAGCAAAGGAGACCACATAAGTTCATTTACCTGATAAACTTTCTGTCTCTGAAGACTAAATTTCTTCATTATAGAAATAGTTTTCCAACTTGAAAAAATACTTATGGAACACCTATGAAAAACTACCCCCATATATTATCTCATTTAATTTTTGCATTGTTATTTTTAATGCAAATGGTAAATCTTATTTCAGACTCTGAATAAGATGCTCAAAGATTCAGTTCAGTGTTTAAAATGCTTAATTACAAATCCAGGAATTGTTACCTCATAGTTAATACATGAATCAGTTGTGTCTTGCTTATAAAATATAAGGAATGAGACTCAAAAGTTTTATGAAACAACTTGGAGATGTAAAGTTAGAGCTTTGTACAATATTTTTAAGATTTCAAGAACTGGGATGTAGGCCAGAGGTGCAGGGGGTGAGAGGATTCACCAGAGACAGAGTGGGGAGCAGAACAGGCAGAGTGACTGAAATACACTGCTGAGGGGAGCAGCGAGCGAGACAGGAGAGGTCTGCTGTGCCATGTGGGTAGCTCTCTGGCCTGGGAATGAACTCATGCTGCAGTGGCTGCAGATAGCTTCATAGTGCTGAGATTTAACCCCTTGAGCCACCATGGAGGTCCCTGTACAATATTTTTTAATGCTTTGAGGATGAGGAGGGTTGTGTCATAAAGTCTGGAAATCGTAAGTAGGATTCTCTCCACAGTAAACCTAGTTTCTTTCCATAATCCTAGTCAAATATTATTGAGTTGTTTTTAAACTTTAACAAGAAAAATCTGAGGCTAACTGACACTTATTTACTCAGCACATGCTGTGAATTCACCAAAATATAACCTAGCTTGTATTCCATCTATATACCACTCTGTATACTTGGGTATGCCTAATATATGTTAAAGAATAAAAATAGTATATTCAGAAGAAGAGTAATTCACTCTTTGTTGTATCTTCTCTCTGAAGTGTTTATTAATAAACCATTAAAAGCAAGGTACAGGGCATAGTTCATTTTAATGCTTTTATAAATATGGATTTCCCTTTTAATTTTTAAAACAGCATTTTAAATCTCAGAAACCATTATCCTCCCAATATGAAAAATAACCTAAACAAAAGAGAAGCAGATGCATTAAATAAGTGTGCTGTTATTAAAATGCTGAGTCTGGTTACATAATGCCTTTCACTCTTTTTAAACATTCTATATTTTGTAGGTTTATTAAAAATACTATTATTCCTACACTGGAATGTGTGGATTCTTAAAAAGGGGAGATTATCTTTGTCTAAAGAAACAGATTACAAAAAGAAGTTCAACAGTGCTAAAGAAAATCAAAACAATAGTTATTTAAAGTCAAAATTGTTTCATCTATAGGTCAATGTTTCCCATAATTATGCTAGATCAAATGCAAAAGTGATCTCCTTTTTTAGTGTTTTGGCAAATACCTGTAATGAAATGACTTGTGACAACCCACAGAACCAAGGTATAGCTTCAGTAATCTATTTGGAATATAGTATATGCCTCAAAATTACAGTCAGATTTCCTAGTATTTTTAAGAACTATTGATTGAATAGTTTCACATCAAACAAGATAATAGTGTTTTGATGTAATCAAATGAAGTAAGTCAAAATAACTGAATTCTAATTCTGGTTTTGTGACTCTAATTTTAGTTTGTCTATTTGTCTTTGTATAGCTACTTTATTCTATGAACTTTTTTTTCATCACATGAAAAATAACAGTAATAAGAGCTCAGCTATAAGGACTGCAAAAACATAAAATTACTAAAAAAACAATATGCACTTTCATGCCCCATACAATATTTATATCCATTTACATTAATCCACATGAACTTTTTGCTATAACAGGACATACTTTTACAAAAATTATTCTTTTATTTTTGTGTCTTTTCATGTCCTATTCTATACCTTTCAATACCTTCTCCTTTCTCTCCCTGTTCAAAACTCAACTCATCTCTTGAGAGAACCTAGCATTTACTCCTGCACAAAGACATAACATTTCATGGAAGTGTTCATTGGCATCTCAATTCTCTTAAATTCACAGCACTGATTGAGTCTTTCCATTTAACTCTTCCAAGACAAATCAGTGTCTTTCCCCTCCAAACAGTTGACACACATGTGACTTGAGTAGCTGTACAGTGATACATTGGATTGATTTACATAAGAGACAGATCATGGTCCCCCACTTGAGCACCACTGCACCACGTGGCATTTGACTTTGAGACAAGTGATTGGGACAGATATTTGACTAAAGTAAGCCAATCAGGATTCTGTACATTCAAGTGGTATGATTCAGCGTAAGAATGAATGTGACAAACAGAAAGACCAAAAGGGAGAAAACACTGTCAACAGGAAGTGAGGGAAGGAGGCAGTAAAGTAGGAAGGGGGAAAAGGATTTTTGATGAGGTGTACAATGTCTGATTTCTCCTCTCTGTGTAATCCCCATAAAAATCCTACCGCCAAGTCACCCTGAACTGTCACCATAGTCGCTTGTGTTCTTCCCTCCCATTTTGAACCCTCTCCCTCCCTGTCCCCTGCTGAATGTCTGCGATTTATAGTTTGCGGGTTAGTTTTGATTTTTTTTTCCTGACCCCTTGTTTGGTTCTGCTATATTCCTTCAAAATGTATAAAATGATGTAAAACTTAAGTGATACATGTAAACTCATCAGGTAATAATTATTCCATCAAAGAGCAGCAAGGAGGGGAATCAGTGTCAGAGAGATGACTCTCAAACAGCATCCATCGACTCACTCATTCTTAAATAATTTTAATAAATACATGGGTTCATGCCTTCTTCAGCTACATGGTGATTCCTAGCCTTCTAGCTTCCTTTGTTACTAGGTGAGGCAATCAGAGTAGGAGATCCAGATTAGAATATGAGCAGGAGTAATGGCTACAAATTCTATGCCAGCACTTTAAAACAGTGAAAACTCTACTCCACATTCTTTCTAAAAGCTAGTAGATGGATATAGTCTGGCCACACAAACACAATGTTTAGGAGGGTGACAGATAAATAAAATGGTGGTAGGGTTTGAGTGGTGGTAATGGAGTGTGTGTGTGTGTGTGTGTGTGTGTGCGTGTGTTTACTATTGTTTGCAAGGAATTCAGTTATTCTCTATACACAGATCATGATGTTAGTATCATGGGCATATAATGATGTC
Source organism: Talpa europaea (assembly GCF_964194135.1). Taxonomy (NCBI): domain Eukaryota; kingdom Metazoa; phylum Chordata; class Mammalia; order Eulipotyphla; family Talpidae; genus Talpa; species Talpa europaea. Next base: position 14,090,780 of record NC_140074.1, read on the forward strand.
CCTGAAGAAATTTACACCATTCCTAACTGTGAGTGCTTCAATGGTGGGAGTGGTTTGGCAGCTTGACCTGAGGGGGGAATCCTATTCTGTCAAAGCACTAGCAAGACTAAAATAAAGATACTTCAGTAACAATAAATAATAAAGTCTGTCTTAATAGTAATTTTGAAGGAACTGATATTAGAGACATGCAATTCCATTGAATATAGGGCCACCAGTTGAGGGGTAGCCAAGAATATTTCCACTTACCTAATTTCCTTTATATGCTAAAAAGTTCTATTATATGAGTCTCACCTACACAAACATTCTGATTTTGGTTTTCTGCCTTCAGCTGAAGTTCATGAACAATCTCACACGTATTACTCATTTATTCTCTATACCAATCTCTTAAGGCACTATAAATACAGCATATGTTTATCCTCTAGGCCCCCCTTCATCTGATCAGCTATTCTCTCTGTGATCTGTACAGCCAAAGGGAAGCAATGGCAGCATGCACTTGGCAGAAAAGAGAGAGCAGCCAGGGTATTTTTGACTGTTCTTGCTTAGGTTTTGTGTCACTTAAGTAGAAATCACTTTTTATTATGTGACCCAAACTTGAAATTCTTTTCTCATTTGTATTCAACAATACTATTTGTTTCCCTTGTTCCTTCAATCAGTTATAAGAGCCTTTCCCTATAGTTGGCCATTTTTGTACCTCATTATTTTTTGTTTTGTCTTTTAATCCTGAATACATCTCTATAAAAATCACTTGATCAGTGTCTCCTTAGCTGAGTCATTTATTTCTTGCTGCTCTACTAATCCCATTTTATGGATGAGCAAACATAAGAATAGAATTATCAACTTACCAACATCACTTAATGAATTTGATACCAACCATATATGCAACTAAATGCTATGTGATACCACTTCTCTTGCTAAGAACTTGGAGATTGGACAACATGGAATTACTTAGAAATTACATCCTGAGAGTCATTAAATCATCACAGTGTGAGTCATAAGAGTTTTGAAAATTATGAATTATCAGATAAAATGTTTCAATTTTAAGTAGAAGATAATATAAACAATCCAAAGTTAGAATGCAAAAATAAATAAAAGTAGGAGACATTCATCTACCTAGGAGAAAAGATAAATTCAATAAGGAAATTATGATAGGTGTTCAACACTAGGTGTTCAGCGTATTTAAAAATTTAGTCCCATTGTTAAGGTCATTCAAATTGTAGTACAAATGAGGCTAGTTTATTCTGGTGTCATTACACATTCATCTCACTAAAGTCTTTTATTCTTATTACATGCTCATTCAGCAGCTTTATGATTTTTATTGTTTTTGTTATCCTGTCTAAGAATGCCCTGGTTCATGAATACTAAGGGCATGCCATTTGTGTAGATGTTGCATTTAACACACTGGCTGGATTGATATTCTGGACTCGTCAGTCCTATGAGTTTGGTTAATGGCTTATCAAGTCCTGCAGGGTAGAGCTGCTTTTGGGAATCTAAGTAAATGGTATTTTTAAACCTGCAAGACTGAGAGAAAAATCATTTTGTTACAGAGATCAGATTTCTTTTTTCAGTTTGAATATTTGAAAGAAAGGAGTAATGGAAAGGTAATATTCTCTACAATTAGCTGAGAAATGTGTAAAAATGCTAGCTAAGAAAAATATTTCTTGGAAAACACCAAATACCAGCATCATTCAGAAAAAGTACTTATGAAACAACTCTTATCTATATCCTAGTTTCTCCTAGTCACTCAAGTTAACAGACACAGTTCTCAAAGGATTTCAACTTTATAACCTAACATAGAATTTGTCATAAATGGTATACAAACAATCAAACAAAAGTATTGAAGCGAGCTTGACAGTAATATTTCTCAGGGTAAAATAAGAAATTGTAATTCTAGTCTGAAAACAAGTCTCTTGTGAGTTGTGTTTTATCAAATCATCCCAGTGGGAACCGACTTTCTCAACAGTTTTCCTCATCTTAAAAAGCTGAAACTCAGATCCTGGCCCTGATATGACACAGGATCAGTCAAATTTTATTTATCACAAACTTTGAAATACAAGTACTTCTTACTACCCTGGGATTTATAATCAAATGTGGGTTTGACTTTTACTCCTGCCATTTCTGCTATTAACGTAGGAGGTATCTTAGTTTGTAAAAGGGGACCATGATAATACTTGTATCTTATAGTTATGATGAAGAGAAAATAAGATGGTATAAAATGGTATATATGTCTGGTATGTGACCCACAGATACCAGCCTTCCTCATCATCATCATCCTTATAATTACTATTAATGCCATTAAAATTGATAAGAACAGATTAAATTTGTCTTTGATCAGAAGTTAATCAAAAGTATTGTACAATCTTGAAATAACATCATAAATATTAATCAACTTACTACAGAAGAGTAGATGAACACCCACATCGATATCTATAGTTAATAAACACTAAAGCATTTACTGGATTCATATGCCTTTATAAAAATTAGCCTGATGTGAGAAAAGTTGTTACTAGCATATTTTAATCACCAGATAATGGACAGAGAAATTCAAAATAATACACATATTTCAAAAACATTTTATTGTAAAATATAAAATATGATTTTTATTTTTACTTTATTATAATTAGTCTTTTTCCTGGTCCCTTATTTAGGTTTTCTAAATTCCTGCTATGAGTGAGACCATCTGGTATTTTTCTTTTTCTTTCTGGCTTATTTCACTGAGCATGATCCCTTCCAGCTCCATCCATGTTACTGCAAATTGCATGAGTTTATCTTTTGTAATTGCTGAATAATATTCCACTGTGTATATGTACCACAACTATAAACCAGAGATAAACTATGGGGGTTGGGGGAGGAGGGAGTAGAATCAAGACAAGGGGGGGTGGGAATTGTATGGGGACTATAACCAATATGAAAATGCATACATTGTACAAAAATGAACAATGATGTAAAAATATATAAAATTAAAAAAATAAAAATCTCAAAACAAAACAAAATTAAAATGAGACAGAATAATTTCTAAAAATTGTAGCATATATATTTGAGCTATCTTGATTGCAAATACTTATGTTCTAGTAGGAGATTATTACCTATTATATTTCTAGAATCTATGGATATAGACATGAATAAAGGGGGGAGTGTCTATTACAGAGCATACACTGAAATACATTTAACTTTTATGATTTCCTTGCACTATTCTGGATGATACATAATAACTTGTATAAAATTGAATGGAGATAAACTTTTAATAATTTGAGATTTAATTACAAAGGGACTATGAGCTATACCTATGTGTATGTATGTATCTATACATCTAATTTTCTAACCTAATATAGTGATGCAAAAATGCATAGAATTCTGGTAAAATGATGTTATCAGGAGTGAATATGAATTGGCCAGGCAATGTTCATGTTGATGATGGTGAAAATTGAGTGAAGAAAGGGAACTCATGATTCTTTTTTGTTGTTGTTGTTATTTATTTTCTCATATCATTGTTCATTTTTGTACAACATAGGATTTCTCCCCTCAGGTGTAGTCCGCATTGTTCTCCCACCACCACAGCACCCATAATCAATCCCCATAGTCCCTTGTGCTCTTCCCCTCGTATTGTAACTTCTCTCTCTCCACCTCCCCTGCTGTATGCCTCAGATCTATGGTCAGTTCACAAATTTTGTCTTTTTCTTTATCCTTTGTTTGTTTTCCCTATATTCCATCTGTAAGTAAACCATCCAGTATTTCTTTTTCCTTCTGATTTACTTCACTTAGCATTACCAGCTCTATCCATGTTGCTGCAAATGGCACATTACTTCTTTTTTGATAGCTGAATGGTATTACATTGTATTTACATATCACATCTTCTTGATCCATTAATCTGTTTGGGGGCATTTTGGTTGTTTCCGTATCTTAGTATTATAAATAGTCCTGTAATAAATGTAGGAGTGCAGGTTTCCTTTTGAATTTGTTTTTATGTCCTTTGGGCATATTTCTAGTATTGAAATTACTGCATTATATGGTAGATCCATTTTGGGGGGGTTGTTTTGAGGGTCCTCCAAACAACCTTCCATAGTGGTTGTACCAGTCTGCATTCCCAGTTGGACTAGTCTGCTGGTGAGAACCAGCTGTGTAAGGGAGAAACACATGATTCTAAGCAGTAAAAATGCTCAGTCCAAGGGAATAACACTGCGTGGCATATCTGACGAACTGGAATAAGTGTTGGATACAAAAATAATAGTAGGTAGTATGAATCTGTCGAGATCAGAGTCAGATCATATAGTGCTATATGAAGAATAGATTCAATAAGACAAGACTTGCTATAGGAAAACACATTCATAGGTAGGATTATAATTTACTGATTCAGTGTGTTAATGGGCTTATACGTATGAACTTGAGAATATAAAAAATGATCAAATTATACCAATAAAATATTTTGGGTTAGGCATTATGTTTATCAATGTCTCTGACTGTGCATAATATATTTAAACCCCAAAATCACACAATTAATTTGCAAATAAAATGAAACACATTTATTTTTGGTCCCTTAGAAAACACAAATAGAACCAAGTTCTTTTTTATGTTACTTCAAAGCAAAAAAGGACAAAGCAATCCCAATAATGTGGGAAAAAATCTAAATCTAAAATTCATCCATTTCAGAAATGAGAAAAGGAACTCCGAACAGTTGGGCATATTTAAGAGAATTCAAGAAAGCAGTAGTTCTGTGTAGCAGGCTAGGAATTGTCATATCATCAGTCATGAGAAAAACAGGAGGGTGGATAACAACATATCAGTTGTTTTTTCTCCTAACACTAAATTAAAGTTGACAATGGAGAAGATAAAAGCAAAAATTAATAGTGCCAAAAACTGAATTGGAGATATGCCTCAGTGACTTAAATATTTGCTAAAAATACATATTTAGTTATAAAATTATAAGTATGATTGGAAATACAATAAACTGCATTTCTTCTATATTCTTGCAAGTCCATTTGGCTTCCACCAACAATCTCTGGCTAAAGCACAGTTTACCATGAATGTGTTTTATTACTTTTTTTCATTTGTAAGAAAGAGAAGAGTCTCATTTATTCAGTGTTTTAACAGTAAGTACATATGATTTCATTGTGTGTCTAATGAAGGCCGTCACATCATGTCCAAAGCTGGACTTACTACTCAGACCTACTAGATACATGTAAGAGAGTTTAAATGATCATAAATATCGGTAAATGATTTTCTATGAATTTAGGAAATATTTTATATGTGATCTGAACTGAAAAGATTCAGCAGTACATTGAATTACTAGAATTTATAAGAAATTGTCCATGGCCTTGGCTTCCATGGTGTCCATCAGGCTGTCATGACATTTATAAAGTCTCCTAACTATGTAAAAAACCAGATTATTTTCTTTTCTTAGAGCCAGAATGCTCCAAGTAAACTCTGTGATAGTCTGAAATAAAGACAGATAAACATAAAAAAAGACAGAAAAGCAACAATATAGCAATATATGACCTGATCATTTTGGGGAGACTGACCCCACAATATGTGTTGCTCCATCACAATAATATGACCTTATAATTTGTTTTAAGACTTCCATAAATTATTCAAAGATCATCACAATTATATTTATTATATATTAACATGTTATTCTGTCTTCATTTTGTTGATCAAAGATCACTTTGAAAAAATTTAATATGAATAGTTTCCTAACACAACAGATATTCAAAAGTTTCAGAAAATCTTATAAAAATGAGTTTGTAGAGAATCCTAAAATTTCCTCAATAAATTCCAGAACTTTCTAGTATTATAATTTCTTTTGGTGTCTTTATCCTCTTCTGGATTGGTTCTCTTGGCTACTCCACAGTCTATTTGATTGCAATATCAGAGATTTAAAAAAAAAATAATTTGTTCTTTTCTGGCAAATACAAAAACAGACAGAAAAGGGAAAATAATAGAAAACCATTGATTTGTGGCTTTAGAATGACTACTTAGCTCCAGAAATTTAAGAAAATATTATTGTTTTCCTGATATCCTTATTTGAAACTTGGTTCTTAATTTGGTTATGTAAATGTCACTTCCCTCCATTTTCGTCATAGCAAAATTAATGGTCTTCTACATAATTTCTGCTTTTTATCTTAATGGAACATTTTTAGAGCTTGTTATTTCACTGCCAAAGACTCAATTGACTGCTTGAAAATATTATAAAACTTTATACCAGGAAAAGTTAAAACTCAGAAGCAAAATCACATCTGAAAAATAGAGTAGATTTTGTATCCACATTTTTTTCTAGATAACATAGTACTTCAAAGGTTAACATTGACTTTCCAAAGTTTCTTTTTGAGCTCACAACCAGATGTGAACAATACTCTAGTTTGTGTGGGAAAGTCTTTTTATTTTTACACCAATATACTGCAACATGTTCACATGATAGAACAGAACTAGAGTAGTCCAAGTTCCTTATCTTTGGCCTTACAATCAATACATTCATTTTAATAGATAAGCAAATGAGATTCTACCAGGTTTGGAGGCAAAAACTGAATCAGAAGAATGTTATATTTCTAACCATTGCAAATTCACTCTTGAAAGGAGTGAATCTACATATTTTCAGAATAGTTGTATATCAAAGTAATTTTCTTTTTAAAGATTTATCTTTATTCATGCATTCAAGAAACTGGGGTGTAGGCCAGAGGTGCAGGGATGATAAGAGTCACCAGAGACAGAGTGGGGAGCAGAACAGACATCTACTGAAATACACTGCTAGGGGAGCAGCAGGTGGGACAGGAGAGGTCTGCTGTACCGTGTGCGTTAGCTCCATGGCATGAACTCATGCTGCAGTGGTTGGCAGTAGCTTGATACTGCTGAGACTTTAACCCCTGTGCCACCAGGGAGGCTCATATCAGTAATTTTCAAGTAAAATAATAGCCAAAAATAAGTAATCATGTTCTAATATAAAGCATACTTACGTGTTACTAAATTCAATACTTAATTGTTTAGAAAGTTAATAGGTCAGACTTGAGGAATACGTGATTTTTTTATGCAATCTTAATTGTTACACATAGTGATAATACAATGTCAGTAAACACAATTTTTGATTTAAAATCTTCCTTAGAAATAGCAACATTTTAGTCCCTACACCCAGATTTGACCACTTCCTCCACACTGCCTTTGAATTATTACTGAGTAGAATGAATTCAAAGGATTAATACAGTTAAGCAAATTCAGATAAATTTTATACTCCACTCAATAATTTCATTGTTTGTAGTAAAAATAGCATTTTTTGAAACTTTTTTAAAGAGGAATAAAGCAATTATGTTAATTATGTTGTGAATAAGTAGATTCAATATAAAGGAAAAAGATGCAATTATAACATCAAGCAAGTTAAGTGAAAATATCATGTCAAAATTAAACTGAAAATATTATGAAATATTGCTATCTATATTCTAAAAATACTCTTGAAGGAATATTTTCTCAGTAACAACAAACACTGCTGGCAATAAAACTGTTTCTTCAACAGCTACCCATTGAATGGAACTAGAAATTCTCAGAAATACCTGATTCTAGATCTGGTCAAGGGAGTGAAAAGTGACCCTGATATAAGCCTGGATAACAGAAAGAAGCAAAACATTAAAAAATAAGTTCAAGGAAGAAAAATCAGAGAAAGCCTAAATTCATGCCTACTCACTCAAACTGACACATGTACACATCTGAAAAGAAGTAATTGTAATAATAATTAAAGCACATGTAATCAATAATATTAATTGATAGTTTTAAGAAAGAAAAAATTCAGGATTTGAGGAGCTATTACTTTTTATAAAGTGAAACATACATCATTTTTCTAATAGAAAATGATCTGCATGTACTATCAAATAATAATTGAAACTGAAAATTATTCTACACCATTAATTGAATATATTAATTCAGACAAGTGCTGCCAAATTGTGTTAAAAACGTAGGGTATATGGTTAAAGGAAAGGAGATGTAGTAATGGCAAAATAAAACTATTCAGATTACAGAAATTATTTTTAGTTATGGTAGTAAAAGAAAATGATGTCATATTAGAACTAGAATAGCAAAGTTATAATCCTGTGTTCCATTTCAGCATCACTATTAAATGGTCAGTCAGGTGTTTGCATTTCATGCTATTATACAGTTTGAATTATATAAACAGTACTAATTTCATATTAGCACTAGTAAAATATTTATCTACATTAACATATGGATGCATCAAGTGACCATTTCCAGTTTACATGAGAAGAATGGATACAAATAAAACTACATACTACCAAAATACCTAGAACATTTTATCTGGTGACATTCATCACACTTCAAATTATTTGTTTATAAGTCTGTAATTTTCTCCAATATGATGACACATTCCATAAAAGGAGAAAATATGTTATCTTATTCAGTTGTTTACATCCAAACCCCAGAACAACGTCTAACCCTTAGTAAGTAAACAATACATAGATTTTAAGTACAGTGAAATGGAATAGAGTCCTTAACCTATATTCATGCCTATTATGTTTAAGAAAAAAATTTCCCCTCACAAATATCCTCATAAAAAGACATTATCTGTAAAGAAGAATTTTTTCACAAGGTAAGAATGACATTAAGTTCAAGTGCAAAAGGCATAATCTTGAACTTTAAAACCTTGCTTATTAATTTAATCTGAAGGCAAGTCATTGATCATATTTACTGGTGAACATAGAATAATATTTATTTAAGGGATTATGGAGACAGTCATATTGCACACACAATGTCTGACTTTCATCAAGTATATTCTGACTGATAGATTGCTTGACATTATCTAGATATTCCTAGAATTTTTGAAGCAAGTTCTCTTCTACAGTGTTTACAACCATTCCAAACAATAATGCAAATTTGCAGGGGTTGTCTCAATCCACTGTTTGAACCTTTGGCCAACTTTCTAGTTAAGATTATTATCAAGATGTTAACTGTGGGTTCTCCCCACTCTAAAGCAATAGGCAAATTTAAGAAATAATACAAATGTTCCATTTGTAAATTTAGCGATATCATCTCAGATCCCATAAATTGGGTGTCTAAAAATAGAAATTAGGATGTTGTCCATGTTTCTCAGAATCAGGAAAATAACCAAATATATTTCTTGCTTTATTTTTGTCATTTTTGCCTTATGTGGGAAATAAGGTTACTAAAAGTTCACTTGATCCATCTTCTCTAGCAATGTGTTAGTTTATGACAAAACAGGGTTTTATGGCGTTTTTGATCTATACAGTTCTGTTTGATTGTAGAAAGCCAAAACTCCTCTTAGGAATACAGATTAGGGTTGAAGTGAAAAATCTGTGAAGATATTTTAAAAATACTTGAAACATAACTGCACATTTAGTTACAAATAATCCTTTGTAGGGAAATTATAAAACTAGAACTTAACTACATTTACATATTTTACTATGGACAACTTTCTAAAATTATGGGCTCTCAGGATCATATAAATTGATCCTGAACAACTAAAGAGAAAACCATTATAGCTGAATAAGTTATTGATGTCTTCTTAGTTTCCATTCATATAATGTGGTAATTATACTAGTGACTACTTCAATAGGTTGTGAACACAAAATGTAATACAAATAAAACACTGGAAAAGTGCCAGCAGTAGTCACTGTAAAGATAGCATATTCTATCGCTCTGTTCTATGTGTTCCTTATTCCCACCATGTTAAATTATAATACTTGGGACTCCCTGCTGGTGCAAGGGATTAAGAGACAACCTATGAAAGTATCCGCAGCCACTGCAGCTCGAATTTGATCCCCAGGAGGCCAGGGAGCAACCCCCATGGCACAGCAGACCTCTCCTGTCTCACCTGCTGCTCCCCTCAGCAGTGTATTTCAGTCAATCTGCCTGTTCTGTTCCCTACTCTGTCTCTGGTTAATCCTCCCAACCCCCACACCTCTGACCTGTACCCCAGCTCTTGTATGCATAAATAAATAAATCTTTAAAAATTGTAAATACTTAAATTTGTGTATGCTATAATTCTGATTCCAGGCCTTTGAACATGCTGCTTCCTTAATGTACAGTGTCCTTCTTGCTCTAATTTACCTGGCAAACATGGCCTCTTGTTCAGGAATTAGTTATTTTTTTCCAAGAATCCAGAAGCCACATCTGGCTCACATAGGCAAAGTTTTATGATACTTCTCATATTATCTAGAAGTTTTATTAATCGTTGTGCCAACAAATGACTTTTCCGTACTCTTAAAAAATCATCACCAAAACAATCTGCAAATATAATATACATATCCTCTCAAATTCAATTCAGTAACAGTATAACAATAGAAAATATAAATAACATAAAGGATAAACTTTATGGAGAGCATATAAGTTAAGCCCTGATAAATCTACAATTTCATTTGGAGAAGTATGGTGTCATTTCTTCCTATTACATAATTGATAAACATAGAAAATAAGGGAAGAGGATTTTACTTATAACCAGAAAAAATTGATGTGAGGGCAATATGAGGGGAATTGAACAAACCAGGACAAGAAAAATTGAAAAAAACATAGTAAAGCATCACACATAATATAAAAATGTAACAAATAGGAATATACATGTCATAATAACAAGTGATTTTGGAAAATAGCTTACATATTAGAAAAACAAAATTCCAGCATTAGCTAGGGGAAACAGGTAAAAAATGTTTGGTATGCTAATATAGAATTGTATACTATGTGGAAATTATATATATATATCAATATAGAGTATTAGAAAATATAGGACTGAAATCAAGAAGCACATGATATGAATACATTTTATATTAACCAAAGCCTTAACTTATAATAAAGTAAATGATTTATGACACTTAAATTTTTGAATGTCAAAATATGTAAGCAAATTTATCAGTGGAAATTGTGTGAGAAACATATAATCATATTTGTAAACACTACTACATTTCCCATAATTTTACCGATAAATTACATGGAGATTCTATTCATCTTTCAACAACTTTGATTGAAAATACATGCATCTATGCTTATATAAATAATAATGTAGTCTACACAAATTATGCTTCTCTTGCTTCTGTCCAAGAACCTCACTTTTATCAAAATTGTTTATACAGGATATAACAGGAGCATCTTAGTATAATTATAAGCAACTCTTGTAGTCCAAGCACCTTGTAGTGTTTATTTGAATTCTGTGTGATCAGATTTAGTTAAGATCTCACATCTATATTTATCATAGTTATGTTTTCTAATTTCATTTTCGGTTTTGGTATTCCAGATAGAGTAACTCCATAAAATGAAATGGCATTATTCCCTCATCTCATATTTTCTAGAAGATTTGTATAAAATTGGTGTTAATTTTTCTTTATGTTCAGTGGAATTCTCTAGTGAAACCATGTATATATGTCTTCAGATTTCTTAACTGAGGATTTTAAAATTATGAATTCAATGCCCTTGTTATGATAATGAAAACTTTCATATTGCATAAATTGTGGCAGTTGATGTTTCTGAGGGATTCATTCATTTCATATATCCCTTTCATTGTCAAATTAATTCATTTAGAGTTGTTCATAGTATTATTATTCCTTTAGATGTCTGCAAAATTTGTAATGTCAATTGTTTCATTCCTAATATTGGTGCTTTTTGTCACTTTTTCTTTTCATTAGTTTTGCTAGAACTTTGTCAACTGTATTGATCTTTCCAAAGTCAGTTTTTTTTATTAATTTTCTGTATTTTCAGTGTTGTTGACTACTACTCTTCATTTCCTGTCTTCTGCCTTTTTTATTTTTTTTTTAGTTTAACTCTTCATTTTTTTCTATTTTTCTTTTTTTCTTTAAATTTTATTTTTATATTCCCCATACAATTAAAACCCCCTTATTTTGACCTCAAGCCCTCCTTTCCCTGTCCCCCAACCCCCATAGAGTGTCTCTGGTCATAGTTGTTTGTTGATTTTGATATTTTCTTTCTTATAGTTATTCTTTTTCCTGGTCCCTTATTTAAGTTTTCTAGATTCCTGCTATGAGTGAGACCATCCGGTATTTTTCTTTTTCTTTCTGGCTTATTTCGCTGAGCATGATCCCTTCCAGCTCCATCCATGTTGCTGCAAATTGCATGTGTTTATCTTTTTTGAATGCTGAGTAATATTCCATGGTGTATATGTACCACATCTTCTTGATCCAGTCATCTATTTTTGGGCATTTGGGTTGTTTCCAAAGCTTAGCTATTATAAACAGTGCTCCTATAAACATAGGGGTGTAGGTGCTCTTTGGAATTGAATGTTTCTGTGTCCTTTGGGTAAATACCTAGGAGTGGAATTGCTGGATCATACGGAAGCTCTATGTTTAGTAGGTCCAGAAATCTCCACACAGCTCTCCATAGTGGTTGGACCAGTTTGCACTCCCACCAACAGTACAAAAGAGTTCCTATTTCTCCACATCCTCTCCAACATTTGTTGTTGCTAGTTTTTTTTAATATGTGCCATTCTCACTGGTGTAAGATGGTATGCACATCAAAGACATCTTTACAGACACATCACCCAAAGCAGTGATAGTGAAGGTAAAGATAAACAGCTGGGACTACATCAAATTAAAGAGCTGCTGCACAGCAAAAGAGACAATAACAAAAACAAAGAGAAACCCCACTGAATGGGAGAACATTTTTGCACACAACACTAATGATAAAGGACTGCTCACAAAAATCTACAAAGAGCTGATGACTCAACAAAAACAAAGAAAATAATCCAGTCAAAAAATGGGCAGAAGAGCTAAAAGGAAACTTCTCTGAAGAGGAAATGCAAATGGCCAACAGGCATATGAAAAAATGTTCAACATCACTTATAATCAGGGAAGTGCAAATCAAAACTACAATGAGATAACTCTTTGTTTTCTATGTTCTTGAAGTAAAAGCTTAAAGAGCTTAAACTGTCAAGACTTTTCTTCTTTCATTATATTTTATTGATTTATCATTGTTTACAGATTATATAATTTGGGGGCACAGCTGCATGCTTCAACAAGTGTACATGCTTCATTAGCCCACCAGGAAAGCCTCAGGGGTTATCACTCTATCATATTTACCAAGGCTTTACTTCCTTCTCCTTCCTCCCTCTGGTAACTACTGTATTTTTCAGAGTCTGAAAGTTATTGTTTTACCAGGGTGTTTTTCTTTTTAAAGATTTGTTTATTTATGCATACAAGAACTGGGGTACAGGCCAGAGATGCAGGAACAGAACAGGCCAATTGACCGAAGTACACTGCTGAGGGGCACAGCAGGTGAGTCAGAAGAGGTCTGCTGTGCCGTGTGGGTAGCTCCCCAGCCAGGGGATCAAATTCATGCTGCAGTGGCTGCAGACAGCCTCACAGGTTGAATCTTAACCGCTTGCACCACCAGGGAGGCCCTGTTTATTTTGGATGTATACATCTATTTATTAAACTCCACTGTTTGACAAGTTGGTGGTGTTGTGTTATTTCTATTTTCTTACTGAATCTGTCTGGTTGGTCTGTCAATTGTTGAGGGAGAGGGATTAATGTCTTCAGATATATTTGTGGATTGTTTTAGTCCTTAGTTATCTGTTTAGTCGTGGCATTTCTAAGTTGCCAGCTTCCTCACATCCAAGTCTATGCTATATGCAGCAAAAACAAAACCCAGACAACTCATCATTTTATTCCTTGCATCCTGAGGGCCCTAACCAATCTTCTTACTTTTCTTTATCTTTGAGTCATCTTATATTTTACAACCAGCTCCACTTAATGAGAAACAGAAAATGAGTAAAAATATTTCTGTGCCATCTTCTTAGAAGAGGTCTGTTATCTTTTGATTTTTCAGATACAATGTACAATATCCCATAAAATATTTTCCAATTATTTTAAGGTGACATTTTTCAACTTGGGTGCAAGTTAAATATATGAGGATCTTTAAATAATACTAATATATTTATAATATCCATCAAATTTCTAACTTAGTTTTGAGTCATTGCATGGGTATTGGGATGTATAAAACCTCTTCCTATAATTCAAATGGAAAAGAAAATGAAGGATTATTATTTTAAGCATTTGTGAGGGGTAGAAATTAAGTATTCTAACATGATCTACTCTATCAAACTATCTAGTTGAATATCTCCTTTTTGAGTTATCAGTATCTTACCACTTAGCATTAGCCACTGATAAATGGGTACATAAAAATATTGTATCACTATGTTCATTCCTAATTGAGATAAAAATACTTACATAGAAGCATCATCAAGATGATAGAACAGGAAGAAAATGACTATTCCTCTTCTCATGGACACACCACATATCCATCTATCCATAGAATAATATTACCTCTTAGAGAAATTCAGAAACAAATTGAGTGAATCCTATACATTGGATAGTATCCTATTGAGTAGGAAAAGTTTAGTCATAATCATGCTCTAAACCTCACCTCCAGCACAGTGCCTTACAAGCAGGAGGGGATTTCTAACTCCTAGGTCAACCCTGAGGAGTAGTGAAGGGTTTAGATCACACAGCAGTGCCCCAATTTTTATGACTGCCACCTGCAGGACTTGATTCTGAATCATCTAGCTTGAAGACCCAGTGGGGCGTGGCATTAGTGAATCCCCAAGAATCACTGATAGCAAACAGATTATTCCTAGCAGTTTCTTTCAAAAAGAAAATATAAAATTGTCTCTCTGCTCAGCATCACTAATCATCGGGGAAATGCAAATCAAATATTCAGTAAAGAATTACTTCATACCTGTGAAGATGGCTATTAACAAAAAGACAAGTGATAAGGAATGTTGGTGAGGATGGGAATATAACCATTACCTTCCTGTTGATAGGACTATAAATTGGTACAGCATTTATATAAAACAGTATGAAGATTTCTCAAAAAAAATCTAAAAATGATCCAGCAATACTACTTCTGAACATCTAACCAAAGGAAATAATAACTAAATAGATAGCCACACTCATCGCAGGCTTATTCACAATAGCTACCAATAGAAACAACCATAGCATCCGCTGACAGATGACTGGGTAAAGAAAATGTAAATACATGGAACATTATTCAACTTTACCTGGGAATCCTGCCTATGAGACAATATGAATGAACCTGGAAGACATTATGCTAAATAAAATAACCTAAACACACACACACAAAAAAAAAAATAGTCATTGCAAAATCATATTTACATGTGAAATATTTTTAAATATTAAGTAAAATAAAGCCAAACAGAGCAGAATAGTTTATATCAGAAGCCAGAGCATAGGGGGGGAGAGGAGATTACAAACAGAGGAGAATGGTGTTTGCCAAGATCTGAGGGAGTAGGTAATCATAGGGTTTTATCATTCATTGGATATAGAGTTTCATTTTTGTAAGATGAAATAGTTCTGAAAGAGGATGGTTGTGACAATTTTACAATATTGATGTCCTTAGTACTAATTTAAAATGGTTTTGATAATGTATTATGTTTTGTGTATTTCACCACAATAAAAATATCATGTCTTCCTTTGTTATAATTTGATAGTTGGCTTGGTAGCTATGATTTTCCTAATGTTTTCCATACTTGCATTTAAATTTTAGAGTACAACAGTTAATTTCTAATAACATAGACTATTTTAAAATGAAAATATCAGCTAAATGAAAATTCAAAGTTTCCTTCATTTTTATTTTGGAAATATCTTCTCTGTGACCAGATATTCATTGCTCTTTACACTCAGGTATCTTTGGTACCCAAAAGGTCTTTTGAAGTTAAAATGTTAAGAGTAAGACTTTGATCCTATAATCGAGGGAAAATGTCATATGAATGTAATGCCCGTGGGCTCTGAGCTTTGGCATGCATAATGTGAATCAGTGGGTAATCTTTTCTACTGGATTATGTTTTGATGATGTTGGCTCTTTTTTTGCACAAACACAATAACGTCCTATTTATAGTGAATCCCTACTCCACATTAGCATGTAAGCTCTCTGCATATTGAAATAGTTTTCCTTTCCACAAGGAGAATAATCAGTGATATTTACATTCATGTAAATTAAAATAATGCTAGTAATGTAACAGATAAACTGAAATCTCAGTGGTTTAAAATACTGAAGTTTATTTTTCTCTCAGTAAAATCCCAATATTTGCTTCTGCACAAAACAGTTGCTCAGGGACTCAATTTGACAGGAGATTGGCTATTTGCAACATGTAGCTGCCAAGGTTCATCCTCCAGGAAAAGAGGGATGAAAGAATGAAGCATTATGCTGGAAATTATAAATAATGAGTTGACCCTACCTACATGCTCATACCTAAACAAATGCATTTGGTAACTAGTCAGTCTTTGTCTCATCCTGTTATGTATATTGTTTAATTTTACGTTCACAACAATCCAGTAAAATCACATTTTTTTATAGAAGTTAACTGCAGCTTTGAGAATTTAAATCAATATTCTTAGTAAATCAAACTAGTAAATTCTGTAAAACATTGAAATACAGGTCTTTTAAACTTTAGAGCTCATACTATTTCAGATGCAAAACTTCAAAAATTGAAATTCCATTACCAATGTACTTCATCAGGAAAGAATAAAGTGACCTAAAATAAGCTCAGATAATTTCTAAGTCACTAAAGTTGAGAAACAGATTGTATAATGTTCAGAATTGTTTTCACTAACACTTCTTTAATAAAATAAGTCTTAACCTAATTGGGAAATAAAACCACAGCCCAAATACACACTATTCTCTGTGCAAAACTGCTGAGATTGTGTCAAAAATTTCTGGACATTAAAAAATTGTGTTGCTCTTACTTGATCAGTGCAAAAAAATAAATAAAATGTGAGGGAGACTTTATAAGTTACTGAAATTTTCCAACTCACTTTTAGTCTGACAAGAAAAGGATAGTGCGCTAAAAATGACATAACATGGTGTCCTTTAGTTAATGTAAAGTAAGATTTTTGAAGTCACTACCTTAGTTATCATAAATTATTATGTTTGAATAGTTTGAAAAAGAATGAGCTCAATAACATGGTTCACTTTCTTATAATAAACAAAACTCAGTTAATTGTAGCAATTAAGGAGATAAATGTAATTGATTATTCACTATGTTCAGAATTTACAAAGAGAAATACATATGTGCAGCCTATTGTGATGACAACGAAAATAAGGCTTTAGTAGAAAATTTGCAATAAATAAGGCAGTTTGGAGCATTTCATGTTCTTTTATAAAATACAAATGACAAACATTTGAGGATGAGACAACATCTTTCCCTCAACAACTTTCTTATAAAATACTCCAACAATCCCATGAAATCAATCATCAAGAAATTTTTGGAGTAAATAACTCAGAACTGAATGCAAAGATCACAAAAAGTATCATATGTGAAGCAGTCTTTTCTGTTTTTCTCTATGTATTTGGGGATTAGATTTCATATCATATTTAAATATTTTAGCAAGCAAGCACACAATCTGCTGAGAAGGCCAAATAAAATGTATTTTTGGAGAAAAATTCAATTGTATAGTCCTCTAAGTGAAAAATTAAGTAATTTGGGACTTCATTGCATGTCAAAATAAAGGATATAAGTCACATAATCTGAACATTAGCTGGTTCTTATAGAAATCAGATTTGCAAGGGAAATCCTTACATTGCACCTACTCAACACTTTCTGTGAGTTTTTCATATTCAAATTTCCAAAAATGAAGCTTCATAAAAATACAACCTGAGAGACAATTACTATCACTTTGAAAGTTAAAAATGTTGAGATCATTGGTAAAAAAAATAGGTAAATTACACAGAGCAAACTAACCCATAATCCAACACTCAACTATTGTTCTGGTTAGCACAAACTAAAGTGCCTGTATGGTGTGAAGTGTTTTAAGATATTTATTGATAAAGGTAAATTGAGTATAAATCTACCAATTTGTTTTTCTGGATTCATATATTTTCTTGAAGATTTTTAAATCATATATGGAATAAGTTTTTTTTTTTTTTAAACAGATACAGAAAACTTAGGAATTTCAGAGAATAGCTTGGTCATTATTTCAACACAATGTTCTCTTGTCACTAACCCAGTAGATTAATGTCTCAAGTCACGCTTTAACCCAATTGTGAAAATCAAGAGACATGGCAAAGTTTCTTAAATGGAATATATTGCTAACAAATAACTGCTCTAAAATTGTATAGTGAGTTTGCAAATGCATATGTTACAATTTTCGTCTTGGAATTGGCACTCTAATATACTTATAGATTCATTTTCCAAATAATTATGCTCCCTGGATCATAGGATGTTTGTTTTTAATAATCTAATTGGTAAACAAAATGAAAATTTAATCAACTTAATAAGTACAATTAAGTTGGTTTGGATTTATATTTTTTCCAGGTATATCAGATGAAAATTATAGCTTCCCACACTGAAATATGTGTTCAAATCATTCAGTTGAGGCAGGTAATTTTTAAACTTCTATTTTTTTTAGCATGATGCTTTGAAATAATATGCATTTACATTAATCAAATTAATCAAATTTTAAATCTGTAGAAATCTTACCACTTTCCAGAATTTGTAAAAATGTATTCAAAATAAAAGTGTACTAAATACATAGAATATGGACAGTGAGGAATCTATTAAAATAACCACTCAAAATGTTAACCTTTCTAAGGAGAAACCCATTAAAAGTAGCAGAGATTTGCCCAAAGAATATAGTAAATGCTAATATTTCAGCAATGGTAGTAATTAAATAGACTGGCATCCAAATATCAAATCCCATTCTCATCACATTAAAAAAAAATGACACCTTGGGTCATAGTGAAAATATAATAATGTTTCAAAATTAGTGTAAAATCACCCAGCAATTGTTCAAACAAAATGTTTGCTATCTGAAGTGTATACATGAAAGAATACCCCATTAATGTTTTTACCTTTTGCATAATTTATAAGTTTAAGAATCACCCTCTCAATATCCACTTTCACTTTAGAGGATATGAGTGGATTATAACTTCAATCTTAACTAAGTGCAAAAGAATCAACATTTATTGGGTACTATCAAATTTATTTTACTTAGGTCTTAAACTCAAGAGGAAAGCAATGCATTTTAAAATGTAACACAACAAATAAACAAAAAAAAAAAGGATGCATTAAGAAATCTAATATAACAAAAAACTGAATCTAATTTCTCTCCAGCTTCCAAAAAAAAAAAAATAATTGTATGCTTTGGTATTAATTTACTTCTAAGGACAAAGAAACATAGGACACATTTAGATGAAACAAGCAAATAATAAGCAATAGTACTTAAATGTGACAATTAAAAATAAGCAAATTAGCTGATATAACCATAAAAAGGAGTAAGATTATTAATATGAATTCATTGTACAAATGGTAATTACATACATTAAGAAGAATGGCAAATTGTCTTTTAGCTTTTTTTCTGAGTAAGCTTGTTTATAGGAATACCAAGTAATAATGAACCACCTTTGGAGGGATACGCTTCTTTTTTTTTAAGTGCCAGTATAACAAAAACTAAAACGTAAAATAAAAATGTTGCCCACCATGCCATCATTTACAAAATGTTTCCATATGTCCTTGTTATTTTCACTATGAAAACAATAGCGATGGCCCCTTAATGGTTGGAAAGTTAATCATTTAAATTTTGTTCTTGATCCATTTTTACATTTCCTAGAAGATTCATATGTTACTTTTGTAATCAGAAAAATACACTTTTATTTCTAAAATCATTAGAGAACAATTCTGATAAGAAAGTTGTAGTAGAGCCTATTATGATATAGAGTATATCAGATTTGTCATACAGGGCATTTCTCTAACACAGGTATCTTATCACCCATGACTGCACTAAAGTTGCAATAACAGCAAAAATAGCTGTTCTTTGCAAAAATAGCTGTTGCTCTCCACAGAGCAATGATACAAATATGTAAAAAGCAAATAAGAGGGTGTAATTGAGATTCTGGGTTTAGGCAGTGGATTGTCAGAAAAGACTTTTAGACATCTTTGTATCACTAAAAGAAGATAAAATTGAACATCTGTCTGACTAATAAGGTCTTTGTATAAGTACTAAATCACATTTCTGACTAAAGTATAAATGAGAGTTGAAACTCCAGGTTTTCCTTTATTTTACTTATAAGCAGCAAAGAACACTTGGAAATTTAATATGCAGTGCAGAAGACAGTGAATTCTCATCTACGGCAATACTAGTTTACTTGAATAATGCAAGTGTGGCTACTGTGCAAATGTTATCCACACTTTACTAAATGCAATATTTTTATGTTGTATACATATATATATATATATATATATATATATATAATACACACACACATTCTTACTTTTTGTACAATTCATGCTTTCTTCTCTCAGGTATAGTCCCTGTAAAAGTCCCACCACCAATTTACCTGTGCACTATCACCATAATCCCTTGTGTTCTTCCCTCCAGTCCCTTCCACCTCCATCCATGTTGCTGCAAATGGTATGAGTTTATCTTTTTTGATTGCAGAATAGTATTCCATTGTGTATATATGCCACATTTCTTGATCCAGTCATCTAATTTTGGGCATCTGGGTTGTTTCCGTAGCTTCCCTATTGTAAATAGTGCTGCAGTAAACATAGGGGTGCAGGTTTCCTTTTGAATTAATGTTTTGATGTCCTTTGGGTAGATTCCTAGGAGTGGAATTGCTGGGTCATATGGAAGCTCTATTTTTAGAAGTTTGAGGAACCTCCGCACATCTTCCATAGTGGTAGGACCAGTTTGCATTCCCACCAGCAGTGTAGAAGAGTTGCTTTTTCTCCACATCCATGCCAATTATTTGCAGCTTCCTGTTTTTTAATATGTGTCATTTGTGCTGGTTAAAGGTGGTATCTCATTATGTTCTTTTCTTGATTTGTATTTCCTTCATTACAAGTGATATTGAATGTTTTTTCACATACCTGCGCCCATTTGCATTTCTTCTTTGGAGAAGTGTCTTTTTAGCTCTTCTGCCAATTTTTTGACTGGATTGTTTGCATATAAATGTTCATGGCAATCTGATTATTCTTTTGATTTCTACTGAGTCTGTTTTTCTCTTTTGTTTTTGATCATATTTATTTGTGTTTTCTCCCATTTCTTTCTTCTCAAGCCTGGCTAGAGTTTTGTCTGTTTTTGTTTACTTTATTGAAGAATAACTTGGTTTTGTACATCTTTTGGATTTTTTTTTAAATTTCTATTTCATTCATTTCTGCTTTAATATTTCCGTTCTACTGATTTTTGTTTTGTTGTTGTTTTTCTAGTTCTTTGAGATGGAGATTAGGTTGTTTCTTTGAGTTTTTTTTTTTAAGATTTATATATTTATGCATACAAGAACTGTGGTAAAGGCCAAAGTTGGTGGGATGGGGTGAGAGGATTCACCAGAGACAGAGTCAGGAACAGAACAGGCAGATTGACGGAAGTACACTGCTGAGAGGAGCAGCGGGCAAGACAGGAGAGTCCTGCTGCACCATGTGGGCCACCTCCCTGGCAGGGGATCAAACTCCTGCTGCAGTGGTTGTGGAGAGCTTCATAGTGCTGTGTCTTAACTCTTTGTGCCACCAGGGAGGCACCTCTTTGAGTTCCTTTTTATTTGTTGAGGTGAGCCTGTATTGCTCTATACTTTCCTCTTATTACTGCTTTTGCTGTGCCCCATACATTCTGGAAGTGGTGTTCTCATTGTCATTCGACTTAAAGTATTTTTTAATTTCTTTTTTGCTTTTGTTTTTAATCCAATGATCTTCCAGTAGTGTGGATATCAATATCTATGAAGTGGGAGTGTTCCTTGCTTTCTTTTCATGGCTTATATCTAGTTTGATGTCTTTATGATGAGAGTAGATAGTTGGAATGATTTTGATCTTATTGTATCTGTTGTCTTGTGGCCCAATATGTGATCGATTCTGGAGAATGATCTGTGTGCACTTAAGAACAATGTGTACTTGGAATTTTTGGGTTGCAGCATCCTACAGTTGTCTGTTAAGCCCATAAAGTCTAGGTCTTCATTTAGGGGTCTAGTGTCCTTGTTTAATTTTTGCCTCTAAATACAATATATTATTGATTGTTGGTTTTCGTTTCTAAGGATACATATGTTGAACCATTTATCATGTATGCTTTTATCAGCAAGCTGTCAATTTTCTGGTGTCACAGGCAATTTTCTACTATATCCTGGATATTTGGCCATTATGTTAGGAGATTCTGGGCCCTATTTTGAGCCGGTGCTAACCACGCAACATGGTGTGTGTAGGTGGGAGAGGGAAGTTTCATGGACTGGACTGGACTTCCTGGACTGGACTTCTTGTGGTAGGCTACCTTTACCATTGCCCTCCAGGGTAACTGATATCTTGGTGCAAGAGTAGAGGCTCAGATGGGATGCAGGTGAATACTTCTAAGAGTTGTAATTGTTGAGGTAAGAAACCTTTAGTTAGTGGTATAGGATATTGCTTCCAGAGATGTGTGCTCCTTGTATTGGCATCCTTACTGTGTGACAGACTTCTTGTTATTTGGTGTCTCTGACTATGAACTGGGAGTTTCAGAAATTCAGAAACAATATAGCATATTGAGCCAGGCTAGTTATTTCGGAGGAATCTTGCCCTGCATTCCTGGTTTGTTTCAGTGAGGGAGGGTGACCTCAGAATCTTAAGGATAAAGAGAATTTCCAGGCCAGCTCACTTGTATAAGTTCAAGTATTTTCTCTTGCAAGTTCTGCTTGGATGACCTATATCTTCAGTTAGGAGACCCAAGTTCATGGAAACAGGAGGCTCTTCAGAATGGACTTTTGTTGTAGTACAGTCCTCCCTTCCAGTGCTGTCCATTCATGCAGTGTCTCTCAGAAACGAGAGCCTTACAAAAAGGATGCCTTGGAAAATGCTAGTTGTGGCATAGACTACTGGACTTACCTGAAGCTTTCATCAGCATACACCTTTTCTAGTTCTCATTTATTGTCTCTTACTTTCTTTCTAGGCTTTGTAGCTATATTTAGTGGAGAACTGAGAGAAAAATTGCATGCCATATTTTCCATACTAGAAGTTCCCTTTTTGTATAGTTCACATATACTTATGTTTTTCTTTTCTTGATAAATTTATCAAATGTCCCATTTAATCTTTAATAAGCTACCTTCTTGGGTGGTAGTGTATTTTATAGTAATATAATTTCCCTGCGGTAGCATCTTTGTTTCCTATTTACATTACATGCATTGCATTATGTATAATATATATGTATAGATATGTATATATACACACTTATGTACACATGCATATTTATGCATGTATAATCCATTTAAATTGACTCCATCTGTGATTTTACATTTAAAGTATATCTCTATAGGAAGTTGATAGTGAGGTAGTATTTTTAATACTCCCATGTTTTTAATCCCAACCTTTAAATCCTTTTTAATTAATCCATTAATATTTAATGTAAATTGTGATTATTAGATTCAACTCCACCTTTATATTGTTAGGTTTCTGTTTGTCTATTAGCATTGATTTTTTATTATTAATTTCTTTGGAATTATTTGGATGTGTTTTATACTGCTATTTAAGATTTTATTCTTTTAGCTATTATATAGGATTATAAATGCATTTTTGATCACTCATGATCTACATTTTATATTGTATTACTTTATGTAATATGTAAAGGTTTTTAATGAAAGATTCATTTACTATTATCCTCTTCCTGTATAACTATCATGTACTACATCTACAAATCTTATAAACTCCACAAACCAATCCCTGCATGTAGTCACAAATATTATGGAGATATTATAACTTAATATGTTGTATTTATCCATCTGTTAATATTTTCATTTCTTTACTCTTTACTATAAAGATTTTTATCTGATGATTCTCTTCAACCTAGAGAAGTACTTTTACTGTTTCCTATATTAGAAATCAATTAGCAAAACTTTTTTTTTTAATTTGAAAATAACTTTAAAAAAATCTTATATGGTGTTTTTGCTGGATATAAAAATCTGAGCTGGTAGTTGCTTTTTTTTTAGAACTTCATATATTCTTTTCAGTTGCCTTCTGGCTTCCATTATTTCTAATGACAAAACACTTATTGTTGTTCTCCACTTAATTCATCACCTATTTTTTTTTAAGATTTTTTCTTAAAATCTATTTTCTATAGTTTTCTACATGCCAATGTATCCACAATGTTAGACAAATTAGACCCTCCTCTCATGGTGAAAAATTCTAGTAAAATAGATATAGCCTATACTGTGTCAGTGTTTTGACAAAGAACATCAGAAGTGAGAATACAAAATTTACATAAGTAGTCATATCAGGATTTTTCTAGGAGCTGACATTTAGCTAGAGATCCAAAGGACAATAAAGAAATGATCATCAAGAAAAAATGAGATGCATGATCTATGATGAAATAACAGCAAATATAAATATAATGACTCTGAGGTTAAAAAGTTTTGTTGAGAAATTATATCAATCCAGTTTATAATGACCGTGGTTGATGGGGAATGATAAGTTGGCAATATAGACAAAGGCAATACAGATCATGTGGGAATTTTAAGCAATATAGATTTTGAATTTCCTACTAATTGTGTTGAAGAATAAAGAATGTCAAGACAAGATGCAATTCATTCTTATTTACATGTTAAACAAGTTTAGATTTGTAATAATACAAACAGTAAGTTGGAGGATATTAAATATAGAACCAAACTAATAACTTACGAGGGTGTGATATTAGTCCAGAGGAAAGATTAGTAGGGTAAGAGTGGGCATGAAGAGAATTTGAGGGATTTGATAGTAATTTTAGAATTGAATTTGATAATTAATAGGAGTTATACTAGTAGAATTTGTTATTGGGGGGGAATTCTTGTGCATATTATGTGGTTAAATTTTGTGAGCCCCAAAAATATTTCCCACGCACAAAAAACTGTTAGGAAATGTTTTTCTTACATTATTATATAAATTTTCTTTGTTCATTTTATCTTTCCATGGGATTGGTACGTGATGTTTTGTTCCTGAAAATAAAAATGTAAAGCTAACCTAATTAAATACTATTTGAAAATGAGTACCATTCCCATCATTACACATTCCACCACCCATACCCCCCAAATAAATGAAAGATTACCATTGGTGGTCATACCTATTAAGGTGTTTGCTATTCTATAATGAACTAAAGACGTATAAAAATACTGCAGAAGAATAACTTGTATTTTTTCTCATGTAAAATTACTAATATCAAATAGAATTGCTTATCAAGGAAAGAGTGCTGGACATTCAGTTATTTCATGCCTTAAATCCCATCTTTCATTATCCTTCATCATATCTTATTATTTCATTTTTTTTTAAGATTTTATTTATTTATTTATCCAAGCACTGGGTACAGTCAGAAGCGCAGGAGGGTGAGAGAATTCACCAGAGCCAGAGCAGGGAGCAGAGCAGGCAGAAGGACCGAAGTACACTGCTGAGGGGAGCAGCGGGCGGCAGGAGAGGTCTGCGCGCCATGTGGGACCCTCCTCCTGTGGCCGGGGAGCAGCCGGGGATAGAACTGGCGCTGCAGAGGCTGCGGGCAGCTTTGCAACCCAGCGCTCAACCACTGCGCCACCAGGGAGGCCCTTATTATTTCATTTCAAGTAATTATTTTTCTCTTATTTAGTCTGTTATATTTATTCATCTATTAATATTTTTCCTCTTTGCAGTACTCATAAAAGACAGGGAACTAGATGTTTGCTTAAGCTTTCTTGGAGACACCCATTAACAGTGGTGGAGCAGACTGACAGTGTAAAGACGGTGCATGCCTATATACTAGGTCTCTGGAAAGCATTGTACTTGACCCCTAGCTGTGTGTTAACTTAGATGCCTGACCTTACATTACACTTTTTAGATCTCTAAATAGGCCACTCAAATAGAAGGACTGGGCACCTTTAGTCTGCACTGTGCCCTGGGCGATTAGCCATGGTGAATTTTAGCAACCTGTTAAGAACTATTTGTTAGTTTGCAGTGTCTCTGTGAGTGTCTTGGATGCAATCAAATTGGCTTTCAGAGGTCGTTGTTTTGGGAACCAGTCTTTAAGCTGAAAGTCTTAAAAGTCGGGACATCAGATGCAGATTCCAAACCCTTTACTCAGGGAGGTAATGGAGTGGTGAGTTCCCTCCCTGTTGTGTATCATTATGACAGGCTTGGTGTTAACGGAAAAACTGCCTCAGTCTCTCCTGTCTGTTATGATAGTTTATTTTACCTTATTTGCCTGATGTGTAGGAGTTTTTCTTCTAGTTTCTGGATTTCTTTCAAAGGGCAGTGTTCTATATGTAGCTGTAGATTCACTGTATCCATAGTTGAATTCAGGTGTCTACTATGTTACTGTTTTCTGTTTCTTCTTACCTGATTTTACTTATTCAATAAACTACATTAAGAAACTGAATAAGTCTCATTTTTATCTCATATTTTCTCATAGAAATTTCAGTAAAGAATTTATAAAATGGAAGCCTGCATATATTGACAAGTTAAAATGGAAAAACCCAAGTATCTAAACATAGGCATACATCTGCAATTGTTCATATACACAGTTTTCTTTGAAGGAACATAGAACACAGTTCATTTGAAGGAACATAGAATCTCTAATTAGGTTAATTGAACCCTAATTTATGGACTATCATGTCTGAGCATCCTGTTTTTATAATCAATATGCTGTGGTACTTTAGGGAAATGATGACTTTTCCTTATATTTTTCCAACATTTTTGTAAGTAAGGTCAGTTGGATTTCAAATATTTAGTATGTATGGGAACAGTTTTAGTTTAATCAGTCTGGGTAAAAAATCAATCTCAATATTGGCACAATCTAACCTTTCTAGCCCCATTGGTTTTATGTTTAATCTCATTTCCTCCTAGATTGTCACAATTATGTTTCGTTGTATGAAAAATACTTAAAAGTTTAAAGTTATATCTATTCCATAAAAACATTAGTTTTTTACCTCTGATTTGAAAAGGTCAGGCTATCCAGCTTTTCTTTCCAGGTGTTTTTCTGTCCATTCCTGAAATAAAGTACTAAAGGAATTAAGAGTACTGCTGAATGAGTTATAAGCCTAGCTTAGTTCCCAAACCCCCATGAGACTGGAAATATTAATATTGTAAAAGGTGAACCTGAAAATTTCATCCAGAATTACTGCAGGTTGATTCTGCTATTTTATGTTGCATTAATGAGTGACATTTTAAGTTAAATTATTTTATCAGTACTTTATGTCAAGAAATTCCTTTTTTAATGCTAAGTTTAAATAACAAAATTATATAAAGCATGAAGAAATTATTTTTCTAAAAAACAATGATAATGAAATCTATTTGCCTCAAATAAAAAATCAGCAACTGAACCATATAAAATCAATTGCAAATGTATTATTGAAAAAAAAGTCATGTCTAAAATAATCATCTTTCTTCTGAGAAGTGTTGAATAATTTTCATATAATGTCAAGTATTTTCTTTTTATTCACACTGATGTCAATTTCTTCCTGTTCTACATCTAGGCCCACTTGACTGTTCTCATTTCTCACACATTTTTTCCTGTATTATTTGTTTAGAAATTAATTTTCTGTTAAAAAATCTAGTTCAATTGTAAATTTATTTTCCTTTAGGTCGTTGTGTTCTTTCCTGCTGGTTACCTTACTTGATGTCATTTTGACATTATATCTATGTCCCCAATCCCCAATCTATTTGTCTACCCCTATGGCAAACCACAGTCTATTTTCTATGGTAGTTTTGTGTGTCTGAAACAATCTCTTTCACGTTGCCTTACCACTTCTTTATTTAAACTTGTCCAGAATCAGAGTTCTTTATCACCCTTATCTGTTCTTTTTGACTGTTCCTTAATTGTTCTCCATGCTGCTATATCCTAGGACCTTCTCTGTGCTTCTATTTTCCAGTTAGACAATGCCTGTTCACTATTAGGGAATATCCTAAGTTTCAGTAGCAATAGTAATTTAAATTCTGGTACAATTTAATGTCAACTTCCAATAAAATCTGTTTTTTAAAACTAGGAAAAGCATATGATCAGCCTCAGAATATGGTTAGTTACTGGCCACCAGGTATTGTGACTGAAGTTATTAGATGTTTATAATCAGTGAACTTAAAAGAACCCCAGTTACAGGTTGTCCTTGGTCTCTAACTCTATTCTTTAAATCACTATTAACCTCTCAATATGGAAATATCTACTAAAGACACAACCACTTACTAGAGATACAGAATACACTTGTGAAAGAAAGCACAATAGATTTCATCTTCATGTAGACTCCAGTCAACTGGTAATGGTCACAGTTACTATTAGCCAGAAAGTTTATGGTGATTAATCTGTGATACCTTCCTTCAATGAGGGAACTGAGATTTATAACTACGTGCTGTCTTTATCATCCTTGATATAATTTTAAAAATACTACTGAGGTCCTATTAAGAAGAAATTATGAATGATGATACCTATAAATGAAATTGTGAATAATGTAAAATATTACATGAAAGTGAGAGAGTTGACGTTAGTGATGAGACTATTGGCCAAATTCCAAATTCCACAACACCCCCTCCCCCAAGGATCATAAATTAAAAGGAGCAATGAAAGGGGGGGGTGATTTAAAGAGTTTTTTTTTAATACCATTAACATAGATGGAATTAATCATTGATTACATGTGGAGGATGAGGAAGAAATAGGCGTTAAGGATGACACTTTGATTTATTGCTAAAATGATATTATGAACGGTAAAATCTTTTGAAATATAAATAGTGACCTTTAAAGAAAAGACAAAAATCTGTCTTGAGTCTCTTTGTTTTCCAGTGACCTTCCAGACCTCCTCCACATTTTGGTTGCAGTTCATTATGTTTTATTATTTTTCTAATCTTTCATTAAACCACTATACATGTTCTCTCTGTAAAAATAATGACTAAAGTCACCTTAATCACTTATCTTAAATCCAGTCTTTTCTCTTGCCCAGAGATAACTTTAGGTGAGCTGCTCATTTTTCATGTGTTTACCTATGTTTGGGTTACTCATGTTAGGGTTTTTAAACACCAATGCTGTTGATATTTGGGCCAGATAAGCTTTTTTTGGTTGGGGGCTGTCCTATGTATTGTAGGATATATATATATATATATATATATATATATATATATATATATATATATAAACATTTTTTGCCTCTTCTCATTAGATACTTGTGAGATTTAAAAATGATGGGTGAGAATTGTATGGGAACTATAACCAAGATGAAAATGCATATATTGTGCAAAAATGAAAAACAATATAAATGTATAAATTTAAAAAAATAATAATAAAATAAAAATGATGAAGCCAGATATCTCAAGGGGCAATATCACTCCCAGTTGAGTACTGGAATATACACGATGGCTCCACAGATAACATATACTAAGAATACACCTTAAATGCAGATTTAGGAAGTATTTTATATAAGCTCACTGAATTTCATTCCTGTCCTCTTAGTGCTTATTTGTAGGCAGAAAGCAAAAAGCCATATTTCCAAGACTCAGCTCATATTCTGTACTTTATCTAGACTAAACCAGGCCAAAGTATGTGTATTTGATTTTGAAGGCAAGGAAAACATTATGAAGCAGAGATAGGACTCCTGCTGGCATGATTTTTTTTTGTGTGTGAGCTGTATCAGAAATCTTAAGTCAGTATACTTAGCTTCAGGGGTATAGAGAGTTTAGGGCAAACATTTTTTCAGCCAGTTCATGGAAGACACAGTAATGGTCCTGGAGCGAACAATTTTGGTGATAGTTTTTTAATTCTCTAGTTTCCAACCTGACAGAGTCAGCATCTGCCTTAGTAGTCTAATTCAGTAGTGCTATTCAGGGAGTTGTTTGAGAGCTCCTTGTTCTAGCCTTTTCTGTGATTTCCATAAGCCACATAATAATGGATCATAAATAATGACTCATCTCCTTACCCTACCTAGAATACATCTGATGATCAGCAGCTAGGCTTATCTCATTCTCTACTTCCTTCTGAAAAAGTTAATAAAGATTTTTAAATACATAGTTATAAGAGCACAGCAGAGGATACCGTATTGGGTAAAAGATGTTTCAAAATTTTAAATAGAATGTGGATGAGATATTAGCGAATTTTGGAAGTTGAATGTCATTTGCCTACAGAGCATAATGCAAATGGACAACAAGGTAATTTATGCTTCAGAACCCTGTGTAGATTTAGGAAGACTGTTTTCCTAAAGAAACTGCTATTTTGTGTTAGAAAGTAAGAGTGGGAGTAGGGGTCAGTAAATAGGTATGTCCCAGGTTTAATTCTCATTCCAGGAATTCCCATGCCTGGTCCTTCAAAACTTGCTTATAACTAGAGAACTGTGAAAATTAAACAGGGGAGTCATCAGTCCGCAAATTGAGAAAGAGAGCTGTATTCAAAAAAGCATAATTATCAAGAGAAATATTCTGGGCATGGAATTGATATCACCCCTCTTGCATATGCTTAAACATTTAGAATTCTGATAGCCAGATGTATATACTCCAGGCATGAGAGAGGGGAACCTCCTATGAAGACAGTCCTTAACCCAATAAAAGCTTTGCAGATTATGATATATAGAAGTCCCCCCAAAATAATTATATGTACTCTTAATATGCCCATCTGGTCTTTCTCTAAGGAAAAGCATCATTGGCAATCATCTTCCTCCACCATAGAACTTTTATGAGTGGTTAAATGTTTTGAACTTAAATATGAATGATAATATAAAATATATGTGTGTGGGGGGAGTGTGTGGAGTAAAGCATATTTATGGGTATTCAACAACTGGAAAATAGAGACACAAACAAAGGATTAGGCCATAAAAAATTTGAGAAAACCATGTGTGTATGTGTGTATGTGAATGGAGAGAGATTATATAGAGGGAGACAGAGACAGAGGTAGATATATGGTACATAGATCCATAAATACACACACACCAGAGAGAGAGAAAAGCTCTCCAAATGAACCAGTCCAGATCCTTTGTCTCCCTTCTTAGAGCATGCTCTGTGAGCCAGTACTCAGAGACCCTGGCCTGGTGCCCTGGTGCCAGCCTTTAGGCAATGGCTTTCCAGGCCCTGTTCTGCTCCGAAAGGCAGACCACACTACAGCAGTGGTAATTGTAAGGCTGGGGAGCTGCTGTGTGTCGGGCACAGGAGCTATGTACTGTGTCGAGGTGCACAACTTGGCTGATTTGTACTGCGCTCTAGACACCTGAAATGGGAAGAGAGAAGAGACTCTGAGGCTAGCTGTTCACCCCCTGTCTCTGAAATGGTGAATGAAAGTTGGAGAGAGTTTTTTTTTCCCCACAAATACACCTAACGTTACAGAATGTGAGACTGAGGGCAAATCTTTGGACCTCCACAGCCCTCAGCCTTCTCTTCTGTAGACATGGGGAGCTTGAACTTTATCTCTGAAGATGCTCCAAGTTACTAGCATTTTATGTTTTTCCTCTCTTTTAAAACTTATGCCCATTAGCATATTTTTAAAGGGTCATATAAACAATGTTTCTGCAAAGTACTTCCTTTTCGTTTCTAAAAGACATTGAGTAAGCACACCTAAAGCAGTAGGTTTACAGTCATTTCTGCACCTTTTATTCTTCCACCTTTTAGAAGCCTTTATGTAGGTGAGCAATAATGCCTCCATTGACCAGAGGGGCCTCTGGAAATGAGTCAGCATCTTTTGGCTCATTTTTCTCTTCGACTAAGTTAAGGTGCCAAACCTAAAACAATTTTCCTATGCAAGATTTAGCATGGAAGGAATTATTGAAACCACAGGGTGGAAATTAATGATTAGCTTGAGATGCTATTAGCATACCAGCAGGAGAAAAGACTAAATGAGCTATGATCTGAAGTAAAATATGTCAGCCTGGAAATTGCAAGTGATATGATGGAGAAACAATGCAGGGTAATAGGGGAGGAGAGAGAATGAGCTATTAGACTGAGAGGCAAGGAGACAAGCATTTAAATT
Source organism: Talpa europaea (assembly GCF_964194135.1). Taxonomy (NCBI): domain Eukaryota; kingdom Metazoa; phylum Chordata; class Mammalia; order Eulipotyphla; family Talpidae; genus Talpa; species Talpa europaea. Next base: position 14,122,612 of record NC_140074.1, read on the forward strand.
AAGAGGACAGGACAATGAGACAGCATGAGTTAACGAGCAAGAATCCAGACTGAAAGACACTGTGGTTAGTGATTGCAGATGGGAAATAATCCATCAGTTGGGGTGGAATGCAGCACTAAGGGGATTGGACAAGGAGAGGATGCAAAAGTACTTTTCTGCTTAGATAAAGCAAACACATAAAATTCTTTCCAAGCACTTGTTCCCTTAGACATTGTTAAAGACTGCCCATGAGCAAGGGCATGCTAATTAGAAAGCTAATGCAAAAAATGGAATGAGGAGATACAGAAAGACTGATGGGTGAATGTTAGATAGTACCAAAAAAAAAAAAATCAAGAAAGCCACTCTGCACTCTTGGCAAAGGTGGGGGTGTCAACATGCACTAGAGAGAAAGAGAGAGTGAGAACTGCCAAATTACATACACATTGCACTGAACCAGCCATTTGTAAATCTAACCAGGCTGGTGGGCCTGATCAGAGCTATTACCTCATTAAGAACTGGCTTCCTTGTTTGGAAGGAAAATTATGTTTGTTTGTTTTTTTTTAAGATTTGTTTATTTATGCAAGCAATGGGTACAGTCAGAAGCGTGGGAGGGTGAGAGAATTCACCAGAGCCAGAGCGGGGAACAGAACAGGCAGACTGATGAAATACACTGCTGAGGGGAGCAGCGGGTGCGGCAGGAGAGGCCTGTCGCACCATGTGGGGCCCTTGCTGGTGGCCGGGATGGAACCAGCGCTGCAGAGGCTGCGGGCAGCTTGGCAGCCCAGCGCTCAACCACTGTGCCACCTGGGGAGTCCCTGTGCAACATCGTTACCTTCATGTGATGTGCAAGTTTTCCCTGTAGTATATCAGTCATTTTTGTGTGTTTGACTCTAGTAAAATTGAGTGAGCCAGAGAGAAAAAATTATAACCCTGTAACTTTACTGCAAACAGGCCAGGGAAAATAAGCATTTGTTTTTTGTGTTTTGTATGCCTGGAAATAGCTATTGAAACTAGCTAAGAAAAGAGATTAGCCCCTTTGATCAGCATGAAGCATTTTCTCCCCTATATTAGACAAAAGCTGTGAGAGTGGAAAGGAACCAACATACTTGAATCATTCAAATTTCTAAGTTAAGATTGAATTACAGATAACAATTCCTATTAAAAAAGCACCTATCCTGGATCCAAAGAATCAGGTTGTAATCACAATCTGGATACATCTTTATCCAGACATTTTTTAAAGAAAGTTTCAGGATTCTTCACAAAAATAGAACAAAAAAATCAGGAAATTTATTTGGAGCAATGAAAGACTCTGAATATCAAAATACTCCTCAAGGGGAAAAAAAATAAAATGGAGATAACACACTCCCTGACTTTTATACTACAAAACAATAATAATTAAAACAGTGTGGTACTAGAATAACAACAGCTCAATGGAAACATAATTAAGAGCCCAGAAGTAAAACCACGCAGATATGAACAAATAATTTATGATGAAGGGCCAAGAGATTACAATGGAGCAAGGAAACTCTCTTCAATAAATGATGCTGGGGAAAATGGACAGCCACATGCAAAATAATGCAACTTAGACACTATATGGCATGCTTTTTCCTACGGAGTAAAGAGAGTGAGTGAGCAGTAGGTAGGGGTTTAACCAATATTATAACAGTTAAACAACAAAGGTATAATGCAATTTCCTGCTTTCCTGAATTCACCAGTTTAACACCATGAGTTGGAGCTTTATTATATAATAAGAGCATATGACTTGCTTGTTCTCACTGATTTGATCTTGGTGATGAAAATGGTAATACACAATCAACATAAAAGTCTTTGCATGGTATCATTTTATAATTGGCAAAGCATACTTATCTTCTTTCTTGTTTTTAGAGTTAACAAATTTCTCAGCCCTTCAAATGCCTTCTTTATTAATTGGTGAAAACGTTCATTCAAACAGATGGTTTATTTAAGGAAGGTAGTTACTTTTATATCCCTTGGGAGATGGCCATCTGCTCTGATTGGGGGTGGAGGTTTCCATATGTTGTCATTTCCAAATAACTTGTGGAGTCTTCGGTAACCCATTATTTCAACTATGATATAGTACTCCCCCTGGATGAACATCTGGTTGCATTATTCTATCAACATATGTAAAATATCTTTATATAGTTTAGAGCATTAGATTGAGGCAAAAGTTCTATATCACAGTTCTTTATTTCCCTGTTCCTTCCCCATTTTCCCCTCTTGAGTCAAAGTTTAAACAGCCATTAAAGTAGAATGGACAAGGTATAACCAGAGAAACTCCCAGGATTAGCCAGTGGCAGTGAGTGCTGCTGCAATGGTGGTGCTCATATGACAGGAGCTCTATGCCTCTCAGATGCAACATCACTTCTGGCCACCTGGGTGCAGCACCATAGTGTGCAGCGTAGGGGAAATATCACTGTACCTGACCCACTACAGGAAGCAGGTGAAGGTCATGTTCCACCAATTTGAAAACAGCTACCTGGTGAAATCCTTTCCCTATGACAAACTCTGATGGGGTGGGTATGATACCTGGGAAAGTTTTGCCTCTGACTATAATTGATGTCTAGATACCTTGCTGATTTGGAAGAATGTCTCAGAATTCAAGAGATTGGCTGAAATGCTCCAAGGCAATGTGGACTTTGAAATTGCTGTCAACATCCTACATTTCTGGGTAGGGCTTCTGTCTTCTCACATACTATCAAAGAAGGTGGCAGAGTGTGGTAACATACATCTAAAGAGGTATGAACTTATACCCCTAAATCTTAAAGAGTGTTGTAAACTAATGTTTCCTCAAAAAATGTTAGAATAAAAAAATATAAAATATGGGGTGAAAAAAGGCTGGATTGGTAGTGGAAGCCAGATGACTCTGTGAAACTCTCTTGAGGATGTGTGAGGCAACAGGTGGAAAATTCCTCCTAGTCTCTCAGACCCTGACTGGCATGTTGTATAGAATGATGAACCTGCTTCCTGGCATGAACCTGGGAGATGGTAGATACCATGTAAGCCATATTGTGTAGATTGGGGCCTTCACTGAAACTTGCCAGTCTAAGCAGCCACCCTGGTGAACCTGTGTTGATAGATATGGCCATAGTGGCTATGAGGTGCCTCTGGGAGAGCTGGTCATATATTGGGCTGTTCAGCGATCACATGTATGTGCTCCTTGGCAACTGGGTGGTCCAGGACATAGGCATGGGACTAGCAGGGACTGCTACTTTGAATACTTGCTGAGCAGAGCAATGCAGCTTCAGGATTTGAAATTCATGGCCATGTTTCTAGAAGGTAACAGAGCCATTTAGAATTATATCACTTGGATAACTTGTAGCAGTGGGTGTAGATACATAAAGGGACTGTATCTGTTCTGGGTAAATAGCAGTGGGAAATTGAAGATTTGATGAAGGAATTCTATTGTCGGAGGAATAGATTTCAGGAAAAAAAAAAAAACACAAAAGCTGAACTATGGGTCATAGGGACCCCCAACAGGGCAAGAACATTGTCCTCACTTGAAAACTACCAAGCAGTAAGTTCATCACTTTTCCACTGTGTATATAAACTACTTTTTCTGACTTACTTCTCTGCCCTTGGGCATTTAAAAGTTTCCATTAATTGGCTATTGTAAATAGTGCTACAGTGAACAGAGGTGTGTATATATCACTTCAAATTAGTGCTTGAACATTCTTCAGGTTGATGCCTAGGAGTGGAATTGCTGTATTAAGTTTAGTCATTGCACTTTTAATACTTTGAGAACTATCCATGGGTCCTGGGCCAGTCTACATACCCACTACACAATGCAAGGATTCCTTTTCCTCCATATCCTCACCAGCATTTGTTGTTTTTGGTCTTTTTCACAAGTGGCACCTCACAGGTTTGAGGTGGCATCTCATGTGGTTTTGTTTTGTGTTTTCCCAATAAATTACAATGAGCATTTTTTCATGTATGTCTTCTTATTGGCCACCTGTATGTCTTCTTTGGAAAAAAGTGTCTATTTAGTTCCTCTAAACAGGGAAGCACTCCTATTTTGTTTTGGAAAATCATCCATTGGAATTTTTATTGGAATTGTTTAGAATTTATATGTCAATTATGGATAAATTACTTTCTTTTTATTTTATATATATTTTACATCATTTTTCATTTTTGCACAATGAATGCATTTTCATTTTGATTATAGTACCCATATAATTCCCACCCCCCCCTTGTGTTTTTTTTTCATATTTTTTTCCTCCTATTTTTTTATTTTACATCATTTTTCATAATGTATGCATTTTCATCTTGGTTATATTCCCCATACAATTCCCACCCCCCTTATTTTGAATTTAATCTCCCCTCCCCCACCTAGTATGTCTCTGGTTTATATTTGCTTGTTGATTTTGATTTTTACTTCATTATAATTAGTCTTTTTCCTATTTCCTTATTTAGTTTTCTAAATTCCTGCTATGAGTGAGACCATATTTCAAACTATATTACAAAGCCATGCTCAGATTTCAAACTATACTACAAAGACATCATAATCAAAACTCCATGGTATTGGAATAAGAACAGAAACATGGACCAATGGACCTGAACGGAAAATCCAGAAATAGGGCCTCCCCTGGTGGCACAGGTGGTTGAGCGCATCACTGTTCGCAGCCTCTACAGTGCGGGTTCAATCCCAGGTAGCCAGCGAGTGTCCCACATGGCGCGGCAGACCTCTCCTGTATCGCCCAATACTCCGCTCAGCAGTGTATTTCATCAGTCTGCCTGTTCTGTTCCCCGCTTTCTCTTTGAATCCTCTCACCATCCCGTGCATCTGGCCTGTACCCCGGTTCTTATATAAATAAATAAATAAATAAATCTTAAAAAAAAATCCAGAAATAAACCCATAGATTTATGGTCAACTAATTTTTGACAAAGGAGCAAAGAATATGCAATGGTGCAAAGAAAGTTTGTTGAATAAATGGTGCTGGGAAAACTGGTTCAATTCATTTGTTTTGCTCATGGAGTGCAAATATGTTCTTCCATTCACTAGTGCATTTTTTGTGTACTGATAGTTTCTTTCACTGCACAGATGCTTTTTACCTTGATGTCCAATTTTATAATTACTTTTGTTTCTCTTGCTGTTAGAAGCAAATCCACAAAGACATCACTGAAGTTAGTATCATGCCTGTGTTTTCAGCAAGGTAATTTATGGTTTCAAGTCTTATCATCCATATATCCATTTTGAATTAAATTTTATTTAAGGTGTGAGATGGCGATCTAGTTTGATTCTTTAACCTATGGCTGCCCAGTTTTCCCAATGTCTTCTGTTGAAGAGACTTTCCTTTCTCCTTCTCCAAGCCTATTCTTGGCTCTATTGTCATAGATTAACTTTCCATATATTTGTGGGCTTCTTTCTAGGATCTTGATTCTATTTCATTGGTCACCCCATTTTAGCCTCATTTTCTTCCTCTTGTAAGCAACAATTGTTCCTTATAGAACTAAACAACTGCTCCCAAATCTAGACTTTGGCAATGAAAATTTAAAAGTTGGATGGAGAAAGGGGGTTCCTTCCATCAATATCTTGTGGTTTGATTTTTTAACTTTTAGTTTTGAAATATTTTTCAAAATTTTGTAATATTTAGACATACAAGTTCTAAAACAATGCAGAGTTTTCTGTACATCTCATCTTCTGCTAAGGTTAACATCTACCATACATAGCAAAATTATCAGTATCAGGTAATTGACATCATTACAATATTAACCATTGATAACATTTAAATTTCACCAGTTTTCCCACTGTCCCCATTCCATTTTAATATCAGTGAAGATCCCTCATTGCCTTTTTTTTATTTCTTCATAGTCTCTTCAAGTCTGCAACAATTCCTTAGTCTTTCCTTATTTCCTTTATGACCTTGAATTTATAATTTTTTTGTAGAATGTTCTTCAATTTGTGTTTGTCTCATGTTTTCTTATGATTGGATTGAGGTTATGAAGTGTAGTGTAAATGCCACAGAAATGAGAGCATGTCCTTCTCAATGCATCATACCAAAAATAATGTTCATATGTCTTTCTACAGGGGATGTTAACTATATTCACCTGGTTAAAAAGGTGTTTGCTGCTTTACTATCTTTCTATTTGTTAATAAAAATTAAGTAAATACTTTGAGATAATGTTAATACCCCGTTTCTTAAATTTTCACCTGCCGTTCTTAGTATCTGTGGATAGATTTTGTCTGTAATAATGTCTGTGGTGTTTGTTGTGTGCTGATTTTCTACTGAACTGTAAATTGAATGTGTAGTAAGTGAAGTGCATATATATTATAGAAGGAACACTTTTTTTTTTCATTTCTTAGGTCCTCAGTACCAATAGGGGATATAAATGTATGTTTTAATACTGTGTTTTCCTTGATTCAACATTAGATTCTATGAAATAAACTGTTTACCATGTGTCAACAAAGGTGTCTTACTTTTCCCAGCCACCTAAGTTACTTTGGAACTAGAGTGGATGATTGAAAAAATTTGATTGTGCCATGCACGATGAGTCTCTTATCCACATAAATTCTGATGACAAGGGAAAACATCAGCAGTTTTCCTTTTAATATGATAGGTGTGGAGTATTGAAAAGTATTATTGATTCACACTGATATACACAAGGTCTAAATTAGAGAGTTGGGCAATAGCATTGGTTTTCCTAAGTATATTTTAATGCATTTTATATGTGAGTAACACTGTTCACCACCTAGTTATAAATTAATGACCAAGTACAACATAGTTTAAGAAAATCCTTATGTTTCCCAGTAGGTTTTTAGCCATCATTGGCATTTCCTTTAAGTATTCAGTGTTTTATTATTTACATAAAGACACGAAAAGATGCATGTTCGTTATTATTTTTAACATATGAATGCTATTTTCATTTACTTTAGTTTTTCATTTTACTTATACCACAACAATCTTAGGCAAATCTAAGGGCATTTAGTGTGTGCTTTTCTTTGTTTTCCATCTTTGCTATATTCCACATATAAAATTGAATCTACTGCAGTTTGGATCTGTCTTGGTCAACTTTGCATTTTCATGTTTGTATAGTATTGCCACATTGTAGGCATTCAGAATATTTTGCTGAATCTGTTCTAAGTTCTAAGTAAAAGATCCTGTTCTTAAAATTTGTGATTTCCTTATTATCACAAGAACACTTTCCCCAACAAATGTAAATTCTACCCAGAGAGAATGTCGTGTGTGCATTAGCATCTGGAGAAAAGAGATGGTTGTTTTTTTCCAAATAAGCAAAAATAGAAAAAAAATGAGCTCTGTACATAAAAGTAATTACAGAAATACTACCACCTTCTATGGAAATTGGTGGGTCCTTAGTTTGTCTGTTCCATAATTTACTGGAGCAAAACCTGTTAGTTGGCATGTACTAAAGACTTACAAATATTTACTTTAATATAATGTGCTATTAATATTTATGCTTATATGGAGGATGGAACTATTTAGGAAAAAAGAGCTCCCTCTGCAGAAAAACAATACCAATTATCTCTACTGATGAATCTGACTCTTCATTCACAAATGTGACTAAAATCCCTGATCACCTGATAGTTGAATCAACTATTTGAAAAATGAGCAAGCTGAGCAAACAAAATCTGACTCAGGGTATAAAATAAGATTAAAAATTTCCAGTATTTGGGGCTCTCCTGGTGGCACAGGTGGTTGAGCACAGCGCTGTGAAGCTGTCTGCAGCCTCTGCAGTGTGTGTTCGGTCCCGGCTGGCCGGTGAGAGTACCACATGGCTCAACAAACCTCTCCTATCTCATCCACTGCTCCCCTCAGCAGTGTATTTCAGTCAGTCTGCCTGTTCTGTTCCCTGGTCTGTATCTGGTGAATCCTCTCACCTTCACGCGCATCTGGCCTGTATCCCGGTTCTTGTATAAATAAATAAATAGATCTTTAAAAAAATTCCAGTATTCGCAGAAAGATGTGGATAGTCATTGTCTTAGCAAAACAAAGTGAAGGAGTACAACAAAGATTTAATGGGAATTAAATGTAAAATTACAAAACATCATTAATAGAATGGTTAAATAATAGGATGAATGTGGGCATTTTTTGAGGAAAAATCCATGGAATCAAAGATCAGAAGAAAATAATGGAATATTTTTTTAAAAAATTAGGAGATATAGGCATTAATAAACCTATTAAGAGGTCTAGAAGGAGAAAATAAGATAATCATCAAAAATATGATAGATGAGTATTTTCCTGATCTGAAACAACATAGTAATTTTCTGTTTCAAAATGAACAAATCCAGTTTATTGTAAACAGAAGGAATGGAAAATAATACAGCCTTGTGTATGACAAAACTCCATTGATAATTAATGGTATTATATCCAGGAAGATGAAATTGGTCAAATAAAAATAATCAGAAGTGATTGGCATGACTTCCAGTCACCGACACATGAATATAAAAGATAATGTGACTTTCCCATCAACATTATGAGAAAAGTAATTCTAAAAATTCTTAATCTAGACAAACTGGCAGTCAAAAATTGTGTGTATCCTATAAAATGAGTCCTTATATATCCTTTATAGCTAAAAAAGGATTATCACAGATCTTATGGTACAGGATTAGAAAAGAAAAACAAGGAAAGTTTGAAGTGAAATATCAGAAAAAAAATTATACTTGAGTATTCCACATGCAACATCAACAAATCATGAAGGGAATTAGAAGAAATTTTACTTCACATTAAAAATTATAAAAATCATCAAATAGTACATGTTTAGTGATGAAGGATTTATATTTTACCAACACACTGCTTATTCTGAATTTCTATTTACATGATGCCCTAAAACTGTTAGATAAATTTAGTCATTGCATGAAACACTTCCAAAAAACTGGAGTTTCATGTAAATTTTGTCTTCCAAAAATTACTTGTTGATTCTAACTGTTCAGTTACATGAGAGCAATTAATTTTGCAACAGTGAAATCCTACTTTCCATAAGCATTTTTCCCAAAAAGAAAAAGTGTGACATTGTTCTTTCAAGAGCACTGGTCTGTCAGCATTTTCACAATGTGTTTCACTCAAATCTGATGAGATAAAAGAAGCAATTTCTTTTGAATTTAGTGAAAAGGAAAACATTCAAAATGAAGAAAAGTTTTATAATTACAGTCAATGAAGTACCTGTTACTATGAAAAGGACAAGATAAAGCCACCCATTCATGCACCGTATACAAAGAAAAATATAAAATAATGAAAGTGAATATAATTTTTGTCCCTACAAAGAAGCAACCCAAATTTCATAGGCATAATTTTTGATGAGAAGTGAGATGGAACATGTATAACACCTAGGACTTTGAGTTTATGGTTATATGCAGAAACATTAATTCACATTTTGATAATTCTAATTTGTTTTTCTATTCAAGTTACTATGGAGGAAAAAGGAGTTAACCTTTAACTCCTTTTCTCAAAGGAGTTACCATATTTAACTCCTATCTTTTATTCCTCATTTTCAATGGCCACATTTCTCTTATCAATATCTAATACTACAGTTCTGTATTATATTAAAGATGCTGTATTATATTTATATTGCTATTATAAATATTACATAAACTCAGTGGTTTAAAACAGTATAAATACATTTTGTAGGTGAGAAGTCCAACACAAATCTCAGTGGGCTAAAGTCAGTATGTCAGCAACACTGTTCCTTCTTGGAGACCTTACTAGAAAATCCATTTTCTTCCTTTTTACTGCTTCCAGTGACCACCTACATTTCTTAGCTGAAGGGACCCCTATCTTCATTTTTAAAGTCACTGTGGCATTAGCCTGATCATTTTCCTGAAGTTGTATCTCCCTCTGACTCTGAACTCAGCCAGGATGGGTTCTTATAAGGACTCCTGTGATTAAACTGGCCCTCTGGCTAATCCAGGATAATCTCCCATCTCAAGATTTTAAACTTTATCACATATGCAAAGTTCCCTTTACCATATGGTAACATACTTATAGGTTTTAGTGATTAAGATGTGGAAATATTAAGGGGTCCATTAATTTGCAACCCCAGGTTACCCTCTCTCCCCAAAATTTGCATTATTCCTACATACAAAATGCATTCACTCCATCACAACATTTTAAAAGTCTCAATTCAGAGTTCAAATTCTCATGTAAATCTCATCATGTAACAATCTAAGTTAAATATTGGTTATCCTCTAGGGCAATCCATCCTGGGCCATCCCCTCTCTCTATGGATTTATAGAACTAAATAAAAAAAAAAGTGTCTCTTCTGAAATTACTATGATGGAATAGATATAGGATAAGAGGGAACTTCTTGTTCAGGAGAGTCAAAATAGAAGGAAAAGGAGTAATTGATCTGCAGCAATTTTAAAATCCAACTAGGAATAGGTGTTCAAGGCTGAATCCTGTGTGGTTCAGTTATTTGTATCCTCAATTCTGCACTTTGAAGCATCCTCCATTTCTCATGAATGATAACAGGTGGTTTGCAGCTGAGTAGTTTATCAGTATGTTTCCTGCTTACAGAAATGTGATTCCAATAGCATTCTTTAGTTTTATACTCTCTCCAACCCCATTCAGTTGCAACAAACAGTACTTGTGCTGCTTGAAAGTCTCAAGACTCTGGTGTGTTTCCTGTGCATGTCATGGAATTCTCTACATTAGAGGAGTTCCTTTCTTATCTCTCCAGATCCTCTCTGTAGAGGATCCTTTCTACATAATCCAGTCTCTATTTTTTGACTTCTCCTTTTCCCTCCTTTGGTATTTGCTGTATCTCACCATGTTTTTAAAATCTTTTGTATGACATAGTGTCTAAACATATGCATGACCAGTTAGCCTTGCTTCTCTTGGTAGCCTATGCTTCTCTTGGTAGCTGACAATGGATATGTACCCAAATAATTGGTAGAGCATCTTCAAGTTTGAAGTCTCTGGGACAAGATGTAAGATGGGTCTTGCATTGTAGGGAGTTTAAGGGTCTTTTTTGGAAATTATCACTTTACAATATAGGGAAAGAAGCAGTAAGTTTAGGCAAAGGAAAGATGAGACAGTAATGTAGTCTCAACATGCAGGCGATTGCATGTTGAAGAGGTTTCTGAAGCCAGTAGGACTCTTTACATTATCCTGTGTTATATTGAGAGGACCCAACAGTTATGCTGCAAAAGCTAGCTGACCACCAAAACATAAGGCAATGTTTCCAACCAAGGTCAATTTCCACAGAAGGCTGGAAGTTAAGAGCTATCAGACAGCAGCACTCACAGCAACTGGGAAAAATATGTTTTTCAGTCTTCAATGAGTATCAGGGAGGTGCATCGCAGCACCTATTACTCCATATTTTTATTTCTTAACTTAGATCTGATCTTTGCAATGTATTCTTTTGTAATTTTACTTGTTAACTGTTTCTCTCCTCCATATGTCTCCCCAAGTCAGTCATGCTGTTATCACTCTGGATTTGCATTAAAACTGAACATGTGCTTGTTTGTTTATAGATACCTTTTCTAACTTTATTCTGTGCCTCTCCTTAACAAATTCTGCCAAATCTGTTCTATATCACTTGGATCTGAATGTATTAAAATAAACTGGGTGGAGCTAAAAATGTAGTTTTCCTTGCTTAGGGCTACTTTCTACAATTATCTATTATCCAACTTTCACTTTAGTCCACAGAATGGTGTGGTATTAGATAAGAGAGAAGTCAGTAGTTTACCTGGCTAAGTCTCAACAAGAAGAGGACTAGAATTGAACATTCTTTTTCCCTCTTTCACTACCCTTTGTAATATCACATGGGTGGATTTGGAATTAGAGCTTTACTAAAATTAAACACATCATTTAACAGATTTGTGGCAAATGATAACAAAAATTATCTTAACTCTATGAGCTTCAGTCTCTATTTGCAAAATTTAAATGTTATACATTTCACAGAGTTGTCTATGCACTGACAAAACAATAATATAAAATCTCTAGCACTGGGGTGCCACAGAATTATTGTTGAGAATGTGTTCAAACTCTCCCTCTCCTCTAAAGAATTCATTTCTCTTCCCCTTACCTCTATATCCCTTGATGTCCCACAATTCTCATTAGGAACTTTTTGTATTATCTAGTATTATAAACTGAGAAATTTGATTTTTAGATACATACTAATTCATGAGATACATTTGTTTTAAGGAACTATCTTAGGAAAATTGAAAAGTATTATGCTTTTACACACTTTTATTAGGTCTAAATGTTGCTTCATTTTTAAAAACATACATAAATTTCCTATGTCACCTGATGAGAACGGGGGACATTAAACTGGGAACATAAAAAAAATATATTTGTACAACATATTTGTAAAATAGGCACATAAATATAAATTTATTATACTTGTTATTTTTAAAGTATATTCCAAAGGTACAAATAATTAAATTTATTTTATTAAAGATTTATTTTTTTATACAAGAACCAGGGTATAGGCCAGATGTGTGGGAGGGTGAGACGATTCACCAGAGACAGAGTGGGGAGCATAACAGGCAGACTGAAATACAGTGCTGAGGGGAGCAATGGGCGAGACAGGGGGGGTCTGCCACGCCATGTGGGTTACTCCGCGGCCAGCGGGGTTTGAACTGGTGGTGCAGAGGCTGCAGACAGCTTCACAGCACTGTGCTCAACCACCTGCACCACCATGGAGGCCCTAAATTTACTTTAGAATAACTATGTCTTCTGAGAATTTTCATAAAATCTTTTCATAAGTATAAAATGAAAGATAGAACACCTTTCAGAAATTTTTAAGACAATTTTTAAGGCACAAGACATCTATGAAATACAACTCTAAACTCACAAAGTTGCTATCAAATTTTTAAATAAATGTGCATAGTATAATATGGTTTGACAACCTTTTGTACCTGTATACATACACACACAACTATGCAGAGGAGGGAAGGAAAATGTTCAAGAGATAACATTTATACTTACAAAGTGCTGTGTACTCTGATTTTTGTTGTTTTGTTCTATCCTATTCTGTAAAAAAAATTTGCTGCCTAGCCTTCCAACTTGATCTCATGGCCCACTACTCCATCATAACCCATAAACGGGTCAATTCACAGTTTGAAAAACACTGCAGTTAGGCTCCTAGGATTCCATGTTTCAAGAAGTGATGCTTAGGGGTATAGAGAAAAATAGAGCAATAAGCTGCCGTGCCATAAGGAATTAAGTATATCTTAGTGGTTTTCAGTTTACAGTTCTTAAAAAACACAGGAGTAGCAATCATCACTGTTATGTGAAAGTTCAGCCCCACACAGCCATTTATCTATTTACCTATTTATCTGTATATCTGGAAAGAATCAGATTCATTAAGTTTAAGAAAATTCTGACAGCATTTTGGAATACTGTGTACTAAAACATCCAATGGATACAATACTTTCAAATAGAACTGTGATTTCAGTTTCCAAATTATTCTATTGTTACCATGTTTATGTTGCTGTCTAATTTATTTTTTCAGACATAAAAAGCTATGTCTGAATTCAGACAAATTTATTACTACTATTTATATAATGATTTGTTTATAAAATCAGCAGTTTTGCTTCAAAATAGAAGAAACCAAAAACATAAAACATGTCAGACTTTGTCGTGCATTCACCTTGCTACCAGGTATAAGGATGAATGCTTGTGACAGAAGTGTTGATTGCATTTCTGAAAGGAGCTCCAAATTATGCATTGTTTGAAAGTTTCTTCATATAACCTAATGCCAGAACATCATAAGCCACAAGCTATATGATTGAAAACTGGGCAGATGTCACTAGTCTTTCATATGTCTGCCTGTTAGAGTCAAGATATAAGTAGTACATTATGATACAGGAATGACAAAATTGCTCATTAGCCAATGTACTACTAATGAGCAATTTTGTCATTCCTATATCTTAATATTGTATTCTCTGGTTTAGTGGAAATGTATAATATGCTCTTTTTCTGTTAGTGTACATACTTAGGAGGGGCTATTACATCAAATAAGTGTCTAATTCAGATCAATAATTGTATAAAATATTCCAAATACAAAGGTTTTTATAAATGTCATGAAAACAATGAATTCAATAATTTATAGCTGTACATAACTGCAAATTCAAGCAGAACTGTCCTCCAGAGTTATCCGTTTCCTAAGGGCATGCAACTGGTGCTCTGCTCTCCCTCAACTCATCAATAAATAATATTTTCTTTAATTGTGAGGTAATGATAACACATCAATGTTTACTGCACTTAATTTTAGAGGTTTCCAGATTTTGCAAAGGATATCTGGAAGCCAGTTACTTTTCAATATGTATATATTCATGCATAGAAGAACTGGGGTGTAGGGACAGAGGTACGGGGAATGAGAGAATTCACCAGAGACAAAGTGGGAGCAGAACAGGCAGATCTAATGAAATACACTGCTGAGAGGAGCAGCGGCTGAGACAGGCGAGGTCTGCTGCATCATGTGGGTTAGCTCCCTGGCCGGGTATTGAACTCAGGCAGTAGGGTTGATAGTACTGAGACTTAACACATACACCACCAGAAAGGCCTTAGAAGACAATTACTTTAAATGATAGTCTATAGTGCAAAATTACTGTAATATATTAATTATATTTTCAATTTAACTAGGACTCATATCACTTTCAATATTTAAGACTATTCTGTTAGTATTCTCCTCCTTTTCTCCATAACCTTCCTCTTTTACCTCCATCTTCATATCAGTCTTATCAGGAAAGAACTGTCATTATTGGTCCCCTAATGTTATGCAAATAAGTAGCAAAGCCTGATGGATTTTTGGCAGATTTTTTCATATCAGTTCTAGATTTAAATCGGAATTTATTTTAGCATTCATTAGCCTGTGGAATTCTTCCAACCTCAGAAAAAGGGATACCAAAAGGTTACATTAGAATGTATTTGATATGACATATGGAATCAAAATAACTATTTATTAAAAATATCAGTGGCTCAATTTCTATCGATTATTAATTTTTCAGGACTTGAGACTGTTCTCAATAAATGTTTGAGTCAATGCAAATAATGAAGACATATTTTTATAGTGAGTAACCTACTTACTAAGTAGCAAAACTAATGAGTCAGTGAACATACCAGATTATATTTCACATAGAAAGTGAATATGGCACATTTGAGCATACTGTTTATTGGCTAAAGTGGTGAGGATTATAACAAGTTTTTATTTTTCCTCTCCACTATTCATCAACTTGGAGTGTTTTTCTATTTCTTTCCAAGGAGAGTGATGTGCTTGAAATTCTTCCATAAGATCCCTGTAAAGCAATTCACTATTCTATGAATTCGCTTTGAAGAGATATGAGAATTCCCTGGGAATTTGGTTTATTTGGTAGCTGAAAACAGCCATTATTCTCACAGTATATGTAGCAAAAATTGTGATAGAAAATACTTTAAACCAGAACTTCTAAAAATAAGGGCCTGGTTAAGTAAGTCCAGGAAGTCTGCAGACTAAAACTCCTTTAGGATAATAAAATTATCCACAAAACTATTATAGATGGTAAGAACTACTGTGATAAAGAAAAAATTGACCCATAATTTCCCAAAAGTTCTGAATGTAAGATCTCTGTATTTTTCTTGTAAAAACTCAATGTATTATTATATGTTTTAAAACCAGAAATGTAGTCATTAATGTTTGAAGCATCTGTAATTTTTATTTAATATTCTCATGTTTACCTCATAATGATTATTCAGTAGGAGTGTCTTTGTAAAGCACCTGGCAGGTGGACTTTTGTGATGAAGGGGTTGGTGCATTGGTCAGATATCTTGAGATCATCATCTTCCTCTACTAAATTCTAATTGTGACATCATAGGACTTGGGATATATCACCTAAGGTTAAGTTTCTCTATCAGAAATTGTCATTACTAGTATTTATTAAATATATGGCTATCTAGTAGTATGATGTATGAAAAGAACTTAGAATTTTCTAGCATAAAGTGCATGTTCAGTACAGGTTGGTGCTCATTATTGTGAACTGCTTGTCCCCCTGTCTACCAAGGAACTGGAATAGTTAAGTATGTAATTAAGTAAGTAGTGTGTACCTACAAGAATGACAGGCAAATAACATTAATTCTTATTGTTTTCTTTCATACTCCATGTCCAATTCTGTTAGCTTTCTTCCCCGAATATGAGCACCGTGTTTCAAAAGATTTATTGAAATGACCTGATTACTCTTTCTGCTTCCACTTTTGCCACAAAAATGGACTCTCAAAGGGAGGAGGAAGCAGTCCTTTCCCTGAGGTCACCTCTCTGACTCAGCTCTTATTTTCATTCCCCTTTGGCTGTTTTTTTTTTTTTTTTTAAGATTGATTTATTTATACATACAAGAACTGGCGTACAGTTCTTGTACCAGAGGTGTGGTGGGTGAGAGGATTCACAAGAGACAGAGTGGGGAACAGAACAGGCAGACTGACTGAAATACACTGCTGAGGGGAGCAGCGTGTGAGACAGAAGATGTCTGCTGCACCATGTGGGTAGCCCCCTGGCTGGAGATATCTTCACAGTGCTGAGTCTTAACCCTTTGCGCCACCAGGGAGGCACCCTTTTGGCTATTTGGTTTCTTATTCTTTATGACAAGAATATAATTTTTTTTCATGGTCTTTACATTCGGTGTTCTTTCTGAACCTCCTTAATCATGGTTTATATACTCCCTGTCTATAAGCCATGGCTAAATTTTATCAAGTTTATCCCAAACTAACAAAAATATACTATCTCTCTTCCCATTACCTCTTAGTTTTCTTCTCTGAACTTGGCACCATATGAACTGTTTCATGTAATGAAAGTGTTAAGTCACATGAAGGAAATAATGCATCTGATATTTTCCCTTACTACTGCTTTATTTCTGGATTTTCACAATTTGGTTCCATTGCTCTGTGTCTGTTTTTGTTCTAGACTATGTTGTTTTTATTATTACAACTTTGTTAACTACCTCACTTTTAGAGAATACAAATGGGCAGAACACTTTAGCATGTGGACTCGGAGAGAGTAGCAAACTCCAGTGAAGATAACACAAATAGAAAAGAAAAAAAAATGCTATCTTTTTATTCATGAAGACTATTCTTGTTTTATGGATGTGAATAATTCTTGAATCTGACAAAACAAACTGGATATATTTTGTACCATTTTCTTTTTATTTAAATTGGTTTCTTTGTTTGACTTCTTTTTTTTTTACATTATTAAAATTATGTGTTTATTAAAATGGATATAAAATGTATAATTTAAAGATAAAAGTAATTTCATGGTTAGCCAGATATTTCAGTTAAAATTGAGATTTTTTTTTTTTTTTTTTTTTTTTTTACAGCTGTTTCTTTGTTTATTTTTTATTGAGTTAATGTTTATAACATGAATGTGACTTGGAGTAGAGTCATTCCTCTTCAGATGGATGTGACCACACCACACCCATCACCGAAGTCCCACAATCCTCCACCACAGGCCCCTAGGCCCCCTCCCTCTTGGCTCCCCATCCTTGCCCTCCCCATCTGAGGTTTATTTTCATTTAGCTTTGTCTGCTCTTTGTTTTGTTTCACTGCATTTCACATATAGCTGTTGCTTTTCTTTTTTTTTTTTTTTTTTTTAGATAATAAATTTTATTGTTATATTCCCCATACAATTGCAGCACCCCCATTCTGACCCCAATCCCTCCCCTCCCACCCCTGCCCCCCTAAAAGTGTCTCTGGTTCATAGTTTTTTGTTGATTTTGATTTTCACTTTCTTATAGTTATTCATTTTCCTGGTCCCTTATTTAAGTTTTCTAGATTCCTGCTATGAGTGAGACCATCCGGTATTTTTCTTTTTCTTTTTGGCTTATTTCGCTGAGCATGATCCCTTCCAGCGCCATCCATGTTGCTGCAAATTGCATGTGTTTATCTTTTTTGAATGCTGAGTAATATTCCATGGTATATATGTACCACATCTTCTTGATCCAGTCATCGATTTTTGGGCATTTGGGTTGTTTCCAAAGCTTAGCTATTGTAAACAGTGCTGCTATAAACATAGGGGTGCAGGTGCTCTTTGGAATTGATGTTTCTGTGTCCTTTGGGTAAATACCTAGGAGTGGAATTGCTGGATCATATGGAAGCTCTATGTTCAGTAGGTCCAGAAATCTCCACACAGCTTTCCACAGTGGTTGGACCAGTTTGCACTCCCACCAACAGTGCAGAAGAGTTCCTTTTTCTCCACACCCTCGCCAACATTTGTTGTTGCTAGTTTTTTTAATATGTGCCATTCTCACTGGTGTAAGATGGTATCTCATGGTAGTTTTGATTTGCATTTCCCTGATGACAAGTGATGTTGAACATTTTTTCATATGCCTGTTGGCCATTTGCATTTCCTCTTCAGAGAAGTTTCTTTTTAGCTCTTCTGCCCATTTTTTGACTGGATTATTTTCTTTGTTGTTGTTGAGTCTCATCATCTCTTTGCAGATTTTTGTGATCAGCCATTTATCATTAGTGTTGGGTGCAAAAATGTTCTCCCAGTTGGTGGGGTTTCTCTTTGTTTTTATTATTGTCTCTTTTGCTGTGCAGAAGCTCTTTAATTTGATGTAGTCCCAGCTGTTTATCTTTGCCTTCACTATCACTGCTTTGGGTGATGTGTCTGTAAAGATGTCTTTGATGTGCAAATCACGTAGTGTTTCGCCTATATTTCCTTCTATGTATTTTATGGTTTCAGGTCTTATGTCTAATTCTTTAATCCATTTTGAGTTGATTTTTGTGTATGGTGTGAGGTAGTGGTCAAGCTTCATTCTTTTGCATGTAGCGACCCAGTTTTCCCAACACCATTTATTGAACAAACTTTCTTTGCTCCAATGCATAGTCTTTGCTCCTTTGTCAAAGATTAGTTGACCATAAATCTGTGGGTTTATCTCTGGATTTTCTATTCGATTCCATTGGTCTGTATGTCTGTTCTTGTTCCAATACCATGCAGTTTTGATGATTATGGCTTTGTAGTATAGTTTGAAGTCTGGGAGTGTGATGCCTCCATTCCCTTCTTTTTTTTTCAGGAGAGCTTTGGCTATTCGGGGTTTTTTGTGATTCCATATGAATTTCATCAATAATTGTTCTATTTCTTTGAAGAATGACATTGAAATTTTGATTGGAATAGCATTGAATCTGTATATTGCTTTTGGAAGGATGGCCATTTTAATAATGTTTATTCTTCCAATCCATGAGCAGGGGATATCTCTCCATTTCTTTGTGTCTTCTTCTATTTCTTTTAACAGTGTTTTATAGTTTTCTTTGTATAGGTCCTTTACCTCCTTTGTTAGATTTATTCCCAAATATTTGATTTTTTTTGTTTCAATAACAAAAGGGATGGTCTTTTTGATTTCTTCTTCTTCAGATTTATTGTTTGTGTATAGGAAGGCTACTGACTTTTGCGTGTTGATTTTGTATCCTGCCACTTTACTGAACTGATTGATGAGTTGAATTAGCTTTTCTGTGGAGTTTTTGGGGTTCTCTATGTATAATATCATATCGTCTGCAAATAGTGATAGTTTGACTTCTTCTTTTCCTATTTGGATTCCTTGGATGTCTTTCTCTTGTCTTATTGCCCTGGCTAGGACTTCCAGTATTATATTGAAAAGCAGTGGTGAGAGTGGACATCCTTGTCTTGTTCCAGATCTTAATGGAATTGCTTTCAGCTTTTCACCATTGAGAATGATACTGGCTGTTGGCTTGTCATAGATGGCCTTTATGATGTTAAGGTATGTTCCTTGTATCCCAAGAATTTCAAGGGCTTTTATCATGAATGGTTGTTGCACTTTGTCGAAAGCTTTCTCAGCATCTATTGATATTATCATATGGTTTTTATATTTCTTTTTGTTGATGTGTTGGATAACGTTGATTGATTTTCGGATGTTAAACCATCCTTGTGTCCCTGGAATGAATCCTACTTGGTCGTGGTGAATTATCTTATGGATACATTGTTGGATTCTGATAGCTAAAATTTTATTGAGGATTTTTGCATCAGTGTTCATCAGGGAGATGGGCCTGTAGTTTTCCTTTTTTGTGTTGTCCTTGTTCGGTTTTGGTATTAGTGTAATGTTGGCTTCATAGAACGTGTTTGGTATTGTCCCTTCCTTCTCAATTTTTTGGAAGAGTTTGTGAAGGATAGGCACTACTTCGTCTCTGAATGTTTGGTAGAATTCATTTGTAAATCCATCAGGTCCTGGGCTTTTGTTTTTGGGGAGGTTTTTGATTACCATTTCAATTTCGCTAATTGTATTTGGTCTGTTTAGGTGTTCTATTTCTTCTTTATCTAGCTTTGGGTGATTGTAGAGTTGTAGGAATTTGTCCATCTCCTCTAGATTGTTAAACTTGTTTCCATATAACTGTTCATAGTAGTTACTGATTATTCTTTTGATTTCTGCTGTGTCCGTTGTGATTTCTCCTCTTTCATTGATGATCCTGTTTATTTGTGCTTTCTCCCTTTTTTCCTTTGTGAGCCTGGCTAGGGGTTTGTCTATTTTATTGATTTTTTCAAAGAACCAGCTCTTGGTTTCATTGATCTTTTGGATTGTTTTTTTAGTTTCAATTTCATTTATTTCTGCTTTGGTTTTTATTATTTCTTTTCTTCTACTGGTTTTGGGGTTTTTTTGTTGTTCTTTTTCTAGATCTTTGAGCTTCGAGATTAGGTTGTTTCTTTGCGTTCTTTCTTGTTTCTTGATGTGAGCTTCTATTGCTATATATTTTCCTCTTATTACTGCTTTTGCTGCATCCCATACATTTAGGATATTGGTGTCCTCCTTGTCGTTCAATTCAAAAAATTTTTTAATTTCTTCTTTCATCTCCTCATTAGTCCAGTGGTCTTCCAGTAGTGTGGTTTTTAATCTCCATGAGGTAGGAAAGTTCCTTGCCTTCTTTTTATGGTTTATTTCTAGTTTGATGCCTTCATGGTCAGAAAAGATGGTTGATATGATTTCAATCTTGGTGTATCTGTTGATGTTTGTCTTGTGCCCCAGTATGTGATCGATCCTGGAGAATGATCCGTGTGCGCTTGAGAAAAATGCGTACTCCGTTTTTTTGGGGTTTAGTGTTCTATAGATGTCTGTTAAGCCCAATTGCTCTAGGTCCTTATTTAGAGCTTTGGTTTCTTTACTTATTTTTTATCTTGTTGATCTATCCATTGTTGATAGTGGTGTGTTGAAGTCTCCCACTACGTATGTGTTTTCTCTGATGTCTGTTTTCAGAGAGGACAACAGTTGTCTGATATATTTTGGTGCTCCTTCGTTTGGTGAGTATATGTTAATGAGTGTTATTTCTTCTTGAAGTATTGTCCCCTTGATCATAATGTAGTGACCATTGGGGTCTCTTTTTATCTTTTTGAGTTTGAAATCTGTTTTATCTGATATAAGTATAGCTGTTCCTGCTTTCTTTTTTGGTCCATTTGCTTGAAGGATTGTTTTCCATCCTTTAACTTTGAGCCTATTTTTATCTTTTGTAGCTAAATGTGTTTCCTGGAGACAGCAAAAGGTTGGGTTTTGTTTCTTAATCCAGGCTGCAACTCTGTGTCTTTTTATTGAAGAATTTTGTCCATTTACATTTAGAGTTAATATTGATATGTTAACATCTGTATTTGCCATTGTGTTTGTCTTTCCTTTGATTTTATTTATTTATTCTTTTAATAACTTTTTTTTTTTTTTGGCCTTCTTTCATTGTTATTCGTCCCTCTGAGGTTCTGGCTTTAGGACTCCTTGTAGTATTTTTTGGAGTGGGGGTTTAGTTGCAATGAAATTCCGGAGTTTCTGTTTGTCTGGGAAAGTCCATATTCTTTCTTCAAAGAGGAAGGAGAGCTTTGCGGGATAGAGTATTCTTGGTTGGCATCTGTTTTCTTGGAGTCTGTTGACTATGTCCCTCCACTCTCTCCTTGCCCGTAGTGTTTCTTCGGAGAAGTCTGATGTCAGCCTGATTGGCTTTCCTTTGAATCTTATCTGTTTCTTCCCTCTTGCCAGCTTCATTATTTTTTCCTTGTCCTGGATTCTTGGGAGCTTTACTATTATGTGTCTTGCTGTATTTTTCCTTTCATCGTGGAAGTTTGGTGTTCTTCTTGCTTCTTGTATATCAATTTTCAGCTCCTCC
The DNA here is from genome assembly GCF_964194135.1 of Talpa europaea. Classification (NCBI taxonomy): domain Eukaryota; kingdom Metazoa; phylum Chordata; class Mammalia; order Eulipotyphla; family Talpidae; genus Talpa; species Talpa europaea. The sequence goes on from NC_140074.1 coordinate 14,144,622, forward strand.
TTCACATTTGGGAAGTTCTCTTCAATTATCTCTTTGAATATTTTCTCTGTTCCTACTTCTCTCTCCTCTCCTTCTGGTATTCCTATAACTCTTATATTTCCTTTCCTCATGGAGTCAGATAGTTCCCGAAGTCTTTCTTCATTCTTTTTCCTTCGTACTTCTCTTTCCTTTTCTGTTTTGGTTCTTTTTATTTCTGTGTCTTCAAGAGTACTTATTCGTTCTTCCATTTCATCAATTCTGCTTTCATTGCTTTTCCCAGAATTCTTTAGTTCTTCCATTAATTCTTTGATCTCCTGCATTTCTTTTACTTCCCTCTTTAGGGACTCAATTTCATTCTTCTGATAGTTGATTATTTTTCCCTTATCATTGTTTTCCTTTATGACTTCTGTCAGTTTTTTAATCACGGCAATTTTAAATTCTCTTTCTGGAAGGCTCAGAAGTTCTTCCAAGTTACTGTCGTTGCCATCTGGGGGCTGGTTTTCTTTTTGTGGTGTGCTTTTTCTCTGGAGAGTTGCTAGGTTGCGTGTGGTTCTTCTCCTCCCTACAGTCTGTTTTCTAATTTGCCGTATGCGTTGGGACACTGTGTAGTTGGGACTGGCCGGCATCTTGGGTGGGCTTCTCTGCTCCCCCCTGGTTCCTCCAGGAGTCATCTGTCAGTTTCAAGCAGTCTTTATTGGAGAAAGGTCCCTGTTCTAAAATGCCGATGTGGGGACACACTCCCCTGTGCGCCTGGTCTGCCCCGGCGGTGGGTTCCTGCTCCCCCTCTGGGCTTGGACTGCAGGCCAGAGGGGGTCTGGCATGGGCGAACTTCCCCCGCTCACCTCTGGCTTCTGAGGAAGCCTTCTGCAGGTAGTCTTTACTGAAGAAATGTCCCTGTTCTAAAATGGTGATGTGGGACACACTCCCTGCGCGTACGGTGTCAGGCACACTCTTCTGCGTGCCTGGTCTGCCCCGGCTGTGGGTGCTCGCTCCCCCTGTGGGCTCAGACTACTGGTCGGAAGGGGCCCGGCGTGGGCTACCTCCCCAGCTGGCCACTATCTCCTTCAGGAGCCTCTGCTGGCTTCAAGTCGCTAGGTGGCGCCAGAGATCTCTCCTAGAGCCCTTGGGGAGCTGATTTTCCACCCCGTGGGACAGGGAGCAGAGCAGTTATGGTAGGGTACACCTCAACGGCTTTGGGGTGCTGTGTCTGCCTTGTGCCCCACCGTCGTGGGGAACCCACGCCCCTAATTTCGTGCCCCGGGTCTCAGTTCCAAAGCCCTCAGTTCCAGGACGCGGGCTGTAGCCCAGATCAGTGGCACGGGAATGGCGCCTTTTGAATCCCGCTCCCCTGCCTGGGCGCCTGGTTCCTGCTCACTCCGGGAGGGCCTCCGCGCGTCTCCCCGCAAGCCTAGGTTGCAGGCGCGGGGACCTGGGCAGCTGTGATCCGATCCGCGAAATCCGGGATGCTTTCCCGCTGCAATCCCGCTCCGCGTCTGTTTTTCAGGCGTGCCGCTTCCGCGCAGGCTTACCGGGCGGCCTGGGCTGTGTGCTGGTGCTGGTCTCCTGGGCGGGGCTCTCTTCAATGGCTCCCGGAGCTCACCTCCGTGGTGGATCCTGCGGGGGTTCTCCACAGCTCCCGTTCACAGGGTGTGGTGGCTGCAATAGTTCCTTTCCACTCACAGTCCCGCTTGCTGCGTCCTTTGTTCTTGTTGGCCGTTTTAGTTTGTTGTTTCCCTCATCTCTGCCGGTCGGAGAGTGCCGCCTCTGTGGGCGGGGGAGGGGAGCAGGGTTCTGCGCTTCCCTCCCTTCTGGTCCTCTTTTATGGCAACTTTCTTCTTCGGGCAATTTGCTGGCGTCGTCCATTTATCTTCCGTGTCCCGGTTCTCACTGGGACCTGCCGCTTTTCCTCCCTATTAACTTTTTTTAATGGGAGATCTTACTCGCAGCGTCTCCTCACCGCCATGTTGCTCCGCCCCCATCTTTGTTTGACTTCTTATCTATTTTCCCTCTCTTCATTTTCCCAGTGACAACTGCCCATTTATGTAAGTATAGAGTGGTCAGTAATAATGCATTATCAGCCCTGAAAAGTAGTAGGTTTTCTTTTTTTTATTGAAGATTTATTTATTTATACAAGAACTGGGGTACAGGCCAGATGCACGGGAGGGGGAGAGGATTCACCAGAGACAGAGCAGGGAACAGAACAGGCAGATTGATGAAATGCACTGTTGAGGGGAGATGCGGGTGAGAAGGAGAAGTCTGCCGCGCCATGTGGGACCTTTGCTGGCCAGCCGGGATCCAACCGGGACAGCTTCACAGCACTGTGCTCAACCCCTGCTCCACCAGGGGAAGCCCAGTAGGCGTTCTTATGGCGATCACTAGTTTTCTAGCAGGAAATACAGACAAAAGTCTAGTAGGATTTTGTGGTAGGATGTGCAAGCAAGACAGCATTTTTAGTAACTTGAGTCTGTCCCAAATGCTGTATGCAACTAAAACCACATCTTGTCTTCTAATGAGACCAGGTTTTTGCCTGTGTTTTTGCAAGAGGAACAGATCTCTATTAGGACCCCACTTGTTCCTAATATTGATAACACATTATTACTGGTAACTTGACTTTGTAGTTCTGTCCCTTTCTAGGAAATAGTATACACAAATTCTTCACTTAGAGAGCTGGTCTTACTAGCAATTCGTAACCTCAGAGCAAACCACAATATAACTGCTTTTGTACAGAAGACAGAGGGTTGGACCGGTGGGTTACCACTTACTTAGGACATCATGCAACACCTGATGGCTGCTGGGAATTGCCTGGGGCTATATTGGTTAAATCAATATGTATTTCTTAAGTAGCCCTTTTATGTCTACCTGCTGATTTGCATAGCTATGCTTAGTTTTTGTTGTCTTAAACAAGAGCTCTTTCATTTCCATAAATTCTTTTATGTAATTGGTTGACTTTACTTTGTAATTATTTGGTATAATTTAAGTTCTTTATTTTTGATATATCTTTTGAGTGAAATTTCAGGAAAAAAGGCATTGTACTCCATGCTTTCAGTCATATAATATTCTTGGAGGTTGAGGAATTTCTATACATGTACATTACAGCAAATGGAGTCCTGTTTACTAGTCCATGTTGCCCAGTGGAGGCAACATGGAGGAACAAGAATCAATAACAAATAACAAATGTAGTGGATGAACTAAATGCTCTGAGTGGTAAAAATAACATACTCAGCAGAGGGACCACAAAAGTCTTCCTGGGATTTGAGGCTGGTTTTAGAAGAGATGATGCTTACACTCAGTATTAAAGAATGTATCAGATTTAAACAAAAGAAGAAGGTAGGGAAGGGGCCCAAAATAAAATTTTGAACATTTCAAAGAGAAATTTCTAGGTCAGTGAATATAATTTATTTTATAACAAAGAATATTTTTCACCTTTAACATATAGTTGCCACAACTGGAACAAAAAATTCACTGGCATAAGAAAATTGGCCTTAGGCCCATCTTAATTTCTTCTTCAGCAGCCCTTATAGTACAATATATATGTAAACACAATTTTTTTTAAAAGGAAAATTGTTAGTATCGGAGTGATGTTGTAATGTACCTAAAATATTTAAATGTCAATGTCCAAATAAGCACTGCTGTTTTGAAGGTCAGTCAGCCTTAAGATAATGAAAAATGGCAGCTGATTAATTTTTTGTAGTTATGCTTATTTTATGACACCCCAGATGTTTCCTGCTCCTCCATTTAAACACTAAACACACTGCAAGGCATAAACATATTTGTTTTCCAATGTGCAATTAAAAATGCTGAACTCCGGAGACCAAAAGTAATATTATTTGACCTTGTGTGGGCTGTAGTGACTATATTCACCAACTAAATTATAATAAAACAAATAAAAGGTTAATGCAATTGCTTTGTTTCTTTTAAATTCTCAACAAAGTATAATGCTAATCAAATATTTTTATCACTGCTTTTTTGTTTTTCTCTCTCCCATTCTATCTCAATTTTGCCCTAGATTTACACTGTATTTAAGCTTTAACCCCATTTTTTAAAAGATTTATTTATTTTTGCATACAAGAGCTGGGGCGTAGGCCAGAGGTGTGGGGGTGAGAAGATTCACCAGAGACAGAGTGGGGAACAGAACAGGCAGATGGACTGAAATATACTGCTAAGGGGAGCAGTGGGCGAGACAGGAGAGGTCTCCTGCACCATGTGGGTCAGCTCCCTGGTCAAGGGTCAAACTCTTGCTGCTGTGCTGAGGCTTAATCCCTTGCACCATCAGGGAGGCCCCCCCTTTTTTTTTTCAATTCACATCACATTACTCACTTCCTCTTATGTATATGTATGTGTTTGTATTTATTTTATTTTGGCTAGTTTTTCACTAATGTGCAATTTTCACTAATAATGTTACAAGAATTAAGTTTGAAAAATATTCCTCACCTATCATTTAAAAAAAAATACTGAGGTATAATTTCACACATTTAAGTTGTATATATATATATAAGTATATGACCATGATCATGACAAACATAATTATCATTCTAAAGGGGTTTCCACATCACCAATTCCCTTCCCCCCAGCCCCAGGGAAATCACCAGTTTTATAATCTTTCTATACATTGGCTTGGAATTTCTGCTTCTAGTATTTTCTATAAATGGAATTATTCACTATGCTCTTGACTTGATTTACTCAGCACAGTTTTTTTTTAAATCCATCCATGTTATTGGCATGTACCAATAGTTATTTCATATTTTATTGTTAAACATTATCCAATTTTCTTGATATAGCACAGATTGCTTATACCTTCATTAATTGATTTTTATTTGTAAGGAAAACTATTATGATCAATATGTGCAAGTCTTTGTATGGACACAGGCTTCAGTTTACCTTCTAGGAGTGGATGGTCTAGATCATGTGGGAGTTGTGTGTTTAACTATTACAGAAACTACAGAACTTATCCAATATTATTTTACTAATACAGATTTCTACCACTGGTGCATGTGAATTCTACTTCATTTTTATGCATGACATTTAGAGTGGTCACTCTCTCCAATTTTTTTGATTCTAATATGTGGGATATGGTATCACGTAGTAGTTTCAGTTTTCACTTTCTAACTATTGATGCTGACAATCTTTTCATACACTTACTCTCCATTTTCCTCTGTAAAGAATTTTTCCCAATCTTTTGCCTATTTGTTTTAAATTGGGTTATTTTGAGAGATCTGGGTATAAGCTCTTTATCAGAAATATGATTTGTATATTTTTTCTCCCAGTTTATAAATTGTTTCTTTTTGCAGTGTCTTATAAAGATCTGAATTTTAAAATTTTAATAAATTCCAGTTTATCATTTTGCTTATTCATGCACCTTGCTTTTGGAATTATATCTTTTAAAAAATGTTTCTGTCAACCAAGGTTATAAAAGATTTCCCTTTTTTCCCCCTAGAAGTTTTATAACTGTATATTTTACATTTTGATGAACTTTCCCATATGATGGGAAATATGGATCAAAGGCTTGATTTTTTTTCAAGTATAGATAACAATTGGTCCAGCTCTAAAATGGCCTTACAATTTTTTAAAAATAGTTGCCCATATATGCATGAGAAACATTTTGGAGTCTTTGTTCTGTTAGGTTTGATTGACCTATTTATCGGTCTCTATGACAATTTCACATTGCCTTGGTTACTGTACCATTATAGTATTGAAATTAGTGTGACTTTTTTCATCTTTTACAAAATGTTTTGGCTGTTTTAGTCCTTTGCATTTCTATATAACTTGAAGTAGAAGTATTATGATTTATTTTTAAAAATGAAATGAGTGAAGATTAACTCATAATATACATCTAATACCCTAAGTACATGCAAAGTAAAATATATATATATATATATATATATATATAACATAAGGAAGCACTGGTTTTAAGTAACACCAAACAAAGGATAAACTGTTTAAAATTGCTCTGGTTGAAAAATTGACAAAATAAATGCATTGATTTGATTTTTTGTCTAAAGTGACTATATATTTTAAATAAATGAAGATTTTTATCTTCAAGACAGTTATAATGTCTCACAACCGGGAAGAATGATCTTGTTCAACTCTGCTCCTGAGCTTCAAGGAGACAAGATGTTTGCACAGAACTGAAACATCTATAGTAGGGCAAATTTAAAATTCACAGCAGTTATACCCTGAAGAGCAGATTTCACAATAAACTCATCTGTATCTCCAAACTTCACTTGGTAAAAAAGGCATTCCTGAAGAAAGAATTGAGCATGCTATTACTACTAATATATTTCACTTTATGCAATATAAACTTATCTATATCTGTACTGGAAATATAGCATGGCATCAAATGTATTTTAATCTTTTGTCATACTTTGGGTAAATGCTCATCTTCCACATCACCATCTTAATGAAGTTTATTTTCCCTAAAAAAATCTGGACTTCATTCAGTGACCTTTAAGAGACTGTGAATTTGAGATAATCATTTTAGCAAGGATCTTAATTTCCATACTTGAAAAGGAAAGTTTTAGATATTAATGTACATTTTAGCACCCCAAATATTAAACTCTCTCATATCTACTGATGTTTTGAAAGCAATAGATGTACAGCATCAGTCAGCATGTTAATAAAGGTGCAGAAGACCCAGAAACTCTGGTTCAGAAATAACTATAGAATAGCTGAGAAAATGTATGAATAGTCATGCTTAGTGAGGATAACAATTACTCTGAAACACCTTTTCTTCCTATTTCAAGGTCTATGTGCAAAAAATAGTTGAAAGATACAGTAGCAGGTCCTCTTCATTAGAAACAAATTTTCTAACCTAGGATACCACTAAACAATGCAACAGAGAAATGATTGATTAAAATCTACTTTCTCTGAATATTAATAATGGCTTGCTTACTCTAGATTCTACCTTTCATTCATGTTCATTAAGCCTTATATAAACCATTGTTTTTTAAACAGAATGTTCTAAGTGTCCTTGAGAAAAGATCTAAAAATTAAGCATCCACTTTATACTATCTATCCTGCTAACATGGGTAGAAGAATGGTAATAATGTTCACATCATCCTCCACACATCCTTAATCAGTCACCGAAAAGTGACTGCCTGGTTCCTCTCCTGTAGTGATGTTCTTTCCTCCTAATACCCTTCCAATTATTTTTTGAAGGGCAGTCTTGTTATATCACTACCCAAATGAGGATGGGTTTATGATTTCTTTCATTTAGAAACTTGGAAGTACTTCTTGCACTGCAGAAAAGTTTGGTAGAAATATCAAACAGAAAGCACAGTAAGAGTAAGTAGCAGAACAATAACACTTCTGTCTGTATAGATGGACCTGTTTCTGTTAATATGTGTGACAATATTTTTGCAAAATGTTACAATGATACAAGCCTTGCTATTGAAGTCACATAACACAAAGTTAACCAAAAATAATGTATATACTAATGAAGAGAACTTTAGTTGCTTAAATGGAAAAAGAATACCATCTTCATAGTTTACTACAGAAAATGTTTAGCCCCTTAAAAGAATAGGCCAGGGCAACATCCAAGCTCTCTTTGAAATCTGGGTATTCCTTCTATATGAACAAATAAAATGAATTGACCACATTACAATTTCTTTTCTAATTTTCTAATTCATCTTTCATGTTAATATATCTTTGCCACTACTATCAAGGAAATTTATGAAGATACCTGTAAATAATTCTAAACAATATGTTAATTGAGACCTTAGAATCATGAGTTGATAAAGATTTCAATACTATTTAGAATAAAGTCCTCTTAGCTGAAGAAAATAAAGTTAAAATGCTGTTAAATTTTGTTTTATTTTCCCAATATTGTAAGTAGAACATTTCTGAAAATTTTAAATTCCCATGTATGCTTGATATGTTTGAGATGTATCTGTTCCTAATTAGCTTTATATGAGTAAAGATCAATTTGAAATACATGACTATCTTTTAATAAGGAGATGTACATTCACTTATTCTTAAAATTTGAGTAAATATGTATTAAGACATTGTAGTACTGCTTTAACTGGGCATGGCCTTATTAGATTTTCAATTTTCTTTCCAGGAAAGAGAAAGAAAAGAATTCCACGGAAATCTCACAGAGGAGAGTAGGTGACAGACATAATTATGGAACTGGAACAGCGCCAGAACAGAGGCTAACATCCTGATTATTAGAGCAGCATCTTTTACAAGATGTGATTTCAGATGAGCCTAATCTATCAGTTCCAGCTTCTCTAAAAATTCTCTTCAAATTCCTGGTAGACCCAAGGTTACCTGGTAAGATAACTGATACATTTTCTTATTAGAACATTTAAACTTACAAATTGTTGTTAATATGTAAACATACCATTCTGTTTTCTGTGGACCTCAGGCAGTTACCCATAGACATATGGGTTTAGGAGGTCTTAGAGGACTCATAATTTTCTATGATCAAAGATAAAGGTAACTCTTCTAGAACACTGAGGAGTATCAAGAATCAAGTGTGGTGAGTTCTATAGTTCAACCAGGTTTTAACTCTGAGAAAGAACTTTTCATTCATCTATCTTTCATTTATTAAATTTTGTCTTCACCATGCCTTAGGTGCCATAGTAAAGTAGTTGAATATATATATATATACATATATAAATCATCTTACCTCAATTCATAAAATGAGGCTTGACGTAAGAGGCATAAAACTTTGCAGACTCCTCTCTAGTATAGATACACGTGTGTATGGATGGACAGATAAATACACATAGATATGTCAATAAACATTTCTTAAGTGACTAAATCATACATTGTGGAATGGGAATTAAAGTCTTCAGGCCATAAGCTAGAACTTTCCTTTAGTAAGAGAGAAAAAGATTTCACAGATCTCTGAAGTTGTTGGGATTATCATAAAGTTTCATAAAGGAAATTAGGTAGAAATATTGGCTATGTAATCAGGTTACTGTCCTGATTTGTAAACACTGAGGTCTGAGTGATCGAAATGACTGCACATAACAATGAGGACTTAGTAAGGATGGCTCATCACACAGGTAATTAATATATAAGTAAAATATACAAATAACATAAAAATTAAATGTATTTAATTATAACAGTATACATTTATATATGATAGTAGTATAAAATTCATAAAGTATTGGAAAAAAATAATGGCCCCAGTATTTTTTACATTTGCTAATTCTCTTGTATTTTTGTCACAAGCTTCAAGCAAATTTTTAAAGATACCCATAAACAATTTTAAAAAACATGTCAACCCAGAGACCCTTACCCACTATTTATATTTAAAAAAAATATATATATATATATATATATATATATATATATATATATATATATATGTAATAGTGTTCTCAAACTCCTGCCTGGAAGATGCCAGGGTTAATAGAGTTTGCAGAAATCACTTCATCTTGAAAAACAAAAAAGGAAGAAAATGTTTCTACCAATTTAAATTTCTCTTTCTCAATAGATTTTTTTATGTGTTAGTTCTGAATACATCAAATGAATTTTGTTTTTGTGCAAGTCACTCCGCCCTAAGTGGCATTCCTTTACTCACCTTTGTGTTAAGGAAGCTCATTAAGTGATATAAAGTGAAAAAATATATCTAGTTGGATCCAAGTCGCAAAATAAGCATACAGCTAGCTGCAATTGACAGAACTTCCCTGGGAAAGGTTGACTTGCTATATGTCAGAATATTTAAATGTCAAAAGCATATACTTTATTATATTTATATAATATATATTTATTATATGCAACCCAAATTGGTCACTATCACATAGTAAACCAGGAAGATTTTTGACATCTACTAGAAATCTGTTTCAATTACAAGTTCGTCACTTGTTAAGAGTTACTTTTTATGTTAGAAATCTTATTTTGTGAGATATTTTTACCAAAGTAACATTGGTTTACAACATTTTGTATGATTAAGGGGTATAGGTTCATACCTCTTTAGATATATGTTACCTTCTCCACAATCTTCCACCATAGTCCATTGGCTCGTCCCTATTTTGCCCCTCACCTTTTACACTCACCCATTAGCAGCCTTAATTCTGCAGATATATTTCTAGGGTTTATCCCCCCACAATGTTTTTTCATTTCCTTTGTTTTGTTTGTTTATATTCAGCATGTGAATGAAATAATCCAGTAATTGCTTCTCATTCGTATTTCACTTGGCATAATCTCCAGTTTAACCTTGTTGTTACAAATGGCAAGATTTCATCTTTATTTTTTTTTTAATAGACCAGTGGTGCCCCATTGTGCATATACACTACATGTTCTTAAATCCCCTCACCTGTCATTGGATACTTGAGTTATTTCCCTGACTTGGCTTTTATAAATAAGCTACATTGAATATAGGAATGCATTCATATGTGCAATTATGCAAATCAGTGTTTTGTGTTCTTCAGATAGATACCAAGGAGTACAATTACTGGATAATCTGGGAGATATTAATATTTTAAAGAAATGACATAGTGTTTTCACTAGTGGATGGACCAGTCTACATTCCCCATTCCCACCAATAGCTTGAGGGTTCCTTTTTCATCATGCAATTGGGGAACACTTGTTATTTCTATTTGATTTTGTTTTTGGCATAGATCATTCTCATGGGGTATCCTATTGTGGATTTGATTTGCATCATGACAAGTGATGATGAATATATTTTCATGTCTTTTCATTTTACTGATACTTTCTTTTGCTGTGCAGAAGCTTTTTACTTCAATGTCAACCCATATGTTTTATGTCTTATGTCTATTTTTTTTTTTTTTGTTTCCCTTGTTGTTGGAATTAAGCCCCACAAGAAATCACTGAAATCAAAGTCATGGGGTGTTTTTTTCCTATAGTCTGTTTTTTTTTTTTTAATGATTTCAGGTCTTATTTCCATGCCTTTAATTCATTTTGAGTTTATTTTTGTGTACAGTGTGACATTGTGGTCTAGTCCCATTGTTATTGCATGTGGCTGACCAGTTTTTCCACCACCACTTGTAAAAGAATCCCTCCTTTCTGCAGCATATATACTTGGCTCCTTTGTCATCCATGTAAGTGTGGGTTTATTTATGTCCTCTCATTTCTATACCATTGGTTTGTGTGTCTATTTTTATTCTACTATTACACTGTTTTCATTACTATAACTTTGTAGAATAATCTGAAGTGTGGGAATGTGATACCCCCATTCCTTTTTGTCAAAATTGCTTTGGCAATTTTGTGCTTCTATATAAATTTCAACAATGTTTACTCTATATCTTTAAAGAACGCCATTGAAACTTTGATAGGGATTTAATCTATATATTATTTTGTTATCAAGTTACTCTGTCATATTTCATTATTACATTATTGTGACAAGCATGTAAGCAAAGATACAGATCAATTTCATCATATTTTACATGTTGCTTTCTTATAGCCACGATTACCTCTCTCCTCCACCACCTCTGATTCCAGGCAACAACTTATGTTAGCATTACTATAATTTTGCATTTCAAGAATATTGTATACTATATAGCAAATAACATTTTAAAGGTGTTTTTTTGCATTCAAGGTAACTTTCACAGTGGACCTAATCAAGGTGTCATGTGATCAAACTCTGTAATGATGAGTAGTATTCCATGACATACATATCTGCTTAACCATTCACTTATTAATATTTCTAGTTAGTATCTATTACAAAGTAAGCTGCTACATTTACATACATACTTTATGTGTAAACACAAGACTTCATTTATTAGATATAAATGCTTACCAGCACAATTTATGGATCCTAGGGAAGAACATGTTTCTACTTTTCCAGAAATGCAAACTGTATTTTAAGAATGACTGGACTATTTCACCTTCCCTGAAGCAATGCATAAATGAATGAACCATTTTCTCCAGTTTCACCAGCATTTGGTATTACTATAATTATTTTTAATTTTAGTCATTTTGATAGGAGGTAGTTATGTTTCATCTTTCTCTTTAATAGCTAATGCTGTTGAACTTGTATTAATGGGTTTATTCGATACATATATAGATACTCTTTTGTGATGTGTCCGTTAATTTATTCCTCTAGCAATGATATATTGTGTTGATGTCCTTAGTTTGGTAATGTTTAATAGAGAAATTTCTCCAGTTTATTATTTTTTTCAAAATCAACTGATTAATTCTACAGAGTGTGCCTTGACTTGTTGTAGTTTAACTTCAGTAACAAAATCTTAATTTTTGTTGTAAGGAATAGGGAACAATATTAATTTGGGATTGTTGTGAAGATTAAACAATATACCAAAATTAAATAAAAGTATTAAGTAATATAATACATAAATATTAGTTTCCTAATTCCTAGCTCATGTTTGACCTTTATATCATAGTAACTGTTAATACCATAAATCAAAAAAATAATTCATAGAAATTGGGATACAAATATGCAATGAGAAAACATGGAGCCCACCAAATAATTTACCCAGGGAGCCAATCTAAAGAATACAATGAGGTAAGAGTATAAATTGTACATTATGGTTAAATATTTAAAGAGACTATTGATTAACCTCTTAGAATAAACTTTTCCCCTTGATTTCCAGTTTTGTAAAAGAACTACTTAAAAAGATTTTAAAAAATTAAGTTGAAGTTTTCTTTCTATTGTTGAACAGAATTTCCAAGAACTCATGTGGATTATAATTGCATTGCTTTCAATTTAACTGAAATACTGACTTAGTATATTATCATTTATAAATTATGAATTTGTTATTCAGGATTGGCATAAAAGTAGAGTAATCAACATTAGAGCAGAATTCTTGCCTTTTCATCATATCCACAATACTTCATTGTAAACACTTGGGCAGTCGTCTTTGTTCTGGGTAATTTCTAAACATCTTGAGAACAGTGAAGAAAGGGAAGCAAAATCATCTACTACAGAATTTACCAATCACACATGTATAAATTACACATGTACTTGCATAGTTTTTGTGAGAAAACTATTATTTTTTCTTTCTAATTAAAAAAGAGGATAGGATAAACAAGTTACAATGACTCAAAGTATCTTTAAAGTGTGAGAGTCTATAAATATGAATCTGAATCTCTCATGATATATGAACATTTTAGAGTTCAAACTTTTCTTCATTGTTCTTGGTTCTACTGTGTTCTTTTTCACTGTCTTTTTTTTTTTTTCTTAGAGACTTCAGAACTTGACAGCCCTGTCTTCCTTTATACTGCTTAAGTAAATAGCTTCATGGTATTCCAGTATCTTCCATGTTTTTCCACATCAAGAAATAATTAGTTCTGTGTGTGCACGTGTGTGCATTTCTTGAATTTAAATGGATATGCGCAAAGCAGTTTTGTTAGGCTCAGACATCTTTATTTGTTCTATATTTCAACTAAAAACAAAGATCAACTTTGTTACTACTACTACTACTACTGTTCTTTCCCATAGCTGAGTTTTTTCTTCCCAAAATATATTTAGAAATATTATTGTATACATGAAAGTACAGTAACTGGCTTTAGAATTGAAAGCGTGGCGTGCTGTTATATATTCAGTTAAAGATATAGTACAGAAACTTATAGCAAATTTTCTGAATTTCACTATTTTTTCCATTCTTTATCTGATGGATATGACATTTTTAAATGACTGATATAATACAGTAATTCATACTTAAACAGAAAATGTTTAATATTTACAGGTTTTCACATTTGTTGTTTTTTAAATAAATCAAGACACATCAATATTAACTTTGCATCAAAGTTGTATCAAGTTATCAGCCACAAAACAGACTGAATAGTAAAGCTATTATTTAAAACTGTTCATATACCAATATATGAAATTTTTGGATTGCCAATGATTTTTCCTCTCCTATGCCATGTGATAACATAAAAAAGATGTGGCTATGGAAAATAACAAAAAAGGAGCATGCTACAATTTCTACAGTTAGCTGGAGTGTAGATATACCTGATATTCTTCAGGATTGAGGTGTTTTGACACACATGCTTTTCATTCACCTGAAACAGATCATTCAAATGAGAATGTTAAATTATTTGAGCAAATATTTTGTGAAAGTTTGCAAGGCTGGAACATTGACTTTGACTTTCATCAAAACAAAAACAGATAAGCATAACATCTGCAAACTATAGTAGATATAGGCCAACTAATATTTTAATTCAACCTTCCTAGAAGGATATATTATCTTAAAAAATATTTCTAAGTTCTTTGTAGGCATAGTTTTTGGATTCTAGAACAAAATAGAATGCTTAATGATGAAATATAGATACCATTGCATACAAAATGTATCAGGTCTCAAATTACTCATGGGCACACAAACCCCGCCTCTGGCATGTATACACACACATGCATTGAAATACATCTGAATAATGTATTTCAAAGGTGACAATATGTAATAGACAAGGCTGTCAAAGACATTCATGATTAATTCATAAAAAATAATTTTCATGGGAAAAAGAGTATATATATTGGGTCAAAGTAAATAAACTTTCCACATATAGCATACTACTTTTTCAACGATAGTGATGTAATTCTAGAACAATGAAAGGAGAATTAATAACTGTTAATGTTTAATTTATTAGCTAGAAGGACCACATCATAAGCTGAATACCTATACCTTATGCAGTGCCATCTTGACGAGCTCCCATTGTTGACAGTAAGGTATTAAATTTCCCAATTATTATTGTAATGCTGTTTAATCCACCTTTTAGTTCTGTTAGTGATACATATATAGCACCACTCTCTAGTACATAAAGATTGATCACATTTATATCTTTTTGATTGGTTGTCTACTTTGTCATTATGCAATGACATTCATTTTTTTTACCATTTTTAAAGGTTATTTTGTCTGATGTAAGTGTAATTATACCTGCTTGTGGTTAGCATATCCCTCACATATCTATTTTTATTGCTTTGCTCTCAATCTATCTGTATTTTCAAAGCTGCAGTGAGTATCTTGTAGCAGCATGTTGTTGAATATAGTTTTTTGTTTTTTTTTAAACCATTCAGTGTCTTTGTTTGAATAGTATTACTTTTTGGCTAGAGTAATTATTCATGACTTAACAAAAATAGTCAAAATAGCAATATTAGTATTTGCTGACTCTCACTGACCTGTTGTTTCTTGCTTTTCATCCTGCTGTCTTCTTTTGTGATTTGGTGATTTCAGATCAGCATACTTGACCTTTTATCCACAATATAGACATTCCTTTGTGTAAACTGTTACTTTTAGTTGAATTTCTTTCATTGCAATATGTTACATAGATATAGACACCTACAAAAAATTACTGAAATGTAAAGTGAACACATCTGTAGTCATTATTCAGCACAACACTGTCACCCAGCTCTCACCCAGAAACCCTTATTTGTACTAATATTACTTTTATTTTATTTATTTATTTCAGAATCCCTGTAAAGTAATGGACACTCCTACTCATCCTAAAATCACTTCCTGGCATTTCTTTATGGATTCAGCACCTAAATTTGTATTTCTAGTTACTGTGATTTAGTTTTCCTCCATAATTTTCTTGGTATTTTTAGTTTCCCTCTGATGCTTTGCATACAGTTATAATTTTTCTCCACATCTTTGTGTTTGGAGGTTTTTATAGATACTTTGTGATCTATTTTTTTACTGGGTAGAATTTTCATATTTCAGATCATTTCAACCACTACTTTACTGAAATATATAATACAAATTTATTATATCTCTGTATTTGTATAATTATGCATGTTATAAATACTGTCCACAGATTTTTGGGTTTGCTATCAGGTTGTTCTGCTTGGATTTTTGTGAGTTCCCATATAAAACAAACATGATACTTTCACTACATCAATTTATAACCATTATTTGATTTATTTCTTGAATGGTGAGCACAACTAAACTTAAACAGGCAGGTTTTTAGAAGTTTCTTAGAAGATGTATGTTGTGACCCTCATATTGAGTAAACATATTTATCAGTGCTACCCATGAAGCTATCCATTTACTAGTGCTGTATCTTTCAGAATAGGGTGCTTGTACTCATGTATTTATTGCTAAATTGGTAGGTCCTGTATAATGTTTTCCTTTCAGAGGAACAGATGAGATTCAAGAATTCCTGAGATGAGTGATATTGCCTTTTTCAAAAAAAAAGAAAAAGAAATTTCTTCATATTTGAATTAGAGCACTAAAAGATTCAGGTAAATGTTAAATATAGCCGCTGATATACATAATTAAGTACCTAGAATGTAGTCAGAATGAATTTAGATTATATTTAGGTAGTAAAACCATTTAGAATTTTACCTTAGCTTTAATATGCAAAAGATTATTTTTACCAGCAAAGTCCTGAGAACACAAGGGAGTTCCAAGTCCCCATGTGAAATCCTAAAGAGCTTATGAATTGTTGTTTAATATTTGAACACCTATAATGTGCTCATATCATTTCATCTTCTCTGAAGTAGATACATCTCTAAGAGGGTGCACAATAGCAGCTTGGCTGCAAAAAGTGAAAATGAAATTGTCATGTTTAATCACTTCCCTTCCTGAGAAGAAAGATTTAAGCATGTGAAAATGGAATCACTCAAGTCAGAATTAGGCCAACTACTGTGACTAATATCTCCATGATGAAATAGGCTTGCTCATTTTGTATTCCAAGCAAGCTAAAAGCAGCACAGTGTATGAAACATAATAGATACCCAAAAGTTTCTTTTTGAGAGAAGGCATGAATCAATGATTGGAAGGATATTTTTTTCGTGATATAATGAGTGAATGATTGAAGAGATAATCTGATATCTTGACTAAGAGGTAGAATATGATAAAAATGTTTAATAACAGGGAGTGAGAACGTAAGTCAGGAAAGAGTATAAATTTTTAATCAGATAAACTTGTATTTGAAGCTCATCTGTCACTTTATTACTGTGAAACATTGAGAAATTGTTGTCATAAACATTATTTTATTGAGGTAACATTGCAGTATAACATTATAAATCAACATGCAATTTTTATCACTCACCCGACAATTGAATTGACTCGTTTTATATAATTTACCCACCATCTTTTACCCTTCACTTTTGGTAACCACAAAAGTGATCTTAAATAGCATTTGACCTTTCATTTCTATCTGATATCACTAAGCATAATACCGTCTATGTCCATTCATATCACAAATGGTGGGATTTCACCTTTTTTACAGCAGAATAGTATTCCATTCTGTGTATAGCATTTTTTTATCCAATAATCACATCATTTAGCTTGTTTCAAGCTATTGATCAGTTTATAGAATACTGCAGTGAACATGGGGGTGCATATATCTTTGAATTTTTTAATGGGGGTGAACACCTAGAAGTGGGATACATGAGTCATATGAAATTCCTTTTGAATTTTTTTATAAATATCCAATTGCCTTCAAAATTCACAGGATCAATTTATCCCACCAGTCATGCATAGGGTTCCCTTACCTCTAACCCTTCTTTCTTGTTTATGTACTTATTTATTTATTTTTGGTAATAGCCATTAAAATAGCCAGGTAATAGCCAGGTGTGAGGTAATAGCTCATTGTGTATGTGTTGTTTTTTTTTTTTTTTTTCCAAGTAGAAATAGATGATGAGTATGTTTTTGTGTGTGTTAGTCATCTATATGTCTTCTTTGGAAAAGTGTCTAATGAGTTCCATATTTTATAATTGTGTAGTCTCATTATTGAAATTTGAATTCTTTACAGTATACTTTGAAGTTCGGAGTGTGATACCTCTGATTTTGTTCATTTCAGGGTCTTTTGTAGTGGCAGTTACCTCTGATAACTTTTTGGTTATTTTTATGTGAGGAATGTCATTGGAATTTTGATAGGGCTATATTGAATCTGTATATTGCTTTAGGAAATATAGATATTTTAACGATGTTAATTTTTCTAACATTAGTACAGTATATCTTTACATTACCTGTTGTCTTTTCTATTTCTTTCAGCATGTCTTAAAGATTTTAGTGTGTATGTCTTTCACCTCTTCGGTCAAATTTAATTTTTGATGCAATTGTAAATGGGATTGTTTTCCTGATTCGGCTTCTGTATAGAGATGTAACATTTTTGTATATTAATTTTTAGCCTGTCACGTTAATGTATATTAAGTTTTTTTAAATGATTTAAAATTTTATGTTATATATATTTTTACATTATTTTTTTCATTTTAGCACAATGTATCCATTTTCATCTTGGTTATATTCCCCATACAATTCCCTTCTTCCCCTCTCCCCCCCATAGTGTGTCTCTGGTTTATAGTTGCTTGTTGATTTTGATTTTTACTTATAATTTTTTTTTTATTGCGTCTTCAGCTCTTGGCTCCATTGATCACTGAATTGTTTCTATTTCTAGTTCATTCTTTTATGTTCTAATTTGTATTAGTTTCTTTCTTCTACTGATTTTTGACTTCTAAGTTACTTTGGCAATAAAAATTTAACCTTATGCCTAATCTTTTTACCTGAAGTAGGCCTATATTGCTATAAACTGTTCTTAATTCCACATAAGCTGCACTCCATAAATTCTGATATGTTGTGTCTTCATTTGTCTCCAGACATTTTTTGGGGCTGTAATCTAAAAAGATACTTGATAAAATTTCAGTCTTCATAAACTCTTGAGACTTATTTTGTGTCCCAAAGTATGGTCTAATCTGAAAATGTTTCAAAAACATCAAAGAGAATATGTAATCTGGCATTTTAGGGCATAATGATCTGTAAATATTAAGTCCATCACATCTAAATTAAGGCCATTTTTTCCTTGTTGATTATCGTTGCTGTAAGTGAAGTGTAAAAATTCTTCTGTGATTATTGCATTGCTGTCAATGTCTCATTTTGTCTGTTAACAATGTTGAGACCTATCTGGTGCATATATATTGGTGTTATGTCATCTTGTCACATCTTTCCTTTTATTATATAATGTCCATTCTCTCTTTGCTGCATATTTATTTACATGAATTATTTCTTCATCCTGTGTTAGGTTGTTAATCATAATGTCCATCTCATTCTCCTATTACTGTTTGGAAATCTATTTAATATAACTGTTCCTCACTCATTTTCATTACCACTTGCTCACTGGATTGTCCTCCAAGCTTTAACTGAGTTTGTTTGTGTTTTGTGCCTATTTAGATGGCCAGGGTACAGGTGCCAGTAAGAGGAATTGGATAGGAAAGAAAAAGGCTATAGGTCATTGAAAGGTCTCTGCCAATGAGGTAGGATGAGTTTCCTTGGAACAACAAAATGTTGTACTTTATTTTGAAATACACTGAACCACTCTATATACCTTTTCAACAGTTAAGTTGATTATTGAAACATACGGGCTACTGACATTTATTTTTTTAGTTTGTCTCTTATGGTTATTTAAGATACATTTCCATTGTCTTAACTAGTCTATTGAATTTTGTTTAAAGGTTCTTCTGAGGCTATAATTTAGTATGTAAAAGATCTATTCAATGGTCTGATCTCAAACTTGTGGTAGGCCACATTTTTACCTCCTCTTCCTCCTCCTAGTTGGATAATTGAAGTGGTTGTTACATCTATATAAATATTGCAATGTTGCTTTATAATAACACCTTTAGTACTTTCATATTCAACTTGCTACTGATTTTCTTTCAATTTTTGACTTCAGTTAAGCTCCTTAACTGTCTTTCCATCTCAAAGGAGATCCTTGCAGGATAAGTTATTCTTTGTACTTTTTTTTCTTAGAGTACTCTGTCTCCTGTCATTCCCTGCTTTCCTGTATGGTTGCAATTGAGAAGTCCCTAGAGAGTCTAGTAAGTGTTCCCTGATAGATTACTCTGCTTGTTCTCAATGTATTTACTATTGCTTCCTTCTCATTGGCTTTCGAAAGCTTTACTATGTGTCAGTGAATATGTTGGTCTTGTATTATTTTGTTTGGAACTCTTTGGACCTTTTGAATCAATGTATCTGCTTCATATGTTCTCCTCCTTTTATTTGTGTGTTCTCAGGAGCACTGATTGTTTTTTGTGAAAAACATACTTTTTAAATTTTTGACAGTATAGTATTTCTCCCCTCAGATTTTACCCATAGTATATTACTGTAGTGCAGTGTACTCTTTCTTTTCTTTTAATTTTACATATGTTTTACATCATTTTTCATTTTTGCACAATGCATGCATTTTCATCTTGGTTGTAGTCCCCATTAAATTTGCACCCCCCTTGTTTTGATCCTACTCCCTTCTCCCCCGCTATAGTATGTCTCCGGTTTATAGTTGCTGGTTGATTTTGATTTTTACTTTATTATAATTAGTCCTTTCCCTGATTACTTATTTGGGTCTTCTAAATTCCTGCTCTATGTGAGACCTTCTGGTATTTTTCTTTTTCTTTCTCGCTTATTTTGCTGAGCATGATCCCTTCCAGCTCTTCCATGTGGCCGCAAATTGCATGAGTTTATCTTTTTTGATTGCTGAATAGTATTCCATTGTGTATATATACCACATCTTGATCCAGGCATTTATTTTTGGGTATTTGGGTTGTTTCCATAGCTTACTGATTGTGTGATCCAACAATTCCACTCCTAGGTAACTACCCAAAAACATTGTGCTCTTCCCCTATCTGTTTTCACCACTTCACCTTCCCTCCTGGATGCCTCAGATCTAAATTTTAGCTCCACATTTTTCTCTATTATTTGATTTGGTCTATTGTTAAGGCCCATTAGTTGCAACAGCCTCTTATATTCCAAATCTTAACTGCATTCCTGTTTTACATCATCCATTGTTTTTTTCTTAATTTAGCAGGCATACATATAACTGTTACCTTAAACCCTTCCTCAGGTATACTCTCCAGTTTTGCCACGTTTAGACTACTCATGGGATTTTTTGCTACCCTATCGTGGTACGGCCTTCTGTCTCTTCATTTTAGTTTTTTATGGGTTACAATAGGGAAATTCCTGTTCTTAACAGATCAAGTTTAAACCCCTCCTGCAAGAGACTGGTTATAATCCTAGTTCTTGTACCCGATTTTAAATAAGTATCCATTATTTCTTGCACCTATTTAGATGGGCAGTGTATAAGTATAGGTGTCAGTAAGAGGTATTAGGTAGGAAATGAAAGGTGGTGTCCAGTGAGTATTAAGGGTTCAATCTAACTCAGCTGTGGTTGTGTAATGAGGATCCACTGTGATCCAAGGCCTTCCCTGAACACTCATTGGCCAAGATTTCTCATTTAGTCTTGTACCAGCCTCAACTTCTAAGCAAGTGCTAGTGCTGGGTGAGACCTATATTTGAGATATGCTTAGATTAGATTCTGGGAATGTTTCTCATTGCTTTTCAGGTACAAAGCAAATCTCTGCTTGTCCTGGTTTTTGCACTAGGTGGGTGAAAGGCAGCTGTTTTGGATATCTAGCTAGAGGCTGCAGACCATAGCCTCTTCCAGAGAAGACACAGGTGATCCCAACTGGTTCTGCCCACCATCAGGTTCCAAATATGCTAGTGTGGGAGCCTTATGTACAAGCCATTAGTCATTACTCTGTACCCTTGCACAATATTGTGCAGTGAGTGGCCTGTTAAGTGTCCCTGAATCAACAGCAGAGGAGCTCCAGACAGTGGCTGCTCCTCTCCCTTGTGGGTTGTAATGCCCCAGTGTTGCTCCAAATGCAGTTCAGGTATAGATTTCCTATCCATTTCTGAAATCCTGTTACTCCTGATGTCTGGAATGGCCATCACTTTATCTTTCAGGCGTTGTTCTGTGACAATTTGGTATGGCTATTTGTGGGAGTGGAGTCTAGTGTCTTCACTCTGCAGCCATCTTGCTGAACTCCCACCCTCCTGATCTCATTTATTGAGTTATATTCACATTTTGAATATTTCTAGTTTACAGTTTCAATTTATGACTTCTATTTGATTTTCTACATTTGATAATCTTCATTGTCTTTTAGCATAGTTTTTGAAGATTTGTTTTCTCCTTGTGAACAGGTAGGCCATATTGCTATAAACTACCACTTCTGCTGCATATCATTTTGAGGTGTCAAGGGTCCTAGAGGTATTTTTTTCTACCTGTTTTTTGAAATCTGTATCAGTAACTTAGAATTGAGCTTAACTTTCACATTTCCACCAAGTGGTTGTACTATGACTTGATAGTTCTTGATTACTTTAATTTAGGTACCCCTTCCATTGGAAGGGGTACACAGGGGCCAGCCACTTGTATGGTTTTGCTAAATACTGGCCTGGTCCTTGTACTTGGCCCTGCTATTTAACCTTCTTTCTAGGGTGCTAAATCTGTGACTTGAGAGGCTCTGTTGTAAATACACCCATGGTCTCAGGGCTGATCCCCACTGGGGAGAGTAATTTAGAGCACTTTCTCTGCTGTCCTCCTTGCTCGAGTTCCTGCCTGTGTGGGGAACACCAGCTACTTTGGACTTCACCTTCATACCATATCAACTCTCCCTTTTGCAGGAACCTGGCTGGACTGTTTTTTTTAAATACAGATGCCTATAGGGATCATGAAGAATCAGGAAAACATGTCTCCACCAAGATATACAGTGAACTTCCAGTAACTGACCCAGAAACTGACTGAAAATTAATTCAAAATAACTGTTCTATAGGGAGCTATGAAAGAAGAGAGACAAGGAATAATGACACCAAGACAGTGATAGAAGATGTCCTTGTTTTCCTCTTTCATGAGGAAGACAACACCACTGTGTGTTCTATAGCTTGGGGGTGAGACTTCAGTGATCCACACAGGCACAGAAGGAAGATGTAAGCATTCATGTGATGGAAGGCAAGTGGAGTGTGACACATGGAGATGGTAGTCTGGGGTAGGAACAAAAATGTCAGGGTTGTCAGCCCAGTCAATGGTCCTGGGGAAGAAAGAGCAGAGACAGCATGGAGACCCACATCCTTAGCTCAGATTAAACAATCTTAAGTGCCCCATATTGGCTGCCACCCCAGCAAGGAAACAATAGAGAAAGCAATTTAGATTATACTCCCTTTGGGATCTGTGCTGGCACAAGGGAGTAAACCAATAATCAGGACACAACTGAGGATCAGGTCTGGGACCCAAAAAAGGGAAAATAAGAGCAGGGTCATGCTTAAGTAGCCGGCCCCGCAGCAGTTGCTGGTCCATTCTACATGGCTTGCCCTCTCCTGTGACTCAACGGTAAGTTAAGTACCCAAGGTAAGCAAGGGATGGTGACCAAAGAAACAGTAACCAAAAAATAGTCATAGAACCACCTGCTGAAAAAGCAGCTAAGCATTAAATTGCTGATATAGATTTAAACAAAGCATGAGAATTAATTTTAAAGGTTGTAGCCAAGATAATGGCAGAAAGGGCCTCCCTGTGGTGCAGCAGTTGAGCGCTGGCTTGCAAAGCTGCCCGCAGCCTCTGCAGTGCCAGTTCGATCCCGGGCACAGGGTGAGGGTCCCACAAGGTGCACATGCCTCTCCTGCCACCCAATGCTCCCCTCAATAGTGTATTTAGTCAGTTTGTCTGTTATCCCTGCTCTAGCTCTGGTGAATTCTCTCACCCAATCATGCTTCTGACTGTACCCGCTGCTTGTATAAATAAATAAATCTTAAAAAAAAAAGATAATGGCAGAAAAAGATACCAGGTGACCTGCAGGATATATAATGTCATAAAGAAGGAACTTCAACACTCCAGAAACTCAGATCATATTCTCCCATAGAATTAATATAACAGAAAATATAATAACAAAAGGCAAGATGATGTAGCTAATATTACTGGGGTACTACTTTGCATTTTATGGAAGTATGAAATCAATACATAGTATACCTCAAATATGTCTATTACATTTTAATAAAGGATCTTTATTTATAGGAGTTACATGGTTTCAGGTCTTACATCCAATTGGAGCTAATTTTTGTGAGTGGTCTAAGATAGGAGTGTAGTTTCATTCTTTTGCAGAAGAATGTCCAATTTTCCCAGCACCATTTGTGTCTATTCGCCACTGAGTAATCTTGGATCCTTTCTCAATTATTAGTTGACATATATGCATGGGTTGATTACAGGGTTCTTTATTCTGTTCCATTGGTCTATGTGTCTGTTTTTAGGTCAATACCCTAATACTTTGATTGTATAGTTTTATAGTAGACTTTGAAAGCAGGTAGTGTAACATATCCAGTGTTTTGTTCTTGGTGAGGATTTCTTTGGAGTATTTTTTTTGATTCTATGGGAGTAGAAAATTGTGTTTTCTATAAAAGAGTCTCCTTGCAATCTTTATAGGGATTGCATTTACTCTATAGATGATTTTTTATATTACAGACATTTTATCAATGTCTGTTCTTTCAACCTGTGAGCACAGTGCATCTTTACACTTGTGTTGCCTTCATTCTTTCACTGTCTTATAGTTTTTAGTGTAGAGATGTTTTATCTTCTTGGTTAAAGCTATTTCTAATTATTTTTGGTTTTGACCTATAAATTGATTGGTGTCTTTACTCTCATTCCTGATAAGATTTGGAAATGTTACTTAAATGACTGAGGCTTCTGAGGAAAATGGAAATCCAACTATCTTGTATTCCTCTTAGTCCAGTGATTATTTACCATATGCCATAACTGGAACCATAATTATCCTCCTATATCCTTAAACATCTTGCCATGCTAATTTTAATTAAATAGAAATTGCTTAGATTTTGAATACATATTCCCAGTGGATGCTTATAAATATTTGTATGTAAATTAGGTTAAAATGCAAATTAAGTAACTTCTACTAAAGGAGTAATACACTGGACTAAAGGTATTTTCAAAATGGATTTTGTGTGATGAAGATAAGTGACTATCAGGTAAGGTCAAATTGATCCCTCATCCCTTTTTCTTTTTCTCTTTCCTCCTTTATATTTTCACCATATTCCACAATCACATATAAAGTAGCATGCTTACCTATTTATGGTTCAAATTGCAGAGAACCCTGACAGCAAAAAATACATTAAGACAGGGCCAGTCATGTTATTAGAAAGGAAGCAACACATGGTTTTTAGTGAAAGCAAAGATTTTTGTGATAACAGTTTTTAAAACAATCTTCTTTGGTGGTATGTCATAAAGGAGTAATTGGAATATCATGAAGAGATTCCTGAATAATGGCCTATTGCTAGAGCAAATGGGTTTTTTTCAGGCTGTTCCTTATAGTGCTCTTTGATAGCATTTAATGTCAATATTAAAAGTGTAGTTCAGGGGAATAATTCTTTGGAGCAGGCCTATTGTGTGTTATTCTAGTGGACTGACTTGAAAGAATATAGATCACAGGAATAGCAAACTAAAAAACTAGATGAGTCACATTTCAAAATTTCCTGTAAATAGTGTCTCTAAACTCTGATAAGAACAGACAGGTGCATTTAATGACAAGATGTGTGCTTCTGCTTGGACTAACAAGGGGCAAAGTCATCTTCATGAACAGATTAAGAGGTTAATATACTTTTGTATTAAGAATCTAACCAGCATTTTTACTTAATTGGAGGCTTAATCACATATTACTTGTGACATCTGGAATATACTTGCTACACATTTTTATTTTTCATGGGTGCATATGAAATGTGCACATGCCACAATACTGTATGCTTAAACAATGTTTTTTATTTGAGTAAACCAAATAAAACTCCACCTTTTGCAATTAGCCATGAACACTAAACGTAAAAGCCATGAGTGACTTACAGGTGCCAGCTCATAGCTGTAGCCCTTGCATTAGTCATTATGTAGACTAATGGGGGCAGATACAATTGACCAAGAGTCCTGGAGATGGGATAGAGGAGATACCCATCCTGTCACTCTAATTTAACTATCATGCTTTTCGAAATCTGGAAGCATTACTATGGTTACACATTCCAGAAATCACTTATAGCTGTCTCTGTATTCATTAGTTTACAAATTCAGAGACATGGAGAAAAATAAACTGTGTCTTTTTGATTCTTAACCACAAGACGGGAACTAAGCTTTTGTTCCTCCAAAGTCAATTCTCTCTTAACCTATATATTTGTTTCTCTCTGGTGTTTATTTCATAACCTAGGCATGTGTATCTACACTGGAAATAAATTAAGATCAACTGAAAGGACAATGGTAGAAAAATAATTGTAAACAGGGGATTAGTTGAGATCTAGGCATAGATTTCTGGGTCCACAAAGACAACTAATCTGAAAGCACAAGGCAGAATCGCAGCTCTGAAAAAAAACAGAGCATGAAAGGAAGAAGGAGCAATTATCCAAGTAGTCTCTTGAGAAAGTATCAGAATATGATGTGTGAAAGTAAACGTGAAATCTGAGCTTATTGGGACTGATAATAGAAAGGAAACAAGAAGCAAACATGCCTGAGGCATTTCATTGAGAATACAGGGAAGGATCTTTTCCCTCAGCTTTCTTGACATCAAATAAGGGATGGGTAGTGAACACATCATGAAGCTGTAGACATTGCAATCAGGCATAAAATCTTCCTATGAATAAGCTACATTTATGAAGCTACTTAGTTATTAGGGTACAGAGATCATATATCAATAGATTAATGCAGATAATTAAGTGAGCAGTTGAAACTTAAGTAGCATTTGTCCATTTATATAGTAAAGCTAAATAAAGGGTAGTAGCATTGTTTTATTTGCCCTAACTATTCCAATGTCTTCAATATTGTAATTTATTTGATTGATTTTTTTTTGTTTGTTTTCTTCACCAGCTATATACTTATGAGGAAAAAAAGACCCAGTAACAGTGCTTTATCTAAATATCACTACACTGAAAGAAAAAAATATTAACGAGGAATCAACATTCTTACTACTGTTACTCTCATCCATAGTTGAAGAATATTGTAGCATATGTTGGGCAGAGTCAACAATGAGGTCTGGACAATTTAAGGAAAAACATGGGACTGGACAGAGGTGTGTGAACATATATGTTTCATTTAATCAATGAGCTTAAGAACACTTAGCCAAATGAAAACACTTTTATCAGTGTGTAGTAGTAAGAACTATTTAAAAAAGGAATGGACTGCTTCGTTGGGGATAATCCCAGTCCCTTACCTCTCTGCAGGTTTTTCATAGTGTCTGAAGGATCTTCTTGGTCTCACATTGATGATGTCTGCTCTGTAAATAGAGAAAATCAATTAATGCTTTCAATGATACATAGACACAAAGAACATCTTGTATTTATTACTTGGTTATCTTACATTAAAGGACATAGTCAAGGGCCTCCCCGGTGGCGCAGCGGTTGAGCGCTGGGTTGCGAAGCTGCCCGCGGCCTCTGCGGCGCCGGTTCGATCCCCGGCTGCTCCCCGGCCACCCGGAGGAGGGTCCCGCATGGCGCGCAGACCTCTCCTGCCGCCCGCTGCTCCCCTCAGCAGTGTACTTCGGTCCTTCTGCCTGCTCTGCTCCCCGCTCTGGCTCTGGTGAATTCTCTCACCCTCCCGCGCTTCTGGCTGTGCCCAGTGCATGTATAAACGAAACAAACAAACAGACCAGCAAACAAATAAATAAAGCATGCCTCTATACAAAAATAAAAAAAAAAAAAATAAAGGACATAGTCAAAAAGTCAGAACCTTAATCACACTTTTGTCAAATTTAAAGTTACTATGTAAGAGGTTTGACAAATCTCAGGAATGTTTTTCCTCATGTGAAAATCTAGAAATTTTATCACATTCATTTCTCTTTGGTAAAATGCAATCAGCGAAATGGTGAGCATGACTAATGTTTTCTTTCTGCTTGTTCTGACACAATGGCAATGAGTGTAATTGATAGGTGGAGGAGTTAGTAAGAAGAGAACAACACAAATAGCCTACTTTAGACTGTGGTTTCACCAATAAAAATAGCTGTATTCTATATTGTAAAAGATATAAATTTGCAACCAGAACTTAGTTCAAATTTTGTTTCTGACATTAAGTTAGTAATGTTAAGTAAAATATTGTTTCCTCCACTACTAAAGTGACATGTTCTTATGAATATTGCAATAGTATCTATTATAAGATGATGAGCTAAACTTGGTGTATTTTACCTAAACCATCAGTGTTCTATATTTTATGGTTATTTCTATATCTCCACTTTCCATAGCTTTTCTATTTTGTGACTTAAATTTTCCTTGTGGATATCAAAGGGGTGTGAGTTATTTCTAATACGATAACTACACAACATACAAAAAGTTTGAGATAAAGCATTATACAATGAGGCTGATGTTCTTTTTGTATAAGCAGAATATATCCTGTTGCTCAGCCTCTTGCATATGATAGGCCTTTAATAAGCATTTGTTGTATAATTGGAGGAACAATATATTGGGCTGCAGTTACAAAGCTTCATTGGCATGCTTCATTATCCTTTGACTATACTGAAACCAGAATTCAATCCTATTTATCATTTAAATCTGTCTCTGATAATTTAGAATGTTCTAGGACAGAACACTGCTCTAGTTCATGAGGTGACACAGCTATTGATCAAAATTAAATCCTGTTCAAAAATAAACAGCTGACACCCACATTATTTTAAAAAAGCAAAATCTGATTAAAGCAAATTACCTAGATAACTATTTCAATATTATTATTATTACTATTATTATTTTGGTAAAGATACAGAATAAATATAAGCCTAACTCGCCATTTCGGGTTATCCTGTATGATAGTTCTAGAAATTGTTAGGAAGTCTTTTACATTAAAAATTACTTATTATATGAGCAGCTGTGTTTTGCAGTGACAGCACTGCCTTGTACAGAAGTCTAAATAGTTGGCTTCACATATATATTAAAATATTTGCATTGAAATAAAATATTTGTTTTAAGAATTTTCCATGTGTTTTTAGATTTCATTTGGAGTTACCAAAAATGAGATTATATGTAAATAGAAAATTATCACAGAAAAGACAATATTGGTTCATATTAGGTGAGTTACCCAAGACAGTTCATAATGCAAATTTAAGTGCTAAACATTTGAAACAATAACTAGATTTCATCTGAGGCTATGATAAAACATTTTCAAAATCAGTTCTCTACCTATTATTACAAACAAAAATATCCAAACAAAACCTGAGTTTTACAACAACTAATCCTGCTTTAGAAAAATACTGAAAGGACTATAACCTGAAGTAGAAAGATGCTAGTTAGTGGCATGAGAACACATGAAAATAGTCCTTGATTTGTTCAACTTGTGATTTTTCAACTTCACGATTTTGTGTATTCATTCAGTACAAACCATACTTTGAATTTTGTTCTCTTCCTAGGCTAGCAATAGAGTTCTTTACTCTTGTGTGATGCTGAACAGTGGCAGTGAGCTACAGCGCCTGCTTTTCACTCTCAGTACAACAGTCAATAAATTACATGAAGAAATCAATACTCATAATATATAAAACAGACTTTTTGTTAGATGATTTTGCCTAATTGTAGACTACTGTTTAAAGTAGCATAGGCAGGGCCTCCCTGGTGGCGCAATGGGTTAAGCATCGCACTGTCAAGCAATCCACAGCCTCTGCAGCATGAGTTTGATCCCTGGCCAGCCAGGGAGCACCCACATGGCACAGCGACCTCTCCTGACTCACCCGCTGCTCCCCTCAACAGTGTATTTCGATCAGTCTGCCTGTTATGTACCACACTCTGTCTCTGGTGAATCCTCTCACCGCCCACATCTCTGGCCTGCACCCCAGCTCTTGTATGCATAAATCTTTAAAAATATAAAAAAATAAAGTAGCATAGGCTAAGCTGTGACATTTGGTAGGTTAGCTATATTAAATGATATTTTCATTTTATGAGTTTATTGGACATACTATTGTAAATCCAGAAAGATCTGTAGTCAGATTCACATAATCTAATGCTGTAACATTATATCCTGTTAACTTTAGTGTAAAGTTAAAGAAGTACTACAAATGGCTATCTTACAATCATTTGTTAATGGATACATATTATACAAAGATACAAATTTGATGTCAAAAACAAAAGTGGGCAGAAAAATGTAGTGTACATGCTAGTATAATATATGTTACCAAAGTTAAATAGTAAGCATAAGGCAGCCATGACTATGAGGTGTTTTATGTAAACCTAATAATGACAAGCCAAAATGCATAAATTAACAAATATAAAAGGAAGGGAATCAAAGCACACTGTGACATGAAATCACTAATTCACAAAGGGAGGCATCAAGAGAAAGAACTGAAAAAACATCCAAAAAACAGTAAGATGAGATTACTAATTCCTTACCAATCAATAGTTACTGCCAATGGCTTGAATTCTCTCATCAAAAAAATAACTAGATAGATTTAAAAAACAATTATATACTTTCTAAAACTGACAAATTTCAGAACACACAGGATCAACGTGAAGGGATAGAAAAAGCACATGCACATAGGAACTAACAGGGAGCGGAGGACAGTGATAGCTACTTATTTTTTTTAAGATTTATTTATTTATGCATACAAGAGCTGGGGTACAGGTCGGAGATGCGGGGGTGAGAGGATACACCAGAGACAGTGGGGAACAGTGCATGCAGATTGACTGAAATACACTGCTGAGGGGAGCAGCGGGTGAGTTAGTAGAGGACTGCCTCACCATTTGGGTTGCTCCTTCGCTAGTCAGGGATTGAACTCATGCTGCAGAGGCTGCAGATTGCTTCATAGTGCAGTGCTTAACCCCTTGCACCACCAGAGATGCCCAAGTGATAGCTACTTATATCAGACAAATTATTTTAAGCCAAAAATGGTTAACAGGAGACAAAGAAGGGATTTATATAATATGGAAGATGATTCTTCAAGAAATTACAGAAACCATACATCCATCTAACATGAGAATGCATAAATGTATTAAATACCAACATATCTGAAAGGAGAAAACAGACAAAGTAATAGTGGGGTGATTCAGTATTCTATATACAATAATGGATGGCTCATCCAGACCGAAAGTCATCAAAAAAAATTTTAAACTTGAACCATACTTTAGTTCAGACAAACCTAATTGATGCCCAGAAATACATTTGATGAAATAAAACATCCTTTGTGACTAAAAACCACTGGAAAAATTGGGTACAAAATGAACACACCTCAGCCAAGTAAAGGCCATATATGACAAACCCATAGCTAATATCATAGTGACAGTGATAATTTGATTACTTCTAAAATCTGGAACAAGGTTAGGGTGCCTGCTCTCATGTTCCCTATTCAACATAAAACTGGAAGTTCTAATTAATCACACAAGAAAAGTAAAAAATAGGAAAGGAAGAATAAAATTGTCTTCATTTGCAAATGATATCTTATATACAGAAAATCCTAGAGTCCACCAAGAAAAACACGCTAGAATCAATGAATTAGTAAAGTTACAGGGAACAAGAGCAATATACAAAAATAAATCGCAGTCCTATACACTTACAACAAAACACCTAAAAAAGAAAACCATCTCCATTATAATAGCACTAAAATAAAAATAATTAGGAATTTAAGGAGGTGTACTCTAAAAAAGGAGAAACTCTTGTGCACCATTAGAGGTAATAAAAATTGGTGAACTTACTATGGAAAACAAAATATGTTACTCAAGAATTTAAAAAATTGAGCTACCATATAATCCAGCAAGCTTATTTCTAGATATATATCCAGAGTTAACAGGATAAACAACTCAGCGATATCTGCGCTCCCATATTTCTATATTATTCACAGTAATCAAAGTATGCATACAACATGTGTCCATCAACATATGAATGGCTAAATGGGACACAGCACAAACCCACAGAGACATGCATACATACAATGGGTTATTACTTAGCACATAAAAGAAGGAAATCCTGTCATTTTTGGCAACATGGCATTAAACTAAGTTAAATAAGACAGAGAAAAACAAATACTTCATAATATAACCTATATATAAAATCTAAAAAATAAGGATGAGACTAACAGAAACATATTGTAAATTTGGTTGTCAAGGGAGTGGGTCCAGGAGAAGTAGGGAGAGGTTTGTCAAAGGTCAAATTTTAGTTGTGTTTTTTTTTTTTTTTTTTTTTTTTTTGTGGGACCCTCTCTGGTGGCCAGGGATTGAACTGGCGCTGCAGAGGCTGCGGTGATAATATTGATAATAACTGATAATATTCTATATCATATAGTTAAAATTTGCTAGGAGATCATTTTATTTATCTCATAAAAATATATTTCATGCAATAGATGTTTTAACTGGATGGGATGAACCTTTTCACAATACCTGTGTATGCTGAATCATTATGTTGTACACTTGAATTATCTTATGATTTATTTGTTAATTGCACCTCAAAATGGAGGGAAAAAAGCAAAAATAGAACTAACATATGATCCACCAATGCCCCTTCTGGGTATATTCACAAAGGAAACAAAAACAGAATCTTGAAGAAATAGCTGCACTTTCAGATGGTAAAATGTAGTTCAACACGTGAACATACGATAAAATGAAATAGAGAAGTTTATGACTTATTGAACCTGCAAGAGATAACACAGCACTCCTTGATGCATGTTACAGAGAGATCAAGACAGGGCACAGTCATAGACAGAAATACAACTTGGGGGACATGCCTTTCTTATAGTGCAGCACTTTGGGGTTCTCAGTCTAATGTGGTATTGGTCCATCGAAGCAAAAAGAGGAAGATTCTATTAAGTTTCACAGGGTTTTATATAAGGATTACATAAGGGATAGACCTTGGAGAGACTTAACACAGAGATTTTGGGGAAGTCATAGCAAGAACTTTTATTTACCTCTGACTCTGAAGGCAGTTATCTAGGGCATGCACTTGTGGTAAGAAGTGGTTCCAGTTCAGTACCACTAAAGGCCGCTGGGCCCACAAAACTGATATCAAAGCAGCTATGCTATGGAGAAGTTTAGCAAAAATCTCAAAATATGGGATCACACTAGATGTGTGTCTGTGGATAAAGAGGTGTTATATCCAGTCACACACCACTTAACACTATTTTGATCAACAATATAATGCATATATTCCATATGATGGTGGTCCCCATAATCTATGCCATATAGCCCAGCTGTGTATTAGGCTTTATCATCCACATTCATGTAATTACACTCTATGACATTCACACAATGATGAGATTGCCTAACACCACATTTCTCAGAATGTATCCTCATTTTCAGGTGACACATGATTACATACACACCATGGAACATTATTCAACCATGAGAAAAAGGAAGTACTGCAACTTATAACAATGTGGATTAACACTGAGGATATTATGCAAAGTGAAACAAGAGAAATACAAAACAGTCTATCACTTATATGTGGAATCTAAACAAGCTGAACTCAGAAACAGAATAAAGTGGTGGCTCTCAAAGTCTGTGGTGGGGACATGTGGCAGGGAAATATTAGTCAGAGGTCAGAGGGTACAAATGTCTAGTTGCAGATGAGCAAGTTCTGGAGTTCTCTACAACCAGATAATAGTTAATTCTATACACACACACACACAAACATGTACCGGAAAGCTGTATAGAGTAGATCCTAAATGTTCTCATCACACACACACACACACACACACACACAAGTTAACTATGAGATGTGATAAAGGTGTTAGCTAACACTATAGCAGTAACAATTTTGCAGTATATCAAATCAATAGGTATACATGTTCAATTTACATAATATGCATTTCTACTGTGTATCAAGAAAACTTTAAGAAAAAACATGTTTGCAACAGAAGAAAATATGCACTGAATTTCTAGAGATTAAAGACTTGTCATTTCTTTATAGATCCCACATTATATTGAGATCAACAGAGTAGTAAACACAACTTTTATATAACTAATTGGATTGTGGTAGTATATTATAATTCATATAGGGATATTAGCCCTCATTGCCAGTTTTACATTACTTATATGTGATTGAGGCACAAAATACTAGAACTTGATTCTACTTGGGTCTTCAAATGTCTATTAAATTAGTAACTATTTTAAATAGTCTCAGGGTTAAATGATCAAAACATTAGTAAGTTACCCTTTGACTCCAAATAGCTATTGCAGAAGTAGAAAAACATGATTTTTCTCCTTTTGCAGAACCAATCTAATGTGTTCATTTCCCCAGTGTCTGTATTACTGTAGCAGTAATAGCTACAGTTTTAGTTAGTGGGTGATCATTGCTATGAAATGGGGAAAAAACTCAGAGGTGAACAAAGCAAGCCAGTGCAGAAATTTTCACCATGCAAGATATATTTTACCTATATATAAAATTAATTTAAAATAAATTATGGATCAGTTTTCTATAGTATCTTTGCTTAGATACTGATAGAAACCTACTCAATTCTCTAGATTCTCTATGTCTGACCCGTTTTCCAAGCAAAGTCATAGAACTCTGTGTCTCTTTTTACATTTCATGTTTACATAGCAGAGAGAGTGATTTCAAAAGATTTTCTAGTTAGGTTACATTTGAAACGCATGTCCCTTTAACCAATTTGGGAAATCTTACCCAGTTGGGAAGTTCTAAAATATGAAAGCCCAGTTTGATGCATTATCATGAAAATAGTATCCATTAGTTAACTAAATAATACAAAAAAAGCTAAACTAACTGCAGAAATCTTTATAACATAGTAGTCACAGTATTTGAAATGTATTTTTGAAGATTCTATCTGCATATTGAAATAATGTTTTGAAAAATCTCTTCCCTAAGTACAACTAGGCAAAACTAAATATTGCTCATAGTAAATTTCACCACTTTATCAAGGGCATTGGGGGTTGAGGCACATATATTTTACTCAGGGTCGGTAGCTCGTGGTGGTAGAACAGGGAAAGACAGAGGAAGATGCTCTCGTTCAGTTAAAACAAGCTGAAATGTATTTTCCCTTTTTCTGAATAATTCCATATGTTGACTTTCTGCAAAAGCATCATTCACAACATTAAGTCTCACTGTAAAGACAGCTTCAGACAAAAATCAAAGACATAAAAGGTATTGGAGAGACAGTGGAGAAAGGGAACATGCATACATTGTTGGTGGGATGGTAAATTGGTATGAAAATTGTGAAAGACTATACAGAGATGCCTCAACAAATTAAAAATAAAACTACCATATGATCCTGCTTTTCCATTTGTGGATATTAATCTGAAGAAAACAGCAACATTAATTCAGGAAGATAGATGCAATCCTATATATCAATACATTGCAGCATTTTTACAATAGGTAGAAAACAAGCTCTAAGTGTTCATCTATAGATGAGTGGCAAAATATCTGGTATTTCATATACAATGGAATTGTATTTACTCAGCAATAAGAAAGATGAAATCTTGCCATTTGTAACAACATGGATTGACCTTGAGGGAATTATGCTAAGTGAAATGTCAGATAAAGACAGACAAATGTCATATGAATTCACTCAGATATAGAAGATAATAAAAATAAACTAAAACAAACTCATAGATACATAGAAATGATTGGTGGTTACCAATCAGAGGAGGCTCGGGGGAGGGCAAAAATAGGTTCAGGAAGGGAAAGATGGTTAGAGGAGGTCAAATGTATGGTGACAGAGGGAAACTAGTTTTTTGGTGGTAAGCACATATTAGTATATAAAGATGTACCCTGAAATATAAAGTAAACCGATGTTACCTCAATTAAAAATATCTATAAAATCAAAAATATAAAGTGAATTATCAGTAACTTCATACTATTTCCTAGAGGGTGCCTAATGTACCTTAAATTGCATATGTGTTTGCTTCTGCATGACTTTAACTTGCTCCAAAAGTGAAGGAATATTTCTATTATCTATACATATCAATCAAATTCCATATAGTATCCACAATATTTCTATATTTTAAGCATTCTATATCCTCTTATCACATTTCCTAAACCTTTTCTAAATTATTTGATCACAATTTTTAATACACAAAATCTGTTATTTTCCCATATTTATTTTTTAATTTTTTTTTTACATCATTGTTCATTTTTAAGCAATATTTGCTTCCCCCCACCCCCTCAGGGATCAGAGGGAGGGAAAAACACATATTTTTTTTTATTTGACAACTACAGGCCAATTTTATTTAAATACTAGATATGAAAATAATCCTAAATGTTATTTCTGAGGATTTCTTGATTTTCAGTGGGGGCCTACAAGTAGAAATATCTGTCATGAGAGTGAGGTCTATATATGCTCATAAGCTTTTCTGCATCAACTACATTATTCAGAAATAAGTATTTACTAAGAATATTTGAGGCAAATAATAAGTGGTACTTTAAATAAATTTCGAGGTTATATTCAGAGGATAAATTAGAAAAATAAAATATAATCACATATATACATGATAATTTCACATGATCCCATTCTCTAATGGTCACTACCCACTGCTTCTTGGAAATTCCTTTCCCTTGCTTTTCTTGACAAGTGTGTGTGTGTGTGTGTGTGTATATAATATACATAATATATATATGTTTATTAATTACCAAGCATATACCATGTAAAAGTAATCTTACTCAATATTATGTTTACTGAATATAATTGCTCTCAATTTTGCATCATGTTCATATTAGCATCTCTTTGAAACTACTATGTTAATGGTTGTGTAAAATTCTACTGAAAGTACAAAAATGGTGTGTCATGACTCATTTAACCAGTTCTATAATGAAAAACTTTTTCATGTTTTTCTATTCTATTTATTCCATAATAAAAATTTAGAATATAACGTTGCCTTTTGGATTGATTAGGATATTTTTATGATTATATATACATATATATATAATAGAAATTTGCAATGAAATTATTTTAGAAATATAAAATGCCTCCCATAGATCTTAAATGTTTTATATCCAAAATTAAATGTATATACTTTTCCAGAAGATGATTTAAGTATATATTCTCTTTTGAGTAGATTGAGTAAAATGAAGGAAAACTGAATATGCTCATGTAATTAGTAAGTTTATAATAGTGAATTTAGCTCTATGGCTTTATATAAAAGTTGCTTTACCCATTAGTGCTTCAGTTTCCTTATTAGTTATATCCAAATTATAATAAAATATGTTTATTCATAGTACTTCACCTGTACATAATGAACAACAGATAGATGTTAGATACATCAATAGATAGAATGATAGATTAGCTATTTAAACAGATAGACAGAGACAGACACAGGTAATGTGTTACTACTATTAAAATTGTTTTGGTTATTGGTGCATCATTATTATATTTTGAATAGAAGAAATATACCTTGTCACACATTGTCATCATCAATTTTAAAGATTATAGAACATATTGAATGAGCATGACATTTTTAAAATATGCTTAGTCTGATACCTTTGTTCCTCAAGTTTGTAAGAGAAGTGAACAATTCAATTCTTAGCAAATACACACCATTTAGAATTCCTACTCAAAATACTTTACTATCTTTTTTCTGATTGTGTATAATCAAATTAAGGGGACAAATATTATCCATCTACAGCTGAGCCAGAAATAAATGCTGTGTAGCTCTGAGTATGAGATAGGAGATAGAACATATCAACTGGCATTTCCTTTATTAGCACAATAATAAGATATAAAGGCCTTATACATCACTATCCTTCCTTGAGGGAACAAAAGAAAGAGCCAAGGAAATGGAATCTTCTTTCCTTCCTGACCCTTGTGATTTATAACTGTAATAAGCTGGACTACACAAAAACACACAAGAAAATGCTGTCATCCCAATACATACAAAAGCCTGATCTTTGTAGTAAAAAAAAAAAAAAAAATTAGTTACCGGTGATTTCACTGCCCAACTCATTTGCTTAGAAAAAAGCAAATTCTGACCACCATCAAATTACCCTGCACATATCTTGAGATCACATAAGGAAGAGGGTGGTGGGTATAGAAAACTGGAATTTGGGACAAGTTATTTGAATTGTATAAAGAATAAGGTTATTGGATGAGGCGATTCCTAAATTCCTTTCCATCCACAAAATTGCTAAAAATCATACACGCCCATTAATAAAAGAGATCAGCATGACAGAAGTGGAGGCAAAAAAAGAAGTGAAACTACATCTTTTAGGAATTATCCTGGGGAGAAAATTAACATTGAACATGTGAACTACATTTATGACAAACTGCAAAATTTGAAACATGTGACCACCTCAATTTATCTCCCTTATCTTACATATTTTTATTCCTCTTTCCCAGACTTTACTAAAGGACTATAAATTATCATATTCAACCTCCTCATGTACATATCTAAAGCTATAAAAATGTGTCCAACAGCTGAAATAAACATTCTGACCTAGAAAGCTATTTTAGTATGCTAAAGCATGTTTTTAGACAAGTAATAAAATCAGAAATGTAGATTTGAGTTCTAGACCACTTTTAGAAACAATTATATAAGAAGTTGTAGAAATACACATAAAGAAATGGATTGCAAATTCTGAGAATATTCCACTGAAGATTTGTCCTTTGCATCAGAGTGCAATAATATTCCATGTTTAAACAAAATTAAAATGACTACTTGATTGACAAATTATTAAATATAAAAAAACTATTATTTATCTCAGTTTATAGTATTGAGCATATCAGAGTACAATGGAAAATTTTTCCTACTCCTCTGACTTCCTGAGGCTGGATGAAAAATAAACATCAGACAGATTATCAGGATAAAAAGATCAAATGTCACACAAATGTAAGGGGAATTTAGAAGGCTATATATTCTAAAGTAAACAGACAAATTGGGAAGTTTTTATTCTGTGATAAGAGACTTGTGTTGTCAAAGAAAAATGTGGAGATCTCAAATGCAAGGAAGGGATGACTTCATATGACAAAATCCTTCCTCTAGAACTTTGCTCTGCCCAAGACAGGTTTCTCTGATAAAAAGTTTATTTCTTCCGATATCTTTAAATCTAAGCAATCTATGTTCTTTAAGGCTATGATAACAATTAATTCTGAGACCCACTGGGCCTTGATTATAACATGTATCAAGCTGAGATGTATTGGGAAAAGCCTACTTTGGATCTTGGAATAGACCTATCTGAACCTTTGTTGGGAGACAGAACCTATAATTATCACCATGTTTACTCTTGGAAGTTACAAGGGGAATAAAAAAAAATTACATAGAGTAATTGAGTTATATTAAACCTTCCTATGTTATCTCCAATATGTCTGTCATTCAAAGATGGAATTATTGTTGATAGAAAATGTATCTGTATATCACCAAGTTACCCCCAGATTATATCACAACTCCATTTAACTCTTTCTGATCTTTAGTTATTCCGAAGAAAAGCGGTGGAACTCAGAAAGAAAAGTAGGATATCAAAATATCACATTAGACTTAGCAGGAAACACTAAAAGCTTTCATTATTTGGGAAAGATCATTAAAACATGGTTTATAAATACAGGGATCATTACTGTGATATGTTTGGTCAATATGATCTTCATTTCTATCTTGGTTATAGGATAAATAACCCTGAATCTTAGGAAGAGATATCAATATATTTGACTAAAATGGCAACTATATGAAGAGATTAACACTGCGAATTTACTTTAAGTACAGGTAAAACATCTCTGGAAATTCAACAAAGACAGAAGATTTTAACAAGTTTTTGTTACTAATTGCACATTATCCTAATGTTTAAATAAGTATATTCCCGGGTCTCCCTGGTGGCACAGTGGTTGAGTGCTGGGTTGCGAAAGCTGCCCGCAGCCTCTGCAGTGCCGTTTCGATCCCCGGCCACCAGAGGAGGGTCCCACATGGCATGCAGACCTCTTCTGACTCTCCTGCTGCTGCCCTCAGCAGTGTACTTCAGTCCTTCTGCCTGTTCTGCTCCCTGCTGTGGCCCTGGTGAATCCTCTCACCCTCCCACGCTTCTGACAGTACCCAGTGCTTGTATAAATAAATAAATAAATAAATCTTTAAAAAAAATAAAATTAAATAAATAAATAAGTATATTCCAAACTTCTTACAGCATATGCCAGAGACATTAATTTGTTGCTGTTTTTAAGGGGGGGCAGAGTACCTTATGAAAATATTTTTGAAATATTCATACTATGCAAGCTTCTTCAAATTTACAATTTAATATTACTTAGTGTGATCAGTGATTTTATGTTTCAACTTAACTGAGTCATGGGGTGCCTAGGTGTTTGGTCAAACATTGTTTTAGGCATGTATGTGTGAGGGTATTCTGGATGGGATTAATATTTGAATTGGTATATTGAGTAAAACAGGATAATTTACGGATCTGACTGAGTTCCATCCAATTGATTGAAGGACTGAATAGAACATAAAGAATGACCTTCCAGCAAGTAAAAGGGATTCTTCCTGCCTGACTGCTGTTGAGTGGTGCATCAGTTTTTTTCCTGTCTTCAGACTAAAAATGATGCCTTAGCTCCTTTTGTGTCTTAAGATCACAGGCTTCCAACTAGAACCCCATCATTCATTCTCCTGAGTGTCTCCAGTGTGTCATCTGCAGCACTGGAGTCATCTGCTTGTAATCTCTTGAGAAAGAAAGAGAGAGACAATGACAGGGATAAGAAACACTATTGGTTGTGTTTCTCTAGAAAACCAGGGTAATACTTAGTAAAACTAAAAAAACATTGATGTAAAAATATATAAAAATAAAATTAAAATTAAATGAAGTAAAAACATTGGCACCGTATTTTTAATATTATGAGAAAATACTACTAGCAGAATATTGCAGAGGAGAA
Organism: Talpa europaea; assembly: GCF_964194135.1. NCBI lineage: Eukaryota > Metazoa > Chordata > Mammalia > Eulipotyphla > Talpidae > Talpa > Talpa europaea. The sequence goes on from NC_140074.1 coordinate 14,185,009, forward strand.
ATATCTCAAAGTGCCTTAAAATTAAACAATACCCAATTCTACTAAATAAAAGAAGGTTTAATAATACAAATACAAGGATAATTAATTTTTATCAACAGAGCAAAGACCATACAGTACAAAAAAGAAGCCTCTTCAACCAATGGTGTAGGAAACATGTGCAGATTCATGCCAAAAATAAAATTAGATCATTATTTAACCCTATATACAAAATTCAAAAAGGTTTAAAAACTTCCATGTAAGACGTGTAAAATAAATTAGATTGAAGAAAACAAATGTAACACACACCTAGATGCTGATCATGAAAATACATTTAGTGACTCAACACTAACAGAAAGAGACAAAAGCAAAATAATAGCACATCAAACTAAAAAGTTTTCCATGAAAGACATTATCAGAAAAATGAAAAGGAAACCTACAGACTAGGAGAAGATATTTGAATATCATACTTCCAACAAGAGGGTATATATTCCAAAATACATAAAGAATACAAAAGATTCAACAACAAAAACAACCCAATCAAAAAAATGACTTAAAGGACTGAATAGATACTTCTACATTAAGTTCATACAGCTCACTCACAGGTATATGAAAAAAAATGCACATAACTTATTGTAAGGAAATAATCAAAACCATGACATATCACCTCACACCTGTGAGAATGGCCTGTATCAATAAAACTGGAAACAAGTATTGGCTAAGTTATGGAGAAAATAAATTCATGTTTACTGTTAGCGGGGATGTAAATTAATGTAGTCTCTATGGAAATGATATGGAGATTCTTCTAAAAAGTAAAAATGGAAATACCGTATGATCTAGTAATCCCACTTCTAAATATATATCTGCAAAATGTAAAAACATTAATTTGAAAGGCTCTATGCAACCATGTGCAAAGCAACTTTTTTTTTTTTCTCTAGCAGCCTATTTTTTTAATCCTTGATTTTCCTAATTTAAAATCATGAGTCTTCATGTTGGTCATTTTGCATATGGAAATTGTGGAGTTCTGTAGGCTTCCTGATATCTATGGTTATCTCTTTGCTTAATTTTGGGAAGTTGTTAGTTATCATCTGTAAATAGGGTCTCATTCCCTTTACCTTCTGGGAAAACTGTTTTCCTTGTGTTTCCTTTTCCAATGCAGTCTGATCATTTTTATAAGGTTCCTTCATTTTCTCAAAATTTTATTTCTCTCCTATTGCATTTGAGTCACTGCTGTATTTTCATCTTCAATTTTGATAATTCTTTCTTTTATTTTCCAGTAATTTCCATTGTAGAATTTATTAATTTCATCATTCAATGTGTTTTTTTTTTTTTTTTTAGAGAATAACTCTTTTTTTTTTTAATTTATTTATTTTTATTTATTTATACAAGCACTGGGTACAGTCAGAAGCACAGGAGGGTGAGAGAATTCACCAGAGCCAGAGCAGGGAGCAGAGCAGGTAGAAGGACCGAAGTACACTGCTGAGGGGAGCAGCGGGCGGCAGGAGAGGTCTGTCCGCCATGTGGGACCCTCCCCCGGTGGCGGGGGAGCAGCCGGGGATCGAACCGGCGCTGCAGAGGCTGCGGGCAGCTTCGCAACCCAGCGCTCAACCGCTGCGCCACCGGGGAGGCCCCGATGTGTTCTTAATGCCAGTAACCTGCGAGGAATTATGGTTGAGCTTCAAAAACGCAATGAAAAATTCCTGTACTCCTTTATCTGTTTTCTGATACCCTGAACCTTTTTCTTTTGTTTTAATTGAGGTTTTATAACTTTTTTTTAATTTTCACACTCTGTATTCTATTTGTTAGATCCTGTAATTCTGTAATTGAAAGATTTATCATTCTTTTTAAGGATTTCTATTTTGTTCATTTTAAAGGATTCCTGCTGAAGTTTTGTGTTTCATATCTGTGTTGCTTTCTTTTGTTTCCTGTGGCTTAGTGGTAAATTCTATTTCACGCTATGACTCTGAGGAAGGGAATAATGAACCTCAGGACCTTGGCTGTCAGTCATGTGCTGGACAGGGAAGGGCGAACCCAAAAGCACAGTAACATGCTGCCAGTCTATCTCCCGAACATGACCAGAACATGTCCTTCTCCCTGCAAAAAGCCCATGCTCTGGCTCTTCATCTCAGGCCATGGCTGATCTCCAAAGTCCTCAAATGCACAGGGAAAGAAGAGGGCGGCACACATGCGGTACCCACAGCCTAGCTCTGAAGGATTCGGAATATGGTCACAACTCTGTCTCTGCCTACAGCACAGTGTCCCACTCTCATTTAGGAACTCACTTCAAGGACTCTGCCCTCTCCTTCCAAGGTTGGCACTGGCCACTGCTGAGCCATGACATGCTTACCCTCTCCTTATTCCTTCTGCAGCCACCAACATTCAGACCCATAGATGTTTGTTTCTCTCAAAAAGCCAGGCTATTGGGCCTCCCCACCGGGGCAGCAGTTGAGCGCTGGGCTGCGAAGCTTCCCATAGCCTCTGCAGTGCCGGTTCAATCCCCGGCCACCAGCGAGGATCCCACATGACGTGCAGACCTCTCCTGACTCACCCACTGCTCCCCTCAGGAGTGTACTTCGTCAGTCTGCCTGTTCTGTTCCCTACTCTGTCTCTGGTGATTTCTCTCACCCTCCTGAGCTTCTGACTGTACCCAGTGCTTGTATAATAAAAATAAAAAAATGTATGAATAAATAAATAAATCTTAAAAAACATAAAAGAAAACAAGGCTATCATATGATGAGGTTTCCATGGGATTTATGTGTGTTTTAGAGAGGAGGGGTACCAGTAAGCTACAGCTTATTCTGCCATATCTGTGCTGTCACCCTTCCTTTGCCCCCAAAATCTGTTGTTTTTTTTAAGATTTATATATTCATGAATACAAGAGCTGGGGCACAGGCCAGAGATGTGGGGGGTGAGAGGATCCACCAGAGACAGAGTGGAGAACAGAACAGGCAGATTGACCGAAATACACTGCTGAGGGAAGCAGCGGGAGAGTCAGGAGAGGTCTGCTGCGCCATGTGGGTTGCTCCCTAGTCAGTCGGGGATTGAACTCGTGCTGCAAAGGCTGCGGACTGCTTTATAGTGCATTGCATAACCCCTTGTGCCACCAGGGAGGCCCACCCCAAAATCCATTTTAATGCTGAGAATAGGTGAAATTTTCTCCTTCCTATAAAAGACATGACAGTATTAATCACTGCGTTCAATAGAGGTCTCACATTCTGACTGCTTGAAGAGGGCATGGGAAATACAGATCTGGTACATTTACAAAGTTTTCTGGATTTCCTTTCTTTTCATATTGATGTTATAAACCTTCTTCATCTTTGGCTTCCTAACTGTATTCTATATTGCATCTTTAAAGGTATTGAGAGAAATTGAATTAACAGATGTTTAGATGATAGGAATTAACAAAGAAGTAAAGAGCAGGATGAGGTTTATGAATATCCCTTCCTTTTTGATCCAAGTTTTCATCCATTCCCTCATACATAAGCAAGTACGGATTAACCCAAGGAGTTCTTTGAGCCTCTTTTCAATTGGAGACTTTCTTCTTTTACTAGCTACTCATGCCGTGATCTGCATTTTTTTTAACTGGAATTAAAGTTTTTCATTGGGAGGGGATAGATTTTAATTTCTTTTTGCTCATCCTTACCTCAAAATCTTTGAATCCTAACCAAAAGAAAAAAAAATACTAAAGAGAAAACAGGGACATTTAAAGTAATACATTGTCAATTCATTGAATTCATTGTTCTCCTCGGGAGAAATACACAACAGTTTTTTTCAAAAAAGGAAAATGAGGGGCCTCCCCAGTGGCACAGCATGTTGAGCACAGCACTGTGAAGCTATGCACAGCCTCTGCAATGTGGGTTTGATCCCCAGCCAGCCAGGGAGATACCCATGTGGCATGGCAGACCTCTCCTGTCTCGCCCACTACTCCCCTCAGTGGAGTTTTTGGTTTGTCTGCCTGTTCTGCTCCCCACTCTGTCTCTGGTGAATCCTCTCACCCTCCCGCACTTCTGGCTTGTACCCCAGTTCTTGTATAAATAAATCTTTAAAAAAAGGGAAATGAAAGACACTGGGAATTCTGGACAAGAACCTATTACTATGCCTTTTCTAAGAACAGCTAAATATAAATGAGGTGCTAGAACAGGAAAAAATATATTTACTATAAATAACTTTTATATCCCTAAATACAAAAAAAAAAGACTCCAGCCCCTTATTCTAAACAAATGTTATCATTATCTTTTTCTGTTAAAGTCTAAATATGAATAATATTGTATTCATATCCTGTAGTTTTTACAACAGATTACCACAAACATAAATTTGGTTTCATAGTCATGGAGACCAGACATCTAGAATAACTTTTACTGGACCAAAATCAAGATGTTGGTCAAATAATATTCTCTCTGGGGGATCTAGGGGAATATTTGTTCCTTGTCTCCCCGAGAACTCCTTGACTTGTCATATAATTTCAATCTCAGTTTCTGCAATCAATTTGACTTCTTTTGTCTATGTTAAATCTATCCCTCTACCTCCCTCTTATCAAAATACATGTGGTTATCATTACTATCCACCTGGATTAACCAAGATAATCTCCTTGTCAAAGAATCCTGAAGTGAATTGCATCTTGTACAAAATAAGGGAATAATATTTATAGGTTCTGGGGATTAATGAATGAGCATCTTTGAGGAGCCATTATGTAGCCTCACAACCATGCTTTTGAAAGTTAACATATTTTTTTTTAAAGAGTAGTAACAATGGAGGCAAATAGATTCAAGTGCTAGAATAATTCAGCAAACAAGATTAAACTGCTCAGTTAAAAAGAAAATAGTACAGACCTTATTTATATTTTAATGAATTCTGAGATAAAAATGAATAAAAGTTTTCCATCTATTGTTCAATGATAAACATAGGATGATGGTTAATGAGGACTGCATATAAAATCTTAGATCTGAAAATGTCTTATTAATTTTAAATTTAGATCTTAAGGTATGTTAGGGAAAATTTAACAATTACCAATTTGCAGATAATTAAAGTTCATCAATTCAATCTTTAGCTACAGTTACAACAACATATTAATTTAAAATTTATAATATAAAATTATCTGTTGTGGATTAGACTGAGATGATAATGAAACTTTGAATATGAAATGTAACATCATAACTAAATATTGGCAGTAGGGTCATTCCATTTGAAAAAGATTTTCAAGAAGCCAGGGGCTACAATTTTCATCTCAGAAGAAATACTTTTTTCTCTATTTCTTTGTCTTAGATTTCTATAAAGTGAAATAGTCAGAAATGTTATAGAGTTCTGAAAAATAATGTGAGCCTTTATGAAGAAACTCTAGTGAGTTTTAAGGTACATCACATTTTATAGGATTGTTAGAATAACCGTTTTCCATTTCTAGTGAATACTACCGGATGGTAATGGATGAGGGTTATAGCCTGCGTAAGTAATCAGCATCTTTTATATGTAAAGGAACTGCTGGTAGAAATCAAACTATTGGATAGCTTTCTTAAAACTGAAGTCTCTTTCTTAGTAATTTTTTTCTCTATCTCATATACTGAAGATTAGATGAAATCCATAATTGTGACCCTTATGTCATTTAGACTGAGAAACTAGCCTTTTCCCCAAAAAATTACATATCATAAACAGTTTAATTTAATATCAGCTGTGAACTATGCAGAAATGTGGAGATCATAAATCACATTCCTTTTGTGACCTATTGTTATTTAGTAAAAAGGGAATTAAGGAACCTTGTTTCTTTGGCTAGTTATCATTAGAGATTTCCAATTTCTGTAAGCTTCCTATAAAAGAGCATGAGATAAGACTGATGAATTAAATAAGAGATAGCAAAAAAAATAGCAAATATAATGAAGAGTAGAGCATAATAAAAGAGATAATTAAGAGTGAAAGACATGGTGTGGAGAAAGTAAGAGTTGACCAAAGCTTGAAGATGTTTAGTGACTTAGCCAAGCACAGAAAGTGCTATAGATGGAAGATTGACACAGTGTTACTAGGGCAGGTATGTGCTTGGTGTATTAGAGGGACATCAATAAACTAAGTGAACAAGGTGTAAATAGAAGAGACATTCTAAAAGAAATGGGACATGTAGGTCTTTCCAGAATTTGTAAAGATTATATTTTCACTGTGAATGAATGGAGAGCCATTCAATGTGGATTCCGATAGCATTTTAGTGAAGTATTCTGAGTTAAGTCTTAAAATATTTATCCTGGCAGCTGTTTTTATGGAGAAAAAAATTCAAAATAAACTGGGGGTTAAGTTCCTATGTAAGGAATCATTCAGGAGATTCTTGCTATAATTTGGAAGTTGTCAGTAGCTGTAATCTCCTGTTAGCAGTACAAGTAGTGAAAATTCAGGCTATGAATATAGTTTTAAAATATAGTAACCATGATTTACTGAAGGCATGGATGAGACATATAAAAGAAAGAATAATCAAGGATAACTGTGGGTATTGTACCCAGACAACTGAAAGAATGCAATGTCCTTTAACTGACATGAAGACTGTGGATAGAGCACAGCAAGACTGGGAGAACAATGGAAACAGGAATTCAGATTTGGTAATGCTAATTTTAAGATGACATTACACTTTCAAGTAGGTAATTTAATATATAACAATCCATAACACTGATTATCTATTGACTCACTTAATTACTAGATTCCATGGTTCCTATGATTAGGGACCAGGATATATTTATTTTTTTTAATTTTCCATGGCACCTAGCACAGAAGTGGATGTATTACCATATTTACTGCCTCTCATTTTTTCACTGTATTTCAAGACAGTCTAGCAAGTGATTATGTACTTTTAAACATGTTACACAGTTTTATTTTAAGTGCTTATACAATGTAATGTTAAAAAAATAGAAACAAGACAGCCATAAAGCAAAGTAATAGACATCAAAAGGTTTCTATGAGTGAACATGCTATTATTTGCTATGTAGACTGTTTTAGTGAGTCAATGAAAATCTGTATAATAGTATTGAAACACACATCTTTTATAGGTTTCAATCTTGTAAAGCTTCATCTCCATCGTTTGTTGTTCTAAATATAACTATATAACCAAACATGCCACTGAAGTTCTCCCTTGAATTTCTAAGAATGCTACAGAAAATATATTCCTGAGTATGCTTATATGAGGTGAGGAAGCAGATAAAATATAACTATTTAATTTGCTTTATTACTTTTGTTTCTTTTCATGGTTCATGGTGAGAACTTGCAATCCTGAATATGGAAAGGGAAGATTCATACCATTTACAAAAATCAGAATTGTAGTATGGGGTGGGAATTATTAACATTTAAAGAAATGAATTTTTACACATGTAAACCAAAATACCTCCCTAATAATTTTTTTCTCACTAGGATTTTTTTCTAACATAGAAACTCTATTACAACATTTTAGTCTTCCTATGATACTGTCTCTTGAATCAAAATTTTAAATGTTCTGAGGCAAATGTTAAAAACTTTTTAATCCATTATTTCATTTAATTGTGTGTTAGAAATATTATTTTGTCAAAATTTACAATAAATGATTTACTTTTAATAATTTAGATTTATAAAATAATATCATGTATTTATTATGTTGCCTATATCAGATATTTAATGACATACCTGTTTTCCTAGACATTTTATAACTCAAAGTGACTCTCAAAATGTCAAGTAACTATCAGGAAAATTAAAAAAATGTGCTAAAGAGATTGGAGGTTACAAACCCAGCTAATTATTTATAAAATAGTCCAGATAAACATTAATGATAAACTGCATTGGATTAGGAGACATACATACTTGCTACACTGAAATTTCCGAGAATGGTGCTGAGCACTGTTCTGACGAGAGAGACATAATAAGATGGGAAGACAGAAGGGAGGGAGGGAGGAAAGGAGCTTGGGAGAGAAGAATTTATTAAAAATAACAAGATAGACAGGCAAGCAAGATGGATTAAAACATAATCATAGCAAGTAAGGGTCTTTCCCCACAATGTAATACCTTATTTATTGGAATTTGCATAACAAACCATTGACTAAATATCCAAGTCAATAAAAATGCTTGAAAAGTGGCAAAAACACACGCAAACATGCAAACACACACACACACCCAACACCCATCCTAGTCATCTTGAGCTGGTGGTGAATAGTGACTCAAAAATTTTTCTTTTCTCTCATCTCTTACCACCCCCTATACCTACATGTGCGCGCACACACACACATGCACACACACACGCGCACACACACACACACACACACACACTGGTGTTCCATCCAAACAGTAACAATAGAGGAAAAGTAGCTGTAGTAATAATAGAGTCATAATAGAAAGAAAGAAAAGGAAACAATTAGTAAATCAACAGATTTGGGCAGGGGAGATGGGGAAACACTATCAATAAAATACCATCACCAGATGCAGTTTAATATTGTATGTATAACAAGCAGAGAAATATACTTAGTCTTTAAGTACTCTCTGAAGTGCTTTCAAGAGCTTGGGCAAACTTCTGTCTTATGCAATTCAAAACTGTCTTTTTAAAATGCAACATCTTAATTGTCACAAATATTAAAGCAAAATTCAGAATAAAAAGCACATTGCCTATGGGGGGAAAGATAAAGGAATATTAATAAAATGTTTGTAGTTTAATTATTTTAGGTATAAATGACTTTACAGAGTTCTTAAAATTCTCTAGTTTTTGATGAAAGGGATGGCCACAAGTGTAATGCATATAAAGGTAAAAGTCAATTTGAAGGAGTTGAACAAGTTGCTTATTTCTTTAATGACAAGACAGCTGCATTTTTTTCTTCAGTGAGTAAACATGAATACATTCTGCAGGTGACTGTTTTTTAATTTACAAGGTTTACCAAGGTCCTTTACGTGAGAACAGAGAAAGCATTTTCAAAATTCTCCTATAAAAGCTTGAAAATGAAATATCTGACAAAATATCCAGCAAGTAAATGCAGATGTGAATCTTGTATAGTGTATGCTAAAAAGAAATTGATTACCAGAAACAAGTGTTGACTAGGATGTGGGGAAAAAGGAACTCTTGTACACTGTTGGTGGGGATGTAGACTGGTCCAGCTCTTATGGGAACCACTATGGAGGTTTCTAAAAATAGTAAAAATATATATACCATATGATCCAACAAGACCTTTCTAGGTATCTACCTGAAGAATTTAAAAACACTAATTTCAAAGGGACATATGCACTCCTATATTCATTGCAGCTTTATTTACAATAGACAAGCAATGGAAACAACTTAAGCGAATAAAAGGTGGTATATATACACAAAAATGGGATGCTACTCAGCTATAAAGATACCTTATAATCTATAAAATCTATTAAAAATGAAATACTATCACTTGTACCAACAACATGGATAAAACTTAAGAATGTATTAAATGAAATAAGTCACAAGTAGAAAGAAAATTATTCCATTCATATGTGAAATTAAAAAAAAAAAGAAAGCTAAAACTAAACCATGCCATTTGTAGCAATGTAGATGGAAAGGATAATAATGCTAAGTGAAAAATATCAGATGGACAAAGATAAAGACTGGATGGTATCACTAATATGTGGAATAAAAGTAGCTATGTTAGGTGCATCAGACTTTTCCTGTCTCACCCGCTGCTCCCTCAGCAGTGTATTTCAGCCAGTCCACCTGTTCTGCTCCCCACTCTGTCTCTGGTGAATCCTTCTCACCCTCCCGCACCTCTGGCCTGTGCCCTGGTTCTTGTATAAATCAATAAATCTTTAAAAAATAAAAAAGTAACTGCATTAATACTCTGAAGACAAGCTGAAAAACTAACACTTCATAATTCACTACAGAACTGAGACACCAAGGGGATAGGGGGTAGGAGAGGGTTGGGAAAGAGAGAAGGAAGCATAACAGTCTATGGTGGTAAAATATGGGTGACTTGGGTGGTGGGTTCAATATGGTGGTCACATCTGATGGGGATACACAATATTACCTTAGTTAAAAATAAAATTAAATGGCCTCCCTGGTGGCGCAGTGGTTGAGCGCTGGGTTGCGAAGCTGCCCTTGGCCTCTGCAGCGCCGGTTTGTTCCCCAGCTGCTCCCCGGCCACTGGAGGAGGGTCCCACATTGGCGCACAGACCTCTCCTGCCGCCCGCTGCTCCCCTCAGCAGTGTACTTCGGTCCTTCTGCCTGCTCTGCTCCCCACTCTGGCTCTGGTGAAGTCTCTCACCCTCCCAAGCTTCTGACTGTTGGTACTAGTGACAGTATAAAGCTTGGGAGTATAAAGCTTTGGTACAAGTGACAGTATAAAGCTTGTATAAATAAATAAATAAATTTAAAAAATAAATAAATAAATAAGCAAAGGAACAGACAAAAATAAAGCAAATCCTTGAAATCTGACTGCGGAACTGAAGCTACAATGGTTCCTGGTATAGGGGGTAACAAAAAACAGAATGTGGCTGAATGGAATATAGTGGAGGATGATTGTGACTTTCATGGTGAGCATGTAGTGTGGTTATATACATCTGAAGGGGTGTAAACCTGTACCACTGAGATATGCACAGTGTTGTTAACCAATGTTACCTCAGTTAATATATTTTTGAAGATTTATTTATGCATGCAAGAGCTGGGGTACAGGCCAGAGGTGGGGTGGGGGGTGAGAGGATTCACCAGAAACAGTGTGGGGAGCAGAACAGGCGGATCCACTGAAATACACTGCTGAGGGGAGCAGAGGGCGAGACAGGAGAGGTCTGCTACGCCATGTGTGTCAGCTCCCTGGCTGGGAATCGAACTCATGTTGCAGTGGCTGTGTATAGCTTCATAGTGCTGAGGTATCACCCCTTGCGCCACCAGGGAAGCCCCTACCTCAGTTTATATTAAAAAAAAAACAAAACAACTAATAGCTATTTAAAAAATATGATAATGTAAAAACTGTATAGGTTCTCACTTGTTTAATGACTAATTAGCTGTATTCATTAAGCCATATATTCACCCATCCATCCACCCTTTCAACATTAAGCACCTTTTATTTCCAAGTTCTATGGGAAATATATCTAAATAGCAGATATATAAGTGATCAAATTATTCTTGCAGATATTACACAGCACCCTTTTGAAATGAAATATTTTCCTTAATAAGAGAGAGCTTTTATCAGCAAAATACACATCAAATCCTGCTCTTTCATTGCAAGTATAACCACTCTAGACCAAAGTACCAATAGTTGTTTCCTATAATATCCTGATGATCTATCTTCCTATTAGTCTTATTCAGTCTTCTTTTTCCATGTCCAGCCAGTTACTGTATTCTTCCTTTGGGTGTAAAGCAGCCATGTTAGTAAATATAAGATTGAGCTTATTGTTCACTGCCATTTAATTGTACATTTATTGCACTTTAAAAACTCCTAACATGGTTTCATAGAGTTAAGCAATCATGATTAGAACCTTATAAATTTTTGGAAGGTAGAACTTATATTTGCTTAGCCATCATCACATAACCAGAGACCACCATAATTTTACATTTATCTTAGCTTTTATTTGCTTTTCATCATCACATTCTCATTCTAATAATTTTTAGTTCAGCAATTATGGAACTCAGCAATGTCTCATCCTCACAATCACTCATCCTTTTCAAATGCTCACTTTCCCTTGCCTGATTTGATTCCTTATTCCTTGGTTTTACTTATGGAGTAAAAAAATGGAGAGTCTCTGTTATGTGAATAAAATTGCTTCCAGACCATTCAAGCCAGTGTCTCTAGCATGAACACAAAAAGAGTCCCTGATATACTAATTCATGTTGCATAAACATTAGGGGGCAAACTGGACTTCTTGGTTTTCTGAAATGTTCTGTATTATATCCAGGGGGAATATCAAGTGGATGGTTAATATGCAATTTAGAGAGAAAGAAGCGAAGATGCTTTCCTGTATAGATGTAAAACATCAGTATGTTATTATATAAATGCTATCCAGAGCCTTCACTAGTTCTAAAATAACCCAAAGGAATCCTCCTGAGCTTCTCCAAAATCTAAGGTCAGAAAAGCAATTTTAATGTCAGCTATGTCCTGACTCATGTTTCCTAATTTACTCAATTTTTAAAGTGTTTTCTTTTTTTAGTCCTTCTTTGAAGTAATGCCAGATTGTTAGAATGGGTATAGTAATCAGAGAAAATCAAGTGCTTCATTTCTGATAATGTTTTGGCAAGTCAATTGGCAAAGACCCCATGTGAGGGTAAAAATGATGATAATGCTGCTGTACCTAGTATGTACTAGGAAGTTACTACTTAATTTTATTTCAAGATATGGTATATGAATGATGAGCATTTATATTTATGGTGTGTGACAAAGTATTTTATCATATATTACCTGATTTGATTCATAAAACAATCATGTGAAAAGAGTAGAAATTATCAGTCCTACTTGGATGATGAGATCTTGGGTGATTAACAAATTTACCCAATGACCCACAGGTAATAAAATAATTAAAAATAAGGACACTTGATCTGCTTCTTTGCTTTCTCCTTATTGAATATTTCCCCAAAGTGAATTGTCTTTTTCATCATTTAATGTATATTTTAACATAACTTTGTGGAAGCTTTATCACTGGGCTTTGGTGACCCATTTTTGTTAAGCCCTACTTAATCTTTCCTCACTCACCTACACTCTTCTCAAAATATACTTTCCTTTCAGAAGCCAGTCAAATAAAATGAATCAGGATTTCTTTTCCAAGGGGTTTTATTTCAGTGTTTTGATTGACAAGGATCAACTCTGCTACTTAGAGAAGTACTATTCTTGACAAGCCAATTTTTCTTAAACTGTTGTTCAATGTCAACAGGTTGTTACAATGGATGAGCTTTTGTTATACTAAAAAAGAGCAAAGGGAAATAGCTCAATGCATGTGAGGCTATTAGGAAATAGTGGTTAAATCTATTTTTTCACCCATAGCAAATCAAAGATCCCTAACCAATAAAATATACTAGGCAAATCTGTCACTGACAGATATACTTTATTATAAATCTTCACCTCAGTCACAGTGAAGAAACATGATGTTTTTCTTAAAAGTCAGCAAAAATGAAAATGTATTTGGTACTTTAAGTCAAAGTTTAGATATACCAAACAGCTTAAGGGACATGATATTATTAATATTTAAATTACATTCTAAAAACAGCATTTGTTATTGCCAGGAACCTCGTTAAAATGCAGAATCTCAGGTCTCAAATTAAATCTCTTCTATTAGAATCTACATTATTAACAAGATCCTCCATATAGTTTCTATAATATAATCACTAACAAAATAAGAAATAATAATGTAGATTATAGATCCAAGAGAGAAACCTCAGAGATAATCAGTGGGTAATTCATTCTCTGCAATACCAGGTTCTAAAATTAAGTATTCAATGAATTAACTTATTCATTCCTTTAACAAATGTATTTCCTTTTTTCCCATATATTAAATTTTAAAATGCCCACAATCACTATTCTTATAAAAATTTCAAATTGAGGGGGTAGATATACCAAGAAGAAAAAAAAAATTGTGATAAATGTTTCAAAAGAAAAAATACTGCAAGTTATAAAAGTTCTAAGATTAGAGCAAGTAATTCTAAAATTTGATTATACCTAATAGTCACTGACACAGTTTGTTCAATCACAGATGCCTGAACTTCAGCTTCATACCTCATACCTCCAGAGCTATAATTCAGTAGGTCTAGGTTGCTGTCCAAAAATCTGAGACTGCAATCCAATGACAATGTTCTATATTTATACAGGATGCAAAGTGTAATAGTAGTCAACCCTACAAAAGTAAATACAGAGTTAACCTGAAGCTAACAAGGTAACTAGTGAGTAGTGAGGTAATGAATAGCAGAGACTTGACATATGTAAGAACTCTCAGGTTAAAACAGATAAACAATAGAAAATATTAAGAGAGGGAATGGTGGGGGGTAGGGGGGGGATAAGATTAATTTCAGAGAGTGAAAAGAGGCCTGTCTACTGAAATGTAAAGACCTGAAGGAATGGATTTAATGATCTGTGTGAGATAGGAACTCAACCTAAGAAAATAGCCTAAACATGTACAAGAAGAGAGTGATAAGGGTATCAAAAAAGTGCACTATCATAAAAAATCGGTTAAATACATATGAAAGCAACAATGAAAGAATTGAGGAACAAAAAGATGATTAAGAAAACAAAGAGGAAAATGGCTAGTTCTTTCTAACTTGTCATTGCTTTTAGTGTAACTGGACTAAAATCTTTAATTAGAAGGCAGAGATTGCTAGAGTAAAAAAAAAATTATAACCCATCTACATGCTGTCTTCAAGAGATTCACTTTAAAGTCAAAAGATATGAAATGGATAGAGTGAGGTAGCTCATGAAAATAGTGACCAAGGAAAACTGAGATGCCTTTGTCAATATCAGATATGACATTATTTAGGTGAATTATTGTGGCAAGATTTAAAAAAATGGCATCTATTGAAAGGGTTAATCCATTCCACATATATGCCAATTATAACATATACACTCACCTAAAACATAGCCCCAAAATAGAATCAGAGGCAGAAAAATAACCCATTTAAAATAATGTACAGAACAACTTGAGAGAATTACAAAAAAAAAAAAAAATAGACTTATACAACAGTAAAAAAAAAAAAAACAATTAGAATATTAGGAATAGAAACTCTACATAGTTGGTGCAAGGGCTTAAGATGCAACACTATGAAGCTATCCACAACCACCACAGCATGAGTTTAATTTCCAGGCCAGCCAGGGAGGTGCCTCACAAGGGGCAGACTTTTCCTGTCTCAGCTGCTGCTCCCCTCAGCAGTGTATTTCAGTCAGTCTGCCTGTTCTGTTCCCCACTCTGTCTCTGGTGAATCCTCTCACCCTCCACCCCCCACACACCTCTGGCCTGTACCCAGTTCTTATATGCATAAATAAATAAATAAACCTTAAAAAAAAAAAGAAACTCTACCTAGAAAAAGAATAAATGTTCTTATCAAGTGCATATAGAACTTCCCCAGGTTACCCTGTAATAGTATAATTGTTATAGAAAGGGGAAGATCTAGGTTCTCTGCCCCACTCAAAGAAAGGTGGAGCTGAGTGGCAAGGGAAAGCTAGAAAAGACTGGCAAAGACTTGGGAGAAAGAAGAAGACCTAGAAGATAAACATGTAAAAAAGAAGCTGTGCTTGCTTCTCAGCCTTGGACTTGTACCAGGGTCTTAGGGGACATGGAAGAAGATACTTGAAAAAGAGAGAGCAGAGATAGGGGTGAGAGACCCATAGGAGGAGACTGATGATGGCAGCCTTCATCTTGATTTGTACTTTGATTTTGCTCCTTTCCTTACAAACTTGTCTGGACCCACCTGCCACTTTCCTATAGTCTCTACCAGAAGGTGCCTTAGACTTATGGCAGCCTTTCAGGCCTCAGTGGCCCCACTTTAGTCAACCCTGTTTGACTAGGCATTTACCCATGAGGTGATGGAAAACTTTGGGTGTCTCATCAGGAAACTGAATTTGTTATATTTTTTGACTCTCTCTATCTCATAGTAATCCTATTAAAGTTCTTTTCTATTGAAGGTATTATATACAAATGATATGTTTATTTTCATGTGGCAGGTGGCAGAACCTATTTCTAGCATGCAGGTTTAGGGGTTCCAAGGTGCCCCTCATCTGCCCACTAACAAGACCTAACAAATATCAATCAAGTTAAAAAGAGAGAAATCATACAATGTATCTTCTATGACAACAATGTGATAAAATTAGAAATTAACAGAAAGAAAATAGAAATGTATAGATATGTGGAAATTAAGACTCTTAAACAACCATTGGACCACAAATTCATCACAAAATATAAAAGAAATTATTCTGAAATGAGTGTAAAGGAATAAACGATACAATGAATTTTATAGGTCACAATAAAAGTCATGCTCAGAAAGAAATTTACAGTTGCATAGTCATTTATTTAAAGAGAAGATCTCAAATGAATACCCTAGCTAAATGAATTAAGGAATGAGAAAATAGAGCAAACTAAACCCATAGCTAGAGGAGGAAGTAAATGAGCAAGAATAGTGTGCACTTAAATAGAGAATAGAAAAACAACAGAGAATATCAATTGAACCAAATAGGAATGTATTTGATTAATCTTTATCTAGATTGAAGAAGAAAAATAAAGAAGACTCACTTTACTAAAATCATAAATAGGGCCACCCTGGTGACGCAAGGAGTTAAGATGCAACCTATGAAGCTAGCCAGAACCACTGCAGCACAAGTTCAATCCCCAGCCAGGGAGCTACCCACATGGCACAGCAGACCTCTCCTGTCTCACCTGCTGTTCCCCTCAGCAGGGTATTTCAGTCAATCTGTTCTGTTTCCCAATCTGTCTCTGGCGAATCCTCTCACCCTCACACCGCTGGCCTGTACCCCAGCTCTTGTATGCATAAATAAATCTTAAAAAATAAAATCATAAAGAAAAACAATATTACCACCAAAGCTAGCTTTATACTATTGTAACCTATGATGTTCCTTGATATAATTTCTATTTTCATAGACATATTTTGTGTACCAGTATATGATCTATTCTTGAGAATGTTCCATATGCACTTGAGAAAAAAAAAAAAGTGTATTCATTTATTTGGGGAAAGGACACTTTATAAATGTGTTTAATCCATCTGACCCGACACTTCATTTAGCGCCTTTCTGTCTCTGTTAATTTTCTGTATGGATGATCTATCCCTTTGTGTAAGTGGTGTGCTGAGTTCTTACTAGTTTTTGAATGGAGAAAAATACATATTAAAGCATAAATGAGAAGCGGACCTCACTGGAGTAAATTTTAATAAAGTTCATGTTTCTTAGATTCTGGGAAGTGAAAAGGGAGACTTATGAAGTATACTAAAGGAGCTAAAAATGAGAACCCAGTGATTGCATGAACTTACTATTCCAAGCACACAAAGCTGTTCTTCTGGGAATAAATAATGTAACATTTTGTAATTATATAAAAACATAGCTCTCTCATTATACATTAGATTGGAATAATATCATTTCACTAATATATAAAGTACAATATTTCACTAATATATAAAATATCTATGTTTTATCCCTCAGAATAAATCATTAGCATTAATAAAATATCAGCATTTACTTGCACACACTATATAGAATTCAGGAACTATGTTTATTGACTTTTAAATCAAACTACTTTGTGCTCAGATACAACATCCAAAACTCTTCCATTGAAGCCAAAAATGTAGCAATGATTATAAAACACATTATCGTTGTGTATTAAATAAGTATTTTGCTTTTAGGGGGGCTAAACTTGAATTTTTTATGCTAAACATATTCTATGTATCCTAGGTACTATGAATGAGTAGGGGAAAATAAATTCAAAATAATAGAAAGTAACTATTTTCCTTAAGACATAGTTTATGTACCTAATTAAAAATGGCACAGGCGTGAGTATAGTTTGATATATGACACCATCTGTGAAGAGGTAGGTCAGCCTACATTATTTGCTTCTGCAAGCATTGCATTTTCCTGTGAGATCTGTTATAATTATCAAAATGTATGCATATTTATAAAATTATACATATATACAAAATTAAACATATTTAATAAATATTTAAACATGAAATCCACTGAATTAAAAGAATCTACAACTAATGTCACTTCTATTACCAGATGAAGTTAAAGAATAACCTGTTTCATACTCAAAAAATTAGATTAGTATATGTATTTAAGCTAAAATACTGTGAACAAAAAAATAAACTTTACTTCAAAACTCGCTGCTTCTACAGATACTTGTAATTAGTGCAAGCTTCAAAAACTGGTAACTAGGAGCAGATTTTCTATGTCAGACAGACCTAAGCTCAGACTGTTAGCTCCACACAATAAATAGTTGATTGGGAGCAAATAATACCTCCCTTTAAATCTCTTTCCACATTGGGTAAAAACAGTTTTCCTTCTTTAATACTTATATCCATGTAGACACATTAGTTTATCTAATTTTATATGAATTTATTTAACTTGGAAGAAAAACACAGAAGTTTGCAACTATATCTTTAATTCACTAACTCTCATGTCAACTCAGTATTGTTTGCATTATATTCAAAGGAGTGAAGCCTAGATCATGAACACAACCATGGAAGTCTCAATTTATCATTACCAAAAATTCTTCAGTTTCTGTAGATTTTTCACCATATGTACATGTGTGTTTAACACTGTAAATTGCAATGTAAATCATCTGAATGATGACTTATGCTAGAAAAATGTATAAAATTATAATTCTTATTTTGAAAAATAATTCCAACTTGTATTTCATATTTGGATATCTAAAGAACAAATAAGCTTTTCCTTTCCTTAAGCTTCAAATTGACCTCATTCACATGCAATATGATGTCTATGAGAAAACATAAATCATACTGCCATTTTTGTCTTTCCTTATTAAATATTTGGCACACATTCCTTGGTTTCAAGAAAATCTGTAATTGGAACTAACAGCACAGTTAAATCATTTTTTAAAAAAACATTCCCATGTTGAACCAGAGTGAATTGGCAAAGAACTCTAGATTATTAAATTCGTTGTCTCCTATTTCTTCCTCAAGTTCCATAAACTATTAATGATTCATAGCATCTGTCATATGGGCTGAAAAATTTCCACAGCTGTATCCATGACAATTTTAAGTTTGCTTCAGAAAGCAAGCACAAAATATTTTCAATCTGTATTATATACTGGGATGAAGCAATAAGGAAAACATCAGTTCCTTCTTTCCACATTCCAGTTATTATTTATATTTTTGACCTACTATAGCTGGAGCAACCTCTGTCAAAGTAAAACTATTTTTTTTTTAATTAACTAAATGATCAAGCTAACTATCTAGTTCAAATTCTTCTTTAACATAAATAAAAGAGAACTCCACTACAAGTTCAATTTTTAACTGTAACGACAACTCTTTTTGAATTGGAAGTCCTTTAATGCACATGTTCCTCCTAAGTGTACAATGTCTATTATATTACCCAGCTCATCTGGAGCTAAAGCTAGCACTTGTAGTACTTTTTCCATTTTGCATCCTTTCATCTTTAGATTTTTTTTTATAAAAGACTTATATTATGCATGTAATTGCTTGGTGGCAAAATTAAAAATCAAGTCCCTTGAGCCTCCCTGGTGGCACAAGGGGTTAAGCACCTCACTATGAAGCAATATGTAGCCTCTGCAGCACGAGTTCCATCCCCAGCCAGCCAGGGAGCTACCCACATGGCGCAGCAGACTTTTCCTATCTTGCCCGCTGCTCCCCTCAGCAGTGTATTTCAGTCAGTCTGCCTATTCTGTTCCCCACTCTGTCTCTGGTGAATCCTCTCACCCCCCACATCTCTGGCCTGTACCCCAGCTCTTATATGCATATCTTTTAAAAAAATAAAAATCAAATCCCCATTTATAAAATATTTTATAATTCTCTCACAATTTTCTAAAGAAAGTGCAATAACTGAAGTAACTTTTTTTTTTACTATCTAAAATTATCGTATTATTCTTATAATAGATAATTGATAATTGATAGTCCTAAGTTAATACTAAATCTGTGGCACCTTGATCTTGGACTTTCAAACTTCTAGATCTGCAAGAAATAGATGTTTGTCATCTAAGACACAATCTATGCCCCTGTTGTAATAACCAAAGCTGACTGACACTTCCTATCCATTTCACTTCTAGATCACTCTGATCAACTAGCCAACATCACAGGTCTGCCTGAGTCAGAATATTCTGATTGCTGTTTTTGAGTATGTTGTCTGTTATCTTAACCATTACCCACATTATCTTTGGTGGTTGAGCACAGCCATTTGGCACCTACCAGCCTGAATTCTAATTACTCTTGCTGCATTTAGGTTTCCCAAATCAGTGACTGTGGTTTCCACTTAAGGTCTGGCTCACAAATGTATTTCTCAGAGCAGTGGTTAAAGTTCTCAATGTGACAAATCCACTGTGTGGCAAATCCACCCTAACATTCCAATCTCCTATGCCTTTAAGTTATTTTTCTAAATTGTGCATTATTACTTACAGTTTTGATCTTATTTGCTCTCTACTAGGGGCTAGATGGCATTATTTACTCCTGTAAATATTTTGGCCAAATTTTAGAATTTGCAAGTTTCTTATCCTATTTTACAACTGGCACAAAGCTTAGTCATTTAATCCTTGCTTGGACATTCATATTTCTATCTAGAACAACCTAAGTTTTCTCTTTATGCCTCACATGTCTATGATATGCTAGCTGCTATTATATGCATATATTATACTTTGGGTTTTGTTTCTTAGGAGAGTTTCCTAATCTCTTGAACATTCACAAACTCAATTCAAATATATGTTGCGGCAATGTATTCAGAATCAGATGCTATATAGCAGCTTATAATAAAAAGGCTAGGCAGCATTTACATTCATCCTCAATTCTATAACACTTATCACTGAGGATTTTACATACAGAATACATTCAAAAAGTATTAATAGAATTGATGAATTAAACTAACATAAATATGAATCAAGGCAAAAGATTATGAATTATTAGCTCTATTATAACTATTGAATATAATTGTTGCAAGATAAATTGATTTTATTAGAGCTTCATTTCTTAGTATATTTTTGTGTATCGGGTGTATATATAGCAGGGGACCAAAGACAAAATACTAAACAAGCAGTTTGAGTACATAGGATGGAACTTTGTAGGAAAATCATGACTGAGAAGAAAGATTCCTAGATCGATTAATGCATCATCAATCAGAGAGAAGGGCTGTGTTTTCCAATGAAATAGGTCGGGTAGCAATTCCAGTTCTTAATTTTCAAATAGTGAAGCCAAAACACTAAAAAGAGAGCAATGCCAGGAGACCAGGACAGCATTGTGTGGAAGAAGACAGAGAATTACTTAGTTGCAATACTTATAACCTAGAAATGTCACTGACTGATTTGTGATGTTATTTCTAATACACTCAGCTGTTCTCTTGAGTCACTTCATTATCTTGAACAAAGTATTTTAATGCAGTAATATCACTGGCCCCATTTTAGCCTTTTCTCAATTTCTACCCGTTTGTGGAATTAATAGAACTTCAAAATTATAAATGACCAAATTTACCCCCAATTTGGAATAAATGATAATGAATGGAAATGTAGACTATTCATCAGTAACAACATTCTTAAACTGTTAAGCTGAGTTTTTTTTTTTGTTGTTGTTGTTGTTGTTTATAGTCCATGTGGAAAAAGGGCTTTAGCATTTCGAACAAAAATCTAGGTTCTTTATTTATATATATATATATATATATATATATATATATGTACAAAATCTCTTAAATGGAAAGGTTTGCGTTAAACACTCAAAAATAGTAAATGCAATGATCCCTGTTGTAAAATAGCTCTTCTTTAGTTCTTAGAGTGAAACTTACTTTATTTCAGGAGACTTGTAAGCATTCTAAAAATACTATTCAACCTCACTAATAGTGTACATCCTCTATGTCCATTATGACTTTCTTAGAGATTAATCTGAGATGAAAAGGTAGGGTAAATCTTGTCTTAATATTTTCTTTCTTATCGGCGCTTCAATTCCAAAATGTTTGGGAAGCTTTCACTTCTTCCCTAATGCCTGTCAAGAGCCTGCCACAGGAATCAGAATTTGAAAGAAAGAGAAAGCAGACCTTATAGAAGTGAATGAACAACAAAATTTGTCCCATCCTTCTACCTCCCCCAAGTCAACAAGAGTTGATTTTTCATTTGGAGTTGGCAGCTCTAATATACTGATTCCCAAACTAAAAGTGTGATTCAGTAGATCAGTCTTAATACAGATGTGGTAAAGAGTGTTTTCATTTATAATAGATGATTAGCTACCCCAGTCATTTGGATATCAGACAGCATTAACTACCCAGTGATTGAGAATGAAACTGGACTCTTATTCAAAGAAAATCAAGCACTTCACTAATTTATGCCCTTTTAAACCCATAAATGTTTTGTAATTCCTAGATTTTAGGGAAGTTTTAAAAGTCTGGTTTAAAATGCCACAGGCACATTAGCAGAAACATTTAAAGCTGTTAGAGGCTTCCAGCAGATTGTATTATTTATTATGTGCAGGCTCTGGAGGCTAAGAGCAGCTGAAAGGATGGCAGTGCCAAGAGCAGAAAATGAAGATTGTCTAAATAAAGGGCTAGTTGCCATTTAGTCTGATGTGCAAAGGCCTGAAAATACACTGGCACTCCTGTGAAAACAAAAATGAGTCCTACTATTCTTGTGTAACTGAAAGTAGAAATGTTTTTATGTTATTTAATCAAAGGGTATAATTAAAAATAGATGCTTCTTTTTCCTCATGAATGAAGGACTATGATGAAAAAAAAAGGGACCTGAGTAAATATGAAAGCACTTTTTAGATTATAGAGCATTGTGCAAAATGTATGCTTTTATCATTAATAAATAGGATCCCGTAAATTCATGCCATTTTTATGGCATAGATGACTCCTATTCTTTTTATATAAAATGATTTTCATTGAGTTAACATTGGTTTACAATACTGATTTAGAAGTACAGGGTTATACCCCTTCACATGTAAGTTACCATACCACACCCACTACCAAAGCACCGATAATATTCCCTGCAGCCCACTGAACCTGCCCCCCTTAATAGCCTAAACCCTTCCTCCTCCTTCTCTGGTAGCCTCATTTCTGCAATCATTTCAAGGGTTTATTTGGTTTAATTTTTGTCTGTTCCATTGCTTTGTTTCTAGATACATTTCCTTTGAAAAATGGAAAACTACTTTTAGTAGTAGCTGACATTAAGGCACAAAGGAGTATTTTAAACACAAAGAAAATATGGTTCCAAACTCTCAATTAGTTCAATACAAAGGTACAAAGGTACCTTTGTCTAGGTACCTGTGTAAAAATTGGGAAATAAGAGTTGTTAATCTATATTGATTATCTTCCAATTTAATTACATTTGGTGAACTAAAAGGAAAAAAAAATGAATTGAAATAATTAAAAGTTTCACTATCCATCTCCCAAAGTCAGAGGAGAAAGACCCCGACAAATTTGTTCTTAGTGAACTCATTGTGCAGGATAACTGAAAATATCTAGGTTTATGATTTGGGATGTAGTTAAGATGCCCCACATTTCCAGTTTAACAGGAAGTCCAATCTAGTTCCATTAAGTTTATAAATTCTCATGGTCGAGAGAGAGAGAGAGAGAGAGAGAGAGAGAGACAGTGAGAGTGTATGTATGTGTTTGTGTTGGGGAGAATGCTGGAGAGAAAGAATGGGCACACTGGCTGGGAAGGAGATGGAGGAGGGTCGTAGGAGCAACCCTACATATTCCAGAATATCTGTCAGAGCAGGCCTCAAATGATGCCATTTGAGCATAGGAAATGCCACAGCTGCTGCCATCAAAGCAAGCCAGTAAGGCAGCTGCTGCAAACAAGTCTAGAGGGACAATTTTGTCATTGCCAAGACCCAGTTTTGAGGAAGAACCATGAAGTCACCCAGTATAATATAGAGCTAAAGGATGGGCATATGGATCTGGGTTCCAATTATTTCTATGCACTTTTTATTCCTTCTGCAATAATGAGGAAGTGCAAGAGATTTTCCTGAAATATATTGAAGCATAAATCTCACAGTCACTAATATCCAATGTAGCATTAATTTCTGGGTTTTGTAATGCTTGTATTTGTCATATTTTTAAATTGTAATTGCTTTGCTCGTTCTCATGAAATATTCATTTTCATACATACTTAGTATTCCTTCCTTAAAGGGTATCACCAAAATTGGGGTAATATTGTCTTTAAAGAGAGAGAATTATGTAAGGCCAGGAAGATAAATACACTTTTTCTGAAGGTTATGTTCATATTTGTGTTTCTGGGGCTACATCCCTGTATCTATGATCTGTCTCTTACCTCAGATACTGGACAGAATCCTACTTCAGCGATAGCTCTTGTTCAAGATGTGGAAATTGATGCTCAGTGAATACAAACCCTATGTCCAATTGGTCATGGCTGCAATCAAATTCACCCAAGTAAACCGTACTAGAATGTTTAGCCAAATTTCACCTATATTTGTAAATCCTTGATTATTACTTTTTTTTTTTAAAGTCTTCTGCTGTGCCCTGGGGTTTCCTGTAAAGAGTCTTTATTATAATTTTCATTGAGGTAATGTAGGCTTACAACACTGTGTGATTTAGAGATATATGTTCATTCTACGCCAGGTAACAATAATCCACCACCATAGACATTGCCCCTCCCCCACCCTCTTTGCTACCCACACCTACACTCCCATCAGATAAGACTCAATTTTACAGTTAAACTTCTAGGGTTTATTTTGGCTTAGTTTTTTCTTTTGCTTTGTGGCTTTACATTTAACATGAATGAAATCATTTGGTATTTGTCTTTCTCCTTCTGACTTAATTCAATTAGCATAAACCCCTCCAGTTCTATTCATGTTGTTACAAATGGCAAGAGTTCATTTTATAGCTGAGTAATATTCTATTTTGTATATATGCCACCACTTTCTTTAGCCACTCATATATCTTTGGGCCTTTAGGTTGTTTCCATACTTCTGTTATTGGGAAGTTTTCAGAGAAACCAGAAGGCACGCAGAGGGGTGGACAGAGATTTATTTGTCACATCGGCAGGCTCAGTGGCATAGCTACAAAAAAGACTGAGCCTCGAATAGCAGGAATGGTAAGGTTTTATATAGTTTGTATGTGGAAACTCTCTATGCTTGAGTGACAACTAGTAGCGTGGGATATGAGGTAGCTTTGCCAGTTTGAGTTTATTAGGAACCTTTTAGAACACCAGAAGGGGATCATGATAATCTTGACCATTATTGTAGGCAAGCTGTTCAGCAGCCTTAGTAATACCCCACTTCACCTTGGCTATTATAATATAAAATATATTACAAATATATAATATAGCAATATAAAATGGTTCTACAATGAGCATAGGAGTGCATATGTCTCTTAGAATTAGTGGTTTTGCATTCTTCAGACACATGGCTAGGAGTGGGCTTTGCATTATTCAAGTGAATACCAAGGAGTAGAACTGCTGTATCATAAGGTAGATCTATGTTTCAATATTTTGAGATACCTAGATACTGCTTTCCATAGAGGCTAGGCCAGGATGCCTTCAGTGATGAAAATGTATTTTCATTTAAAATACTGGTTGACTGTCTGGAGTAACCATACCACTGTTCCAAATTTAGGTGAGAATATATATCTGGAACTGTTGTTTTTTCCAAAAACACAGTGTTTCATACAGGAACACAGATTAAATTTCTCAGAAAAGCTGGAGCAACAAAAAGATAGAGGCTTGGGCCATAAAGCATTGGTCCCTAGTGGAATTACCATTTTGAAATTAGGATGTGGTGTAATACAATAATGATAATTGCTAATTTGACTATTTGGGGAGACTGTTATTTGTTGATTAAAACTAGATTTTTCTTCCCGTATATAATGGAAAATATTTTTTCTAGTCTTATGAGCAAGTCATGACCCTTAGAAATTGTTGATTTAATCTAAATTGGTCAATACTATAAATTACCATTTTTCTTTCTTTGTGGTGACTTCTGTTTGCTGGCAAATGTATTATTTTGGATTATACTTGGCATTTCATAGCATGTATCTGTGCATCAACTTTATTCCTGTTTCCATTTTTTCTTTGCCTCTTTGATTCCTTTTTTTCAATATTAACTCATTTTTATAAACTAGAATAAAGACCTTTTTATAAATAAGATGGAAATAAACATGACCTCTTATATTCCAATTAAACAAAAGTATAACAAGAAGAAAGCTTTAGAATTTCTGGAGGAAGATAAAGCAAGGCAAGGATGAATACAGGACCTGGCCAAATATAGGAGAAATAAAATTAATCTTATTTTAGAGATTTATTTATGTAGTACACCTTACAAGTTGTAAACCTTTACCCCTAATAAAGAAAATAAGAGAGGTATAATCTAGATAAGAAAACAGATATGCACATTAGAAATATATCACTAGATAGTAGATTAAAGTCAAAGTTTTAACTAGGATAATGTACATTAATTTGGAAAGTATTAATGCAGCTTATATTTAAACTTAAGAATAATGGAATTTTCAAAAGAAATAAAAACTGTTTAATTTCCTGTTTATTTGACCAATTATTTATACTATTTATCTTCATAGACAGTAAGTATTTTGCAAAGCCTACTACAGCAGTATAAGCAAGATGCATGTGATTTATGTCCTCACGAAGCTTGAAGATCCGAGAAAGAGAGAGAGAGAGAGAGAGAGAAGACAAAGAGATATGGAGATAGGAAGATAGAGACCAAATAATCATGCAAATATACAAATTTATTATTATGCAACAAAGATGCATGGAGTAGCTTACTTAGTGTGTTACTAAGTGTAGACTCTGGGGAGACAGAAGTGAATAAGCTAGACAATAATTTATTCTCATGTAACTGGCATTTTAATGTGATATGTAGAAAATGCATATAAGCTGATGAAGAATAAATACAGTAAAGAAATTGAATCAAAAATTAATATACTGGGGCCTCCCCTGGTGGCGCAGGGGTTGAGTGCTGGGCTGTGAAGCTGTCTGCAGCCTCTGCAGCGCCAGTTCAATCCCCGGCCACCAGCGAGTGTCCCACATGGCACAACAGACCTCTCCTGCCGTGCCCGCTGCTCCCCTCAGCAGTGTATTTTGTCAGTCTGCCTGTTCTGTTCCTGCTCTGGCTCTGGTGAATTCTCTCACCCTCCTACGCTTCTGACTGTACCCAGTGCTTGTATAAATAAATAAATAAATCTTAAAAAAAGGAAAATTTTAAAAAAGTTAATATACTGAATGATAGAGAAGGATAGTCTATATTAGACATGGTACTGGAAAACAATATATATCTCCTCTGTGAGACTAGAAATTTCCTGACCTTATCCTATTCACTGACTACCTATAGTACACCATGTCATGAATAAATGCATTTTAGTGCTGTGATGAGGGGAGGGGAGTATGAAACAGACTAGAATTATGTATGGTTTTCATTTAAATTTGAATCAACAGTATAATTTGATTTTATCTAAATAACATTTGCAAATATATATCTATAAAATCTATATAGATTTATGCCAAAGTGCTAAAAGAATTCTTACAAAACTTTGAATCTGATATAATCCTAAACAAAGAGCACAAAATACAGGTTTTCTATGTCTCTGAATCATATATAATGTTTTAAACCAATGTTACATCAATTAAAAAAGTGAATGATTTAAAAATAATATATCCAAACATTATAAGTTTTGAATTGTTTGAAATGAAACTCAACTGTGCAGAATTGGATTACTCATCATCTTAGCCACATGTAACATTTTACATTGATCCAAGAATGGTCATTTGCTTTTATTCACTTTTGTAATTTGCTGAGCATGCTATAGTTTGCAAAATCACATATACTATTTCAAAATAACTGAGAAATGTACTATCGCTATTAACATAAAATAACATACTTCAATGCACTAACTGAAAAATAGTTGCACAGCTAAGAAATAAAAAATCTTGGACTGTTTCTAATGCCTGTGTTCTGTCTACTGTCTTAGAAGGCCTTTCATAATCCATTCCCAGGTTTCACAAAGATTCTTGTAAAGGTGACTAATATGTATTGAATATTGTGGTCAATAAAGTTTCTATTCATGTTCAGATAGGTTGGTGGCAGAGATTTAAAAAGTGCAAAGTGGGCCTCCCTAGTGGTACAAGGAGTTAAGTCTCATTACTATGGATCTATCAGCAGCCACTGCAGTACCAGTTCGATCCCTGGCCAAGGAGCTAACCCACATGGCACAGCAGACCTCTCCTGTCTTGCCCACTGTTCCGCTCAGTAGTATATTTCAGT
Source organism: Talpa europaea (assembly GCF_964194135.1). NCBI lineage: Eukaryota > Metazoa > Chordata > Mammalia > Eulipotyphla > Talpidae > Talpa > Talpa europaea. The sequence continues at coordinate 14,212,799 of NC_140074.1, forward strand.
AGACCCACCTGTTCTGCTCCCCACTCTGTCTCTGGTGAATCCTCTCACCACCCCCAGTGCTTGTATGCATAAATATTTTTTTTTTAAAAAAGCACAATGTAAACATGGCAACAGGTTGAAGATAAATATGAGCTTGGTTTAAAGACACATAAGGTTAGAAAAAGTGTTACAAGGAAATACAAGAATTGGAGAGAAAGGATATATAGTGACAACAGGAAAAATGGAGTAGAGCTCTCATCAGAAATATCACATAAAATCCTGAAGCAGGCAGATCTCCCAGGTCACTATGCAAATGTGTTATTCTGGGAAAAGTTAAGATTTACTTAAGGTGGAGAATAGGAAGCCAGAAGATAGGAAAAAATGAACATAAATAAGACAAACACCTGCAGATTTTCTTTAAGAGTGGGAGTTTGTCTAAGCCGATCAGGAGTTCTAAGGTACTTTTAAAAAAAGTTAACTTTAAGTGGATGCTACTGAACTGAATGGTTTCTATGCAAAATGGAATAAAGTCAATAAATTCAAGGAAACATTTCTAAGGGTATGAAGCTTTTAAGGACTCATCAACATAGCTGCTTCACAGAAGAGTATACAAAATGGAAGCTGACCTGTTTCATTATAAGGAGGAAAATTATAGCTGGTTAGACACTGAAATGAAAATAAAGATGAAGTAGACCCAACATTTCTTTACCAGCTATCCATACATAATCCTTTCATGACACTATCTCTTGAATAATATATTCAGTGCTTAATATTGAACATTTCCCTCTCTGCTGATTTCACTGCTTTTCTGAACTTTCTGATATGGTACACAAATATTACCATCATAGAGCACACTTTCTTTATTCAAATCCTTGTATCTCTTTTGCATTAATGCCTTCAGGAAGACAAAGAAAGGGAAATATTCATTCATTGGGCAATCTCTACACATTATCTTATTCATATGTTATTTAAATCATTCAAGTCCTATTTTTCTCTATTATGAAATGTAGACAGTAAGCGACATTGAAACTTAATGTTATTGTGATAATCATGAGATAAAATATATAAAGTGATTAAGTAAATTTCTTCTTATAACTTAAACCACATGAATTTCTAATCAAAGTTCATTTAACATTATGCATTATTACTGAGCTTCAAATCTTTGCTTGTCAGTCACTAGCTGGGTGATTTGGGGCTCATTACTAAGCCTCTATGAATCAGTTTTCTCACATGTGTATAAAATGTAGATAAAATTAGAGTTGGCAACATAAGATTGTTGAGACTATTAGATGAGTTGTTGTATGAAGATCACTTAAACTAATGGTTGGTACAATGTGACAAGTAAGTGTCAACTCTTATTATAAGCATAATGTAAAAGAAGTCAATGGTGATTAGAGATAGTAGTAATGATTCTCAAATTTTGTATGATTATATAATTCCCTACCAATTTGATTAAATTTTAGAATTCTAGAAAAATAGAAATTCTATTTATAAGCATAATCTATTTTTTTTTTGTAATTTAAGAATTCATCAATATTTTTTAGCCTATCTGTGGATAACAGGTTATGAACCCAAGTCTGACTAATATTCTATATAAAATACTTTGTAAATGATAAAATAAATATAACAGGTGCATGTTTTTCTGTGCTATATATTACAGAATTGTCAAAAATATGTCACTTGCTAATTAAGACATTTATTTTGGAGCAAGAATATATACTATGATCTGGAGAGGCTTATAATTAATGCCATTCAATAAAACTATCTCAAAAGTTCTAAGCTGCTAAATTTCTGGAATTTAGTTTTACGAAGGAAAAGAACAGCATGGCACAGCATGACAAAAATAATGTACAAGCTGTTTCTCAAAACACCCAACACCTGCCAAAGTAAGTAACACAAATACCAGGACTTTGCCAGCATTAATTTATACATAATAGTGCACAAATCTTAAAAGGGCCTTCCAATATTTAGGTATAGAGCTTTAATATCAATACTACATTGAAAACATTCTTCATTCCATTTCCAGATATAAAAATTGAATTTTATTTTAATATTAATATCATATGAACAAGAAATAGCTATTTATTCTCTTATTTAAAAAGTCAAGATATTATGATTTGGTTATAGTTCAAGACACTTATCGATCTTAATCATATGTATGGACATAGATGATTATAAATTATGAAGTAAAATCAATTGCTGATAATCTAATATTCACTATTTTTAGGAAAGAAAATTAAAGAGAAAATTTTCAGTGACATAAGAAACTGAAGCAAAAATAAAGAAATGAGCAATACCTAACTAAAAAAACTTGCACAGAATGAAACTATCATCAAAAAGAAATGAATCCTACTAAATGGGAAGAGGGATTTATACATCATGCATTTGACAAGGGGTTAATATCCAAAATCAGTGAAAAAGTCATAAAGCCAATAACAAAAAAAAAAAACCTGATTAGTAGAGGTTTTGAAGAATTCTTCAAAGAAGACCTACAGATGGCTAGCAAAATCATGAAAAGATGTTCATCATCACTTATTAATAGGAAATTGCAAATCAAAACAAGGAGATGTCATCTCACACCTCTGAGAATACCTATAATTCCAAAATCAATAAACAATAAGTGTTGGAAAGGATGTGACAAGATAAGGAAACCCTTATACACTGTGGGGAAGAGCGGGTTTGTAAATTGTTGCAGCCATAATGGGAAATTCCTCCATATTGAGGAATTTTATTCCTCATAAAATTTAAAATGAAGTTCCATGTGATCCAATTATTCCATTTGTGGTATTCATTTTACCCCCCCCCAAAAAAATTATCAAACTAATTAAAGAGATATGTACACTCTCACATTTATTGCAGCATTATTTACAATAGCTAAAAACTGAAGACAGCCTAAGTACCCACTAACTTAGGAGTGGATAAAGAAGATGTGGAATATATACACAGTGGACTACTGCTTAGCTATTAAAAATATGAAATTTGGGGCCTCCCTGGTGGCACAAAGGGTTAAGCACCACACTATGAAGCAATCCTCAGCCATCCTCAGCCTCTGCCGCACGAGTTCAATCTCCTGCCAGCCAGGGAACAACCCACATGGCAAGGCAGACCTCTCCTGCCTCTCCCACTGCTCCCCTCAGCAGTGTATTTCAGTCGGTCTGCCTGTTCTGTACCCCACTCTGTCTCTGGTGAATCTTCTGATCACCTGCATCTCTGGCCTGTACCCCAGCTCTTGTATGCATAAATTTTTAAAAAATAAAATAAAAATACGAAATTTTGTCATTTGCAACAACATGGATAGCACTAGAGTGTATTATCCTTAGTGATGTAATTCAGTCCAAGAAAAACACCATTTTAATTTCACTTATAGGTGTTCTATAGAGAACCAAACAATCAAATGAAGTAAATAATACTAAAATAAACTTTTAGACTATAGGATCAATTAGTATTTATCAGAAGAAAAGAGACAGAGGATGGATAAATCAGGTGAAGGGGATAAATTATAAGCTGAAGGACAGAAATGTATAAATTTAATTAGCATATACAGTACTTATTTTTAGCAATTCTAAAACTTAATTGTTAAATAATAAAATAAGACTTGAAATTTCCCCACTTGGTGTTGTCTCAAAATGAAAAATAGGACCTTTGTAATGCAATGGGGAACCCAATAAAAGCATGCAAGCAGAAGCTAAGTAACAGATTTTAAGGGATATTTAAAGGGAAAATAACAAACAGCATTATCTTTAGGATAATTCTAAATTTTCTCCTGCTATGGCTTTAACAAATATTTATATTTGAAAACATGCAATGATCAGATCAATACTTATTGAAGGCTTCCTATGTGTCAAGCATTGAGCCAGAAAATGGGGGTGAAATGGTGAACCCAATGGTTCAACCTCACATGAAACTAAATTATAAATTTCTAAATTTCCTATGTTGTTTTCTAAATTTATGATATTATGATAAAGTGTAACGAAACCAGGTCTTGAGGATGACATTCAGGGGTAACTGTCGTCTATAAGCTGAAAGCATTAATTAGCTTTTGGAAGAGGATAAAATATGGCATTGAAGAGTCTTTAGACACAAGAAACTGTAAAGCTCTAGGGTAAAAAGAAACTGTAGGCTTACTAAGAATTGGGGGATAAACTTTTTTCTAGCAAAGCTGGAAATGAGAAGTTTGGATAGAGAAATCTGAAAAGAGGCTGAGGAACCAGTTTTTCAAGATCCACAAAACTTTTGATTCAGATAACATTGAATCTATAGATCAAATCACAAAGAACAGGTATCCTGAAAATTTTGGATTTTCCTATTATTAACATGGAATATTTCCCAAATTTATATCATCTCTGGGTTTTTGCCACCATTTTGTATTATTAAGTCATTAGTGTATTTTTTGTACATATTATCTGAAATCTTTATTGTGTTGCCTTTTATTTTTAGGCCATTTTTCTGTTTACAGCCTACAGGTTTGTTTTATTCCTGCAGTGTAATTATTAATAATCTCTTTATGCTTTCAAAAGTTTCCAGGGTCAAATATCTAATTATATGGTCCTTATTTATAATCAATCTGACACAGATTTTTCTATCTATATAGTGTAATGTAAGAATCACATATCTACTGTTAATATAGAGGTATCTAATTGACCCCCAAAATTATTTGACAGCATTACTGTCCCATTTTCTGAATCAACTTTGTCATATTAAGTCCAGTGACAGTGTATGTGTGCAGGTGTGTGTCACATTTTCAGTACATTCTATTCTTTCCTTTATTCTTTTTGTCTATCATTACACCAATACCACATTTTTTATTTATCTGTAAAACACACAATGGTATTTGATAGTAAAAATCATCCAAATTTGTTCTTTTTCAATAGTCTTTGATATTATATCACTCTAGATTTCCATGTAAAGTGTGGAATTAGCTTTTCAAATTCTACTAGAAACAAAAACTGGTCATTTTTATTGAAATTACTTTGAATACTTTAATCAAATGGGACCAATTCCTCTCAAAAAGTTTCTAGTTGAAAGAAAAATAAGATTCAAAGTCTAAAATGAAAATCAATAATTCTACTTATAAGTTTTAGTTTATTTTTATAGTCTATTTTTTGTGCTCTCCTTTTCTTGAATGACTTTCTTTTATCATTTAGAAATTTGGACATATTTCTTAAATTTCTCTTTGCCTTAATAAAATCATAGTTGTATAACTCAAGCCCTATAGCTATTAAACTCTTGCAAAACCACTATAGATGAGTTATATGACAAAGAATTGCCAACATAATGAACAAGAAATATTGAAATGTTAACACAGCTTTAGCAACTAAACATCATGTGTAAAAGCTCTAAATGTTTCAATGTAGTTATTCATGAATTTCAAAACCCAATGAAAAAATAAAATGAAATAAATGCATTATTATGAATGAAGCTTGTGAATGCAATAGAGACCAGCAGGGAATAGGAGCAGAACCATTTTGCATTTATGAGAGTTCTCACCTGATTTTTTTTTATCTAAGAAACATTACCTAAGAAAGAGCTACTGAAAAGCCTTAGTATCCACAATTTGATGAGACTTATGTCTGCAAAAGGAGCTATATTAATAGAAAACCAAGCATTAAAATTTGGCCTTTTCAATTTTTTGAATCATTAGAAAATACTAAATGCAAATTATTCTGTATGCAAGTAACATGCACATTCACCCAATAATTTATTTTATAATTAGCTTACTGAAGTAGTTAGGAATATTTAAGTCCCTATTTTATTTCATTATTCTTTCATACTTCTTACAAGTTGAATGGTTATAGTGAAATTTTGAATTCCACAAGACTTTTTGGTGAGAAATGTTACTGTGTATTTAGGATCCCAATTATGCTACAGAAATTTTATAATACTGCACACTGCATATTCTATAATTAATTCTGTTATAGAAAAGTACAATCCAGTATGCTTTTTATCTGTGAACAGTGTCCAAGAGCAGACAAATCTATAGCTAACCCATATTTAACCTCATGTTCACTAAAGCTCAACTTCATTGCAATTGAACAGAGAAAAAAATTTGGTCGTTTGTGATGTTAAAATCATTGTCCCAAGACTGATAATTCAAATAAGAAAAACTGGACAATGAAGTTGCTCAAACAAAATATAGCAATAGAAAATGAATAGCCTAATAAAGAATAACAGAATATGTTGGATGCCTACTATGGGAAAAATTGAACCAAATCCATACAAATAAGCACTTCTACTCCAAAAAAGACATGAATTAATACGTGGAGAATAGGGAAATGCCATAAATTTAATCAACTGTACCGGTTGTTGTAAAGAGTAAAATAAAACTCAATGTTTGTATGATAGTATGTATAAGATCACATACTAATATATACAAATCAAAACAACTGTTTTCCCATCTGGCTTGGATTTTTATTTCATGTTCACAGGCATAAAATAAGAACAATAGATACTAAGTATACTAATAATGACAATATTTCATTCATTTATTTGAACATCACTTTCTATGTATCTGATATTGCCCTTGTTACTGTAACTATTTCCAAGGAAATTTAAAATACAGTCTCGGGCCTCCCTGGTGGCGCAAGGAGTTAAGACACAACCTATGAAGCTATCTGCAGCCACTGCAGCATGAGTTCGAGTCTCAGCCAGGGAGCTACCCACAGCAGACCTCTCCTAACTCGCCCGCTGCTCCCCTCAGCAGTGTATTTCAGTCAATCTGCCTGTTCTGTTCCTTGCACTATCTCTGGTGAATCCTCTCAACCCCACACCTCTGGCCTGTATCCCAGTTCTTGTATGCACAAATAAATAAATCTTTAAAAGTAAAATAAAATACATCTTTATCTTTCACTAATGCAAAAACATTTAATAAAACCAGAACACAATCTCATACCACACACCAAAATCAACTCAAAATGGATCAAAGCCTTGGATATAAAACCTGAAACCATAAAATACATAAAAGACAAACTAGGCAAACATATCAGGACATAAGTTTTAGGGATTCACCCCTGACAGCAAGGAAAACAAGACTACAGCTGAGACAACATCAAACTAAAAAAAAAAACAAAACAAAACAAAAAAAAAAAACTTCTCTGCAATGAAAGAAACCATAACTAAAACAAAGAGACACCCAACTGAATAGGAGAAAATATTTCCAGACAAAGGACTGAGATCAAAGCTATACAAAGAACTCACAAAACTCTACAAAAAAAATCACACAAAGAACAGGCATAATAATTAAACAGACGCCTCTCCAAATGAGACCTTTAAATGGCCCGCAGGCACAAGAAAAAAACGTGCACACTCACTTATTAGAGAAATGCAAATCATTACCACAATGAGATACCATCTCATACCCATGAGAATAGTCAATATTGACAAGACAAGAAATAAGTGCTGGTGAGGATGTGGAGAAAAGGCAACCCTCTTACATTGCCAGTAGGAATGCAAACCGCCCAGTCCCTATGGAAAGCAGTATGGAGAGGTCTCGATACATTAAACATAGGATCTTCCATTTGACCCAGTAATTCCACTTGTATCTGTCAAAATTCACACCAATTATTTTATGAAACACATTAGACAGTTATTTAGCAAATAAGAAAATAACCAAAATAAGAGCTATGATTGAGGTGGTGCTATGAAAACCTGGGGAAATAATGATGTTATCTTCCTTTCCTAGATCAGAAGGATCTTGGAATGAGGAATGAAATGATGGAATTTATTTAGGTAAGTGGGTAACTGGCCCAAAGCTTTGAGAGGGTAAGGATAAAATGAATGATAAGAATGCCAAGAAAATTACAAAAAAGCTATGATCTGCATTCAGATAAAAGGTGAAAGACGACTTGGTAAGATTTAATGCATATGAGAGGACATTTTAAATCAAACAGTATAGTAGATCTACCCTACAGTTTTAGGACAAGGGCCAAAAATAAACTAATAATTTGTAAAAGACACCAAATATACCTCATTTACTTTTTAAATTGAGATGTTTAACTTATAAAAATGCTTATTTATGATGTAACACCATTAATAACAATGATGTTTTAACAATTTATTATTTCAATCCATCTAAAATGTTTCCATATTTATTTGTGTTCTAGATTATTCCATTATGGAAACTGATTTTGAAGGCAACCAGAATCTGTGATAGTTGTTATTGTAGTTAATTAACATTTTTAATTACTCAGTGCAGTTATAGTTGTCATTACCAATAAATAAAGTAACAAGTGCTTAAAATTGGTTAAATGATTATTGTCTTTTATCAGAACCCAAGCAAAATTTTTTCCTAAAAGTTTGAATTGAATTTAATATTTATTATTCTTCATCCCATGTATGAATTTAAAATATATAACAAGTAATTTGAATAAAGGCTCCATTATTCAAAATTCATATAGTCAGAAACTCAAATTACTTGAAGTACTGAAGTATACAGTGTGCCAAGTGGCAGATCCATAAGAAAATGTTAGGGATACATCAATAGACATGATTTCTTGAAAAATTTCCACCCTTATCTAAAAATAAATGTATACTGACTCACAACCAAAGTGATGGCCAGTGTTCACGTCAATAAACTTGACTTCAAAGATCCTTCTGAATCATCACAGCAGTCTAGAATTATTATAGGACATTGTGGGAAGAAGAATGAAGATGAACCTTTAATCATGAGTTTGAGTCAAAGCTCCACAACTGCCTATATATCCTGCGTAATTGTTTAGCCTCATCAATTTTAATTGTCCATTCTATCCAGGTTCAAAATCATCGTGTAATTTGAAAAGTAGAATTTTTCATATAAACTAGTTCCAAATTAGAAAGAGATCATGAAGAAGGACTGCATTGTAATGGCCTAGGCTTGCAATGATAGTGTAGTGATATTTTACGCTCTGAATAATAGGAATGTTTTAATGCATTTTAAGAAAGAAACATGATCAAGAGTCTTGGGAAAATATTAGTCATTAGAAGAAACTGAAGGAGGGTAGATAAATTAAGACATTAACATAATAGTTATGTGTCATGTAATACAGACCTAAATTAAGTGACAAACAGTGGAAATGGAGTTTGAGGAGGACTCAACGGGTTGAGCAAGATGGTGGCAGAGTTAAAACTTTGAGCTCATTTCTTCCACATACTCACAGCTAGATTGCAACAGAACAAAGTAAAGCAAATAAACAAACAAACTTATGAGAAAAGCATATGAACAGCACACTCTACAAATAAAATCCAGAGGAGGGGACCCCAGCAAACAGCAGAATGGGCCAGCAGACTTAGGTTGTTAGCTCCAGGACAGCTTACAGAAGCCGACTCCACAGATATCCACACAGACTCAGTAATCTTCATAACAGGGCATGAGGGAAATAGGCACTCATTCCTATGTTCATGGCAGCACTGTTTACAATAGGCCTATAGAAACTACCTAGGTGCCCAAAAGCAGATCAGTGGCTCAGAAGATGTGGTATAGAACCACAATGGAATACTACTCATCTATAAAAAATAAAAAGATGAATTCTTGCCATTTGCGACAACATGGATGGTTCTGGGGGAGACTATGTTAAGCAAAATAAGAAGGAGAAAGATAAATACAGGATGGTGTCACTTATATATGGCTGAGGAGAAACAAAACAAAGAGTTAGATAAAGCCTAATTAATAACATACCCTGAAAATCTGATGGTAGAAGTGAAGCTACCAAAATGGTGGGGAGAGGAGGAGCAAATAGACTTTGGTGGTAGATTCTGGAAATTTTGGTGGTGGGTGTGGTGTATTAACAATATCTGAAAGAGGAGATTCTATACCTCTAATATACAATGTTTTTTTTAAGATTTTTATTTATATATGCATACAAGAACTGGGGTATAGGCCAGAGGTACAGGGGTGGTGGTGAGAGGATTCATCAGAGACAGAGTGGGGTGCAGAACAGGCAGATTTACTGAAATACACTGCTGAGGAGAGCAGCGGGCTAGAGAGGACAGGTATGCTGCATCATATGTGTTAACTCCCTTGCCAGGGATTGAATTCATGTTTCAATGGCAGGCGGTACCTTGATAGCATTGAGACTTTAACCCCTGTGCCATTAGGGAGGCCACAATGTTTTAAACCAATGTCAAGCTTAATGAAATAAAAATTAAAAATAATAAAAACTCCTTACTGAAAGATAGTAAAGAATTAAAATCAAGTGACTGGTAGTAGGAATAATGAGAACATTTATCACACATAACTTTCAGATGACTAGTCTCATCTCCTTAACCTGTAGTATGGACATAGGGTTATTTTACTATTTATACATTTAAATAATTCATATTTCATGTTATCAGCTTTTGTTTCATTATGAAGTTGATGCTGCTCCTTACAAACTATTTGGTTGCCTTGCAGTTGGCAGCATTGGGAGCAGCATGGGATGGAGGAGAGACAAGTCCAAGTCCAAGCAGAGAAAAACCTAAAGGGGCTCACACCTCAGGAGTGCAGCCCCTTCCCAAGCAGTCTCACATTTATTGGGGATCAAGTTCAGGGAAAGTCAGCAAGTACATGGAGGAATGTAGTGGTGGGAATAAGGGCTGTTGCCCTGGGGGGCTCCATTGTTCCCACTGATCAAAACATCCCATCTCTAGTTCCTGTTCTCACTTAATTTTCTGTTAAGGTTATGCTAGGTAGTTATTCTGTTAAGGTTATGCTAATGAAGGTTATTCTAGCAGGTTATGTTAATCTGGCCATAAAGCCTGCCTGCTCTTTTCAACAGTTACTGGTTTCCCAGTATGTTCCTCATACCAAGACTTTTCTCTGGTGAGAGGCCCCCTGCCTGCCTATGTTTTAGCTTGACCAGCAGGAACTCTGAGCACCAAGACAAATGTCCATAGAACAAGGGAGACTGGGGAATCCCTTATATTTAATCATAGAATTATAGTAATTAAAATATTTAATATTAAAATATGAATTTTAATTTCCTAATTATTTTGCCAGATGTATATTTTAGGGAAAACCATATTTGGAGATGGATATAAATATGTCTTTCATATCTAAATTGGAAATAAATAAGTGAAACTATCTGTCCTGATAAATGGTATTTCATATAGAAAATCTTAGGGATGTGCACACCAAAATTAAAAGTGGTTCAGGAAGATAAACAAGTTCAGGAAGACACATAGCCAATGTATTAGACACCCTTGTATCTAAAAGGTCTCTCAAAACTCAACAGTGAAAAAACAAGTCAATCCAAAGGACAAAGCTATGCAGAGAATGTGTAGATGGCAAAAAGGCACATGTAAAGATAATCTGTGCCATTAACCATCAGGGAAATGCAAATAAAAATCAAACTGAGATACCACTTCATACCTACATGATAATTAAAAAAAAGATAACACCAAGTTTGGGAGAGGATATAGAGAAACTAGACCCTCAAACACAGCTGTCAGAGTGTAAAATGATACAGCTGCTTCAGATTAGTCTGACAATTATTTTAAATTTTAAGTTACTCAGCAATTCTACTTCTACATACATACACATGAAAATGCCCACAGAAAAATATATGTGAATATTCATAGCAGCATCATTCATTATAGACAAAAATGGAAACAAATGATAATCAAATGGTGAAAGGGTGAACAAAATGTGGTCTATCCATATAACAAAATGTTATTTGGTCAAACATAAAGCGTAATGATGTACTGATACATGCAATGACATAAAATTAACTTTGGAATCATGCTGAATGAAAGAAGCCATACAGAAAAGAAGACCTATCATATGATTTCTTTTATATTAAATATACCAAAGAAAAAAAAATCTACAGAGTCAAAAAGCAGATCTGTGGTTTTCTAAGGTTGGGACAGTAGGGGGTGGTTGTGAAGAAATAGTGAAATGCCCCCCATTAATTATGGCATTTCTTTGAGGGACAGCTAAAACTATTCTGGAGTCAGAAAGTAGTGATGATTAAAAAGCTGTGAATATATTGAAAACTATTGTATATACTGTGACTGAGTTGTATGATGTGTGCATAATATCACAATGGAAAGTGGCCAAAAAAAAAAAAAAAACCCTACAACTCTAGTGCATTAAAACAGCTTCCATCTGAAGGCATCAGCCACTATTGCATTTTATGGAACATTCCTGTCCATTTTTCTTTTCTCCAAATTGAAGACATCCAAAAGTATAGTACTCACAATGTCACTGGTCATGACTAATATGCTAGACCAAAAAGTCAATGCCATGCTCTCTGTGGGTTTGTTCTATTGACTATTCTGAAACTGTCAATTTAGGGCATATGAGTACTTGCAAACTTTAATTTTAAAATGTCTTTAGCTATGTAGCTATAGTTCACCTTTTCCCAAGTTAAATGTTTTTGAGTTTTCATGAAATTATGTATCTACAGCCCAATTAGTTTACATTTGAAAGACATTCTAGCTAGCGGGTGGCATTACTGATTTTCAATTGTCTACTTACTGTCCACTCAATGCAGTAGCACATTTGGTCTACTCAGGTTTTATTTTGCTGAGGAATTACCTTGTTTTTTAACCATCTGAGATACTCCTAGTAAGTTATGTATTGAACAAGTGTCTACTAACAAAATTATCTTATTCAGCTTAATTTCATGATATCTGTGTGATTCTTTTCCCAGAGAAAATCTTTTGTACCAATACCTATAATTCCTAGTTCATACTGGCACCAGTGTTCTCTGGAACAATATACCTATTTCCTCAAAAAAACCAAAATATTCTGTGGAGAGGGATGGATTGCTGCTGGATTTCTCAGTATGCCAAAATACACTAAAATCTTTTCTGGTGTTAAAGCAAATAGAACCCAGATTGTTCAAATTCTAGCTCCACTTAAAACTAGGACATTGTATGATAATCCTGGGTATGTATACAAAGGAAATAAAGAATATATGCTATATATTATAACAGAATAGTATAATGAAGTGTATAATGGAAAGACATATAAATCTATATATATTATATACATGAATACATAATGGAATGCTATTCAGGCATAAAATATAAGGAAATCTTTCTTGCCATGGGTAGACCTTGAGGACATTTACTAAGTGAAATAAGTGACATAGAGGAAAACAAAAGCAGTATATTTTTAAGAAGGAACACATATAAGCAGAATCTAAAAAACACCAAATCCAAAGAAAGGGTTAAGATAATGTGGTTATCAGAGTTGGAAACAAGATGAATGGGGGAATTGCATAAACTGAGGAATAGGTACAAACTTCCAGTTATAGGAAATAAGTACTGAGAATATAATGCATGACAGTATGACTATAATTAACTCTGCTGTATGTTAAACTTATAAGTTGATAAGTATAAATCTTAGACATTCCCATCATAAAGAAAAGATTTTTGTTAACCAATATATAAATAAATGAATAAATAAACATTTCTATATGGAAGCCTATCTCTCATTTTCCCTATCAACAGAATCAAGTACAGATCACCTTGATAGCAGTACAGATTAAAAAAGAGCAAAGATCAGGAGTTAGCCACATCTGGATTCTAGTCCCAGCTCCACCAATAAGTTCTAAATTCGTCATCTATAACAATGGGGATAATGATTGCCTCTCATTTGAAAGGTTACTGAAAGGACTAAATTAGGTAAATTGTGTAAGGTGCTGAGAAAAGTGCCTGCAACAGCATTCAATGAGCATCACTATTTTTATCACAGATAGCACTATCATAAATTCATATATTGCGACCTCATAGAGCCACATTTCATTTTATGACAATGTAATCACATCTGTTCCACATTGGGAAATATTGAATTTGGTTTTGGGTAGCAGGACATGTATCTAACTCATTCAGTAACATCAATGCATTTTTTTTTAATGGAAAGTATAAAACACTTCTTTTTGATTTCTGATGAGTTCTCTTCTGGACCTGACTCAAAGTATTTTTGGCAGGCAAATTAAATGATTGAGACACTCTTTGTCTAGTATTTAAGAGTAGAATATAGACTCTAATCTATAGCTGACCAAGACACCTATGTAAATCTCCATTATCCTGAAGACCAGGGTTACAAATCCTTTCATATCAAAAAGATTCTTTCCATTGTGCCTATCAGTGGAAAGAATGATGACAAGGACTGATAACTTGTATATGAAGGCCATTTTTCTCTTGGAAAATTCCTCTGCTTGCCTTCCAGGTAGCACACTATCTATTGGAAAAGATGTGATTTTCACATATTTTTTTACCTACCCAAAGCTAAACACTTTTTAATCTCTTGTAGCCAACATAAGCAGTCAGGACACTTAATGAATAAGTCTACACCATATAGATCTTTCCACCCACAGGATATATCAACAAAATTGTATCAGATCAAGTGCATAATCAAGAATTGAAAATTCTTTGCCTGATGTAACCATTGCACAAATCACCAGTCCTAATGATGCCCCTAGGATCAGTCAGTGTTGCTCAGATGTGGAGATGATATTCTTCCTGGTAACAAGGAAATACTGGTAATGTTCTAATTTATGACTGCCCATACATTTCTTTTTTTTTTTTTAAGGAATCAAATCACATTTATTTTTTTAAGATTTATTCATTTATTTATGCAGGCACTGGGTACAGTCAGAAGCATGGGAGGGTGAGAGAATTCACCAGAGCCAGAGCAGGTAATAGAACAGGCAGAGTGACAAAATACACTGCTGAGGGGAGCAGCGGGCACAGCAGGAGAGGTCTGCGCGCCATGTGGGAACCTCGCCAGTGGCCGGGGATTGAACCAACACTGCAGAGGCTGCGGACAGATTCACAACCCAGCGCTCAACCACTGCGCCACCAGGGGAGGCCCTGCCCATACATTTCTAGTACATAATTTTACATAAACAAAACTTAGGCTATCTACTTCGTTATCCAACCTAAAATAATAATTGCCTTACAGATAGGGCCAGAGCCAGCCCTTCAGTCTGTGCAAAGTTGTCAGATTTGCAAATAGTCTTTTTGCTCAATATTCACACCCCTAACCCCACCACCTATCCACCAGTGGAATGGAATTTGCAGCCCAACACTATTCTGAGTTTGTGTGTTCTTTATTCTTGGAAGTATTTTCAGATTTAAGATAGGTGTTTTAGGATAAGACATCTATTTCTGCTTGATTATCCTACTGATTCACTTATATCATTAATATTACTTTCCATTTTCTCCCTCAGAAAGTTTCATCTACTAGTTTCATAGTAAGTAGAATTCAGTTTTAAGTACTTATTAAAATTTGTCAATATTCAATATAGTGCTTTTCCTTTTATTACTCACTTTCATTTATTCTTACTATGCTGGAACTATTTTGAATGTTGTTCAGTATCTAAAAAAGTTCTTTCTGTAAGAAATTACAAATATGTGAGTTATTAATATTCAGAGACATGTTTCTTATTTGGGTTTCTGGGATATTTTAAAGAGTGTTAATTTTTCATAAGGGAACTATTATGTTTTTCATGTTGTTAAACTGCTAAGATTCTCAGCATCTTCAAAAGATACTGCAATCTTGGAATAAATAGGCATTTAAACAGAAGAATACTATTACACAGCTTATGGCCACTGGGTACTTATTAAATATTAGTTGATGTTCAGAAAATTAAATGGAATGTAATTACTTTCTGTATAATAAGATTGCAAAGTAGAACTTTGACCATACTTGAAACTAAAAGAGGTGATTGAAAAAATGAAAAATAAAAACTTTCCTCATAAATTTTAAACTTTTACCTTGGCTGCCATAAAGTATCATAGAAAAAATTGATCGTGACATGATAAAATCAAAATATTTTATCCAGAAACTGGGTATTTTGACAAATATGAAGCTGACTCAACACTAAAAATCCTTTAATGTAATATTCTGATTAATTTTGCAATGATTATTTGGGAGGGAAGTAAGAATACCAATGGCTGATCTAGAAAGATTCTATAAAATTGTATATTATCAAAAGTTTTTAAATATTTTATTTATTTATTTTTGTATAGAAGAACTGGGGTATAGGCCAGAGGTGCGGGGAGTAGGAGGACTCACCAGAGACAGAGTGGGGAGCAGGACAGGTGACTCTACCAAAATACACTGCTCAGGGGAGCAGCGGGCAAGACAGGGGAGGTCTGCTGGGCCATGTGTGTTAGCTCCCTGGCCAGAGATTGAACTAAGGTGGTCGTGGTGATAGTGCTGATACTTAACCCCTAAGTCATCAGGGAGGCCTGTATTATCAATTCTTTAATCCCAACTGAACCACAACTTCATACAGACAGCTAAAATGTTTTGCTTCTGTCATGATTTGTTGACCCCAGAGATGGGTTATAGAAACTTACTAACCACTGAGCCAGCACTTATACTCCCATTTCTTGCTCAAAAACATGATAGCAACAATATGCACAGTTGATTATATATTAAGTACAATAATCTACACTATTGATATTTATAAGTTATCAGTCTAACATAATTTATTCACACAAATTACAAGGAACTTGTTGACACCTGTTATTTCCAGTTTAGCATTCTCTAGGAAAGGCAGGCCTGGAAATGACTATGTATTATCCTTACCTTGTTTCTCTCTAGAGAGGCAGTCTGAAAATATTACAGGTATTTGTGGACAGGTATTTTCTCACTGCTGGGTGCAAGGTTCTTTATGTATTCCTTACATCACACAGAAGATTCAAACAACATATCTAACATCTTTCTTAATTTAAGTGTGTGCTCAGCACAGATAGTGCTTTTGGTAAGTATTTATTTTCTACCTTTGATCTACTGTTGTCTTCTGCTCACTTTCCAAGCCTAGTGTCCAGATACCCTCCCAGATTTCTCTGTTGCTTGCAACTGAGATTATTTCTCTTGATTTCAAATGAGAGCCTTTCTGATTCAGCATTTGGAGTCTGGTACCAAGAATATACTGTGGACAATATTTTTCTAATAAAATGGAAGAAATATGAGTCTGATGATTGGTTTTTAATGCTAAAGACAAAGAAAATCTATTATCATAAATGGATGGACAGACAGGTGCCCATGACCCTCCACTAGTAATGGCAAATTAAATTACTCCTTATGATGACCATGATTAAAGAGTTGATTGAAAGCAAGTCTGGGAAATCTTGCTGCTCCTATAATAGGTATGACAGGCAAAACAATTTATGAGATGCAGTACAGGGTGGATGTTTTAAGGGCATTAAGTGCTATAAGGGAAAAGAATTACAAGGCCAAATAGCCCAAAACAAGGGACATTAGATAACCTTAAAAATCTGTTACTTCTGGCAGCACTAGGGACAGGTAGCTAATTAACTCAAGATTTTATCCTGTATTGCATGACAATTGAATTCACTGATTCTGCAGGACCCTTATCTGAAAGACAGGATGTGGATTATAACGTGTAGGTGCTACAAATTGAGGTAAAGGTTTATGGGGAATTACAAAACTCCTGGTTTCCCTAAAACTTCAGCCCTCCATGAACTTCCCTGGCCAGCATTAGTAACCTCCTCCTTACCTGTGAGATAAATCATTTCCCCCGCTCTTCAATGCTTTATAGCACATTCAAATTAGATATTGACTTAACTGACTTTCAAGATATAGCGCACTCTTACACAACCAACTTCCCAATAAAAGTTTACTTCAAGGAATATACCACCTTGTGTCACAGAAACTATTAAAAAACCACAATTTTGGGCCTCCCCTGGTGGCACAGCGGTTGAGCGCTGGGTTGCGAAGCTGCCCGCAGCCTCTGCAGCGCTGGTTCGATCCCCGGCTGCTCCCCGGCCACCGGAAGAGGGTCCCACATGGCGCGCAGACCTCTCCTGCCGCCCGCTGCTCCCCTCAGCAGTGTACTTCGGTCCTTCTGCCTGCTCTGCTCCCCGCTCTGGCTCTGGTGAATTCTCTCACCCTCCCGCGCTTCTGTCTGTACCCATTGCTTGTATAAATAAATCTTAAAAAAAAAAAAAAACACAATTTTATAAATCATGCAAATGTAATAAGCATCATATAGAAGATATGCAGAAATAGATCCTGAAAGCGACTTTTGCAAAAGAAAACCACAACTTAAGGTCAGGCTGACTATGTCAGCAGTCAATATGTGAATACATGTTGAATACAAAGTGCTATCTTGAGCAGTTAGACTCAGGGCTAATGTTTTATTTGTGTGAAACTAGATTTGTTGGTGGGTCTTCTCTTTGAAATTGAGATATCAAAATTCTCATACAAAGCACTTTAAATAATTCAAGAGACAGAAATTCAGATATGGTACTTGATGAGGTTCCCAAGAAGGCTGAGAAAATTTGCCCTTTAACAGGTGTTTGAAGTGGGCTTCCCCGGTGGTGCAGAAGGTTGAGGGCAGCACTGTGAAGCTGTCCACAGCCTCTGTCTGTTGCTCCCCTTAGCAGTCCTTTTGATCCGTCTGCCTGTTCTGCTCCCCACTCTGTCTCTGGTGAATCCTCTCACACTCCCGTGCCTCTGGCCTATACCGCAGCTCTTGTATAAACAAATAAATTAAAAAAAAAAAAAAGAGTTTAAGGTGCACAGAGTGGAGAGGTACAGCAGCATCTCCAAAAGATGCTTCTGATTGACATCCCCAAAGTACACAAGTGTTCCCTTCTCTCTGCATCCTCTCCAACACTTCGGTGTCTTTTCTTCTTCTTCTTCTTCTTCTTTTTTTTTTTTTTTTAATTGAGCTTCTTTTTTTTTTTAAGATTTATTCATTCATTCATTCATTCATTTATTTATTTATTTATTTATTTATTTATTTATACAAGCACTGGGTACAGTCAGAAGCGCGGGAGGGTGAGAGAATTCACCAAAGCCAGAGCGGGGGGCAGAGCAGGCAGAAGGACCGAAGTACACTGCTGAGGGGAGCAGCGGGCGGCAGGAGAGGTCTGAGCGCCATGTGGGACCCGCCTCCGGTGGCCGGGGAGCAGCCGGGGATCGAACCGGAGCATCAGAGGCTGCGGGCAGTTTCGCAACCCAGCGCTCAACCGCTGCGCCACCGGGGAGGCCCTTGGTGTCTTTTTGATGATAGTCATTCCCACTGGCGTGAGGTGAGCATTGCAGTTCCAATTCGCATCCCCCGTAAGTGATGATAAACACCTTTTCATGAGCCTGTTAACCATCTGCACATCTTCTCTGCTGAAATGTTTATTCAGATCCTTTGTCCATTTTCTAATTGGGTGGTGGTTGTTGTTAAGTTGTATGAGCCCTATAAATATTTTGGATATTAACCCCTTGTTGCAAGTATAATACACAAATTTCTTCAGTAGGTTGTTTTTTTTTGTTCTGATGATGGTTTCTTTTTTCTGTGCAGAAGTCTTTTAGTTTGATGTAGCCCCACTTCCTTCTTTTTACTTTGTTTCCTTTATTTTTGGAATTGACTCCTAAAAGACATCTCTAAGGCTGATGTTAGCAGCTCCCCATATAAGTATTATATATACTTTTCTTACTTACTTTGAATTAATTTTTGTGGATGCTATAAAATAATGGTCTGGTTTCATTCTTTTACATGTCTTTACCCAGGTTTCCCAAATGACTTATTGAAGAGATTTTATAAATTCATATAGCCACAATAGAAAACTATCTGATGATTCCTCAAAAAAAAATTAAGAATAGAAACAACATATAGGATCTAGCTATTAAACTTCTGAGAATTTACCCAAAGGTTACTAATCAAGAACAACAATTGAAAAACATTCATGTACCCTATGTTCACTGCAGCAGTTTTTGAAATAACCTAGTTATGGAACCAATCTAGATGTCCATCTACAGATGAGTGGATTGAGAATATGAGGTGTCAGGACAGAGAGGCAGAGACAGAAGGGATATTTGTGAGAGTGGTTTGGTGGAGTGTGAGTGGACATGTGCACAATATGAAAGAGAAAAATTTACCATCAAAATTAAAATTACAATTTGAAAGAGAATATGAGGTATATATAGATACACAATGGAACACTACTCAGGTATTAAAATTTTTGAAATCGTTTACTTGTGACCACTTTGATGGGCAAAAACAAAGCAAAATAAAACAAAAACACATTCTTAGGTACAGAGACGAATTGGTAGTTACCAAAGGGGAAGGGGTTAGGAGGCAGGGTGATTGAAATAGGTTAAGGTTGTGAGTGGAAACTAATTATTTGGCCACGTCTCAGTGCTATCACCATTATGGCTCGAGTTCGATCCCCAGCAAGGGAGCTAACCCACATACACTGCAGCAGACCTCTCCTGTCTCACCTGCTGCTCCACTCAGCAGTGTATTTCAGTCAATACACCTGTTCTAGTCTCCACTCTGCCTCTGGTGATTTCTCTCACCTCCTGCACCTCTGTTCTAACCCCAGTTCTTCTATGCAAAAATTACAATTAAAGGGCCTCCCTTGTGGCGCAGCAGTTGAACGCTGGGCTGCGAAGCTGCCCGCAGCCTCTGCAGCACCAGTTCGATCCCCGCCACCAGTGAGGGTCCCACATGGCGCACAGACCTCTCCTGAAGTGCCTGCTGCTCCCCTCAGCAGTGTACTTTGTCAGTCTGCCTGTTCTGTTCCCCACTCTGGCTCTGGTGAATTCTCTCACCCTCCCGTGCTTCTGACTGTACCCAATGCTTGTATATATATAAATAAATAAATCTTTAAAAATCAAAATTAAAAAGAAACTAGATATTTGGTGATGATCATGATGTAATTTATACAAATGTTGAATTATAATGCTGTACACTTGGAATGTATAAAGTGCTAAATCAGGTATTTCAATAAAACCTATTTTAATGAAAAATATTTTTCTACCTGTGAGAATGGCCCATATCAAAAAAAAAATCACTAAAACCAAATAAATAATGACAAGAGTGTGCAAGGCTTTCGTGTAGAGATAATGAAAGCCTTGCACACTCTTGGTATGTTCTCAGATTGGTCCAGCCCCTATGGAAAACAGCATGAAAGTTTTTCAAATGATTAAAAGTAGATCTACTGCCGCAGACCAGCACAGCAGTAGATGATGAGGCCACCTCAGGGTTGAGAGAAGCGTGCAGGGTGGTCAGGGAGTCGGCGAAAGAAATGACAAACAGACACACTTCAAGAGTGAAAATCTGAGTGTAATTTTCTTTAAGTTTGTGACTAGTATATATATGTTTTCTAAAAGCACAGGAATGAATATCAAAGAAATTAGCTTGCTTGCTGGCTCAGTCTATCACTATCAGGGAGGTGATCTACATAACAAGCAATGACCATTATAGAAGAAAGGAGGAAGTTTAGAAAGACAGATAGGGGATTAAAGTTTGTAGTTCTAGGAAGAACAGGATAAGATTTTAGCATTCTTGTAGTGGTTCTTGGTGGTCATTGTCTTTTGATAAGCTTCTGCCTTTTCAGGGAACTTCCGCTGCACTTTCTCTGCTTCAGGCTGTTCTCCCACTGCGTGCTGGTTGCCCAGCCAGATCTAGGGACCGTGGCGAAAGCCATTCCTAAAGATCACTGCGGTGGGAGGTGCAGCAGGTATGTAGGGTTTTGCTGTTCTTCCCCTGCGCGCTGGTTGCCCAGCCGGACCTAGGGCCGGTTAGCCCTAAAGGTCACTGCAGGGGAAGGTGCAGCAATCTACCACATGATCCAGCTATCCCTGCCCTAGGTATCTACCCAAAGAACATAAAAACACTTATTTGAAGGAATATATGCACTCTTATGCTCACTGCAATATTATTTACAATAATAGCCAAGGTATGTATAGAAGCAACCTAAATCCCCAACGACAGATGAGTGGATAAAGATCACACACACACACACACACACACACACACACACACACACGCACGACCCCCCCCTCCACTGATGGTCTATCCCTTGATTTCCTGAACCAAATTCTTATTTCTGTGGCCGCTGAACAAAACAGAAGATGGGTGTACTTTAAGAAAAAAAATATGCATTTATTTTGTATATTCTAGTCTAGTATTTACTGAACATACTGTTAGCCCTTTTTTAAAGCTACTTATGTATTTAGATTACTGAAGTTGCCAAGGTTTACTGGAGAAACTCATTCTCTACAGTTCACCAGTGTGTACAGGAGTTAATAGAGATCAGGTGATTAACAGAGCCCTGACTTGAATGCACTTGCTCATCCATATGTCCAGTAGAACATACAAAAGCCCACTGTTTGAGTTTTTGAATATGTTCTATAATAGCAATCATTAACCCCTGGGGGCATTGCCATTTTGTGGTTTTTTTTTTGGTTTTGTTTTGTTTTGTTTTCCTATTTGGAATCATCACTGTGGTAGGAAGGGCCCTATAGGAATCTTTGGCCCTCCTCTTTCATAGTTCATCAAAAGCTGAAAAAAACAAGACCAAAAGAGAGTTTTGGAAATTAATGCCACTATCAAAACCTTGAAAGGTGCACAGCAAAGTAATGTCACCTATTATTTCTCAGTTTAAGGACTCTTTTACTGAACCTAAAACATATGGCACGTAACTATTGACCTGAGGAATGTTTTTCCCTCTCTCTCTCTCTCCCAATAAATGGAAAATGCCAGAAGCTGTTTTGTTAAACTAGCAGCACTTGCAAGATATTTACCATTTTGCTTTTAGGATATGTCAGCTCTCTTTTTCTGTCATGTTATACACTGCAACTGTTTTACCAAGCTGGGAACAAAATGCTAGTCTTTTGGATTGATCTTCATGTTTAAAGGACCCATGGGCTAAATATTTAGATGGATTGGTGAGATATAAGCATACTGAAGATGGTGAGCTAGAGCCTTAAAAAAAAATCAATGTGAGGGCCTCCCCTGGTGGCGGAGTGGTTGAGCGCTGGGCTGTGAAGCTGCTCGCAGCCTCTGCAGCACTGATTCAATCCCTGGCCACCGCTGAGCGTCCCACATGGCGCGACAGACCTCTCCTGATGCCCGCTGCCGCCTTCAGCAGTATACTTCGTCAGTCTGCCTGTTCTGCTCTCTGCTCTGTCTCTGGTGAAGTCTCTCACCCTCCCACGCTTCTGACTGTGCCCAGTGCTTGTATAAATAAATAAATAAATAAATAAATCTAAAAAAAATCAATGCAAATTGAATAAAAGAAATAATGAGAATTACAGGTCATAGAACAAAATAAAAGTGCAGAGTCCAAATAGACATAAATGTTAGTGAATAAATACCTCTTCCTTATATCAGATTACAAATTAATACATGTAAAATAAATAACAGATTTAGAAAATCATCATCATTTGGCTTCCATTTTATTGTTAATTGTGACAGACAAGAATCACTGTGACCCAAAATAGTAACAAAAGTAAGAAGAGAAATAAAATATTTATATCCCCATGAAAATTATCATGGGAAATAGTGCAGAGAAACCTGGCCAATAACACTTCAATCAAGTGATCAAATTAACATCACAATTAATGGGAAAGTTGATATCAAGTACCTCCTTTGATGATTACTACTAAAAATGCACACCTAGATTCTAATGATGAAAATCAGTTAAGAAACTGACTAGAAAATAAATAGCTAGAACTCTTGAAAAAATGTTAAAATCATCAAAATAAAGAAATTGAAGAATAAAATTCATCATGTACTTTGGATTTTGACATTTTGAAAAGAAAAAAAAAACATGTCTTTCTTGGTGAAACTTGCATAAATTCTGATTAGAATCACCAATATTACTCCCCCAATTTTAATACTCTTACTTTGAATATGTTAGAAAATATCTTTGTTTTTAGACCATACTCTAAAACAAAGGAGAATCATATCTGCAAGTTCTTCAAATTTTTGAAAGAAAAAATATATAATGTATATGTATGTGCTTTCTTAATTATGTGTATGTGTGTATTTAGAAAGGGAGAGGAAAGGAATTTAAAAATAATATGTAAAAATGTTAACATTTAGGGAATTTGTATAAAAAATTAGGGTAATTTAATGTCCTAGACTTGTACCTTTAGAACACTCAAATCATTTCAAAATGCAGTTTTGTAAAAGTCAGTTGGATTGCAATCCTGCGAAAAGTTGTGGAATCCAATGGTTCATTCTAAAGAGTCCACTCATAAGAGAAAGACAATTTGATGAATATTATCAATAACAGAGAAGCAAGTTTGTTTCGGATTGCTTGAAATTAAAATCACCAATTGACACAGCAATCTAGAATTAAATACTGGAAGATACCAGAAAGAGGTGACTGACGAAGAAAAGCCAGCAATCTTAGATGGCTTCCTCTCCATGTCATCTTTTTCTTTTTCAGTTCAGAGAATTCCATAATGGCCACCCATTTTATACCAGTATAACCTCAAATTCTTTGCTACCTTTCACATAACTCGGAAATTTCTCATTCATTTGGTATTTATTATAGGACTAATATGGCAATCATTGTATTGTGCTAACATGATCTAAAAAGGCATACATCCCACTACAAATATATAGTCTCATGGGGAACACTAATACAAACAAACAATGACAAATAATTGTTCAATATTTCTTTTTTTTTAAAGATTCATTTATACAAGAACTGTGGTACAGTCCAGATGCACGGGAGTGTGAGAGGATTCACCAGAGACAGAGTGGGGAACAGAACAGGCAGACTGACGAAATACACTCCTGCGGGGATCAGCGGGCATGACAGGAGAGGTCTGCTGCACCATGTGGGACCCTCGCCGGCTGGCAGGGATCAGACCAGTGCTGCAGAGGCTGCAGACAGCTTCATGGCACTGCGCTCAATCGCCTATTCCACCAGGGGAGGCCCCCAAAAATTGTTCAATATTTCCACAAGTAATATGAAGGAGATGAGAAGACAGAGTAGTGAGAGGGTTCAGCAGACAAATCTGCAGCTTCAGGAGATTGAGATGTTTTTAGTGAAAAATTTAATCTAATTTGAGATTTGATTAATCAAAGTATCTGATACTTTATTCTGATTGTCTTCTCACTAGTACCACATTCACTATAAAGTCTTGAAATCAAGTAGTATAAATCCTTCAATTTTGTTCTTTTTTTCAGATAGCAATAGTGATATTTAGCTTTTGCATTTCTACATGAATTTTAAAATCAGATTTTCCATTCTTAACACAAAGTCATGTGAATTTGCATTCAGATCACTCTGGAGAGCAGGAATTTTATAAATATTGACCTTTTCAAAAACAAAGATGGTACATCTCTCCATTTACTTATTCTTTAATTTCTCTCAGTAATGTTTTATTATTTTCAATGTAAAGTTATTACACATTTTTAAATACATTCCTTCACAGATGAAGTTTTCAAACTGTTATTAATGGTGATATGTTTTAATTTTCATGTAACAGTTGACTACTGCTATTTAGAGACACAATTAATTAGATATCTACTTCTGTCTAAGATGTAGAAAATTTTAAACACATATCATTGATAACTTAGCAGTGAAAACAAGCAATATAGTCTACAAAATCATATTTTTTAGACTAAGAGTTGAGGTTGCAAGATAACTTGGCAGTCTGAAATTCAAAGGGTTCAATCTTCTCATGTGAAACAGAAATACAAATTGTTTCATTTTTTGCAAAGTCATAGAAGAAATAGGTTATCAGCATATAAAAGCAAGCAAGAAAAAAACTGAAATTTAAATAATTCTTAAAAGTCAAATATGGGCAGTTTGTATTTCCATAGAACCATAGATACAATTGGAGTCCATGCTGTTCACCAAAATTCTCCTCTGATCCTCCACAGATTATTTTTTTTTCCCTCCACTGATTATTGATAAGAATGTAAGAATGATTTGAGGAGTGAAGACTACAAGGAGTAGATTGCACCCTGATGGAAGATAGGCACAAAAACTGGTTCTAGATACTTCTCAGGTACAAGGAAGATGGTGTCCATTGGTGGGCATGAAACCAGAAACCCATCAGCTCTGTGCTGACATGAAGCAGAAATCAGCCACCACTGGGGAAGGGTAGAAAACCCACCCATCCTGGACACTGCACAGATAGGTGCCAAGGTTCTTCTATCACTGGGAAGAGAGAAGAAACTCATGTCCAGAACCAGGCACAAGGTGGAGCTCTCTTACTACTGCCAGTGGGGGGAGAAATGTACAGCCTGCCTGTGCTCCAGACCCTGTGTTGGGTGATGCACAGAACTATTCAGGTATGAAAAAGCAGGAACACTCTCAGATCCCTACTCCCAAAGGCCAGACACAAAGAACCTGACTAATAATGACACTGGGAAAGTAAGAAATCCCCCCATTTGCATCTTGTGAATACAGAGCAATAAGAAAAGTATATCACTGGGAAATGAGGCTGGAAAACCGTCTGTGGTACAGAAAAGCAGGGTCCACCACAATCTATTTGAATATTGAGGAAAAACTAGCATTACAGTAATCACACTAAACACCGGGCAGGAACAGAGCATCACTATAAAGAAGCAATTGAAACCTATGAAGCAACAACACTATGGCAACAAACTCACAAATTAGGTTGACTCAACCCTTGACAATAATACCCTGGGGGTGGGCGGGGGAAGACTTTCACATTCCTGGGCATAAATATTTAATTGTGTCTAAAACATTGCCGAAAAAGAATCTAGCATTCAACAAAAAATTAGAAGGTTGGAAAACATCAACCAAGTTTCATATATTGCCAAAGGGTAGTCTGCCAGAAAAAATTCAGACATAGCACAGATATTGGAATTATCAGATGAGGTTAAAGATATCAAATAGGGACATTGTATGTTTACAATATTAAGTTTGGGTAGCATGATAAATAGATGGATAATTTCAACAAGTAGATTAAAACTATGAAAAGAGACCCAAAATAACTGATGTAAATTAAAAGTATATAAGACAAAATGACACCAAAGGCTTAGCAGAACAGACCCAAGAATCCACTACGTAGAATTCAGTCCAAGAAGAATTAACCAAACTGAAGCACAAAGTGAAAAAAAATTGAATAAAACATCTGAGACCTATGAGATAATATGAAACAATCCAATATGCATACAAATGCAATTCATGATGAAAAGAGTGAATAACAAATATATTTGAATTGGTAATGGCCAGAATTTTGTTTAAAGTCACTGACCAACAATACCTCACATATTCCAGAAGCTCAGAGAACCTCAAAGAGAATAAGAAAAATATTTCTGGGCACATGTTATTCAAAATGATGAAAATCAAAGATCAAGAGACTATCTTACTTCTTATGAAAAATAATGGAAACCAAGAAACAATTGAATGGAATATTTTTAAGTGTTGAAAGATAGCATACATTGGTCAAAGACACTTTAAAAGTGAAGGTGAGGTGACTTCTGCCTTCTATATAGGATGTTAGAAAGGTAGAAAGAGCTCCCACTCATGAAACAAAAAAAGAAAAAAAAATCACTGTATAATCTAATAAGTCACAACTTTTCTTGAATCCTTTGAAGTGTCATGGTCACAGGATAACTAAGCCCAAATTTAAAGAACACAGGAACAGCTAGCAAGAATCATTTCCCTGGGACATATGACATATTCCACACAGGCTGCTAATGAAAATTAAGGTAAGTGTCTAACATATCATTAAAGGTTAAGAAGACATAGAACCTATGAACCAGACACAAGTGACATTCTCAATCAATTGCAGAATCATCTTCAGTGACCTAAGCCAATACTCAAAACAAAGATGAGGGTTAGGGTAAGAGATTCAAGAAAACCTCTCTCCTGGTGCAGCAACTACACTACCGCTAATACAGCAAAGCTCACCACAATCCGTCTCTTCAGTTTCTCCAGAGGAACAAGGAAAGAAGATAACAAAATGACAAAAATCTTCGATCTCCCACAGAGCACAACAAATATCCACAAAAATTGGAAAACACCAATATAACTCAACTGGGCGAACTGTGGTCCAGGCTACATAGTGTGGTTCCAGTAATAAAAAGGAACAAAGTACCAAAGTACTGCTACAACAACAACAACAACAAAAAAAAAAAGAATAAATTTGAAATGCATTATGCTAAGTGGAAGAATCCAGACTAAAAAGTCAAGAACCACGTGATCCATTTACATGCTTTTTTTTTTTTTTTTTTTTTTTTTTTTGTAAGAGCAGGTTTATAAGGGAAAGGGATGGAGGAAGGAGGAATAAAGAAAACTTGTATAGACACAAGCGGGCAGAAGAGCTGCCCCAGAAGGGACAGGTTTGCTAAGAGAGGCCTGCATGGTTGCAGGTGGGCGGCTTGACAGGTCACAGGCAGGCAGGAAGGCGGCTGTCCTGCAGAGGGAGACAGTTGGTGAAGAGTCATCTGCATAGTCACGGGTGAACAGTGGGAGAGCTGCTACATGCTATTCTTAAAGAATAGAAAATAAATCAATGATTTCCAAGTACTATGGGTGGCAGGAAAGGTGACTACGTTCAGGTATGGAGTACTTTTGGTGAGTGATGCTAATGTTCTATACCTTGAATATGGTGGTGATTACTGGACTGCAAGCTTTGGTCAAAATTCATAGAACTCTATAATAAATAGGGTGGATTTTATTGTATACAATTATACTGTATTATAAAAACTGAGAGCATAAATTATTTTTATGAAGGTGAAATACATTTTTAGATAAGTAAAATAATTTACCTCATTAACCTGCACTAAAAAAAAAAAATGCTAAAACAAGTTCTGAAAGTTAAACGGGTATATAGCTGTGTTTTTTTTTTCTTTGAGCTTAATCTGAAAACCCCAATTGAATGAAAAGTGAATCATATGAATACACTGAAAAAAGATTTACATTTTAGCTATTTACTTACAAAATACATCAATGAGGACAACATAGACTTGAAATATGCTATCATTATCAGGACACTGACCCCAAAATGCAGGAGAAAATACCCAAAATAAAAGCACGTTACAGTGATGCAGCCATTAATTCACCACTATAAATATTGTTATTTTTCTGGATTTTGTGATGTTGGATGTATTTTTTAGCTTTTTTAATGTTCAACAATTTTTAAATTAAAATACAATCTTAAAATTATCAAACTACAATAGACATCAGACTGCAATACAATAAGGCATAAATGGAGCACTCAAAGTGAACTGGGCAAACAGTTCACAGGTGCCTGGCCAACTGCCAGTGTCCTGTGGGCGTCATGGACCACAGGGAACACAGTAGAAGGTTCTGTCTCTAAAACAGCTGCTTCGCAACAGGGCACATCACTGTTGGGGTGTGGGAGGGGGCCAGTGGGTACTATCAAACCCCTCTACCTCCCATGTGTTGCTCATGCACAGATGTTACTCACTCAGTGCAGTGGGTAGTAGGAAGCGGACAGGGACTAGGTTGACAGGGACTAAGGTTCAGTCCACTCTGGGCCACCTGGCTCACACAGGGCTGTGCTTTTGTGTGTGTTGACCAGGAATACTGTAGCCTATCTAAATTAGTTTATTAATTCTAGCAGCATTATTTTTGAACATCGTTTAGGATTTTCTATATAAAAGAATGATATGAAAGTGAGCCTTTTAATGTTCATAGGAATATTACATGACACCCAAAATGAGTGCTAATATGCTAGACTCAGAAAAAAGACTCACTTAGGAAAATGATGAAAAATTATTATTTCATAATGAACACTGTCACATGTCTGAATTTGTAGCAATACCCTGTAATTCAAATTAGCATTATAGTTTATTTTGGTTAAGAAATCTTTAAAAATGCTAGGAAGCAATGAAGAAAATTGATATTCCTTTCCTGTACACTCTTCCAATTTTTGCTGTATCATTTAAGATCTGTGTCTGGCTGACAAAATTTTCAAATCATTTTGTCCGTCTGTATTAGGAAATTATAGATACACTCAAATAACACATCTACTTCGTTGACATTTTCAGTATTCCCTAATCTCCCCTAACCTCAAAATGCTTCCACAGTTCTGGGATTACTGGGATTTATCCAAGTTTTCTTCTGAGACATTAAAAAGGTTCATAAGCAAATCTCATTTTACAATATACAATGAAAAATTATTTGGAAACTCTACCAACACTTTAGAGGTTATTTAAAGTTTCTAGCTGAAATATAAACACAGGAAATATCTAGACACCTGTTACTTAAAATCAAGGTATTTCAAGGCTGGATGGCTGTTAATCTAATTCTCAACTGTAGGCTTGCATCATTTATATCAAATATAATCACAAACCTGTCCAATGACAATTCATCAATCACTAAAACATTCCCATTTTTCAGAACTTTAGACATTTCTGCTGCAGCTTTTGAGACTAACTTTGCCAACTGAGTTTATAAAAGCCATCCTTCCCAGGAGTCCTAGTTTTGTCCTTAAAGGGCCTTCAGAACAGGACCCTTTCACAGTCCCACCATGAAATATGACTATTGGCATATTTATAAATAGTAATTTTTACTCAACTAGTAGTGAGAAAAGCATCTATTTTGGAAATTTGAAATAAATGGAAATGAGGGAAAATGACATTAAAATAGCCTGTCATTCTGCCAAATAGTGATATCTACTCAATATTTAATGCATTTTAATGTATTTCTTTTTCAATTTCGCCTACAAACATTGCATGGAAATCAAATTATAATGCATATTTTATTTGTATCACCCATGGAGTCATATGACCATTTTCCATGTCATATAATATTACCTTAATGCTGCATACATATGTATGATATCATTTAATATTCTTTTTTTTTTATAGAGGCATGTTTATTTATTTATTTATTTGTTTGTTTGTTTTGTTTATACATGCACTGGGTACAGTCAGAAGCGCGGGAGGGTGAGAGAATTCACCAGAGCCAGAGCGGGGAGCAGAGCAGGCAGAAGGACCGAAGTACACTGCTGAGGGGAGCAGCGGGCGGCAGGAGAGGTCTGCGCGCCATGTGGGACCCTCCTCCGGTGGCCGGGGAGCAGCCGGGGATCGAACCGGCGCCACAGAGGCCGCGGGCAGCTTCGCAACCCAGCGCTCAACCGCTGCGCCACCGGGGAGGCTCTCATTTAATATTCTTATCTCATATTTATTGGTTTACATTTATGACTATAATTTCAATGTCTACAAGGTTATTTTTTCCAATCAATCTGCTTTCTTATAGAATTTTCTCTTGTGTGCTCATATTCTCACTCTTTCTCTTTAATAATAGTATCTAGAATATTGCTGGTTATGTAGTAAGAAAAGAAAATGTGTGACATATGACTAAATACTTTTTTTAGTCCAAGAGCTAATTCAGTCAACTCAACTTTCTCTGTATTTCTGACAGACTTCAAGAATCTTCAGTCTGAGTAGTTAAGCAACCAATCAAACTTATACTTTACAACTGAAAGTCTCACCTTGTATTTACCTATCTTACCAATGCATTATCTTGACCCTCTATATGGAAACCAGTTGACTAAATAGAGTAAAGATTACAGTGCCTGGTCCACAGAATAAAAACACTCATGCCTATAAAGTACATTAAAGAACAGCAAACTGACTACTCAAAAACATTTCTCCCGTTATCACTGACCTGATTTCCTGACAGTTACTCTCTGTGACATATGCAGAGACAAATCTAATAAATTCTTTTTAAAAGAATAGAAGTTCAGGGCCTCCCCGGTGGCGCAGCGGTTGAGCGCTGGGTTGCGAAGCTGCCCGCGACCTCTGCGGCGCCGGTTCGATCCCCGGCTGCTCCCTGGCCACGGGAGGAGGGTCCCACATGGCGCGCAGACCTCTCCTGCCGCCCGCTGCTCCCCTCAGCAGTGTACTTCGGTCCTTCTGCCTGCTCTGCTCCCCACTCTGGCTCTGGTGAATTCTCTCACCCTCCCGCACTTCTGACTGTACCCAGTGCATGTATAAACAAAAACAAAACAAACAAACCAGCAAACAAATAAAAATAAAGCATGCCTCTATTAACAAAAAATATTAAAAAAAAAAAAGAATAGAAGTTCAACAGAAAAGAGGACACACATCAACTCCAAATTCAACCAAGGGTTGACCACACAAGGAGTGGAGGGCAGAAAGAGCTACAAGTATTGACGAAGCATCAATAGCATTGTGTTTGTTCCACGAAACACCTTTCAAATGTTTACTCTTATTCCAAGGACTCACTAATTGCTATTCTCCTCTGTATTCTTTTTCAAAGACTCTTTTCTCCTTACTCTTCTTTCACAGAGAAAATTTCAAGAAAGGTGACTACATTCAATTACCCACTCTCCTCCAAATGTTTCTGGCAAGGATCTGCAGAACATGGCCATAAAAAACTTTGCCAAAATCCTTTTCTCTCTGGTGAGCTGCACAAAAATTAATCTCTTCACATTGTCTAATTTGTTTCCTTAGTAGTCTCCTACACTTACATTCACCAACAGGGACTCAGATCCTGAAATTATTTGGTGAGAAAATTGTCTAACTTTGTACTATCTATGAAATATTCCTTTGTCCAAGTCTAAATACAATTAGCTACTTAAAACACAATTGCAATTATTTTAATTACACTTCTATTTAACTTGTTCTCCTTCCTTGTTCCATCATTTAAAAAAATAATTGGGCCTCCGTGATGGCCCAAGGGGTTAAACACAGCACTGTGAAGCTATCACCAGCCTCTGCAGCATGAGTTTGATCCCCTGCCAGCCAGGGAGCAACCCACAATGGTGCAGCAGACCTCTCCTGTCTTGCCCACTGCACCCCTCAGCAGTGTATTTCAGTCAGTCTGACTGTTCTGTTCCCTGCTCTGTCTCTGCTGAATCCTCTCACCCCCTGCACCTCTGGCCTATACACCCAGTTCTTGTATGCATACATTTTAAAAAATAATAATAATTGTTGGGGCTTCCCTGGTGGCAAAAGGGGTTGAGTCGCAACCTACCTATGAAGCTATCCACAGCACGAGTTCGATCCATGTCCAGGGAGC
Source organism: Talpa europaea (assembly GCF_964194135.1). Classification (NCBI taxonomy): domain Eukaryota; kingdom Metazoa; phylum Chordata; class Mammalia; order Eulipotyphla; family Talpidae; genus Talpa; species Talpa europaea. The sequence goes on from NC_140074.1 coordinate 14,245,454, forward strand.
TACCCACATGGTGCAGCAGATTTCTCCTGACTTGCCCGCTGCTCCCCTCAGCAGTGTATTTCAGCCAATCTGCCTGTTCTGTTCCCCACACTGTCTGATGAATCTTCTCACCCCCCCCACACCTCTGGCCTGTACCCCAGTTCTTGTATGCATAAATAAATCTTTAAAAAATAATAATAGTTGCCCCATATACCTTACTTGAAATAAATTAGAGGCGCAGTGAAATCATAAGTGAAGATACAGGGTTTTAAAGGAATGAAACCAGTCTAAACACAAGGAAAGAGAATAACATGCAAGTCTGAGCAGAGAGACAACTGAAGCTGACTATACCACATTCTGTTCTCCTTTCTCACTTTTATGAGGCTAAACTACATACAGTGGTTTCTTTTTTTTTCCCCAAATCAAACTTCCTTAATTTACCATTTGCTTATAAATCTACATAATTTGGGAAGTACAGCTTCACAAATATGGTTATGCATTCTTTATTCCCCCACTGCCAAAGCTCAGTGTCACTACATTGTCACAATTACCCCTTGTATCCTTTCTTCACTCCTTACCCCCTCTGACAGCTGTCATATTTTTCAGTCTAAGTATTCTTTTGTTGTATTTTACCAGTTTGTTTTCTTTAGTTATTTACATTCCACAAATGAGTGAAGTCATCCAATAACTGTCTTTCACTTTCTGACTAATATCACTTAGCATAATCACCCCAAGTTCCATCAATGTTGTTGCAACAGGAATGCTATAAATATGTTACACTAGACAACTGATAGGGGTCAGCTACAAGGTGTAGAAATGTTAATTTTGCAAAGAAGGTCTGAGAAGACAAATACTAAGATACCTGAGCACAGGTAGATGATTGTCACCTAGACTGCTATTGGACAGAACTCTGGCATCACTCCATTAGCATAGTAAACTCATTTCAACCTGTCCATGTCTCATGAAGAGTTCATCTTCTCTCCCTCTCCCAACCCAAATGGTACTTCACCACCAATTAGCTACCAAATGCAGTACCAGTTATTGTTAAAAAAACACAACATTTTATACAACATATTTAATTCTTACAATCCAATTAATATGTAGTTTTCAATACAAACAAATACTGGTTTCATGGAGAATAGCTATGTATATATGTAGAAAGTGTTAGGGATGGGATTTGGACTCAAACCCATTAGTAGCTCAAACTTAAGCTCTTAATTAGTTTTTAAAATGCCCTACCATAAAGTCACAACTAATAAATGTCTTTGGAATCATTTTTTTTTTTTTTGTGGGACCCTCACCGGCGGCTGGGAACGAACTGGTGCTACAGAGGCTGCAGGCAGCCTCACAGCCCAGCGCTCAACTGCTGCGCCACCAAGGAAGGCCCTTTGGAATCAATTAATCACAAAAAAAAAAAAAAAAAAATTCTTCAGCAGTACCAACAATTTGCACAGACTTTCTCAAATCTGAGTGAACATGAAAGGAAATTGCAAATCCACAACTTATATATAATTATAGACCTAACAAGAGTACCTGCAAGGCTTTACAATATAGCAAAATTGTAAGATGCCTCAAATGTGCTTCAAAATAATATTTGGGGAGTGAAATGAGGAAGTGATGATAATGAAACTAGACATGTTGAAGATAGTGATTGATAAATTACTATTTGATCTGCTTTTGAAAATCATAATGTCCAAAGTAAAAAAAAAGCAACAATTTTAAAATCATTTTTAACTTTATGTAAAAGAAAGTCTATTCATAGAATTAGTATCATATGGTAGATTCGCATAAAATCAAGTAATGTACACATGAAGAAAGGTAAAAGCATAAGTAAACAAACAACCTTGATATATAATATCAACCTCTTTGATATATTATATATCATTTATATACACATACATAATACAATATATAAATATACACACACACACATACATAATACAATTTCTTGGGAGTGTAGTGGAGGGGAACCTTGCGATTCTGTTCAACTATGTGGCAAATAATCCAAACAATCACCTCTATGTAATGAAGCCTCAACAACAGTTCTGGACAGTGGCCTCCACTGAGCTCCCTAAATTATTAAACTCCACAAATGTGGTCATGAATCAATGCCAGGAGAGAAAACTATCCTGAGAACAAGAGAAGATTCCTGTTTGGAAACCCCCTAGACTTGATGTGATGGGTCCCTTCCCTTGACTTGCTTGCATTTGCTATAATGAAAATGTAATCCTAAGTATTAAAAAAAAAATAAGAGTTCCAGATCATTTTAAAGATTCCAATTTTCACTCTTCTCAATGTTTAGGTCATGGCTATCCCTGGGTTACTTGGTTTGTACAAACCTGCCTCCGGCTATTCTAGATCTTGAATTATTTCCTTCAGCTCTTCTCCATTGTTGCTCACCAACTGTCTCTCCCTGTAACAATCACTTTATTGCTCATTCAAACTTAAGAGGTTCAAGCTTTCTTTTTTTCCCCCAACACTTCATTTATCCTTGTTCTGTCAAACTCTTCTCTACTTTCTTTTAACTACTGAAGTAACTGAGAATATATCTTGTAGACCTACTCCAGATGCGAGGTTTTGAAATCTGTTACCTTTATTCTAAGATCACTCTTCTCACAGGCTGCTACCAGCAAATGACAACATACAGATAGGATACTAATGCAAGTCCATTCCTGGAAGACACTGAACTCCTCCTCAGAGAGGGAACTCTGAGGACCCTGAGAATCTGCTAAGCCTCCCCTAGACTGCATAGCTGTTATGACATTTCCACCCAAACTTACTTGTCTCCTTCAGTGGGAGTCACACTGCACTGTCAGCTGATGCCTGAGGCTCCGAGATTTCCCAGGCTTCCTCTCCATTTTCTCTCACAAGTATTCCATATATATATATATATATATATATATATATACTACTAATAAGACAACTGCATATTGGGCAGATTCCCTAACTCCCAGTCACTTTCAAGGACAAGTTGTTTAAAGTTGTTTAACTTTTCAGTCTTGCTAGGTATTTAAAGTTCATGTCCTCCCTTCCCTCAGACTTCTGCCAAAGAAGTTTGGGTAGTGAAAGCTTTTATCTCTTAATTCTCAAGCTGCTATTAAAGGCCCCTCTTGGCTGTTGCCCTTTCATTAAATATTAATTGTAGCTCATTGTTCTGTTTGTTGCCAATGTGAAGAATGTACACGTGAGTTCCTTCAGGGACTTTTGATTCTACCTTAATTTCTTTCCACTCTCTGCCACAACTCCAGCCTCTGTTGGTAGAACCATTTACTCAGAAAGCAGCTTTCTTGGGTGGGCAGCTTCAAGCTCACCTTCTTCTTTTATCCACAAAACCAAAAAAAAAAAAAAAAAAAAAAAAAAAAAAAAAAAAAAAAAGCAAAGCAAAAAAAAACCCCTCACACATCCTCGCCACACCCTGGAGGTGGGAAACTGACTTTTACATGGCTGCTTCTGTCTCTTCCCAGCCCTGTCTTCTACTTCTTTTCCAGTTATTTTCTTGGGCTATTAAAAAGGTACAGATGTCAGATCAGCAAATTCCCTCATGACAACACTTATAAAAGGAAAATGAAACGCCAGTATCCTCTTTTCTCCCAGACATACATTGTCTCCACAAATCATTTTCTCAGAACCACATTGACTTAGCTTGTGAGAAAGGGACATGGACCTTCTCTTTAACAGGAAAGGACAGCACAACTCATGTCACTCCTTTCTAGGCTCCTGTACAGGACTTCAAAGGAGGTCTTTGAAAAATCTCCCCTCGCTGCAGTGGTTTTATATAAATGGAATAGAGGATAAGAGGATGGAGAGTTTGAACAGCAGAGCTGATTAGACCACCATTAAGTTCTGGGAAATGTCAGACCCCAATTATTTTGGACTTTTTTTAGAATATGGGGAGTATATGAAACTTTGCTCTTATCAGTGTAAGGTCCCCCAAATCAATCTGGGACATAGAAAGTTACATGAAATATTCTTTGACAATAAATTGCAACCCTGCAAAGTCCAGATTCCATCTTCTCTGATACATCTGACTTAACACTATTGCTTCCAGTTTCTAATTCTACCTAGATGCAGCTCACTGGGATTTTCTTTAATGATGTATTTTCTGGACTGTACCTCTCTGGTTTAACCCAGGTAATGGATGGGAAAGCTTTGATATTTGCCTGCATGAACACACTCCTTTTATTGATTTTTAAAAATGAAATTAGAGTAATTATTTCATCATCTTTAACCCATCTTATTTGTCTCATATTTCATTAAAAGTTGACAACAGAATGGTTTCCAAATTCAGATATGTTTGCCTATGACAGCTATAATGTACCTTAAAACAGTTCCAGTACCTTAAATGATGGTTTTGTGTTCTTGGTTATACTCTGTGCCCCAGCTACTGCTTTGGGATTATTTTATTTGTCAAAATATCTGTAAAATTATATGGACTCAGGGGCTTTCCTTCATTTTTAAATACTTTTTCTCAAGCATCAACATGTTCTAAAAGACCACTCTGCCTATGTCTTGGGATATCTGTTGCAAAGGCCAACCAATTCTCACACAGTAGATGAAGAAGACTACTTAGTGTGTTTAGCTAACCTCACTGCTTAGCAAGTCCTACTCAGTATGTCACCAAGGATTATAATTTCTCTTATATTTCCATCTGGTCTCAAATAAATCCCTCCTATTTCTACTTTCTTCAAATCAGTAATTATTACTCTTTACTGTGATCATTGAGAACTAAAATTCCAGAAGCTACAAATTTACTTTTATTCTGTCAGGCCAGGATTCCTAAGCTTTATGTAAAATAATATAAGAATTGGAAATCTCGAAGAGGAAACTGTTTCTAGTACTGTGAAGAAACACCATGCTTGCCATTCATCAATCACTGACTCCTGTCATCCTTCCTGAGTTTTCTTCCTATTGAATGTAAGTACTCACCTAAGCTTAACTTAGATATAATGGCATAAAACTTTCACAAGTAGAAAGATAGCAATATTCATAACACAAAATGAAAAAGGAAGGGACCTTAGAGCTGCAAATTCAGTGGTGACATCCATGGCTTTTTGAACATTTAAAAATAGAAATATTTGTCAATTAGCCCCAAATTATATCTTGGTAGAAAATCTTAATTTTCAGTTACCAGATTTAGTTTTTGACTGATAGATTTCTTTCTCCCTAATGCAGTCTTGACAGGTAGTATTTAGAGCCCTGTTCACAAATTATGAAATTTATAGCAAGAAACAACATACTAATGGAAATTTCCAACTGAGAAAATATTTTACCATAGATTTTGTTTCTTTAGCTCTTTCCTAGTATGTCCTAGAGGACCATGTTAGCTTCCTTTTCTATACGCCCCACCAGGACATGGTACCTCCCATATTAGCATAGTCCCTTCCAGGCACATGCCATGCATAGGACTGAGAGTTGACTTTAGAGCTGTAGTATTCCTCAGTCACCGATGTGGCTATTTCTGTCCACGGGCATTCTGGAGCTTTTCCTAAATTCTCCCTTACTGCCTCCTACACTTCATTTCCATCATCAAAAATTGCCAAAATTTGGGGGATTTTGAATGAGCCAATACATAAATTATCTTTATATACAAATATTTATCAGAGAAAAAGGAAGTGGGAGAAGAAAAAGAGCTTATAGAAAAATAAAGGACACAGAGACACTGACAGACCACTGCACTGACAGGGAACTGTGGGGCCAGAGCAGTAAATAACCATCCTGCTAAGGATTAAAACACCCTCTTCCTTTGATGCTCCAAAGACAGTGAGTTAACACATCACACCATGTCCAGCTCAGGCATCTCATGTTGGTGACAGCACACCTGCAACTTGACTTGAATTTTATCACTCTTGCTTCCCATCAATAGCCATGTATCTATGTGCACTGGGGGTGACAGGGAAGACTACTGGCTCACAGCTACCAGAATAAGCTACATTCCAGTGGCTGTGGGGAAGTTTTGCCATTTTCCACAGGCTTCACATATACGGACTAAAGTTGCTGCTTGCATAAATGGCTCAGTTTCAACACAGTATTTTTTTTCTGACATTATTTTAGGAATCTTAGGGACTAAATATGGTACAGTGTGATTTTCTTATTATTTTATTTCTGACAAGGGAACTTGATTTTCAACAGAGAGCATCTTATTCTTAGAAATTATGAGCTTCATGTATTAATCACTCATGAGGATCTCTGTTCTTTTTCTATGAAGTATATTGAAAAATGTCTAGGGCCTCCCTGGTGGTGCAGCGGTTGAGCGCTGGGTTGAGAAGCTGCCCACGGCCTCTGCGGTGCAGGTTCGATCCCCGGCTGCTAGATTCTCTGCGGTGCAGGTTCGATCCCCGGCCACTAGAGGAGGGTCCCACAAGGCGCGCAGACCACTCCTGCCACCCGCTGCTCCCCTCAGCAGTGTACTTCAGTCCTTCTGCCTGTTCTGCAACCCGCTCTGGCTCTGGTGAATTCTCTCACCCTCCTGTGCTTCTGACTGTACCCAGTGCATGTATAAACAAAACAAACAAATAAATAAATAAAACATGCCTCTATAAAAAAAAAAAAAGAAAGAAAAATGTCTATCACTACAACTAGTGAGCCAATGCTGAGTACCAGTTTCCCTAAGTAGTTTACAAGCATTTCATTCAATTTGTAAAATTACTTTTTTTAAAGATTTATTTTATTTATGCATGCAAGAGCTGGGGTACAGGCCAGAGGTGTGGGGGGTGAGAGGACTCACCAGCGACAGAGTGGGTAACAGAACAGGCAGACTGACTGAAATACACTGCTGAGGGGAGCAGCGGGTGAGACAGGAGAGGTCTGCTTTGCCACGTGGGTTGCTCCCTGGCAGGCCAGGGATCGAACTTGTGCTGCAGAGGCTGTGGGCAGCTTCATAGGTTGTGTCTTAACCCCTTGCACCACCAGGGAGGCCCCTGCAAAATAACTTTGTGAAGGAGACAATATTCACTCCATTTTAAAGACTGTAATACTAAGACCCAAAGGTTAAAAAAACTATAATAATACTATCACTTTTTTAGAATTGGGCACTTTTTACTGTTTCCATTTCTAATTATCTATATTTTTTAAATATAGACTTAAAAATATAAAGCATTTTACTAAATTTGTCTTTCTTCAGGACAGTTCAAACAGGTCACCCAACTCCAAATCTCTAATATTCCTCCTGTATTAGACTTCTTTTGTTCAGATGTTAGCCCTGAAATTCTAGATTTTGAAAGTGCATATATATTTATAATACCAGATCTTAAGGTGTTCACTTGGAATCTTGCCCCCCTAAATGAATGTCCTCATCTACAGACCTCAAAACCTCCAACAGCTGTGGCACAAAAAACCAAATACTAATTCAGTCAACAGACAGGGCCATCTATCTAAGGTGGAAAAAAAATGGAGGTTGGAGGACAAAGATGAGTGTTCCCTCTACTATAGGGAAGTCTCTGGTCACCCAGACTACAGATGAACTGAAATCTGATTATTCTCCTGACATCTTTCTGTCCTCACTTCCACTACAAATTCTGACACTTCTGAGTAACCTGACCAAATAATACCACACACACTTTTACTGTGATTATATAGCTAGTTGAAGTTTACTATATAAGTATCATTAAATGAACAAGAAAGTCATCATAAATCTGGGAGAATGTAAGATTAAAGATAGAGGAACTAAAGATGGAGACAATGGAGATATCTCTTTCTCTAAAAGGAGAGAAAAACAAACAAAAAACAAAAAAAAACCAAAAAAACAAAAACAAAAAACAGCCCAACAGAAATGAGAACTAATTCCCAAAATGTGTGCTTTCCCTGTTCCCTGCAGAAAGAACATGTAAAGGTGGAGAACACAGCTTAGCTGAACCTGATACAGGTGCCTTCTGTTTGCTATCAGCAAAGATGTTCCTATTGCCAACTCCCTCCCTCCAACCCCCAGCTAAGGCTACTACACATCTCAGATCTTCCTACACCAGCTTGCCTTTTCTTACTAGATATATCTTCTCTTAGATGATGTCTATTATGAAAATACATTACTATGAGTCTGTTAATATTTTATAACAAAAGGAAAAGTTTACATTCATCATTCAATATAAAATGACACTCTGGAATGGACTGAAAATCTAATCACACATAAGCTTTCCATTTTGTGCTCCCTGACTGGTCTTGCAAGTAAACATTTTCTGCCAAGTCTGAGACAAATAATTCTGGTAGGCAGCTAAGCTTCACTTTTCTGTCTTATTTGCAAATGGATCTGCACATCTGTAAGATGGGCTGGCTATTGTTGGATTTCCAGGGTCTCACATTTACAAGTATTGAACCTTCTTCTACCATGTTCTTCAAATGCATTAGGTTCAAAATTGTTATTAAGGGCCTCCCTGGTGGTGCAAGGGATTAAGCAATGCACTATGCAATGCACTATGAATAAATCCACAGCCTCTGCAGCACGAGTTCAATCCCCGGCCAGCCAGGGAGCAACCCACATGGTGCAGCAAACCTCTCCTGACTCGCCTGCTGCTCCCCTCAGCAGTGTATTTCAGTCAGTCTGCCTGTTCTGCTCCCTGCTCTGGCTCTGGTGAATTCTCTCTCACCCTCCTGGGCTTCTGACTGTACTCAGTGCTTGTATAAATAAATAAATTAATTAAAAAAAATGAATAGACCTAATAATGCAGAACCTTGGCAGTGAATGTGTGCCCAGACAAGGTTAACTACTAAGAGAGTGATTCACTGTCTAGTAACTAACAAGGAGGGCAGGGGGCAGTTTGTAGCAATAAAAGTTGCACTGGGCAGTCAGAACTCTTGAGCTCAGAAGAAGACTTGCATCCCCCGGGGCCCCGCTTGTCTCAAACTCTATTTTGTGTCTGTCAGTTCTTTATTTCCAAGTTACTTTGGTTCCCTTCCTCAACTTTGTTCACCATAGCTGGTCTCCAGCAAAACACACTATTTCAAAATCAACATAATTAGATAATAATAGGGACTAAGAGAGAGTACTAGATAATTCAGCACTACTCTTCTGACAGCTGTTACCACAGCCTCTCCTTAGAATCCCTTACATTGAAAAGTAGACGCCACAGATTATTCCTACTGGAATACAATCTATTTAAATGTATTTCATGAGGACTTAAAATCATCATTTAAACTCACTGAAAGGGGGCCTTCCTGGTGGCGCAAGGAGTTAAGCACCGCACTATGAAGCAATCTGCAGCAACTGCAGCACAGAGTTTGATCCCGGGCCAGCAAGGGAGCAACCCACATGGCGAGGCAGACCTCTCCTGCCTTGCCCACTGCTCTCCTCAGCAGTGTATTTCAGTCAGTCTGCCTGTTCTGTTCCCTGCTCTGTCTCTGGTGAATCCTCTCACCCACCAAATCTCTGGCCTGTACCCGAGATCTTGTTGCATAAATAAATCTTAAAAAATTAAAAAATAAATAAAAAAAAAAGTCACTGAAAGACTACTTCCTCTTATGGCATTTCATGCCAAGTCACCACCTGTAACATTTCTGGGATTTACTTAGCAGAGTCATTGCAGCTGACTAAAATGCATGAATAAATCGGATGTTCCATGTGCCCTAATCTTAGAGCAGACACAGACTAACTTGAGGAATGAAGATTTCCTAGAGAAGGTGTCAAATCAGACCACTGCAAGTTTCTCAGAATTGGTGCCCTTAAGACACCCCTGACATTCAGATTATTTTGAGCTGAGAACAATGAAGCCTGAAGACTAAAAATAAGTTCTTGCCTTAACCTGAATCCCTTTACCCTAACCCCAAATGAAGTGATCGTTGCTCCCTATAACTCTTGAGAGGATTGCAGTTTGGGTGGTATCATCCAGATGTAGATTTATCAATGTGCATGTCCTCTGTCTGAGAAACACATCTCTCCTTTCAAAGAAGTTGGCCCTAGTTAAAGTCCTCTTCCTGTCTCCTAGGTGCTCCGGGCCCTATTATCTCCTTGCTTGGTTCCGAATTTAAGCCCCTTTCTCTCAGTCCTAAAGTGGGACCTACATAATCACGGAAACCCCCCTTTTTTTTTTCTTCTGGGACACCAGTGAAAAGTACATATTTTATTGAAGCAATACTACAGTATAACAGTTTTCGGTATACTTCATTATGAGTCAATGTCTGTGATTTTTTTCCCAAAACTCCAAATGAGTGTTATACTCTTTTTGTATTTTCTCTCCTGCTTTCTTTCAGTGCTTTGATGTAGACAAGAAAAATTCAAAATCAACAAGCAACTATGAACCAGAGACACACTATTGGGGGTGAGGGAGGAGGGATTAGGGTCAAAATAAGGGGGGGTGGGAATTGTATGGGGAATATAACCAAAATTAAAATGCTACATTTTGCAAAAATGAAAAATGAGGTAAGGATTATATAAAATTTTTAAAAATATATAATAAATAATTAAAAATTCACAGTTGAATTTATTAATAACACTTTAGAGTCAGAATAAAGAAGGGATGATGAAACAAATTCTCCCTTTTGAGTGTTTATAAATTGATTTCCTTTGATTCCCCATCTGATATTGTGCTGATTATGCAGCCAATCCAAGAAGAACCCAGAGGATGGGGGGCTTTCCCGTGCCCTGACACTACCTACCTTATCCTTAGGATCCACAGAAAGAAAACATCAGGGTGGAGGGCAACACAAGAGGTGGTACCAAGACTGTGAGAAATTACTTTGGATGAGCATCAACTCAAGCCTTTTCTGCTTAGCTAGTGCACACTTAAATATTATGGAGTCCCTCCCTCAAATATTTGCTAATATCACAACCTTTGCACAATCTTTAATCTGCTCTTTATTTTCTTGGTTATTTGAATGGAAAGTGAGATTATGGATCTTAAAGAACTGTCTCTCTAAGGAATCATTTAGCAGTATCCCATAAAATCATATTTTTTATCATTTAATTTAAAATATATTCTAAATTACTTTGTCATATCTTTTGCATCTTGGTTATTTAGAAATTTGCTACCTCCCTTGCAAAAACTTGTGAATTTCCTAGGATATCTTAGTGTTACTGATTTTTAAATTAATTTCAACATGGTTAGAAATGATCATTTCAGTTGTTCACCAATTGGCGATACTTTTTGATCCAGCATATTATTTAAAGAAATTCTATTTGCTTCGAAAAAGAATGTGTATTCCGACTTTGTTGGCTTTAGAATCTCAAAATGTCTAGATCATGTTAACAGTGTTAGTTGAACTTTTCATATGCCTTATTAATACTTTTTTGTCTCTTCTTTCCATCACTGGGAAGGAATGAAATCTTGAAAACTAACTGTAGCTATGTCTGTTCTTTCGTACCTGTTACAGTTTGATTTATGGACTTAGAAATTGTTATAATACGGTACATACACATTTAGAATCCCTGTGTCTTCTTGTAGAAATACCCATTTTATTATGGAATGCCTTTTCCTCTTTTAATTATTCCATGACTTGAAGTCGGCTGTTTCTAATATTAATATAGCCATAATATCATGAGGAGTAGTAGTTTCATGGTTTATACATTTTCATCTTTCTACTTTTAACCAACTTGCCCTTTTACAATGAAAAGTAGTTACCCTTGTGTCCCATAGTAGTGGCTTGTTTTGTGTCCTAACAAAGCAGTCTGGCAATGTCTTTTAACAAGTTTGATTTGATCATTTTTGTTTTCATTTGATGAAATAAATACTATCAGTCTTATGTGAAGCCAACTTTTAAACTGATTCCTATTTCCCTATCTCTGCTTCTTTCCTTTTTTCTATCTTCTTTTTGCACAAAGAACTTTAAAAAATAGTAATTCACTTTCTCTCCTTTATTGCCTTTTGGACTGTATCTGTTTGCAACTGTTTAGTGGTCACCATAGGAATTAAAATATCCCCTTGAATTTATAAAAGCTATTCTGAAGTAATATTATACCACTTCACATAAAATGTAATAAGACCTTACAACAATGCATTTCAATTGATCTCTCTGCTAATCTTTGTGCTATTATTTTCATATCCTTATCTTCCACCTATTTTATAAGCTTACAATATATTGTTATTACTTTTGCTTTGAATAGTTTTTATAAATGAATTTTTTTAAAAATCATCTTTTGTATTTCCACATATTTTACAATTTCCCCTCTTCACATTCATGCAGTTACTTTCTAGCTTCTGTTTTCTTCTTTAGCCTGAAGGATTTCTTTTAGCACAAGTCAAAAATTCTATAAGATGAAAAGAAAGGATTTCTCTCAGTCAAGATTTTGCCTCTAAAGTTGTACTTCAATACAAATAAAATGAAATAAATCATTTTAATAAGTAGTCAGCAAAATGTAAATTAGCAAAATTGATTATTTGATGTTAAGCCACCAACTAAGTAATTTCATTTTCTGTTGTCATTTCAGGGATAAAAATTCAGTGTTAATGCTAAAAGTAAAAAAAGTCTGTTAGATACATATTCTCTTAGGCTTCATTTATCTAAAATATTTTTCTTGTTGTTTTTACTTGTGAGATATATTTTCATGAGATAAAGACTTTTGACATTTTTTTTTTCTTTCAGCATTTTAAGATATTCTTCCATTGTTCGCTGCCTTGCCTTATATCTGATCAGAGGTTACTTATATTTCTTACTTAAGTTCACCAACAAGTAATGTGTTTCTTTCAACCCAGTAGTACTTTTGGTATTATTTTAGTATTTTGTCCTTATTCACTGTTTTTAAGAGGTTGATTATAATGTGTATTTAACCTGATTACTATATGCTAAAGTCTGACCAATAAGTACACTGATGATTTTCCTCAAAATTGTAGAAGAAAAGTTTATTTTTAATAACAACTTTGCTTTATTTTGTCTCACATCTGATTCTGAGATTCCAATTGCACTCTAATTTCATATATTTCCCCCTCTACTGCAATTTTAATAGTCTGCTACCTGTCTTCAAGTTCTCTGATCTTTTCTTCTGTAGTCTTTACTTATTCTTAAACCCATCCAATGCATTTTTGATATTAGGTATTGTCATAATTATAGAATCTGTCCTTCATTCTATTTTTTCATTTCACTATATGATATTCCTTTTTATTTAACTAAAACCTTTCTCTACTGTTTTAATATAAAGTATTTATTTTCAAGATCATTGTTTGTAGATCCAATGACTAACTGTGCCTGAGTAGCCTTCTATTAATTGCCTTTTCTCTTCACTTGGGATCAGCATTTCCTACTCATTTATATTTTTTATATTATTGTAGGCATTGTTGGAAAGACAGGTGTATAACATTGTTTGCTGTTTATTACAAGACAACCCATGTCCCTTCCTTGTGGGACAGATAAGAAAATAATCATTCAAGTTCTTCCTAGTTAAGTTTGGACCAGTTTTATTTAGGCTGCATTTGTCTATGACTAGCCCTACACCTCCTGTGACTTTGCATTTTTGTTGCTATTCTCATTAATTGAATTGGGAGGTTCTAGGGCTATAATGTTAGACATTGCTTAGATTTAACACTTAGCACAGCTGCAGAATCCAAGCACCAAGCTCAAGAATATATTATCTCTCTCCAGTTGCCAGTCTTTTCTCCACTGATGCTCTTTGTACAAAGTCAAAAATGAAGGCACAATGAGAATTATTAGATCTAGTGATTTACTTCTGCATTCTGAAATCTTTAGGATTATACATTATCCATCTTGAAGCTCATAAGAAGTTATTCAATTCTCACCTAATACTAAATTATTTCCTTTTGTGATAAGCCCATTTCTGCCTCTGCACGTTTCCAGAACCAGAATGCAACTGACTGCTGTCCTGTTAAGGGTTTGTTTTAATCTGGAATTAAATTTATCAAGGCTTTCTTGGTGTTGTTGTTCTACAGCCCCATAGAAAAAATGTACATTTTTCGCAATTATTCTTCTTCCTTGCCAAGGAAACAAAAGCACTTGACTCCTTTACCAACCGAACCTAAAGCATAAGTTTTCTATCCACATCCTTTCAAATATTATTTTAAGCATATCTCACTCTTCCAAAGTCATTCCATTAATTTCAGCTTCTTCATTGATTTCACCATGAAAGCTTTCTGATACCTCAAAAACATCTGCCATACAACTAATATATAAAATCACAATGAACATTCAATGGCATTGTTTCAACTCTGAACAAGAATTTCATCTTTTGTCATCATTAAATTAAAATATTATTTCATATACTCTAATCACTTTTAAGAATCTCTCTAAACACTTAGACTTCCTCACTAACAAGACCTTCAACATCTACTCACATGTACTTATAAATTCTATAATTCAATGGTTATTCTCTCAATCAAATCTTAGTAATTCTGTTTTTTTCTTTATTGTTTTTAGAATGCAGTTTTTCAGAGAATTGTTTCTCCATCTACAATCAAAGTGTTGCTGGCCAAAAATAGTGAGCCTGAATAAGACAATCTAATGGTTATGGAAAAATCTTGTTGTAGGACTATTTGCCTAGTAAGACTATTCATGTGCTGTCTTGTCCAATGAAGACAGGAATAGTCATTAAGGTCAGTTTTCTAACCACTACAAAGATGCTATTTTTCTGCTGCCCTCACTGTAACTCTTTTTTTTTTTTTTTTAAGATTTATTTATTTATGGATACAAGAGCGGGGAGGGAGGGGACAGGCCAGAGGTGTGGGGGGTGAGAGGATTCACCAGAGACAGAACGGGGAACAGAGCAGGCAGATTGACTGAAATACACTGCTAAGGGGAGCAGCGGGCACGACAGGAGAAGTCTGCTGCACCACATGGGTTGCCCCCTGGCTGGCCAGGGGATAGAATTCATGCTGCAGTGGCTGCAGATAGCTTCATAGGTTGTGTCTTTATTTATTTATTTGTTTGTTTGTTTGTTTGTTTGTTTATACATGCATTGGATACAGTCAGAAGCGTGGGAGGGTGAGAGAATTCACCAAAGCCAGAGCGGGGAGCAGAGCAGGCAGAAGGACCGAAGTACACTGCTGAGGGGAGCAGCGGGCAGCAGGAGAGGTCTGCGTGCCATGTGGGACCCTCCTCCGGTGGCCGGGGAGCAACCGGGGAGCGAACCAGCGCCGCAGAGGTCACAGGCAGCTTTGCAACCCAGCGCTCAACCACTGCGCCA
The DNA here is from genome assembly GCF_964194135.1 of Talpa europaea. Classification (NCBI taxonomy): domain Eukaryota; kingdom Metazoa; phylum Chordata; class Mammalia; order Eulipotyphla; family Talpidae; genus Talpa; species Talpa europaea. The sequence goes on from NC_140074.1 coordinate 14,260,485, forward strand.
CCGGGGAGGCCCCATAGGTTGTGTCTTAACCCCTTGCACCACCAGGGAGGACCCTCACTGTAACTCTATCAATATTCTTTCTGATCAAATCTCACTGGTTATATCCTGGCTCAATTTCAACTTATATATGTTAACAATAAAGCAGAAACTATGTCTGAATTATACAAAACTATACAGGAGGAAAAAGATAATAAAAAGGATATTGCTAGAAAAATAGCAGGAAGATCTCAATCTCAAGTTAAATCTTGATAATCCTCATTTTATGAAATTTTTGCCAGTCAACTGAATAAACACTGAAGGCTATAGATACTATAGTGGGCATTTTATATATGACAGGCTCTTTGTACTTCAATTTTCTTGCTCTGAACATTTCATTCAATAACCTAAGCCACTAATTAGGTGTCTTTTAATAGAAAAAAAAAATAATAATTCCACTGGTGGTTCTTGGAATTTTTTTTTTTAAGATTTATTTTATTTATGTAAGAGCTGGGGTACAGGCCAGATGTGCAGGAGGGTGAGAGGATTCACCAGAGACAGAGTGGGGAACAGAACAGGCAGACTGACGCAATACACTGCCGAGGGGAGTAGCGGGTGAGACAGGAGAGGTCTGCTTGCCATGTGGGTTGCTCCGAGGCTGGCAGGGATCAAACCAGCGCTGCAGAGGCTGTGGACAGCTTCACAGTGCAGCACTCAACCACCTGCGCCACCAGGGAGGCCCACGTTCTTGGAAATATTTTTGAGCCCCACTTACTAGTGACACATAGGGTAGTCTTCCATGCTTTCTCCAGTATCCCATTGTCTTAGTGGTACCAAAAACTATTATTACATTTATTGAGCTCATTGTATGCCAAAAATCTTTTTCAACCTTTTTCATCCCCCTTAAGCCCACCCAACATGGAATGGGAGAGCTATGATTCATCCTTTTTAAGGATGTTGGAGCTGGGATATAGGAGTTAGCAGTTATAAAAAAAAAAAAAAAAACTCAGCTATTAAGAGTGGTGATTTGGAGCCATTTTCATCTGACTTCAAAATCAGGGTTCTTAAGCATCACACACACTACTGATGGGTACAGAGGTTATCAATTAATATCTGTTGATTGAATGAATGGCTCCATCAAGCAATGAATCAAACAATCAGTGTCTCCCAGAAAGAGAGATCATAGCATCTTCTCCAGTCATATCAGTGGTTACACAACAAAGAAGTATATCTTAACCAGCTTAGTTATATGAAAATTATACATAGGGGCTTTTCTCCTAGAAAACAGATTGCACACATTATTCCAACTGGGTTATCATATATACTGGTAAATATTTCCAATTTTGAAATTTTCTTATTCCATTAGTAATGGCCTATCCCCACCACCTGGCTAATTCTTTCCTTGTCAATAAATCCTGGAATACTAGCCACAGATACCTTTTTCCAATAGCAGCCAGATTATCAACAAACCTGTTAATGTATGTTTTGTGTTGTTAATCACAAATTTGTCAACTGGAGACTGTGTGCATTTCCTATTTACCATACCATTTATTTCCTAAATACCATACCATATGGTATTTACCATACCATACATATGTTTTAAATTTAAATGTCAATTTAAGTCAGCTGATCTACTAGATAAAATGAAACCTCGGTAATTCTCACAAGAGCTGAGCTCTTCCCTCATGTTATCTACGGTATTTCTCTTCACTTTAGATCCTGCCCTGTCTGAGGAATAGCATCTGTGACAGACTATTAGTTACTCACTATTCAGGCCTAGCCAGTTTAAATTTTCTCTGGATAGTCTAGAATTCTGTGTGGCATGTCTTGGCTTCCAACCTCAGCCACATACCTGGGTATCCTGAAGGAAAATATCCATAGATTTCCTCTACATCCTTCCCATGTCCTATGCATCGTATTTAACTCATTTCTATCTGCTATTTTGAATGTTTTCATAACTTTTTCCCATTGCAATTTAAGTTTTCATTCATCTTAAAAATTTTTATTAATCACCTACTTTGTAACAAATACTCTTTCGTTTTTGGGAGTGTGCCCTTGAACAAAATGGAAGGCTATCCCCACCCTAATGAAGATGACTTTAAAGTAGGATGAGGGGATTTGATAATTAAAAAAATAAACCATACATTCTATTATATGAGATAAGTGATGGAAAAATAAAACAGAGAATGAGTATAGGAATGTATTGGAGCAGAGACAGGTTATAAACTTTAAATAGTATGGTTGAAGAAGATTTTTTTAAAAGATGAAACATTTTTACAAATTAATGATGAAGAGTGTGAACCAAGACGTTATCTAAAGAAAACTTGTTAATCTAAGTAGAGAATGATAAACTGATTCTCCTCAGAACTTCAAGTTGATACCTATACTTTTGATCTTAAATTTAAATGAGTTTGTTTTTTTTTAAAGATAGATTAAATATTTAATATCTAAATATTAAGTGAAAAAGGGTTGATAATAAATACATTTATTTATTGAAGGATTTTAGGACTTGCATTTTGAAAAATAGGGTATTCTGAAAAGTATTCCAATTACATTTATGACATTTTTTCTCATGCTTTACAATACTAACATTTGGGGGTACAGGGAATTTGTATGTTCTAGTATGTTTAGTGACATCCCCAGCCTCTACCCATTAAATGCCAGTAGCACCCCCCCCCACACACACACACACACACATTTGACAGCAGAAAATGTTTCCATTCCAGATAATGCCAAAAGTAAAGGCACCATTTTCAGAACCCCCCCCCCCCACGAAGAACTTAACAGAGCTAGAGCCAGCAGCCTCTACAACTTCTGTAGATAAAAATTCAGTACATGCCAATAAAAGATATGCTTCACCCTTAAAGAAAAATGTATAAACAGGCACAATCAGTAAGCTCTCTGGTTTAGAGAGACTTGAAAAGTCATTAAAGGACGCTTCTCCAAGTCAGTGCTGCTGCCTGCATATTATCCCCTTGTCACCAAGAGATTTTACACCCCAGGCGATGCAATATTTTAAGATTTGGTATAGGTGAGGAGGGACGGGGGTTGTGCCTTTATGGTTTAAAGTACAAAAAAGGGTGGTATGAATGCAGGCAAGATCTAAGGGAGTCTTATAAAACAGAGTAATGAAAGTGAAGTGTCTGGAAACGGGTTCCCTTAACTCTCTCCATGTTGCATATCCACTTTTATTCTCTGATCTGTTTTCCCATAGCTTTATTTTCCTCCACGGGCACTTCTTCAGTCATTTCGAATTCTTCTTATCTCCATGTCACCCAGACAAACTAACCCTTGACTCAGACTAGATTATGAAAGCTTTTTATGGATTGGACGCATTATATCCCACAGAGTTCGTACATGTTCTCTGGACTTTAAACTGCATTCAACTTCATGCTAGTGTCAGCCCTCAATAAGGATTTCTCAGAAGTATTCCCTCCTAACTTTTGAGTTTGATTTACAATATAGTCCCTCAAGCCTATTTCTCAAATCTGTGACCTTTCTCAAGTTGATAAAGACTTACAAATTTGTTTTTCTTCCAGCAGATCTCAGAACTTTTTAGAACTTTTTAGACATCCACTTCAATTCAGTATCCTCAGCTCCCTTCAACCTAACAAAAACATCTAATATAAGCAGAATAATCGACTGCTCAAACAGCCCACTGTGAAGAATATTCTAGGGCTGGAGAAGAGTGATGAAAGTACCAAACACTAGGCAAACTAAGCTACCTCCTTAGTCACACTCCACACCCCCACTTTCCAATCCTACATTTATTTTCTTACCACAAGGACCTACCCCAAAAGTGACTGACATCTGTGATCTCATATCAAGCAAATACTAGTTGAAAAAATATCAAATATATTAATGCCAATTAAAAAAATGAAATGAAAGGGGTGGCATGAAATGGGCATGGCAGATGTGTGCATGAGTGGGGAATGGAGGGAAGAAAGAGGAAATAGTGACAATTCTGAAGCTCAAGGGAAAAAGGATCAAACTAGACATACCCTGAGCCAAACAACACAGTTTATAGTTCCAATGAAAAACTTACCATGTATTCTAATTAGCTTTTTCACAAATCAGCATCCCATCAGGCACTGTTTAAAATGTACTTTGTGGGCCTCCCTGGTGGCGCAAGGGGTTAAGATGCAACCTATGAAGCTCACCACAGCCAGTGCAGCACGAGATCAATGCCTGGCCAGGTGCAGCAGACCTCTCTTGTCTCACCCGCTGCTCCCCTCCACATTGTATTTCAGTAGATCTGTCTGTTCTGTCCCCCACTATGTCTCTGGTGAATCCTCTCACCACCCACAACTCTGGCCTGTACCCCAGTTCTTGTATGTATGAATAAATCTTTAAAAAAAAATAAAAATGAACTTTGTTCTTGAACATTCCTGTCACCTGCTTCAAACAAATGAAAGCATCTATGAATAAGAGGCTAAGGCCAATTTTCTTACAACTACTCTGCCAAGTCCCACCAATCTATCCCTGCTTCTCAAGCTGAAAGAGTGACTCTACACATCTTTCTTTCTCATAGATACATTTTCCCCATAATTTTTTCTACGTTTTGTCATCTGTAGTTAAGGTCTCCACAGCCTTCAATTACTCAATTCCTTTAATTCAAAGATTTGAAAAAGTTTATTTTCTCCCTTCAGTGTCCATGTTTTCATGTTTGTTGGATTTTTCTTTTAAATTGTATGTTTTTAATGGAGGCGATATTGGTTTACAACATGTAGACCTTAGGGGTGTAGACCTTAGGGGTGTAGTTTCACACTACGAGGTTCAGACTTAAGCAATCACACCACACCCACAGAGTACCCATAATCCTCCACCCCAGTCCATTGGGTCCTCTTTCCCCTTAGCTTCCCCTCCTGTAGGCTCAATTCTGCAGTCAGATTCCTAGGGTTTATTTTCATATAGCTCTGTCTGTTACTTTGCTTTTTTTCTTTATAGTTTCCACATGAGTAAAATCATCTGATATTTTCCTTTTTCCTTCTGACTTAGTTCACTTAGTATAATCCTTTCCAGCTTCATTCATGCTGTTGCAAACTTCAAGCTTTTATTTTTTAGAGCTGTATAGTAGTTCATTATGTAAATGCATGTTTGTTGGATTTTTATTAAAACATGCATCATCCTTTTCTGACTCAGTATCTAAATTCCATGTCATTTGTCTCTATCTCACACCACTTCCTGACTGCCCTCTCATGCTTACTTCCTTTCAATATAGATCTCAAAACTTTCTCTGCATTTGTGATGTACATGGGAAATGACATATTTTTGTTATCTCTAGTGTTGTCATGGAACTCATGTGCTAGATCTTGTTCATTTTTTATGATATTTATTCTGCTCTTCCCCAGAAAACTCAAGGTCTTACCCAAACTCACAGGTGTTCTGCTGCATCCTCTTACTTAGCTCCACCCCAGACACAAAAATGCAGAATATTTTATTCTCTGAGTTAAGCTAAAAGGAGTTACAAGTTTCTCTTTCTGATGGCATCAATGATATCTTGATCTTCTTGGTTTAATTAAATCATCAAAATCCAAAATGCTAAAAATCTGCCTCACTTCCATTTATAGGCATTGTGCCCATTCATTGATTTATGATTTAACAACACAAGTCTTTCTCCCTCTGATATGTAATATATATATATATATATATGCATGTATGTGTAGATAGTATTTTTCATTTCTTTCCTTAAAGAGTAATTTAAACTTTCTGAGAAGAACCACTATCCGTTTATAAATGTTGCAGTTTAAAAATAGGCATTCACCACCTAAAATCTGTTCTTTTTTCCTTTGGCAAGTTCTGTATGAACACCATATATGCTATGCCTGGGACTTGGACATAAAGAACATAACTCCTCTCACCATCAGCAGACTTACTTTCCAAAGCCCTATCAGCAGAACTGATTATCTGTGTACAAAACTGGCTATTAACCCACATATGCAGACGTAATAATCCAAACTAGTTGTCCCTTTTAGTGAAGCATCTAAGTGTTTCCCAAGGAATCCTAGATTTCTGAAACTCAATCTATACATGTTTCTCCAATGGAAAGGTCAAAATGATAGATATTATAAATAATGGGCCTCTGACTTTATTCCCTTTCCTGTTAATTATATCCTTCCCATGTCAGAAGCAGTGCATTCAATAATTCATTCCATATGACTGAGTGGGTGCTAGAGACCGTATCCAAGAAGAAAAAGAGAGAAGCTCTAGTACAACAGGGGACTGGAGATCACAGGAAAACGCCACTCATCTGTCCTCTCCTCAGATGGCCCCTTCCTGTCTACTTTGTGTACTGGTCTTAATGCCATTATTGACTACTATTCTTAAACTTGCAGCCAATAGTGAAATTTCATCAAGAACAGTAATAGTGGATTTCACAGAAAAAAGTAAAGTGTAAGACAGAGCAAACAAATAAAAAGCATGGAGATCATAGCGAAAGTGAGAAAAGTTGTTCTTAAATTGTTTGAGAACCTCCTTTATTGTTCTAGACAAAGACAATGTACCACTATATGGTGCCCAGGATCGGACTTCTATTGAGCCCGGGAAGGAGATGCCCACTGTAAAAGTGCTTTTCTTGATTTCTTGCCTTAATAACATTGATTGGGGGCAGGGAAGAGGGCACAGAAGGAAAAAAAAATGTCATTTTCTGTCTCCTCCCAGGAAGCTTCATGCTTGCACTAAAGCTTCTATCTATACAGCAGGTCCCAATTATGCTTAGGTCTTTGCCATGTCCTATTATCTCTTTACTTGCTAAGCCTCTTTCAAAGATCCCACAGTGGGAAAGTTCTGAATATTTCATAGCACATGGGAGAATTTAGGCTAAACTTTACTTAAAGACATCCATTACTTAAGGATAATCTGATATGTGCCCAAAATATAATCACTGGTGAGGAGCTTTATGCTTTCCTTTTGCCTCTTACTGAACAATAAATATTTAGGATTGGTTACATGCTCTAATGAACGGTCTTTATTCACACATCCATTTGTTCACCAGATTATACTAATACAAATAGAAAGGTTCCTTTCCTTTATAATACCATCTGGAAAAATATCCGACTATAAGTGACTGGTTATATAAATTATTAAACAACTGCAAAATGGAAGAATGTGCTTTTGTTTTTAACCTTTTTTATCTTGCTTTTCTTGGTTTTATGGAGACATAATTGACTTAAATAACACTGCGTAAGTGTAAGGTATACAACATGTTGATTTGATACATTTATATGCTACATTATGATTACCATCATATCATTAAATAACACCCATCACCTTACATAGCAATCATTTCCTTTCGGCAGTGAGAACTTTAAGATCTAGTCTCTTAGCAACATTGAAGTGTGTAATTCAACATTTTTTTTACTATAATCTCAATTCTATGCATGAGATCTCTAGAACTTATTCATCTTCTAAATGTACATTTTTATTTTCTTTAACCAACATATCCCCAACTCCCCCCATGCTCAAGCCCCCTGGTGATCTCCATCTACTCTCTGTATATTAGTTCAGAATTTTTTATATTCCATATATAAGTCATATCATTCTGTATTAGTCATTCTCTGTCTGACATCTTATTTACCATAATGCCTTCTAGGCATATGCCTATCCCAAGTGACAGCATTTCCTTCTTTGTTATGACTTAATAAAATTTCACTTTTATATACATATATGCATATGTATGCATGCATATATGCCTATATACACACACATGTGCAAAGAACAACAGAGGACTCTAAGTCACAGGAAAATATATCCATTCATTTGTTGACAGGTTTTTTCCCCATAACTCAGCTATTGTGAATAGTGTTGTAATAAACATGGGGGTACTGGTGTCTTTTCACCATCTTTTATCTTTCATTTCCTTTGGTTATACATCCAGAAGAAGGATTAGTGCTGGATCACATGGCAGTTCTATTTAGTTCTATTTTCATTTTTTCATTCCCATAATGGTTACCTCAATTTACATCCCCACCAACAGAACACAAAGGATTCCTTTCCACTACATCCTTGCCAACATTTTCCTAACATTTACAATTTATTTTTAAATTTTATTCATTTTCAATCATTCACACAACTATATAATTTAGGAAGTACATTTTCACCCCTTTACCAGTTTTTCCAACATTTATTTCTTGTTTCACCATATATACAGGAGGTTATTTCTGGGCTCTTTATTCCGTTCCATTGGTCAATGTGTCTACTTTTTTAACCATGCAGTCACTAACACACACACACAAACACACACACACACAGAGTGGGTTAAGTCTCAGCATTATCAAGCTATCTATCAGCAGCCACTGCAGCTTGAGTTTGATCCCTGGGCAAAGAGCTGACAAACATGGTGCAGCAGATCTCTCCCATCTTGCCCGCTGCTCCCCTCAGCAGTGTATTTCAGTACATCTGCCTGTTCTGATCGCCACTCTGAATGGTGAATCCTCTTACTCCTCGCACCTCTGGCCTGCACCCTACTCTTATATGCATACACAAAAATTAATCTTTAAAAATAAATAAAAATTAGTCACACTGATATGTAGTATACAAATATATCAAATATGGGTACATAAAATGTCTCCCTGTGTCTATGTGTATTTCAGTGCCAGTATTTATATACACATAATCAGAACAAATACAGATTGCTCAGTAAGCTAATATTTGTTTGTAAAGTTGGCAGAAACATGAATATAGAACTGTATATGCCACCATAAGGAAATCATACTTGATCCTACAAATAAGCTATTTAGGAATAGAATTGAATAGCAGTGGGAAGAAAACACTTTATTGCCATTCTTTTTGCATTCAATTATTTTCAATACATGTAAAACTTGTTCAAATGAAAAATCAAATTAAAAAAAGTAAATTACTATACTATAGTTTTGCGATGGTTTATAAAAATATGCATTACTGATTTTTTAAACAAATCCTTATATACTAATACCTATGGAATTAGTGATTGTTTTGTATATAAGGAGGGGAATGAATTGAAAATAGTACCCTTAACATAGGCACAGTATTTCCATTATGGATTGCTTTTGGTCAAATGCACAAAATAATCTGCCTAATATTGACTAAAAGGAACACACAGTATACATTAACATATATTCTTATCTTTTTCATTTGCTTATTTCTAGACTCAGAAAGGGTTTCAAAGCTCTGTGGACAACTACTTTAATTCTAGGTTTTTCATCTTATTTTAAAGCTAAGCACAGACTATCCTTTTTAGGCCACAGATATGGTTTCTTCTGAATGGTTTCAAAACTCCTGCAATAATTTAAACTTTTTCTTATTCTTTGTCTTCTGGAGATGAAACTAACAACAAAAAATAATCATCTTTCTAAACTCTTCAAATTGCGCAGTGTGTTAACATACAGCTCATCTCTAAATCGATGTTCACCAACTCAATACGTATCCTTCTTCATAAGAATCTAGTTGTTAGCTCTTTAGAACTTTGTTAATGCTGCACAGGGACCTTTCTGATTTATTCAAATATTTCATAAAAATCAGTTCTCATAATTGCAAAGTTGAATTCACTGTTGTACTCATAAGATTCAAATCCAATTCTATTGATGCTATTAATGTCAAGATAATTTCAAGTTATTTAGTGTTGGGCCATTTTATATAATTCCAATTCTGTAATAGGATCAATCAATATTTTTTAATCCAATAAACATTTATTGAAAGTCTACTATGTAAAAATAGTATGAATAAAATAGTATGAATAAAAAGTTCTTATTGTGTATACGAATTATACACAATATAAGAATTCCAGTAAAGGCCTTTGCTCCTTAAAGAGCAAAAGAACAAAGGATCTGATTTCTATCACAGGTCAGAGAGAGTGGTAGAAAATATTCTTAGAAAAGAACATCACTTTGGTTATACCCTGAAAGACTAGGAAAGTGTTAATGAGGCAAATCAGAAGTAAACATATTCAAAGAACTGTTCAAATTTACCTTATACTTTACATGCCAATCAAAATATAACCAGTGTGTATGGAGCTAGATACATGCTGGAATATATGACTTGTAAGGAAGTGATCATATGAAATCAGTACTGACACACATGCCAACTGATTATAAAATTACGTACACATTCATTAGGATTAGCTAATTGTTTCTGACTGAGGTAATTATATATGTGTATATATAGTATAAGTTCATCAGAGGTACATAAAATTGGTTTAGGAAAGCTGGTAGATATATAATATGTAGATATATTTTTATTAAGTTCTGCAACTCATATTTTACCAGAACTATTAAAATAGCCTCTCTAGCTAATTTCACCAAACCCAGTTTTAAACAGGTCTAACTCATTCTTTGTTACACTAAAAGAGAGAAATTTAGATTTAGATTCTATTGATTTGTAGACAAGAATAAAAAAAAATGGAAAGTGTATGCACTGAGTACCTACTAACTAGTATAGTTAGTATACACTAGTTAGTGTATGTTCTTTTCCACACATTATTACTTCACAACCACAATGAAATATAAGTGTTTAAAAAAAAATGGGCCCCTCCAGTGGTGCAGCAGTTGAGCACTGGGTTGTGAAGCTGCCCGCAGCCTCTGCAGCACCTGTTCTATCCCTGACCACGGGTGAGGGTCCTACTTGGCGTGCAGACCTCTCCTGTGCCCGCTGCTCCCCTCAGCAGTATACTTTGTTGGTCTGCCTGTTCTGTTCCCTGTTTTGTCTCTGGTGAATTCTCTCACCCTCCAGTGCTTCTGACTGTACCCAGTGCTTGTATAAATAAATAAATAAATATTTTTAAAAAAATAAGTGTTTTTGCCCTTATCTTATATATGAGATATATATATATATCTCATATCTCATATATAAGAAATTATGCCAGAAATCTTGAATATTTTTGTCTTTTTAAAGTACTTTATTAAAGAGTGATTGACATACAGAAAACTGCATGTACATATGAACATATTTGATACATACAACTCTGAAGTTTGAAGGTAAGCGTATATTATTAAATCATAACCACAGACTTCCATAAACATATCATTTCCAAAAGTATACTCCCACATATTTTTATTACTTTTTGTTGTAATAAGAACACATGAGTCTAACACATTTAAGCTACTATGTATCTTAGTCCATTTTAGCTGCTTTAACAAAATACCACAGACTGGGCGACATATAAACAACAGAAATGTATTTCTCACCGTAGAACTGATTTATTTTTATAACATAAAAATACGCTGCTGGATTTGAATTGCCAAGATTCTGTTGAGGGTTTCTACATCTCTGTTCATCAGAGATATCAGTGTATGGTTTTTGTGTTGTTCTTGTTTGGTTTGGTGATCTAGGTAATGATGGACTTGCAAAATGTTTGGGAGCTTTCCCCACCTTGTTGTAAATTAGTCTAATAAATAATAATTTTATCAAAAAAGAACACATAAATGCTGGCCTATTAGTAAAATTTAAAGTATACAGTACAGTATTGTTAACTATAGACACTATGCTGATCTCTAGTACGTACTCATCTTTTACAATTTAAACTTTTCACCTTTTAGTTACTATTTCTCCATTTCCGTCTTCCTTCTGCTGGAAACCACAATTCTACTCTCTGCTTCTATGAATTTGACTATTTTAGATTCCTTACTTAAGTGGTCTCATTGGGGCAGATACTATGGAAAATAGAATGAAATTTCCTTTTTCCTTTAAAAATTAAAATTCAGACTAGCATATGATACAGCAAGTCCACTCTCCCTATATATCCAAAAGACTTGAAATCAGGATCTTGAAGAGATCCTTTATTGCAGAAGTGCCCACAGTAGCAAGACACAGAAACAACTTAAATGTCCAATGAGTGGATAAGAAAATACGGTATATCCATACCATATTTTTCAGTTTTAAAAAATATCTGCCTTTTTTTACAACATGAGTGCACCTGGAAGATATTATAGTGAAATAAATCATATGCAGACAAATTTGTGTATGGATTAAAAAATGGCAAACATCAAGGCTGAAATCTGTAGTGGTACCTAATTTAAAATATGCTTTATTGCTTATAACATGCCACCTCTGATCTAACTTAATATAGAGCAAAGTGTTTCTACCACTTTATTACATGTTCTACTTTCAGATTTATCTTTCCCTAATGCCATTTTTAAAATGTTGTGTCTTTGCTACACCATTTCCAATCATTCTCCATTACCAATAAAGTATACCACAAAATAAATTCATAATCTGATATCCATGACTCTTCATGTGTTCACAATTTTTCACTACTCATATTCCTATCTCACTGATCACATAAAAATTTGTCTTTCTTGTTAATCTTCCTCTAAAATTTGCTTCCCATTTCTATGCCTCTTTATCAATGCAGTCTTTTCTCCTTGCATGCTCTGACTCTTAAATATGCCTATTAGAAATCCCTCCCAGAGACTTCAACTCCAATATACCACTTTATAAAAATCTTTCCAAATATTGTATTTTAAGGTTATCTATTATGTATATGCATACTCATGTGCATATAAGCCCATACACATTATATATACATGGCAGATGCAAATTCATTATTTTATAAATGAACAAATAAGCTCTATATGTTTATGAAATATCCACTGCTTCAATCCCAAAATTTTCTGGATCTCTCTCCATTGACTTGGGTAAACAGTGATGTCCCTAAACCAGTCATGAAGTTCTCTTGTTTGGTGATTGGCTCTTCAAGGAAAACCGTATGACCTTCAGGAAGACTTACAGGATATGTTCCTTCACATGTTAAAAAAAATACAAAAAATGCCCTTCTATCACTTGGGTGTAGGAGGCTCTGATAGTTACGAATCTCCTGAGTATGAAGGAAGATAACAGAGGAAAATATGGAAAGCCAATTCTGGGAGTTGATGTCTTGTTGAAGCCATTTAATTACCTTATCTCAGATCCATGTACCTTTGTATTTATAAAGAACATTATTATCTTAATTTTAAGTCATTTTTCAGTTAGGCTTCCTGTTTCTTTTATGGTAAAAGCTTCTTCCTTAGCAATAGCATTTGTATTTAACATGTGTGCAGTGCATTTTATTTTACTCACTTTTGCCTCCTCCAAAGGGGAAAAAATACAGGGAAAAATACAGGGAAAAAGATTGGGGGAGAAAACTAATTTAACAGAACAGGAAATGAATCTATCGAGAGTTATGACCTGGAGTGAGACCATTGGGTCTCAATGTCCATGTGTTAATCTTATGGTGGCTCCTCTGAGTATGATGATAGTATTTGCTACATATCTTTCATACAGTATAACCTTTAAATCTAAGTCAACCACTTCATTTTGTGCTCTTGAAATAATCTTCTCCAATACTAGAGGAAAACCTGGGCTTACTGAAAAATGGCACTTTGCCTTTCTACCTAAGTAAGAACTCTGATGTGAGTCTGATTTGACAGTACATTCTCTGTATCAGCTTATCTACTAAAATTTCTATTGTCTTCAGAAGGTTGTTGACTGCACCATGGTTGCCGTTGGTATATAGAATTATAACTAATTATATATGACAGACACTATACTAAGTGTTTTATCTAAATGATCCCAATTATACTTCATATGCATGCAAGGAGATTTAGTTATTAACCCAGTTTTACAGATAAAGTTACCAGCTAAACTGAGGAACCTCAGATTCAAAGAGATTAACTAATTTGTTCAGTATAATAACTAATTCAGTATAGTTACTAAGTAGTTCACTATAAGCAAGCATATGGTTCATTTCTCCAAAAAATAATTGGGGGGTGAAGAGAGAATCTTTGAAGAAAGTCAATAAAAATTGAGCAGTCAGCTATTGGTTTTCAAATAGTTTGCTGATATGCAATTTGGTTATATTTCAAGTTATAGGAACTGGGGAGATAGCAGTTGATTTTATATCATCCTGCAAGTAGGTAACCAAAGGGAGAAATATATTCTGATGTGTATCATTGCTATCATTACCTTACACTTAGTATTTCATGAGCTGTTATACAATAATATATTTAAACTATCTGTTAAACATATCAAATTATTAGGTAAAAAGGGCAAATATAGAAGCATTAGAAAGACATTGTATAAGTGTGATTAGCCTACATATCTATATGTTGACATTTACAATAATTTCATTTTATTTTTTAAGATTTATTTATTTATACAAGCACTGGGGTCCAGGCCAGAGTCACGGGAGGGTGAGAGAATCCACCAGAGACAGAGTGGGGAGCAGAAAAGGCAGAAGGACCGAAATACACTGCTGAGCATGGCAGCAGGGGCGACAGGAGTGTTCTGCCCCACCATGTGGGAATCTCCCGGGCCAGGAATCGAACAGGTATCACGAAGTCTGCGGACAGCTTCAGAGCGCTACTCTCAACCCACTGCACCACACCAGGGAGGCCCATTTACAACAATTTTAGATGATTACAGTAAATCATAAATATTTTCCCCTTAGAAAATTTTTACATGAATTTTGACATTAAAAATAGACATTTAGGGGCCTCCCTGGTGGCACAGGCATTTAAGTGTGGTGCTGTGAAGCTGTCCGCAGCGTCTGCAGCACGGGTTCAATTCCCGACCAGCAAGGGAGATTCCCACATGGCATGGCAGACCTCTCCTGTCTCGCCCACTGCTCCCCTCAGCAGTGTATTTCATCAGTCTGCCTGTTCTGTTCCCTGCTCTGTCTCTGATGAATCCTCTCACCCTCCCACACTAATGGCCTGTACCCCGGTTCTTGTATAAATAAATAAATCTTTAATAAATTAAAATAAAAATAGGCATTTTATTTTTTCTAAGTTATACCACAAAGTAACCAACATAGTGACCATTTTTGGTAGTTTTTTTTTTTTCCTTTAGATATCTCAAATGGCACAATCAATCAAATTGACTATATAATGATCCAGAATAGCCATTAAGACATAACCTTGAGGTGAAATGCTTTGACCTTTATGAAACTTTAAAGATTGACTTCCTGATGGATCAATTTCTGACCCTATATCTTTTGAATGAAACCCTTAGGCAGTTCTATCAATGTAAAATTTCATTGAAGTCTTTCAGTTTCATAAGAGTTGTATGCAACTCCATTTATCATTTTCTTTCAGTGGAAAATACCTCACTTCAAATACCCTTCAAATCTATAAGATTTAATTCTTCTGTAGCTATATTTTCTTTTTTAATGTTGAATTAGAGATATGCACTTACAGATTTTTTAAAGAGCAAAATGGCAGTTCTCCCTTAGCTAATGTATTTCATATGTATAACTATTAATTCAGCAAAAAGAAATTAAATTAGAATTGAAGAACAGTGTTAGGCTACAAATAAATGCATAATATCTATATAATTAGGACAAATTGGTTACTCAGTCTTTTTTATAAGTATAATAAATACATGGCACCTACAAAGGGCATTGGTTTCCATGCTACGATAAAGATACTCAGGATTTTGGTTGCAAAGAGCAGGAGTTGATTCTGAAGAGTCTCAACAGTATTTATTAGAAAGGACTCTGGTAGATCATAGAACTCAGAGGAAATCTAGAAAAATCAGTCTATGTCAGTTCATGATCCAAATAGAACTAATTGAGAATCAATCAACTCTCAAGGAATTACCACACTATGCTGTCACTGAGAGAACCATCACCACCTTTGAGGAGCTTCTCACACACTGTTAGACAGTACATGTTCTCAGCACTTTTAATTGTACATATGGACTCTGAATGATAGCCAATAGGACAGAAATAGCCTTAGATAAGACAAAAAATATTCTCTAGAATTAAAGAAGAAAACAGTGTGGGGGGGAAAAAAGTGTCTTGAGACATTTTGATATTGGGATGTGCAAAGTGAATAATGTTTATGTTTATGACACCAGTATTCTCAGATAATTTTTCATTATTTTTACTAAAGTAATATATGCAGGAAATTGTCTGGAGGCTTCATGGTATTATAGTAGATAGTATTATAGGGTGACAACTGTATGTATTACATTATATTCTCTACCAAGTCTGGCTTCCATCTGCCACAAAACAATTGACACCCTTTCACCTGTCCCCTGTTCTCCTTCCCCTCTGGTTACCACCACTTTGTTGTCAGAATGTCAAGTTTTGTTTTTCTTTTCTTTAATTTGTTTGCATCATTTGTCTGCAACACATGAGAGAAAACAGTGTTTTTCTTTGTGTATTTATTTTACTTAGACTAATGTCTTCATGGTCCATCCATGTTTTCACTAATGACAAATTTGGAGGTTAAAAAACTACTACAACTACTCAACAAACTTAGTAAAATGGCAGGATATAAAAATCAGCATAAGGATTAGCTTTGTTTTTATATATTAGCAATAAAACATCTGAGAATGAAAGAAAGAAAACAATCCCATTTGCTCTAGCAACAAATAGGAAAAATAATTACTTATGAATACATTTAACCAAGGAGATAAAAGATACCCTAAAACTATAAGACTTTAATGAAGGAAATTGAAAAAGACATGAAGAAGTTGAAATATTTCCTGTCTTCATGGATCAGAGCTAATTGCAATTTCATAACTAAGTTAGAGTTCCCATATCAGAAAATGCATCAAGAAAAAGAGAGGGGCCTCCCTTGGTGGTGCAGCAGTTGAGCACTGGGCTGTGAGGCTGCCTGCAGCCTCTGCAGCGCGGGTTTGATCCCCTGCTGCCAGCAAGGGTCCCGCATGGCCCGCAGACCTCTCCTGTCGCCCGCTGCTCCCCTCAGCAGTGTACTTCGTCAGTCTGCCTGTTCTGCTCCCTACTCTGTGTCTGGTGAATTCTTTCACCCTCCCGTGCTTCTGACTGTACCCAGTGCTTGTATAAATAAATAAATCTTTAAAAAATAAATAGAAAAGAAAAAGAAGACACACAGGATACTTAGACACACGCAGTAATGCATCCCATTAAGAGGTAACATTGGGTTCCCATGTACAGAGAATGACCAGAGAGGCTGTGACAGTTAATTTGCAGAAGACAACATTGCCCCAATCACTTACAGAGACATCTCTTTTAACTTTGCCATGTAAGTTGTTACTTAGAACTAGAATTGTTAACCAGGTCTGGCAAGATTTCTTCCACAAAACTAGAAGTGTTAACCAGTATTGGGAAGATGTGAACAGCTTTAAATCAAAATAAGATTTCAAAGTTTCTGAATGAACAGAACTGGTTCTTAGTAAGAACAAGACTAATACTCTTTGAATAGCAAAAATTAGTGAAAAGTCACAGTATTGAAAGGGGATATTAAACACCTGTTTATTGGGAAAACAGTTATGCTAGGCACAATTATTAAAAAAAATATAGTATCAACAAGTTGAAATTCACCAATAATTATATTTCCTATATGTTAGCATATGTTGAAAAAACAATAGTATATTTCAATAAGTACAAGATTTGGGATTCAAATCCTAGTTCCACCACTAACTATGTATCACTGAGTAGTTTATATAATCTCCCCAAATCTGTTTATTTATAAAAAGGGATATAAAAAAATCTTACTTCTCAGACAGGATTATTTTGGAGATTAAGATAATAAACCAAAAAAAAAAATGGTAATTACAATACATCTCAACAGAACTAGTACTAGTGGGGAAGAGTTTGCAGCTTCAAATACATGTCTGATTCTATAGCATAAATAATTTTTCATTGCATTGATGTTTGTTGCCTCTATTTTCATGACATTTGAAGATTTTGGGGGCCTCCCTGGTGGCGCAGCAGGTTGAGCGCAGCGCTGAAGCTGTCTGCTGCCTCTGCAGCACTGGTTCTATTCCCAGGCAGGCAGGAGATTCCCACATGGCATGGCAGACCTCTCCTGTCTGCCCACTGCTCCCCTCAGCGGTGTACTTTGGTCCTTCTGCCTGTTCTGCTCCCTGCTCTGCCTCTGGTGAATTCTCTCACCCTCCCATGCCTCTGGCCTGTACCCCAGTGCTTGTATGTATAAATAAATATTTTTTAAAAAATGATTTTTTTAAAACAAAGAGTGTAATGTGCCTTTGGTGTAAAATGTGTTTTACAAAGGAAATACATTTTATGAGATAATTTGGGAAAAAGTGCAAGGGATGAATGAATTTTGAATGCAAAGATTAGTCCATGTTTGTAGTTTATAATTACTCATGTATTTTACTTATACTTAATGTCTTTTATGTATCATTTATGAAAACAGGTGCTCCTATCTTAATAGAATTTAATTGTTGAAAGAGAAAAAAAGTGAGTTGCAGAGAGAAAAGTTGTTATATAGACATTATAACACATAAATGTATATGCAATGTGTGTATATATAAAATGTGCATATATCATGTGTATTTAATAAGTTTAATATGTGCATATGTATTTATGTATATAAATATATTCTACATTTCTTTATATTTCTGAAATTGAAGTGTTTTAGTTTCATTAAGGAAAAAAATGTAGGAAATTGTGTACAGAATGATAGGTCTTGAGGGTAAAACTTTTTAATAAGGTAGTAAAATGGTTTCTGCTAACACTGAAGCACACATCTGTCTACACAAATTGACAATCCCTATGGCTAAGTGGTAGAAGAACTTCCCAAAGGATTAGAAGAGCCAAGGAATCCTTTCTGGAATATATTGGAAGTGTTTAAGGGATAGTCAGACAAGAAATTGAATCTGTAATAACAGTGTCCACTAGAGGCAAGTGGGGGCCAGATTATGAAGGCCTAAAATGTGTTTACAAGTTAGAAGATTTTTTTTTAAGATTTATTTATTTAATTATACAAGCACTGGGTACAGTCAGAAGCGTGGGAGGGTGAGAGAATTCACCAGAGCCAGAGAGGGGAGCAGAACAGGCAGACTGATGAAATACACTGCTGAGGGGAGCAGTGTGCGCAGCAGGAGAGTTCTGCATTCCATGTGGGACCCTCGCCTGTTGCAGGGGATCGAACCGGCGCTGCAGAGGCTGCTGGCAGCTTCACAGCCCAGCGCTCAACCACTGCGCTACCAGGGGAGGCCCTATAAGTTAGAAGATTTTTGAGGAGTATCATGATTAAGATAATTCTGGCAAGCTTATGGAGAAACAGATTTCCATGAAGTGTTTTAAGTTAATAATGTGCTAGTCGTTAAAGAGGGAGTTGACTGTAGTGTTGACTAAAGTGGTAGAGATAGTGATAATGAGAAACAGGATAGTCAGGATTCATTGTGTATGAATTATTAACAAACTACTACTAAGACTTAGATATGGGTGGTGAAATTAAGAGTAACTCCAAGATTGTTGTATTTTAATAATAAAGGCAATATGGCAATGGTGTTGCCCAATAGTCTTCCAACCTGTCTATACCTTATCCCAAAGCATTATTTCATTTCTCACAATATATTTTATATCTATTTAATAAACCAAATTTTAAATTATTTTAATTTAGTCTTGGAGCATTGTTGTTCTATAAAGCATGCTATAGTATAACTTGCCTAATAGTGTACTTGAAAACTACCATAGCCTCAAGTTAAATTTCTATATGCTAAAGAAACAGAGACACAAGGAAATAGTTGGAGAGATGTGGAATTTAAAAGAGAACTTTTTGAGATGAAAGAGCATCATTATTTGCATTTTGCAATGGCCCATTAATAGAGGGAATTATGCAAATTAAAAAGAGGATTTTATGTTCACACAACAACTAATGCCCAAATATTCCTAGCAGCTTTATTTGGAATAGCCCCATGGGTGTGATATGGGTGTCACACCCATACTTTAAAATATACTCAGCAATAAAGGGAGCAGATTGATATATGCAACAACTTGTATCAATCTCAAGTGCATCACATGGAGTGCAAAAATGTCAATCCTAAAAGGCAAAATACATATAATTTGGTTTATACAACATTCAGGAAGTGACAAAAAGGACAGGCTAGTGTTCATCCATGGTTAAGGTTAGTGAAGAAGGGAAGGTGTGGATGTGTCCATAAAAAGGTAGCATATAAGGAATGATGGATCTGTTCTGTGTCTCCCCTGTGATTGTATTCATATGAATAGAGGCATGTGATAAAATTGCATAAAACTAAGTATACAAATACATGCACACACATACAAATGAATGTATGGTGAAATCTGAATAAGATCTATGAATTGTATCACTAGCAGTCTCTTGGTTGTGATAGTCTGATATCATGCATGATAAAAGTATTTATGGGTGAAATGTAGTGATAATTGCAATTTAATTCAAAATTCCTCAAAAGATGAATTGAGAGATTAACACAGGCAGAGATATGATAAAGGAAAGATAATAAAAGATTAGTGGGCATAAAGATTTCATTGTACAATTCTTTCAAATTCTCCTTGTTTGAATATTGAGTGTTCTTCCCTGAGCTTTGAAGGAAGTTAAAGATGATCAAATATTATGTCTATATCATCATTGTACTGAAAGGTTTAGCTAGTACATTAGGGGATATTTATATCCACATAGATATAGATATAGATGTAATCTTTAACTATGATTGAGCTATTCCATATCAGCTTATTCTGTGCATTTTTCAAAATTAAGCAAAACTATACTTTATAGTTAGTTTACATTAAAACATTACAAAAATATAAAGTACTTTTTATCTTTATGCATATTTATAATATGATAAGACCTTATTATCACTTTGCTAGACACAAAGACCTGGATATGTAACATTAATTTGGTAAGAAAGTTAAAATCACATATAAGCGTGCAACAAGGAAGTACTATAAATAGGTATTCGTTTTCCTCATTAGAAAACTGAAAGTCCTTCCCCTGAATTCTTCTATTTTTCCAAGCAAAATGAAAGGTAAAAAGTCAATCAAGAAAAGCAGCATAACATCCATGAGGCTTCACAAATTCAAGCCAAGTCAACTCAGATTACAGTCCTAAATTCAAGATGGTAATATCTAGCCTTCCTTGGAAATGAACTGTAGAACTCTGACATATAACAACTATAAAAATTACTTCTGGAATGCAGCCAAGGAAGCTGCAGTCTGAAAGTGATGCTTATTATAACTGTCTGTAGACAATTTCAAGGACTCATTGTCAGTAGAAAACCCTAGCAACTTCTGATTAGTGATCCAGATCCCAAGCAATTCAAAGTTCTGCCCTCAACCACACAATGCCAAAAAACAATGTGCAAAAATCCACATGTAGAAGTTGATAATTTCAAAATTTTGGCATCAGCTACTGGTTGTAGCTGTGTCTTCATTCATGAGTTTTCTGTTACATAAAATATTCAAGAGGGATCAGGTGCTGCATTCATAGGAAAGATTTGAGTAATGCATTATAGCAGAATCATATCATAAATCAACCAATCTGGAATGCAGTAAAGTGGATGACTAGTGCTATTGTTGAATGAGTGACTGGTTGATGAAGCAGGGAAATGTGGAATGGCAATTTTTCCTTGAACGCAGCACAGCACAGTGGTTGGGCCACCGTTAAAACACACTGTAACATATGCACATTATAGGTATCACTTCAGTTTGAACTAAAACAGAATCATTCAATTAATGATTGATAAGTGAGCTGAAATTTATTCTTTGTTTTTAAAGATTTATTTATGCATACGAGAGCTGGGGGCAGGTCAGAGATGAGGGAGGTGAGAGGATTCATCAGAAAGAGTGGGGATCAGAACAGGCAGATCTACTGAAATACACTGCTGAGGGGAGCAGTGGGCAAGATAGCAGAGGTCTGCTGCATCATATGGATCACCTACCTGACCAGGGATAGAACTAGAGCTGAGCTGCAGTGGCTGTGGATAGCTTCATAGTGCTGAGACTTAACCCCTTGCGCCACCAGGGCGGCCCTGAAATTTATTCTTGGAATGTCCAGAATCTAAAAAGCTTAATATTATACCATTGCACAAAACATATTTCTTTCAATACCCTCTCTCCTTCATTAGTCTTATAGGTTGAGACACATGGCTTTCATGTACACTATGCACTTGTGCCTTTGTAGGCCCCTTCCTCTAAAACAGTTAAATTATGTTTTAAAAGTGCATTGACGGGCCTCCCCTGGGGGCGCAGCGGTTGAGCGCTGGGCTGCAAGGCTGCCCTGCAGCCTCTGCAGCGCCAGTTTGTTCCCTGGCCACCAGCGAGGGTCCCACAAAAACAAAACAAAACAAAAAAGTGCATAAAACATGTATAGGAATTCTATATTCCCATACTTACAACATATTCCATGCTAAAAGTGCATATTTCTAGTGTCATTTATTTAATAAAGCCATGTTAATGAATCCCTAAAATTTTACTGTGAGATTGAGGTACTATGTCTACTTTGTTAACAGCTGCAGCATAAATCTGTGAAGTCAGAAATACCTACCCCTGCTTTAGTATCTTCAATTCATCAGTGCAAAAATCTGGCTAATTTTTAAAGACCAATTTTTTTTCAGATAAAAGGGGGTTCTTAGTCATCTCATCCTATCCAGAGCTTAGAACCCATGAAAAGAAAAACAGGGATCAGGTCAGCAGAAAGAAGTTCCTGAGTAGTAAGTGAAATTCATGTTCATTATGTCTAGCAAATGGCTTTCACTTTATTCAAAAAGTCAGACCACATTTTGAGTATGAAAGAAAAGAAGAAATTACAAAATCTAAATTAAACAATAACAAAATCCACAGTACCCCAAAATAAATTTGATGCTAATATATATTGTAACCATTATCTTACCTATAATGGGGCATTTTATTGCACAGTACTCAAAGTGGTGGGAAAGAAAAAAGTTCTGTAAATAAGGATTTGGAGGGCCTCCCCTGGTGGCACAGTGGCTGAGCGTTGGGCTGCGAAGCTACCCACAGCCTCTCAGGTGCCAGTTCGATCCCCGGCCGCCGGCAAGGGTCCCACATAGCACGCAGACCTCTCCTGCGGCGCCTGCTGCTCCCCTCAGCAGTGTATTTCATCAGTCTGCCTGTTCTGTTCCCGGCTCTGGCTCTGGTGAATTCTCTCACCCTCCCACGTGCTTTTGACTGTACCCAGCACTTGCATAAATAAATAAATAAACCTTAAAAAAAAAAAAGTAAGGATTTGGAGAGTTAAAGTTTGCATCACTAGAATAGCCATCATCCATAAAAGTTTCAGCAATTCTTTTTTTGACATTTTTATTTTTTTATCCATACAATAACTGGAGGTGTGGGGGGGTGAGAGGACTCACCAGACACAGTGGGAAGAACAGGTGGATCTACCAAAATATCTGCTGAGGGGAGCAGCGGGTGAGACAGGAGAGGTCTGCTATGCCATGTGGGGTAGCTCCCTGGCTGGGCTCAAACTCATGCCGCTGAGGCCCATGATAACTTGATAGCGCTGAGACTAACCCCTGTGCCACCTGATTGGCCTCTACTTTCAGCAATTCTTTTGGTCATGTCAAGATTAACCAAACCAGAAATAAAATCTCAAAAGAATAAAACAGAACTGGGAATGAGAAAGAACAGTGATTTGATTTCTTTGTAGTCTCTAAGTGGTATAGACTACTTGGTAATGCTTAACAGTAATTGAGAGCCCTGCAATATTCAATCATGGAATATTTTTAAAGTTTTTAAAAACAAACGAACGAAAACTTCAAGCATCAGAATTCACTGCTTGAAAACGTCCAATGCAAACAGGTATTCATGTAAAGGTTAAAAACATGCAATCTGTTTTTCTTTTGTCTTTAGATTTATATATATCCAAGTACATTCACACACCCAAAAGAGATTATGCTAGTAACTTTCTTTGATTTTTTTTCTATTACTTTCTATATTTAAATACTTTCATCATCCTTCATAACATTTTTAATTATACAAGGTGACTTGGAATAAGGCTGACATCTCCATAAAAGTGAAGGTACAATGTTCCCTGCCCCGATTTCAGCAGGTGAAGCTACATGACACAGAAGTTGGGGAGACTCTGGGGCACACAGATTGACATGGAGAAGTGTTCCCTTCCTTCTTCTCTTTGGACTTGCACCAGGGATTCAGGGGACTTGAAAGAAACATGGGTGAGACTTATGGGAAGGCTGACAATGGCAGCCTTCCTTTTGTCCCAGACTTGCCTAAAGACTCCTCTCCCCTCCCTTAGTTTCCTGCCAGAAGGTGTCTTAGACTTGTACAAGCTTTCAGACCTCAGCAGGCCCACTTGGGGACAACACTGTTTGGCTGGGCATATCCACAAGGGAATGGGAAAGTTTGGGGTTTTTATTGGGAAACATCCTTTTTTCTCTTTTCTCTATGCACACTAATCCTATTAAAGTTTTTTCACACTAAGCATGTTTTGTCCTTGTACACACGGAACTACAAATTTTGGGGGTCCCAATGTGCTCCTTAGTCTGCACACTAACAATGGTATCGCATAAAATAATCTCTGGAGGTGTTTTGGCTTTTACTTTTATGGTAACAGTTTCAAATTTCCCCAGTTGTCTGACTCATAAAAAATTTAACTGGAATCAGGTGCAGAAATAAGTTGAACTTCTGGTTGAATGACACGGTAATACAATCGAGAATCCAATCATAATCAATTCATTAAATTGAAAATGCTTTTCAATCTTTCAGATAAAGTCCATTATAAATACAAGCATACACACTCTAAATTTAGTTGTCCTCTGGCTTAATTTTGTTTAAAGATTCTAACTAGATTGGTCATACGTGATAATCTTCCATTTTGGCAATATACTAGAAAAAACAAGGTGGAAAGGATGAAATTGAAGGGAGTTATAGAATAAAATAAATATCACATAACTCATTGAAAAACACCAGTTAATATCTCAATTCAAGGACTTCAATTTTGCTTTGTTTTCCCTAATGTTACCAATATTACTACTATGTGGCTCTTATGAAGAAGGTGTGATATGCCTCCCACTATGTGACCCATGATGAGTATTTTGGCATAAAATTTTAAAATTCTTATATTTTAGAGTGTACATAATCTATGCCATATTTACATCTTGTCGGCAAAATCCCCATGTATCATACTAGTGGAATAATTGAAGAGCTTTGGCATTTAAGTTATGGCCCATGTGTATAAAAGTTACAGTCTTATGAGGAAACACAGAAATAATGAATATTTGCAATTAAAAAAAGAAACAGAAAATGTTGTCACCGAGTGAGTTTAAATTCATAGATCTGCTCTTCTTACAAAGAGGAAAAATGTAAATACTTGATCAAAGCTAAGTATTCCCAATTGTTCTAGCAATGCTTTCTCTCTGATTCAGTACACACTAAACAGCAATTTGGTTTTCAGCTGTTGTTATTTTTTTTTTTTTAAGATTTATTTATTTATTTATACAAGCACTGGGTACAGTCAGAAGCGCAGGAGCGTGAGACAATTCACCAGAGCCAGAGCGAGGAGCAGAACCGGCAGACTGATGAAGTGCACTGCTGAGGGGAGCAGCAGGCACGGCAGGAGAGGTCTGCCTACCTTGTGGGACCCTCACCCAGCAGCTGGGGATCAAACCGGTGCTGCAGAGGCTGCGGGCAGCTTCGCAACTCAGCGCTTAACCGCTGCGCCACTGGGGAGGCCCTGCAGCTGTTTTTAATTAATAGGAATCCACTCTAACTCTAAAGATTTTAGGAGTATTTTTGCTTTTTATACTTTTCCTGTTATTGTCTCCTAGAAAAAATGGAAAAGTTCATACTCAGAATCTGAAATCTTTGAAAGTTATAGGAAACAGAAAAGTTGGCTGCAACCTCATGGCACCAAAATGCCTATTGGATTTCTTTTACCTTTGTCCATTTCCTCAGAAAATTGCTACAATCGTGTCTTAGATTGCCATTCTCTGGTTTTGAAAAATAAATATTTAAATACTTGAGATCAATGACTGGCCTTACTTGGGAATTCCTTGAATATTATTCTCTAGAGTAATGGTGGGCTCCAATAGTTGTCATAATTATGGAGGGAAATTATTTATAATTGTGTTTGAAAATGTTTTTGGTGTGCACAGTTTTTCATTTCCATGTGAGTTCTGATACTCAACTTGTCAACAGAATTGGTGTGGACCATTTCTGTGCCTCAAATGTTCATGCTGATCAATTAAGACTCAGTGAAAAATTGTTAACATTATAGAAACCTTGATAGCCACAAGATCCAATTCCCTAGCAAAGATTAAACATTACCTCCACTACAAACTCACAAGTAATTGTACAGGCTTTATGTATATCATCAACATGACAATGAACACAATCCTATCTTAATGGTTATTATTAACACCTCAGTGATAGCAGATATATATTTAACCACCCTATCCCCTATGTCTAATAACACTAAGGGATCCAAAAGATTGAATTCAAGGCCCTTAAATGATAAAGAAGCAAGAGGGGTAAATAGAGAAATAAAGATCCATAGCCTTCTCTACCTGAAAAAAATAAGAAACAGGTTTTAGAAGGGGACATTGAAGGATATGCCCTACATTAGTTGAGTATACGCATATATAATGCCAAACTATGAAAAAGTCTCAGCAATTAGAGAATTTGATGTATTTTAATACAAAAAATTCATTACAGAAATCTGGTGGAAGAAAAATATCAGTATCTAATATTGGAAGAAGAGGGTTATTAGACCTCACAGATCTAAATAAAAAGCTTTAAAAGGTTACATAATAAGTATGTAGGTAATCTTGTAACAGGGTGGTCCTCAGAAAAGAGGATGCTCCTCAGAAAAGAGGATCCCTGCCCCACCCAGAGAAGAGTGGAGCTGAGTAGGGATGAGAAGCTTCAGAGGAGACTGGGGAGGAAGGAAGCATGATGGAGAGCCAGAAGGAGACCTGGAGGAGGCACATGGAGCAGAGACACATGTGAAGAAACTGTGCCTGATTTTGGCCTTGGACTTGTACCAGGGAGTTTGGGGACCTGGAAGGAGACACTTGAAATAGATGTGGGTGAGAGGCCTGCGGGGAGGTTAACAATGGCAGCTTTCATCTTGATTTTGTTCCTTCTGTCCCAGATGTGCTAGGCCCCTTCTGCCCCTTTCTTATGGGTCCCCAGCAGAAGGTGCTTTATACTTGCAGCAGCCTTTCAGGCCTCAGTGGCCCTGCTTTGAGCCAAACTTCATTTGGCTGGGTATTTACCCATGAGGGGATGGGTTTGGGGGTTCTGGGATGCCCCTCTCCCTGCCCTTTAATAGTCTGACTGAGGTGATCAACTAACTTGAATGCCATAATTTGAATTGAAATTCACATTAGTACTTAGTAATTGATATTAATATTTGTGTGTTCTTGTCTATATGTATACGAAGTGTGTCTTTACACATAGGAAAATGAAAAAGCATGTATCTTATTCAGTGAAATAGTCTATTAATTTAACTTAAACAACTTATTGCACTTTTAAATTTCTGAGATAAATATCTAATTTTGGTTTTCTTTGATCTGGTGAGGCACTGGCTAACAAATATTTCAAAATTCTGGTGCTTACTTTCAAATAAGCCAAGGTACATTACATAAAAAATGAAGTCCTATTACTTTCTATGCCTTCCTTGAATTCTTAAAGGAATTAGGACAAAGTCCATAGAAACTCCCCCATGTAAAAGGTATTACCATTGTGTAAAATTCACTAGAATTCAAGGAGAAGCAAAAGTACTAGTGAGAACATAAGGAAGATGCTTATGTGGCAAACTCAGGAAATAATCCCTGCACACATTATTGCGATAAAGCTGTTTACAACACTATTTTGAATAGCTAAATGTGACCAAAATACATCTAAACCTCAATTATCTAAAAATCCTAAGGGATTGCTATGTTGTTTATAGAGGAGAAAGATAAAGACATTTAAGATGTTTAGCAATATACATTAAAATAAAAAGATCAAGTTTTATTTAGAATTAGAAAGAATACTTGAGATGTTTGTGTGCAAACAAATAATAACAAGCCATGAATAATTAGGCTCCTCTTTTGAGTTTTCATTGACCTCAACTACAGAGACTTATTAAGAATCTTGATGGGCTTCCTTGGGAACATTAGAGGGACTTCATAAGGCAGTTAGATATCTTAGCATCTTCCCTTGTTATACTGAATAATCATAGAAATATAGATACAAACAGGATCTGTTCCTTAATCTAATCATGTCCATCATGCAGGCAACTCTTTCAATAATGTAATGGGATAATAGCAATCCAGCTTTAGTTAAACATTTCCATTGATGGGCAGTCACACCTAACAAGACAATATAGTCCATCACTAGATATTTCTACTTTTCTAAGCATTGATGTTAGATTGAAGGATGTTTATATATTAATTAATCGTTAAACAAACTCAACAGGTAGGCATGATGACCATTCAGATGTCTAAATATAAGTTTCCCATCCACATCAGAACTCTTCTTTTACAATTATCCCTAAATTCCAGATGTGACAGCTTCTCATGACCCATCACTATGTTTTATAGTCTCTTCTAGATAAGCTCTAATTAGTAACTTGGTTACAAAATATGGCCCCCTACAAGTATAGAGATACTTTAATTTTAATATTATATATAAAATATTTTACAATCTGTAGTAGAGATAATTATTTTACTATCCAAAAGAACATATGCACATTAGTGATAATGTGTGTAGCCTAGAAACAGTGAATTCTCATTTCATCTCTGCCATTCATATTGCACTTGACATTAAGAAAACTCCAGACCATGGCAAGGATGATAGGGAATTATAAAACTTATGAAAAGGTATTATATTAAAGCTCTTTGGCATTCAGTGATAAATCATGTCAAATAACTAAAAAATAATGTTGGTTAGGTAATGATTTCTATTCAACTAATGCAAAGAAAATTTAAAATGGTATCAGCAAAATGATATCAGTACTCCTTTCAAGTACTATGGAAGTTGCAGCCAAAATTTTTGAAGTTTTGTTTTATGAATTCATTGTCTAGGAACCCAGAATATATTGAGATTCTGAATGATACTTTCATTGATTGCTGCTTTAAATGTTAATTTCACTAGGTTTGCATTTCACATTTCTACCTCTTTTAGCTACTCTACTTCATGGAAAGTAATAACATTGAACTCATTTACAATTTATTGCAAACTATTAAAATTTCATGAAATGACAGTACAGTTGGTTAAACTATGGAGACAGTTGGGTGGAGTATCATTTTCTGATGAGGCAAAAAAAAATCTGTGGAAATTCTTTATTTAAGCTAAGCAGACTGAACACAACAAAGTAAATGTAATGAATGTTTATGCTGATTTACATAAGATCTACGCTGCTAGGCAATTTCCAAAAACATCTCACCTGTGCTCTAATCACACTAAAATAGGAGATTACTGGGAAAAGCCAGGAAAGATTAATAGAAGTCATTCCTATTCTGCAAATCACAGGTTCTTCGCACTGCACTTGAAGTCTAAATTACAAATTTGGTTATATAAATCATATGTACAAACATCTGAAGGACAACTTTGAGAGTCCTGTCTATGGCTTTCTAAATTGTGAGATAATAAATGTGTTATTTTAAGACATTAAGTTTATGATGACTTGTTATAAAAGCAATAGAAAACTAATATAATGATGAAACATCACTGATAGCATAAATTCCAAACTTTATACCATAAGCCTTAAGTCCCTCCAGGTCCCCATGCCACTGACTTCATTCACATCTCCCAATGTCCTCCAATAAGCATTTACTCTTGAATAATATTAAACTATTTGTTCATCCTAAATTTGTTTAGTTATACTTTCTATTTTGAATTATAGTTTCACATGCAGTTTTAAGAATATACAGAGGAGTCTCTTTTACCCTTTTCCCAGTTTCCTTAAGATGTGTATCTTACAGAACCATAGTACAACATCACAAATACCAACAGTGTCAGCGACCAGCCTCAGGACATTTCCATAACACAAGGAAACCTTATGTTGCCGCTTTATAAACATACCCATTCCCACATCCCTCTCATTCCCACAACATGCCTCCCTGCTGAAAATCACCAGTGTGTTTTCCATTTCTATAATTTGGTTGTAAACGGAATTTTACATTGTATAACCTTTATGGTTTGGCTTTTCTCACTTAGCATAA
Organism: Talpa europaea; assembly: GCF_964194135.1. Taxonomy (NCBI): domain Eukaryota; kingdom Metazoa; phylum Chordata; class Mammalia; order Eulipotyphla; family Talpidae; genus Talpa; species Talpa europaea. Next base: position 14,290,314 of record NC_140074.1, read on the forward strand.
TAATCTGGAGATTCATCCAGTTTGAACAGTTTATTTCTTTTCATTGTTGATTGGTCTTCACATTAAGTGTGTAACAAGGCTTGCTTCAAGATAACCTATTGAAGAGCTAAATCTTTTTCATTTGGGGCTGTAATAATCAAAGTTCATATAGATATCCAGGTACAGATTTGTGTAAACATAGTTTTCACTCTTGTGAAATAAAAGCCCCAGAGTAAAACTTCTGGTTTATATCTAGTAAGTACATGTTTAATTTTCATAAGAAGTTGCACATTTTAGTTTTTTCTCTGGCATATAAAAAACCTCAGAAGTTGCCACTCCATCCCAACAAGTAAAAATCCAAACAAACTAAAAAATCAACAATTCTTAAATCTGTAATTGAAGTGTGGACACAGGGAAAACCACACTTCTCAAAATCGGACATACCAACAGGCAAACAAAGAAAATTCTAACTTACCGGAGCAGAAACCCACAAGTTGAAAGCTCTGCAGGATCGGTGCTGGGTAGGGAAACCAGATCTGGAACTGATGAAAGCAGAAGTCCCGGTGTAAACAACTGTGAGAGCAAAATACTCCAGGTGTCTTTCTAATTCATGGAGTGGGGTGAGGGACCCACACGCTTGTGGGGTTTATTCTAGACTTGGAACTGGTTCTCATAATGAATATTGGAGAAAAATCTCCTCCTGCTTACTCGGAGAGGAGAGAAAATGCATCCATTGTAAATAAGCTGGAGCATTCTAGTCTTTTCCCAAGTCTTCCTGTAGGAGAAACTATTTAAGTAGTGCCTCGCCTGCAGGTGTTTGGTCAGAGCCTAAATGACCTGGGGAGGGACTAGCCAGCCCCAGCTGACTCTAGTTTTCCATGTAAATAAAGCAAATATATAACTTCAGATAAATACAGCCTTCAGAAAGGGGGAAAATACTTACCTACAGTCTTCTCTAGCCATCCTGTCCCACCTAAGGCAGTCGTAGTAGGGGAAGAAAAGCACTGATAAAGTTCATTGAGCAGAGCAACAGCCTAATTGAGAGAGAGAACTAATCAAAGGGCTCAGAAAGCTGCACCTTCCCCAGCCATCATGTTTACTGAAGGTCTGTTTACAACAATTTCTTTTATTCAGCATTTCATACCCAACTATCAAGAAAATATAGACAGCATACTGAAAGACAAAAATTAGTTTGAAAAGACAGAACAACAATAGACCAGATTCAGTTATGACAGGGATGTTGAAATTATTTAAGTGGGCGTAGGGTAAATGATTGTCAGGCTTTTCTAACCTCCTGCCATTAGGATTGATAATGGATCCCTAGGGTCCTGAATGCATGCCTGATGGCGGGCACCTGGAGTGGGGTGTGGGCATACTTAGGTGGGCACACCTGGGCTGAGAGACTGGGCTTTCAAGGGCAGTGTCACGGGGACACCAGCAGAACAGAATCAGCAGAAGAGAGAGAACTCTGGAGAGCCCAGATACAATGAAGATTCGTCAGGGGCTAGAAGGCCTGCCAGTCTCCTGGCCCCCAGTACACCTGCCTCCCGTGTACCTGGTAAACTCAATGAAAGCCTGAAAAAGCCACCGAGGGTTCCAGGGTTCTCCTTTACCTGTCTGCGTAGAGATCCTGCATTGTGGCCTTCCAGCCTCTACAGTGGACATTTAACACAACTTTGATGAATATAGTAAGGATTCTATTTGATGAAGTAGACAGCATGCAAGAACAAACAGATGATGCAACCCGAGATATGAAAATTCTAATAAAATCTAAACAAATGCTAGGAGTCAGAAATACCGTTACAGAAATGAAGAATGTCTTGTTTGGGCTTATTACTAGAGTGGAAGCAGCTGAGGAATGAAGTATTGAGCTTGACAGTATCTCAATAGAAACCCCCAAAAAGGGAAAAGAAAATAGAAAAAAAAAGGACTTAAGAAAACAACAGAATATGCAAGAACATTTGGGCCAACTACAAAAGGTGTAATATATGCCTAATAAGAATGCAAGAAGAAGGAGAGAAAGAAACCAAAGCAATATTTGAAATGATTATAACTGAGAATTTCCCAAATTAATATCAGACACCAAACCACAGATCCAGGAAACTTAGAAAATTCCAAGCAGATCATATTCAGTGTTGTAAACCAGTATGACCTCAATTAAAATATGATACAATTTTAAAAATTAATAAACTTCAAATATTAGAGGAAAAAGAATATGCCAAAAAAAAATCCCTGCACCTAGGCATATCATTTCTAAATTATAGAAAACTTAAGATAAAGAAATAAAAATCTCAAAGGAGGCCAGAGGAAAAACAATATGGAGGTTCCTCAAAATATTAAAAATAAATGTACCATAAGATCCAACATTTCCATTCCTTGATTTTTATCCAAAGAACACAAACACACATTTTCAAAGGGATGTGTGTACTTCTATGTTCATTCTAACACTATTTACAATAGCCAAGCTATGGACACCACCTAAGGGCCTAAGGACATGAGTGGATAAATAAGATGTGGTGCATGCACAATGGGTTGTTATGGGTTATGACTCATCTATAAAAAGAAAATGAATACTTGCCATCTGTGACAATGTGGATGAAACTGGAGGTGACTATGCTAAAATGTAAGTCAGAATGAGAAAGAAAAATAGTGGATGATTTCACTTATTTGTGGAATATAGAGAAACAAAAACAAAGGAGCAATAAAACTAATCAAAACAATATCTAAAAATATGATGGCAGAATTGAGACTATCAAATGTGGAGGATGAGGGGTGGGGAAGAAGCGGGAAGGGGGCCCAATGGTCTATGGTGCAGAATCATGGTTGTTCTATTGGTGGGTGTGGTGTGAGAACACACATCTGAGGTGTAAATCTATTCCCCTAAATCATATATGTTGTATTGTAACAAATGTAACCTCAAAATTGTAAATGTTCCACATCATATGTCATGAGGTAAATTTAAATTAAATGAGATACTACTACAAATCTATTAAATGGCCAAAATATGAAACACTATTTAAATGCTAGCAGGTATGTAGTGCAACGGCAACTTGCATACAATGCTGTTGGGAATACAAAGCTGTACAGTGATAATTTTGTAAGGTATAAGACATAGGTCAAGGCTCATTTATTTTGTTATCGTGGCCATTTGGTTCCGCACAATTTGTTATAAACTGTCCTTCCTACTTTTAAGTGTTTTTTTCATATTTTTTTTAAAAATTAGTTGGGTACGTTTGTGTGTGTGTGTGTTTTGGGTCTTCTATTCGGTTTCATTGATGTGTCAATTCCTCCACTGTTACCACTGTCTTGGTTAATATAGCTATATAAAAAGTCTTGAAATTGGGCAGTATTTCTCCGATTTTATACTACTTTGTAAAAATGTACCTGTTGGCCCTCCCCTGGTGGCGCAGCGGTTGAGCACTGGGCTGCAAAGCTGCCCGCAGCCTCTGCAGCACCGGTTCGATCCCCGGCCGCCACGAGGGTCCCACATGGTGCACAGACCTCTCCTGCCACGCCCACTGCCCCCCTCAGCAGTGTATTTCGTCAGTCTGCCTGTTCTGTACCCTGCTCTGCCTCTGATGAATCCTCTCACTCTCCCCCGCTTCTGACTGAACCCAGTGCTTGTATAAATAAATAAATCTTTAAAAAAAAGAAATAAAAGTAAAAAAATTAAAAAATAAAAATGTACCTATTATAGTTACTTTGCTTTTGCATAAAAATATTAGATAACCATGTCCATATAAACAATGATCTTGATAAGATTTTGATAAGAACTTTAAACTATATGTCACTTTTAGAAGAACTGATATATTTTACTATGTTGATTCTTCCAATCTGTAAGTACATTATGAGTCTCCATTTATTTAGATCTTTGACTTCTTTTATCCGCATTGTAATTTTAAGTACACAGACTCTGTACATCTGTTGTTACATTTCTACCTAAGTATTTTATTTTATTTTGAGCATTGAAACATGACATTTTATACTTTAGTTTCTACCTATTTATTATTAGCATAAAGATATCCAATTGATTTTTGCATGGTGATCCTGTACCCTGCAATCATATTCAATTAATTTAATATATATATATATGACTTTTAAAGTAAATTTGGGGATTTTCTATGTAGACAATAATTTCATAAATAGGTAGTTTTATTTATCCATTTCTAATCAGTTAACCTTTCTTGCCTCCCTTTGTTTGTTTGTGTGTGTGTGTGTGTGTGAGAGAGAGAGAGAGAGAGAGAGTTAGATATGAAGATTTTATTGTAGGTCAAAGTACAAGGGTGTGGGACATTCAGAGGAGACTTACTTCCCTTGCCTTATTGTTTTGACAACATATAGCAATAGTACTAAAAGTTGTAACAGTGGATATATTTACCTAGTTCTTGATCTTAGGGGAAAAGCATTTCAGTCTTAAGGATGATACTAGCTGTCAGTTTTTGGTAGATGTTCTATATTAAGATGAGGAAGTTTTGCTTTCTACCCCATTCTTACTTGCCTGAGGCTTTTTATGATAATTAGGTGTATATTATCCAATATTTTTTGTTAGTCAGTTGTTAGAATCTTGTGATTTTTCTTCTTTATCCTGTTGGTATAGCAGATCACATTAACTGATCATTAGAATGTTGAACATAGCTGGAAAAAATTCTAGTTGTTTATTGTGGATATTTTATGAATTGATGGATCAGATTTATCAATATTTTAGTGAGGAGTGTGTCATCTAAGTTCACTATATTTAGAATTTGTGATGTTGTTTTTACATTCGGGGAAAAAAGTAAATAAATAGAACTTACTCTGTTTGTTTCTGTTGGATATCTTTTCTCACTTTCTGGAGCGCCTATGAAACAAATGCTAAGTGTTTTGTTATTGTTACGCAGATCGCTGATGCTCATGGTTTTTTCAATCAATTCCTTTTTTTTTTTTTTTTTGGCTCAGAATGTATAGATTGTATTAGCCCATCTTCCAGTTCACTGATTCTATCCTCTAGGGTACAGGCTCCAACCATCTCTTTGATCTTAAGTGGGTATGTAATATCAGTTCCTCTCTGAGTCCACTGCCATCAAGGAGGAATTGACAGAGGATTAACTTGTATTGCTTTGTTGCTGTAAGGTGGGAGTGAAAACTCAGCTCTTTCCTAATTCCACCTCCCGCCCTCACATCCCCCACACATATCAGAGTAAAGCAAGGATAGCAGAGTGCCAACTACCTCATCTCCCAAAACATTTTTCCATCTTATTGATGACATGAGATAGAGACTCAGCTCTTCTTTGAAGTCCACTGATTTAGTGGAGTTGGAAGGAGACAGCAAGGAGCAGGATATGAGACAGCAAAACTCACACACTCCATTGCCTTATGTCAAACACTTTCCATGTCAGAAATCTCTTCCCCTTTATATTTCACTAGTTAACTTGGAGTTATTCCCACTCATATATCTTTTTTTTGATTTTTTAAGTTGAGAAAAATCACCATTTGGGGAGTCTCATTGCATTTGTATCTTAGGATTTTCTTAGGAATTTTTTTCTCTTTATTTGTTTTTCCATAGACTACACATTCCTCAAAAGTAGTTTCTCTAGGGGCTTCCCCAGTGGGGAAAGGGGTTAAGAAACAACCTATAAAGCAGTCCGCAGCCACTGCAGCACGAGTTCGATCCCCAGCCAGGAAGCTACCCACATGGCGCAGCAGACCTCTCCTGACTCGCCCGCTGCTCCCCTCAGCAGTGTATTTCAGTAAGTCTGCCTGTTCTGTTCCCCACTCTGTCTCTGGTGAATCCTCTCACCCCCACACCTCTGGCCTGCACCCCAGTTCTTGAATGCATAAATAAATATATCTTATAATAGTTTCTCTAGCCATAGCACCATATTAAGTACTCGATGTTGAACTTAACTAAGTGGTTTTCTTGTGTTGTAAAGCTTATATAAAGTTTTCTATTTTCTTTTTATAGGTGTTGTAAAATAATCATAAGTTGATATAAATTAGACAAACTAAAATGTGGGATAAAAATACATCATGTTAAAAATATCCATTTACCTTAATTTGTTTACTGCTGAGTATAATTCATTTATCACCAAGGGAGAAGATTCTTGCTTGCCCCTGTCTCAGAAGAGGAGGTGCATGACAACATGCTATGGAGCAGATGCTGAAATTTATTTTGGATCAGATTGGAGGGGGTGAAGTTATGAGAATAATAAAAAATTGAAGGGAGTATTTTTTTTGGTAGTATCCCCAAGAATGGGAAATTAAACATACTTTTTAAATAAATATGAAATTTGTTCAAGTTAAATCATGTCTATATTTCTACTCAAATCCACTCCTCTGCAACTATTTTTATTTCTAACGAAAAAATAAAGTATATGACTAAAAGAATTTGATGTCAACCCATCAACAAAGTCAGATCATTACAGTGCTTTTACACTGAGGAATTCATGCTGCTGCCAGTTTCTTGGATCTGAGATTCAAAGGCAGATATATAAAACTGCTGCTGCATTTGACTGGATTACAAAATAAGCAGCACAGTTAGCCTGAATGTCACAAAGAAACTTTAAAGTGCTAGAGGAAAAAAGGCATTCCTTCAGGGGTTGCTCCAGGAATTTAGTCTGGGATCTGTCAAGCATCTGCAACAGAAAGAACTTGTGCTTTGCACTTACAGGAAAAAATATAGGGGAAGTCTCAAATCCTGACTCTACCGCTTACTAGTATGAAGTTGATCCTGATATTTAAGTTCTCAGCCTCAGTATCATTCTCTGTGAATGAAAATAATACAGTTTTACCAGGATGATGGAGGCAAAAGTGAAATAATGTAAACAAGATGCTCTGTCACAAATTTAGTATATGGAAATGTCCTAATATTTTTTAATTTCCTTTTCTCATATTACCAAGGAAACTCAAGTGGCAGAGCATCATATTCTTGATCATAAAGTTAAAACAAAAAATAAATCTTAGGAACAATATTTTTTCCATGTCTGGGTGGAAATACTGACATCTCTCCTAAAAGACTAAATATTTTTTTTTTAAATTATGTTCATTAAGGTAACATTGGGTTACAGCACTATGTGTGTACAGCATACACACAAACACACACGTATATTAGGGGTAGAGTTCATAACTCTACAAATGTGTGTTATCATAACACCCACCCATAAAATGACAATAATCCTCCACCATAGGTCATTGACACCCCTCCCTCTTTTGCTGCAAACCCCAGCATACCTGCCACTGGGGTATGCTGTCTAATTTCTGCAGTCTAATTTCAAGTGTCTGTTTTCTTTTTGTCTGTTCCTTTGCTTTCATGTATATATTGCACATATGAGTGAAATCATCAGGTATATGTTTTTCTCCTAATTTATTTCACACAGCATAATCCCTTCTAGTGCCATCCATGTGGTTGTAAATGAATGATTTCATCTTTTATATTTGAGTAGTATTTTTTACAGATGAATAATATATACCACATCTTCCTAATCCACTGTTCTGTTTTGGATTTTTCCCAAGGTTTTATCTTCTATGGATTAAGCTACATTGATTTGCTTCATATTCATCTTGGATGCTATACTCTCTACTTTGTCTTGGATGAAAACTCATCATTGATCAGGAATGGAGCTCAAGAGTTCATGAAGAGTGGTGGACCAAGAATCTAACCTATAGGATGGCATAGAGAGATGCTAGGTGAAGTAGTTGCTATAGTAGTTTGCAAGGGCAGCAGATTCTCTTGGTTCTACAACTGCTTGATCTGAGAGAGGGATTTGCAAACACTGTCTACTTGAGGAAGATCAAGGCAGACTCAGCAGTGATGTTCTCCCAGAAGCCCCGAATTGCAAATGACCTTTCAGCTGCAACATAGTTTTGAGGTCAGCATATGTTGCTGGAAATGCCATTCCTCTGAGCTTCAGGAAGCGTATGCAGGTAGCTGTGGACTAAAATTACAAGCAAGCACCATGGAAAGTCACAGGTTGCTTAATAGTTAGGCTTGAGACTCCTAACAAGATGGGGCAGGGAGTGGTGCTTCTCTGGATCACAAAGCTAGCCTCTAGCAGTCCCAGATGCATTAGAATTGCCCCTGGGATCAGCTCTATCCTCATCCAGTAGTCAGGGTTCTTTATGATATGAGGCTCTTATCAATCTGTAGTGGGCTAGAAGCTAAGGGAAGGCCTGGAGGCCTCAGCAAGGGAGGGATAGGTACTTTGAGGAATGCCAAGCTACCCCTCAGCAACCAATAGGGAGACCTCACACACACCTCACCCATGTCAGTGTTCTTTCCAGAAGGTTGTATTCAGTGGGCCGCAGTGAGTAAGAAGCAGTGAGAAGCTCCAGGAGTCCAGGCAGGAGATGAGAGAGGAGGGTACATTGGGAGCAATGTTCCAATGTTGTTCTTACTGGACCTTTCTTAGGTTTTCCCATCCTTTCTCATAGTCTCTGTCTCACATCCTTGTGGAGATGCCAGTCATCATGTCCTCAGTTCTCTTGCAGGTACAGCTGTTCTGCTTTTGATGCCCATCTGTGTGTCCCTGGAGGAAAAGATCACGCCAGACTTCTGCTAGTCCACGGTCATAAAAACACCTTAAACAAAATAAGCCTAAAAAAGAGAGAAGACTGCAGAAACTTATGCTGAGATCAAAATCAGACAACTGCAAAGCAGAAGCCCCTGATAGTGATTATTCTAATATTAAGGCAAGGGGTATGGCAAAGGATATTTTCAATGAGAAATTGGAGGTTGGAAAATGAGGATATCAAAAGTTGTATAATTCCTTTATAGTATCCTTTGAACTTCTAAAGATCAGAGTGCTGAAATCACAGCCAATTAAAGCAGCAATAGCATGACCAATGGGAATTGGGGATGGCCAATTATATGATCTCTCTTTGTGGCTATTACAACCATAAATCTTTCTATCTTTGACATCAAAATACATCTCAAATATGACTAGTTTTTGCTATCTTCACAGTCACTATGCTATTCTAAGTCATTACCATCTTTCCTGGACCTGAGTCGTAACCTTGTGACTGGCTTCCCTCCTCTGATTTTTGGCCCATTTTCCACAAAACTTCTAAAATGGTGCTTAAAGTATGTCAACTCCTAATAGCCAATTGCTCAAAACCCAAGAGCTTTACATCACTTAAAATATTACAAACTCCTTACCATAGTTTGTGAACACATACAAACTGCCTGCTTCCTTTGTCTCTAGCTTTATGTTCAAACCTCTCTGTCTCCCTCATTCAGTTCCAATCATACTCTCTCCCTGACATCCCTCAAACACAAGAATCCTGCCCCATGGCATTAACACCTTGGTTGCCCAGAACACTATTGTTCCAGGTCTTCCCTCCCTTGCTTCATTTGTATCCCTAGTCGGATATGTTTTTCAGAATGCCCTTCCTAGGCACTTTGTTTAAAATGGTCACTTTCTAAACCTATCACTTTCTATCCACTTTGAAAGCTGGAGTTTTCTTCAAGGCACTGGTAACTACATACTCTTTATGTGAAGTATTTACTTGTATCTTTGTTTTTCATTGTCAGCACCTGCCACTAGACTGTACAGTAGAGACTCTGCTGCTCAGATTTACTATAAACACAAAACCCATCTTGACCGATGTTTTCTTGTTTCTTGGCTCCCTTGTCTTGAAACAGCACTGACAGTGTCTGAGCTAATGGAAAGGGCTTAGTTTTGGACCAAAGCATCTCTCTCTCAATTCTAGACAGGCAACTTTCTAACTGCAGACTTAGGCAAACATGTAAACCTTACTGAGCTTCACATTTCTTATGGATAAATTAAAGAAAACAATACTACCTCAAAGAGAAATCATGAAGATTAAATTAACTTACCTTTAAACTGTCTAACTTAGTCTGGGCTAATGGCATTTATTCAATCAAATAGCATCACCATCCCCATCACCTTTACCTCTACCTTGAGCTGAATTTGCTGCCATCTCTTACCAGGATCAGTCCTTGCTGCCAGAGATACATTCACTATCTGAGAACACCTAATTCCTGTCTCATGTTCATATGACAACTTCATGTTGATTTCTGATTCTTCTGACTAGACTTTGTGTGTGTGTGTGTGTGTTCTTTTTCTGACATTATTAATCTATTCATCTCTATGTCTGTTTAGCAACATGGTAGACACTATGTCAACAAAATATAATGACTTTGTTTGACTAACACAATTAACTATGATATTGATGGTCTCTTATTTTCTCTGTTTTATGCTGCTTCCAATAAATAGGCATAAACTAAAAGATGATTAATTTCTTAAGCTTATCAGCTTGCAGTTCCATTGGTAACAAACACACCTAAAAATAAATTCCAATAATAAATTTGAAATTAGATTTTATACAAACTATCTTTTTCAATTTAATATGCAATTGTTTTAATTTCCTAAGTATACTGGTATAATTTTTATGTTTTGAAACTAACAAAATAGCATCTGTAAAGAAAGATAAGATATATACTAATGTCCTATATCTGCACAGTTCTTTATAAATATAATTTCACCACAAATACAAACTTTCAAGAAACATTCTATCTTTGTTCTGGAACACCCTGCACCACACAGTGAAGTAAAACTCTATATTGAGCCTGGTTTTGGAGAAGCTAACTAACCAATGCGTTGGGTGGTCAGAATGGAGTGCTGGATTTCAGGGCAGCTATGACAGACATAAGATTGGGAGAGTGATTTGCCACTTTGCTGAGTGTTTAAGTCTATATGTCTAGTATCTACAGGGCATGTCTTTATTATTTAATCAAATGATTTGTCTTCATTTGTGCATTATAAATATATACTACTATTTAAAACTCAAGTTACCTAAATGATAACAGATTAGAATAAAATGAAATAATACAGAATGGTTAGATGACTTATGATGGTATAGGAAAGGGCTTTGAAGTGTAACATTTAATCTGAGATAGGTAAACCTTTTTCCAGACAGAAATGAAAACTATCAACCAAGATGTTGGGATGAAAAATGAAATGATAAATATGAGAAACTAAAAGAAAGTTAAGGTGGTCAGAACAACACATTAAATAGAGAATAAAATAAAATTAATTTGAAAGGTGTGCAGGGACAGATCACAAACAATCTGATGGGTCATGGTAAGGAATTTGTATTTGCAATTGGGTAACAACATGCAATTGGAAGGTGTTGAGTTGTTTTTTTTTTTTTTTTTTTTTTTTTTAAGAAGACTAGCATTATCCAAATCATACTTTGAAAAGATTACTCTGATTGCTATGTTTAAGAAGGGATTTAAATGAGGATGAGACTGGTTAGGAGGTAAGATATAAGATATAATTTAAGTAGTTTGCATTAAAATAGTCATAGAGTAGATAGAAGAAAATGAATGAGTATGAGACATATTTAGAAGCAGAAACAATATGAGTTGCTGATTGACTCACTGAAGAGTTTGAGGAAGACAACAAAATTTTAGCTTGAACGTCTTCATAATGGGTTGTTTCAACAATTACCGACATGAAAAACCCAGAAGAGGATAGGGTTAGTTGGATGAAACAGTTCCTTCTGGAAAATATTGTTTAACACATCTATTAAACATCCATTTGGAAATGTCAAATAGTCTGGTACCTATATGAGTCTAAAGTTCAAAGGAATACTGTACAGAAAAAAAAAGATTATGAGTTATTCTAACAACAAAAACTATAATGTCAGGTCTGAACACTCCTTGTAGATAAGACTAACAGTCAAATCTGAAATATATGAATCATTCCTGTTTTGATTGAAAGGACCCTAAATTTTAAGTAGGAAAATTCATGAGACCTAAAACAAGCAAGTTAAAGAAAACTGCTACTTTCATAGTGTGCTTTTGCTTGTTTTTACAAAAACACTCGTATTACTTATTATAGCAATAGTAGAAAAATTACACTGTCAAGACAGTATTCTATTTACTTTAACTGTATTAACTTACACAATTTCTTCCACACTCCTTTCAGATAATTCTCATGATTATCTGCATCTCACCTACTAGCAGAGGTCACTTAGGTAATAAATCTATAGAGCTAGTTTGGCATTATCTCCCATTTATTATTTTCTATTGGATTATACCATTATTTTTCACATCACTTCTTAAGGGGCAATGGTGTGTTTCCATTTGCTAAATGGTGTGTTTCCATAGCTTAATGGTGAGTGAATGGTTTTCACAGATATTTATACAAAAATCTTGAACTTCCTCTCGCTGATGACAATTTGTGTATATTTGGTGAAGGTATTCAAAGATCAGTCACTTCTTAAATCTTATTTTGTAATCACTTTCTACTTGGTTTTTTCATGTTCATAGTTTCCTATATGATTAGAGAGCTCCTCAAACATTCTATGTATTTTATTTCCAGAACTCCCTGATAAAATTCTAGTTGTTCTAAGCTTCACCAACACCAAGATCAAAATTGCATATTATCAAAGATGTTGTATTCTCTATTTGTTTTCCATTACAATTACCATTTTACCTGCAAAATCTTGTGTTTTCCTATTCTACTCAAAATTGAGTCCACACCTTCTCACAGCACAGCTGCCCATTTATGCATACTTACAAATGAACAGTTGTCAACAGCTGAGTGTGGAAGTAGGGAAGTTGATAAAGAAAGCATCTTCAGGCAAAAAATAAAAAAAAAATAAGAGTAGAGATCCTATTTTTCTTACCTGAAGCTGTAGAAATTTTTTCAATAATTAATAATTCTCAGTTCTTCTACCTTTGATGAATTTCCCAAAGTTCAGCCTATATTTTTAGAATTCTATGTAGTGTAATGTGTGTGTGGACAATCACCAACCCATTTAGACCACAAAGATGAAAGTCTTACTTTCCTCTTTATTTTTTTAAATACACCTGAAAGATTTAAGGAATATCTTTATACAGAACACTAAGATTATATTCTCTCAAAGTGGGAATTCCTCTATTAACATATTTTTAATCTCACTTCAAATGAATAAAATTTCTCCCAAGGGAAAAACGATGAATGTTTTGATCAATTCAGTAAAAACAAAACAGATTTGTCATGTTTAAATGATATTTTTAGTTGATCTTTCTAGTCAGTGCTATTAAATATAGCTACTAAATTATTATCTATCCTGACAGCTTTCTATAGTTGCACAATATTATTCATTCTCTCAGACAGGAAAGTTTGAATGGAATATATTTTTCTTATGAACAAAAGTCATAGTCTGACTATTTCAAATTACTTTAAGACATCATCAATTCTAATTCTACTATTCTGTATTTATGAGGAAGTTAAGACTCTCTAGCTATAAATAAGAATAATCAACTAAACAAAGAGTATTTTTAATAAGAAGGGAATTATTTTACTCTATGAAAAGAACAAATTGTTTGAGCCCCATGATTGCCCTGGAAATATCTAATTATATGTGCTTCCTATGCTGATACCAAACTATTTTCAACCATTCACTAAAACTGGTTCCTAAGCCTCTTTATGAGCCAAATTTCATTGCCTCCACATATTACTATTTGGAGCTGAATATGAGAAACTACTATTTTATAGAATATACCCCCAGAAAGGGGGATATAAGAGATTTATTGTGAATATTAACAAAATATCTATCATAACAATCACTGAATGTCAAAACACTATGCTAATTCTTAATCAATTGGTGTTCAAAATTAACTAAATTTTGAGGCAAAGTTTATTGCACAATCTCTATGTCCTCAGGATATCTATGAATGTAGCTCATAATTTATTATATCCAATATATAACAGTGCTAAACAACTAGAAAACATTCAGAAGTAGAGTGAATAAAAAACTCTAAACTTTTTTTATTCATCTTCAAAATAGACATACCATCAGTCTGACTACTCAGTGCTGCTACTCTGACTATCTTGGTTCTGGAAGTAGTAAATTTAATGTAGCATATACACACTAACAATCTAGTATTTGGATTGGATGTTTTGTATAAATTCTCATAAAATACTAATAATTTTGTGATTCATCTATTATTTCCCCTTTCTATATACTGAAAAGTTACATATTTACCTTGGACATAGCTTTAATACATACCAGAGCCAGATTTAAAAAGGAAAAATAATTCATTTACTAGACTCCAGTGTCCACAGTTATTATATGATGCTTCCCCTCTGGAAGAGGGCCCAAAAAAATTACTCAGAAAAGTCAAGCACTGGGGCCTCCCTGGTGGTGCAGGGGTTAATATTTCAGCACTATTGCCAGCCACTGTACCAGTATGAGTTCAAGCCCCAGACAGAGAGCTACCCACATGGTGCAGCAGACCTCTCCTGTCTTGCCTGCTGCTCCCCTCAGCAATGTATTTCAGTCAGTCTGCCTATTTTGCTCCCTGCTCTGTCTCTGGTGAATCCTCTCACTCCCCCTCACCTCTGGCCTACACCCCAATTTTTGTATGCATAAATAAATAAAAATAAATCTTTAAAAAAGGAAAGAAAAGTCAAGCACTATAAAAAATGATTTACCATTACTTGAACAGAATAATGGAATCCTATGAAATCCATAAATATTTACCCCAAAACGAATCTGCCACACAGCCCTTACTTCCGTCTTTGATAACTTTTCACTCACTTGACACTTGGACACTGAATAAAATGTTCATATAAGTTAATAATATATTTATGAAATGTGTATCATGTAATATTGTTAGGTAAATTCACAGGTGTTTTTATAATCATTCTTATTGTTGAATAAGGCATAGGTTTCAACTTTAGCATAAATCTCTAGTGGAAAACCACTAAGTTGTGAGCTCAGCTGCTTCTCGTTTTTATCCAAACCTTAGATGAAAACATAAAAGGATACATATCAAATTGTCAAGAGATTATAAAATAGGTAGAGAAAAATGTAGTAACAAAATCAGAATTCAACATAAAAATAAGAAATTAAATTCCTTGGCTAATATGAAGACCCTAAATGTACGTATATTTTTAAACTCAAATATAGTTAACATAAGTTTATGAAGGAATAAGAAATACTTGGCATGAGTTAATGTGAAAATTATCTGTGACTGCAAGTTTTCTAATGAGCTAGATGTGTGAGATTGTTCTTACAATAGCTAGCCAATCATAGGTACTTAA
Source organism: Talpa europaea (assembly GCF_964194135.1). Classification (NCBI taxonomy): domain Eukaryota; kingdom Metazoa; phylum Chordata; class Mammalia; order Eulipotyphla; family Talpidae; genus Talpa; species Talpa europaea. The sequence continues at coordinate 14,305,328 of NC_140074.1, forward strand.
TAAAGGGATATTAATAAAGGGATAATCATGCTTCAGTGAAAAAATCCAGACAGACATTAGTTACATGACCAAACTTGGAATATTATATACAATTCAACATCATTTAAATATATTGATAAGGCAGATCAAAATTAAGAAGAAGAGGAAGAAATAAGCTAGATAAAGATATCTCAGCAGAAGCAATATGTGGAAAGAGTATGTTTGATGAGAGTTTGAATTGCCAAACATAATTTCTTGATTTTGTGAAAACGGCATTTAGCAAAAATCACAATGGCAGTGTGCTATCCCTTACTATAATTAAGAACTACTCTGATTTTCTATAAATTTTAAATCCATGAAAAAGATTGCTATAAATACATAATCAGAAGTATTTGAAGAGCATGCTCAAGTCCCTCCCATGTAATTAAAACCCGTTTCCTAGATCTTGCATCAAATTCTTCATATCACTATCATTTTCCTTGCCTTTTGGGTCAAGCTTCTTGAAAGCAGTTTTATCTCACTAACTCTAGACAACTTCTATATACTCCTCACTCTCTGGATTCTAGCTTCTGCCTCTATCAGAAACTATTCAAATAAAGGTCACTTAATTTCTCTATGAATGCACGTCTCTTCTTGTCTTATTGAACCAATCTTTTCACTTTGGAACCATTCTAATTCACTGTTTGGAATTCCCTACTCTCTTGAATTCCAAGACTAAATATATCCTTTGACATCCTAACTCCTGCTGGCTAAATTCAGGAACCAAATAGATACAGATGGTGAATGATACTTTCTCTGATTTTAATGGTTTCCTCTGACACTTTGATCTTCAATTTTTTAAGTGCGTAATTTTGTATTGTAGCAACATTGGTTTAAACAGTGTATATGATTGAGGGGTATAGGTTCTCAATTCTTCAAGTGTGTGTTACCACACCATACACACCACCAAAGCACCAATAATATTCCACCACAGTCAGTCATACTCCCTACCCCTTTCACTCCCTGCCCTTCCTCACTGGTAGCTGCATTTCTACAGTCAGATTTCTATGGTTTGCTTTACTGTAGTTTTGTCTGTCCCTTTGTTTATTTATAGTCCACATAAGAATGAAGCCACTGGCGTGTCTTTTTTCCTCCTGGCTTAATCGCCTTAGAATAATCCTCTTCAGATTTTTACAGTTTTTTTTTTCTTCAGTTTTTTATAACATGGAACCACCCTGTTGTTATAAATGGCAAAATGCCATATATATTTTTTTTTTATAGCTGAGTAGATTTCCATTCTGTATATACCACATCTTCTTTATCCACTCGTCTATTGTCAGGCACTTAAAATGTTTCTGTAGTTTTGCCATTATGAATAGTGTTGTAATGAACATAGACATGCACAAAACATTTCAAATTAGAGTTTTTATATGTTTGTATAGATACCTAGGAATAAAATTGCTGTACCATGTGGTCAATCTATTTTTAATATTTTGAGAAAAATCCATACTGTTTTCCATAGAAGCTGAACTTGTTCAGCCTCATTTACCTCTCTACTTTTGTTTCTTATTTCTAATTTTCCAGAATTTTCCCTTGCTCTACATTACTTTGAATAAGTCACCTATTTTCATGGTTTCAAATGCCTTTATAATAACTCCTCCAAGTCTATTTCCAACATTTGCCTTTCAATTGATCTTCTGTCTTATATGTAAACTCACTATTCTCCTTACCCCAGGATATACAAAGAAAACTCAATCTGATATTGTGCAAAATTGAACACACTTACTTCCTCCTTCAATTCAACTCTGTGTTTTCTACCATAATCATGAGCAGCAGCATCAACCTAATTATCCAATACATGACATTGACTAGCATCCTAAACTCTCTTTCCTTCACATCCAACTAATGACTGAAACTTGCTTAACATAAACAAATTCTAGCTTGATCTCATACTAATGATTAAAATCCTCTAAACATTCTGTTTCATGCTGAGAGTCTAACATTTCTGTGAATCCATTCTCATATTCCTCTAGTTGAACATGTTGTGTCACAGATTAAAATGCTATAATAATCATCTTCAATACAGATATCCAATATTAAGAGTTGAGTTAGCAAAGTTAACTGTCTACTTGGGCCAGATAAAACTAGAGTGAGCCAGGTATAAGTGTATTATGTGATCCCTGTGTGATATGTGACCACAATGGTGTAACAGAGACTATGCACTGAGCAGAAGACTTCATATCTCCAGGTGATTATCGCCAGGAGGAAATAAAGAATTAGTGATGACATAAAAGCATTAAGAAGTCATTATTTCACTTTAATATGGAATCATTAATTTTAATATTGATTCAACAATTAATTTTATTTGTAAAGAGATGATCTCTACAATTCACTTTTTTTTTTTGACAACTGATCTATAAAATCACCTTCCTGCACAATCTCCTCAACTCTTTAAATAAGTCCATTACTGCCCAGGCTCTAACAGCTACAGCTGCTATATCCTAATCCAGTTCTTGAAACAACTAATTTCTTTAATACCTTCACACATACTATGTTAGTTCATGCTTTTACAACTTTGCTTAGTGTGCATCCACTACCTAAAACCTTTACTAGCATTCTTCACTTGATTCTTTCCATAAATTCTATCAAAAATCATTTTTTTATATTCCCAGGAAAGTTTTCTAAAATCCACAAATTGTAATAAATTCTAGGCTTTGTTTCCTTTGTTACATTGTTCTAACTTCTAGTAGAGAACATATAATGTCCTTTTTAATGTTTATTTACCTAAATGTCTGACACACAAAATTATCTTGAAGACAAGAATCAGTTCCTAGTCATAGCTGTACTTTACTTCCCATTATCTGAAATAATAATGCAAAGGGTAGGGACAGAATAAATATTTGTCAAACTCTTGAGCAGACTCAGTTCCTTTGTTCTGCCCAAATTTCAACTACTTTTCACAATCTATATAAAAAAATGTTCTATTGTCTCCTATTTGCATTTTATTTTCCTTAGTAAAACTCCATAAGGATTAGAAGGTTGTGTGTGCCGAGGATGTTTCAAAAATTCAAGGCAAATTCATTCCACTTTTCAGCGCTGAGGAGACAAACTGTAGCATCGATTCAGCATTTGGCCTTTTAGTCTATCTGTTCTCTTAGCTCTTCCTTTTTTCTTTTTTTAGTTTTTTGATTTCTGGCAATGTTTTCTCATATGGAATAATTCCCCCCCTGCTTCTCTGAAGAGCTACCTGCTTCTCTATCTTCAAATGACTCCCCAAGGCTCAGTTCTTACAGTGAGCTTTCTTTGAATCATCCTTGCATTTCTCCAAAGGCAAATGCTGTGCTACTGTCTGTTTAGACTTCCCCAGAGCTCTGTTCTCTACGCTTATGTTCAATCCCAAATTTAGCTTGTATGATAATGGGAAGACTAAGTGTAATGCATTTAATAATAGCACATAGCATGCCTCTAGCCCACAGTGAATGCTAAAAACTGTATCATTTACTGCACTTTCAAGAAGGAATAAGAAACACACGTATTTGTGGATTGTGAAGCCCAATCACACTCTGATTGTTATTGTATGTTTTGTTGTTTCAACTTCCCTACAGGTTGAAAAGTGATTAGAATTGCTTTCTGATCTCCTATTCAAGTTTATTTTTACTATATTATTATTATCTCTAAAGTATTTCAACTGAATTGTAAGTCAATATGTGCACTGAATACAGAATCTACTTACATTTCAAAGTTGTACATTTCAAAGTTGTCATGGTACATCAATTGACAGAAAACAAAGGAGATCAAGATAACTTAGTGTGTACTGATTTTTTTCATTATTTTTATTTTTATTAAGGTAATTATTTTTGTTAAGCTAAATTGGTTTGCAATACTGTTTATGATTAGGTGTCTGTTACCACACAGTACTATTCTCTGCATCCTTATTTGCAGACTAAGCTGAAAATTTGACACAAACTATTTTTACACATGAATAAAAAGATGCTGAGAATGATTGAGTAATTCACCTAAGATTATACAACTAGCAAATTGTCAAGTTAGGATTCTAAAATCTATGCTATTACTACTACACTTCTATACTGTGCGCCTAGAAGGTATACACCAGGGTGCATAAGCAAACTCAGTGAAGGAGAATAAACACAAAGGAAAGAAAAGAAGAGATATCTGCCCTAAAAGCATTTTTCTATGACATGACATTAAATAAACCTTGAATGATCAGTGTTTATCTCCTCTCAGTTTTATTTGTAAACATGTATCTACTGGAAGATGGTTTAGTCAGAGTTTTGGACAAAAACTTGCTGCAGGTAGAAAGAGATGTATAATGAATGAAATGTCCCAGAAGCTCTGAGAAACAGGCAGAATTGTTATCTGAGTAATCACCATTAGTGATGCCATAACTCTCTCCCTTGGTACCAAGTACACAGTACCAAAAATTAAAATTCACTTTTTAAGCTGTGAGGATATCACGGGTGAAGATATTTTCTAAAACGATATTGTCAGGGTTTGGCTGAATGCTTATTACACAGCATGGGTAGATAAATTAATGAATGTATGCATGGAGTTAATATGTAAGTGAATTAAAGAAAAATATTTACTCATTTAGTTTCATTATCAGTCTTCAGTACTTTAAAAGTCACCAAGAAACACAAATGTCCTTATAATGAGAACTCAGAATTAACAGTTCACCAAAGCAAGATAAACCTTAAAACAAATTCCATATAAGTAAAAATCAGTCTCATCAGTACCATGAGTGAGAAAAAGAAGTATGAAAGTACATCTAATAGTTCATGTTACTATAGTAATTACCATTACTATATTATTACTATATTATTAATATTACTATAGTAATTACAATAACATCTTAAAAAGTATAAACATCCATAATCTCAATGTCTAAGAATTAATCATGCAGCCAAGAGAAAAGGTTATTATACTCTTAATATTTTATAGTATCACTGCTTATAAACCTTAATTGATTCTTATAGTTCACAGAAACTATGAATAAAATATATAATATAAAATTAAAGTGAAAATAAAATACAGAAGAACAACAGGGTGGGAATAGTGAAAGGGTCTCAGAAATTTATTGAGAGGCACAGCTGTCCAAAACTTGAGAGTAGCATTCAGCAAGAGGGTATGATAAGCAGTTCTCAGCAGTAAGTGAGCTCCATTAAAGAATATTGAAAATCAGTCAATAAATGAGACATAGAAGCAGAAAGGACGCTTTGGAAAGGTACTACTGTACATAGAGAGCCAGAGAATAGAAAAGAGTGAAGGTAAATACACAAAGGTGTTGGGCCTCCCCTGGTGGCGCGCGGTTGAGCTCTAAGCCACGAAGCTGCCTGCAGCCTCTGCAGCATGGATTTGATCCCCGGCCACCAGATTAGGGTCCTACATGGCATGCAGACCTCTCCTGCCATGCCCGCTGCTCCCCTCTGGAGTGTACTTAGGTCCTTCTGCCTGCTCTGCTCCCCGCTCTGGCTCTGGTGAATTCTCTCACCCTCCCGCGCTTCTGACTGTACCCAGTGCTTGTATAAATAAATAAATATATATTAACAAAAAATAAAAGAAATAGTCTGAACTGTAAGTGTTAGAAGAAAACCGGAATAGGGAATAGCACATATATTTCCCCGAGGTCTGCCCCCAAAAGGGCAAATTCAGGGATATTCTGGTATTTGAACCAACTTGTCTAATTCAGACTATTGAACATCCAATTAATTCAATCAAATAAGCTTTTGACTTATATTTTCTGAAATATCTTTTAGAAATCAGAATGATCAAAATATTCAGATTTTAATTTGTACATAGACAGACTATGGATGACACTAAATATACTATTGAAAGTCCTCTGAAATTTTAAAATATCATTTAAAATCAGGGAATTAATGCAATATAAAAATATAAAAGTATACTTGTATAGTCTTTTCATTTTAAATGTTACTTTTTAAATGTCTTATTAAATTAGGTTTTAAGTTTTTTCAGAAAACTGTACTTGGTATTAGACCCTATTTTTGTTGGCACCTAAAGTTATTAATTCCACTAATATTCATTACAATTATATTGTATTATAATAATTACAATTATACTATAAAATATAATAATGCCATTAATGGAATGTACAGTGACATTTCTTGGAAGAAATCTGTTCCTCTAAAGGATGTGGCCTATTATATTATGGCAGTCATAAAAGATAACAACTAACAGATTAGAAGCTTGCACTTTTGGTGATCTCATTTTCCTATAGTGGGCCCAACAAATCCCAGGAGTTTTGAGGCAAATGCTGAGCAAAACTAATATTTTCATGCTTTCAAACACTTAGATACTGAAGAGAATTATTTGTATTTTTAGGTAAGATCATACTTGTAATTTCTTAAGTCACATGGAAGATATTTGCTACTAGCTAATAATTTTTCTGAAATGCAAGTAAATGTATTTAAATTAACATTCATGATATAAAACTTTGAATTTCTAAATGGCAACAGTCTTACCTGTTAAAACAGGGAAAAAATTCCATAAAAAAGAATATTAGAAATAAGACCTTGCTGCTTGATACTCTTGATTTTTTTTTAAAGTTTCTTTGAGTGACTTAATATAAATTTCAAAAACAAAGCTGGATTGTTTTGTTTTGTTTTGTTTTACTTTGGATACCTGTGAATGATTCAAATGCTTTGATCTTCTCATATGCAGGAAAATTAAATACAATTGACATTACCAAAGTAATAAGTCTTCATGGTGACTGTGGACAAAAGCAAAAATATATAAATTCAATTCTACCAGACATTTCAGCGTAGAGCATTCCCATGAAAACTTTCATAAGCCAAAATGGCATGAAGCACTTAATAGTAATTTATATGGAAAAAAAAAATTGAGGTTTCCAAGACCCCAAAAATAAACTATCTAAACATACCAAATAAAATACTTAAAACCAACAGCAACACTAATACATCATAAAAGTGAAAATGTTATGATAAATACTCCATACGTATAAAGCAGTTTCTGTAAAGGAGCTCATGGCGCCTTTCTTGACACTCTAGATGTGTGCTACTTCTAGGGAAGCTTTTGTAAAACTGATAGTGAATGTTTTTTTTCACTTCCCCCTTCTCTTTCCAAAAGTGAAAATATTCAGATTTCTTTCAATTAGCAAAATCAAGTGCTATTGTAGGTCTATTTTTTAAAGATTTGTTTGTTTGTCTGTCTGTTTATGTATGTATGTATGGATGTATATATGTATCTAAGAAGACCTGGGGTGTAGACCAGAGGTGCCTGGGGTTAGAGGAATCATCAGAGACAGAGTGGGAGCAGAACAGGCAGATGCACTGAAATACACTGCTGAGGGGAGCAGCAGGTGAGACAGGAGAGGTCTGTTGTACCATATATGGGTTAACTCCCTGGCCCAGGTTCAAACTCAGGCTGCACAGGTCAATGTGTGATAGAGCTGAGACTTAGCCCTATGCCAACAGGGAGATCCCTGAGTCTTTTGTAAAAGCCAGGTAGCAAAATGTAAACTTTGAAAAGCAGGTGATATCTACGTGTTAATAATATTTCCTACACCCCCTTCCCTAACTAAACTCTGGCGGTGGGAGGACAGGGGATTGTGGTGATGGTGCACAGGTGAATTGGTGAAGGAAATTCTATGGGGACTACACCTGAGGGGGTGGGGAAAGCAAACATTGTTTAAAAATGAACGAGGTAAAATAATATTAGTAAAAAAAAGAGTGGAAAAAAACTTGGTATGTATTCATATTCATAAATCTACTGGTTTATTTCAGAATAGCATCTGAGTGGGGAGTGCTGATGTTGTGTTACTTTTACAAATATCAGATTCTACTACCTGTGTTAATCTGCACATTTTCTCCTACTTAAAACCTCATAGGATTAAAAATGCATCATAAAGGTCTTTCTTCCTAAACTTGCTCTTTATTTCAGAACTGTCTATATTAATGTTAATGAAACCCCAAAGTATCTGTTTTTCTGAAAATCTCCTGTTAATAAGAATAACATCCCAGCCAAATGTACCTCCTTACTGTTTCCACAATTACTCACAAAGAAAAACACTTCAGAAAAATAACCCAGAATCAAAGCACTATCTAAATGCAAAAACTTTGTTATAACTACTATTTTCATTGATACTAATTTTAATGAGTACTTTCAATAAATTTATCACTACACTTGCCTATTTAAATATGACATTATTTAATAGTTTGTATAACAATCAGATTTTAAGAACCATTATAATGGATATTAGCGAGACTTATTACGGAGATCATTTCTCAATGCATATAAATATCAAATCATTTTGTTGTGCACCTGACACTACAATGTTATATCCAAATTATATCTCAATTTTAAAAAGCTATCAAAATATCCACTTTGGAGATAGGTAGTAATTATCCCACATGGTCTCAAAATTAGAATGTAACAAAGACCAAAATCAAATACAAAATGGCCCCACCTACCTACAAATACCCCAGTAAGAAGCAGCAAGAATTTAAATTAAAATCGTGGAATTAAAAAAAAGGGGGGCAGAAAGGACTAATACTTAAGTGACCTTAATTTCTTATCAACCCTCCAAATTATTATATTCATTATATTATATTCATTTGTTGATAAAAATTATTTATAGGATTTACACCTCTTGATATGTTTAGTTCTGTCACTCTGACACATTTTCCATATTAGTATAGCCTAACTGTACTAGGTACTCCTTTTCAGAATCTGTAGCATTTATCTGTGAAACAACACATCTTTTAATTGACCTCTATTTAAGCATCTTGCCAGAAAAATTGACAATACCAACCCACAATATGCTAATGGTACACAAGACATGTAAGCTACTTTCAGGTAGTGGTATTAAGTTGAAAGCTTTATAAGTTGAAAAATATGAATGGAAACATCCTTTAAAAACAGCCCTGGTGCTCCAAATGTGCAAATATTTGAGGACGTATTCACATGTTTAACTTATAATACATAAGAAATGCTTGTCTTATGTATTATATATTATACATATTACATTATTTTATATATTATATATATTATATGTCCTGTTTTAAAAGGCCTTACCTTGCCTATCAGTCCAGATTACATCAGGCAAAAATACATAAAAAGAGGGCCTCCCTGGTGGTCAAGAGGTTAAGCACAGTACTGTGAAGCTGTCTGCAACCTCTGCAGCACAAGTTCAATCCCTGTCCAGCTGGCCAGGGAGCTACCCACATGGTGTAGCAGACCTCGCCTGTTTCGCCCACTGCTCCCCTCAGCAGTGTATTTCAGTCAGTCTGCCTGTTCTGTTCCCCAGTCTGTCTCTAGTGAATCCTCCCATCCCTTGAACCTCTGGTCTGTACTCCAGTTCTTGTATGCATAAATAAATAAATCTTTTTTTTTTTTAAAGAATACATATAAAGAAATATATTTTGCCAGCCAAGAGTTGGAAACAAATGCCCATTAACAGATGATTGGATAAACATGGTATATATGTTCAATGCAATACTAATCCACTATTGAAAAGATGCAATCCTGCCATTTGCAACAACTTTAATGGACCTAGACAGTACTACGCTTAGTAAAATAAGTCATACACGTCACTCATGTGTGGTATATAGAAAATCATAGGGATGGATGGATTGAATAAAACAAAAATAAATCTTAGACTATAAGACCAATTAGTGATCATAGAAAAGGAACAGGTACGGGGAATGGATAAACTGGATAAAGGGGAAGGATAAATTTAATGGTGATGGATAGAATTGGACTTTTAGTGTTGAATTTAATATAGTATATGAACATGTTGATAGTTCTTCTAACAAAATTAACCTCTTTTTGCCATTTCTATTTATTTTTTTATTGAAATAACCATGGTTTACAACAATGTGCATGATGAGATATAGGATCTTCAGAGATATAGGATCTTCAGTTTGATGTCACCATATCACACTCACCACAAAGACATCTACTGTACTCCACAACAGTACATAGTGTCACCTCCCTTCTGAAGCTCCACCCTCTCCCTCCCCTTCTGGTAGCTTCAGTTGTGCACTCAAATAATTAGCCTGTGGTTTTGGTTTGCTTTTGTCTGACCTGTTGTTATTCTCTCTAAATGCCACATGTAAGTGAAACCATCAAGTATTTTTCTTTCCCCTTCTGCCTTATTTCATTTAGCATAATTGCCTCCAATTTCATCCATGTTGTCAAAAATGGCATGTTTATCTTTCTTTCTTTTGCTCTAATGATATTTAGTACAAGAAAATAGTATTTTATTTGCTAAGTTTCCATTGTGTATATATATCACATAGTCTTAATCCACACATCTGTCATTGGCCACTTAAGTTGTTTTTATAACTTTACTATTGTAAATACTGAAGCAATGAACATAGGTGCATATACATGTACATAGGTGCACCCACACACACATATTCATACACATATATATCCTTGCATTCTACCAACAGATACTTAGGTGTGGAATTGCTGGGTCATATGGCAGATATATTTTTAATATTTTGAGAAATCTCCATAGTATAATCCATAAGGCCTGAACCACTCTACATTCCCCCCAACAGTATAAAAGGGTTCCTTTTTCTCCAAACATCCTTGTCAGCACTTGTTTCTGGTCTTTCTAACATGGGCCATTCTCATGGATGTGTGATAGTAACTCATTGCGGATTGCATTTGCATTTCCTTGATGATAACTCATGATGAGCAATTTTCAAGTGTCTGTTGGCCAATGTGTGGTTTATCTTTTCTTTTTTCTTTTTCTTTTTTTACATTTTAAAAGGACAGGTTTATTAAGAAGAGGAGAATAGAAAACAGAAATTTGCATAGTTACAGGCAGGCAGGGAGAGCTGCCTTGGTGTTTATTGATGCAGCAATTTTCATTCACAATTTCTGCCTCATACACCATACAACTGATTTCTATCATTATTTAAGTGATTGGGGGAAGTTTCTTCTCTAGATTGTTTTTCTTCTATATAAAAATACTGCTCACTGCATAGTTATATCCCCGTTACTCTGAATGATACTGTTGTTTTTCTTTTTTATATAACAAGTAGTTGTCTCTACCTATGCATCTTATCAATTCTCTTCTTAGCTGAATGTTGTTTTTCATCAAAGATCTAGATGATTTCTGCACTAGCAACTATTCTATAATTTGAGGAAACTGTGGGAGAAGAAATAGCACTAAATGGAGTTTGCAATTTGAAAACCAGGGATCTGCTAAACAATAAAGGTGATCTTTTAGATTTTCTATCTCAGTAACAAAGTGCAAACTTTTTATTGTAGCTTCTACAAGGTAGGAAGAACAAGAATCAGTCTGTATATCACCTTCCACACTGTTTCACAACTTTCTTTAGTTTTGCTCTTATGTGAGACCAAGAGTCTCACATAGATTATGAACCTGTCTTTGCTGTCACTTTTTATTGTTTCATTTCTTGGTTGTAGTCGCTGCTTTATGAATTACTTTTGATCATTCTGTTAGGTTTTAGGGAAGAGAATTTATGTGATGCTATTTCAATCAATTTCTTCCAACTAGGTAATGATCCCTATGAATCTTACCTTAAATGTGAGTACAGGGACCAATTGATATTTACTTAATGATGAATAAGTTATGACATAGTGAGAGGTCAGTAACATCTACTTCAACCTTCATATAGCATTTTCCCCATTTTCATGAACTATAGTCTAGTTTTAATTATCTCATTAGAACAGAATATAATTAGGGGCTAAATTATATTTTCAATAGTTTTCATAGTGGGAGCCTAATATAATTTAGTGTAAATCGTTTTCTTTTTAAAACTTTATTTGAATTTAAGTTTTGAATAACATTTGTTATTCATTGGGTGGTGAAATGAATCTTTCATAAAACATACCATTCATAACTTGAATAGATTCTTAAAGTCATACAGGATCCAATCATCTTTGAAACTGTAGAATATGGGATGTTTGGCAAGTGGTTACCTGAATGTGTTAAGATACTTCACCATCTCCTGTGGCAGCCCAAACTGCCTTATTTGTGATTTTTATAACAGTGTCATGTTGGGGCCTCCCTGGTGGCACAGGCAGTTGAGTGCCACACTGTGAAGCTGTCCGCAGCCTCTGCAGCGTGGGTTCGATCCCAGCCGGCCAGGGAGAATTCCACATGGTGAAGCAGACCTCTCCTGTCTCACCCACTGCTCCCCTCAACAGTATTATTTCTGTTGTCTGCCTGGTCTGTTCCCCGCTCTGTCTCTGGTGAATCCTCTCACCCTCCCATGCATTTGGCCTGTACCCTGGTTCTTGTATAAAAATAAACAAATCTTTTTAAAAAAAGTATCATATTGACCCATACTTTGCAATTCCTTCAGCAGACACCTACTATAATTCTTGCAGATGATAACATTATCAATATTTGATGAAAACACTCATAGTTTCTCTTTCTTAAGCTACAATCCTGAGCATTAATTATATTACAGGTCTTGAGTAACAACCCTATTTTAGAATCTCTGACTGGAACACATCTGGCAGTAATAAAGCCACATTAAAGTGGAGCCCTCCATTAAAAACACAATATTTAAATTATATCTTCACCTGTAAAGAACATTACAGTCTTGTTCTGGATAGAAGTGTAGGGTTTTCCCCTTATTTTCACCTTATTCATTGCAGGCTCAGGGTTTTACCACTTTAGTGGTCATTTCACATAGTTAACAAAAATTATAGTCACTGCTTACTAAAACATTGTTGCCAAGAGTCAATTAGTCTCTTCCTAAATTTTATGCTGTTGGCTTCATGTTCCAATTTACTTTTCACATCAGTTACTCTCGAAATTTATTAACCATCACGATAGATTGGGAAACCTATTTTGTTATTATTGCAATAATTATTTTTTATTCTTGCGTAGAAGAACTGGGGTATAGACCAGAAGTGTGAATGGTAAGAGAATTCACCAGAGACAGAGTGGGGAGCAGAGTAGGCAGATTTACTGAAATACACTGTTAAGGGGAGCAGTGGGGAAACAGGAGAGGTCTGCTGTGCCATATGTGGGTTAGCTCCCTGGCTGGAGACAGAACTCAGGCCTTTACAGAGATAGTGCCACCCTATTGCAATTCCTATTCCCCCACACTTTGTGTAATAGTAGATTTAAAGTGTCTGTAATCATGTATCAGTCACGTGTTTTATAACAAAAGTAGAAAAAGAGATGGATGAAAAATAGAGACACATAATAACAAAAAGAACCTCAGGGGAAAGGATGGAGAAAAAAAAAAAAGAAAGGAAAGCAGCTAGTATACAGAGTACAAAGTGGTGGTATACTTCAATTTCTTTATTCAACCCAAATTCACAGAGATTTAGCAAATTTCAAAACAGCGAAGGTGCAACCTAATTAAAATTATTATAACCCCGCCTCCTCACATTCATTTTGGAGCAAGTTATTAAGTATAAATAAACAAATACATAAATATGTGTTGTCTTTGTATTTAGTTTGCATTTTTTCTCAAATTGTTCAAGGTGCTTATCATAGATCTTATTCATTATCCTCACACATATATGTGTAACTGAAGGAGGAAACAATTTCTATATAGGTGATTTTTTTTCTTTATCACTTTAGTCCAAGACCTAGAATTCAGTTTTATTAAAGATGACAGTAGTATAACAAATGGAAAGATGATGGGAGCAATAATTAAAAATAACTAAATGCTATGTAAAACTAACAACAGGACAGAGATGCACAGAAGAGGCAATGAAAAAGATTTAAGATAAATATGAACAAGTGGTATATTGACAAGATATTGAACATAAATGTACTAGGAAGATAGTTAACATAAAGGCTGCATTTGAATATTTTGAAATTCAGAAACATAACTAAGGTGAGAAAGTAACTTCAAGAACCACAAAATATGTTGTTTGAGGGTACAAACTTGGAACTAGCGGATAAATGAGTACTGAAGAACTAATGCCCAGTATAGTGATTACAGTCAACAATACTGGTATAAACTTCAAAGCTTTCAAATGACTATGTCTTAATTTTTCCCACCACAGAAAAGGTAGTTGTATAACTTGATAGAGGTATTATCTTATCCTTTAAAGGTAATCATATTGCAATATATAAATATATCCAATCAACACATTGCAGTCTTAAAAAACTTTGACATTTCCATTTTTAAAAGCCTCAAAATAAACATGGAAAGACGAATTAGCAACAATTAAACTAGTTGCATATGAACAGAAACTGCCCTAAATAAGCAGAGGGAAAACAAAGAGCTGAACAGACTTTAGATCTAGAGAACTCCAAATCATTATCACAGTCACCCTAGAAGCTCCTCTTTTCTCCCACCCCCATTGCTTTACAACTTATCAAAGATGTCTTAACTTTCTGAGAAGTCCCATTCTGAGAAATTCCCACCAGTTTAGTCCTCTCTATCCCTTATTTAAATCTTCTCTTTCTTTTCTTCATATCTACCTTGACCTGCCAAATTTGGATTCTCTTCTAGCTTATAGCTCAATAGAGAACACCGACCAGCTTAGAACAAAACAGTGACTGGCAAAGACTCTGCCCACTGCCTTCAAGTAAAAATGTTTTAATTTCTCAATAATTATTAACTCATTTCTTCTCTTTCTTACTATGCCACTTTATAGTCTACATATTTTTGATTAAAGTCATAAGGATTGAACCTTGAATTTAGAAACACTTCTATTTAATGTGGATAAGTATTAAGAATCATGTTCTACCACTTTCTACTAGCTAGAAATTTCTTGGAGACCATCAATCACATAAGCGTGATTGGTTATAAATTATCATTTATTACTTATTGGAAATTTTGTGAAACTGCTCAGGATTACCAGGGATTGTTTCACTTGTGGAAAAACATACTGAAAATCCCTATAGATAGCTAAAACACAGATAACGTTGGAAACAAAATTATCAGTTCTGACACAAAGTATCAATTTGCTTTTCAGAGTGGACATTAGGTTGCTGGCAGGGATTAGCCAAACAATTTATATATTTCTTACTTCCAGTCAGGCAGCATCTGGTTTGCAATGGAAGATTGAACATTTGTCTGCCTTTCTCTACCCCCAACTGTCCTTCCCATATGTACTCACAGAAGTAAAGAAAACTTCTAAATCAAATTAATAAAACGACAGACCATTAGGCAAAATCTGGTGATTTTCTTTTATTAGCCAGAGGTTAAAGAATAAACAAATCTGCTTCTAGCGCTAGTAATGATGCCAGCAAAACAAGTCATACAGGTTTGCTGACTGGCTCTACCCCCTGTGTATTATTTTGCTTCACTATTCTACTTTTGGAAATCACTGAACACAAACTGGTAAACTTGGTCTGTATCCCGTGAGTCCCATTTTTATGAACAGGGGATCCTCCTGACATACCTTCTAAAGCTATTATGGGCCTCCCCTGGTGGTGCAGGCTATTGAGCTCAGTGCCATGAAGCTGCCTGTAGCCTCTGCAGCACCAGTTCCATCCTGGCAGGCCAGTGAGATACTCACATGGCACGGCAGACCTCTCCTGTCTCACCCACTGTTCCCCTCAGTAGTGTATTTCATCAGTTTGCCTGTTCTGTTCCCCGCTCTGTCTCTGGTGAATCCTGTCACTGTTCCACGCATCTGGCCTGTACCCCGGTTCTTGTATAAATAAATAAGTCTTTACTAAAAAAAAAAAAAAAAAAGAAAGAAAATCATCTGATCCAGAAAACAGTGAAGACTAAATAAGAAGTCCCAACTCCATCAAACACATTCATTGTATGGAATGTATGAGCTCCCTGTCTTCTAGGGAAAGTGACAAGGATAGATTCAGAACACCCCTCTTCACTGCCACATCTGGTTAACAGCTATTACTTAACAACTGATCTATATGACAACTGATTAGTTGGCATCACAAAAGGCTCATCATCTACTAATCTCAATTCAGGTGTGGGTTTTCATGAGACTTGTGACCAAGTCTCTTGAAATTATATGTAAAATTTGGCTAACCTATTATTTAATATATTAGATAGTTTAAAATCAGGAGGTATAAATAATTTAAACACTACTTGTATTTTGACCTAAGTGATATTTTAGATCAATATACTCAACGACTACATTAAATGATTTGTTTCAAAGGTACATAGAATATTAACAAAGTGGGCCATAACAAATGGGGAAACAATTACTCTCAATAACCTTCTAAGTTGTGAAATTACACTAGTAAGTGTAAAGTTTCTCAATGCAATGGAATCAAAGTGAAATACATAAAATGTGACACATAGAACATCACAAATATTTGCTCATTAAACATTTCATTTCCAAATACCACTTAGGTAAAAGGAAAAACCACAAGAAAAAACAGAGATTTGTTGAAAGTGAATAATGAAAAGACACTGTGACAAAATTTGTGGAATGCAGTTAAACACTGGCGTGATGGAAATATGTAGCATTAAAATGCGTAGACAGATGAGAGGTTAATGTAAATTACCTTTAAAAATATGATTTTTGTACTGGTGACTTAGACTGTCCATCTCTGTTAACTTTTCCTAATTCCTACAAAGGTCATATATGGGTAACTCACTCTTCTACAAAGAAATTAGGTTGTTATTCTTTCCATAATACTATAATTCCAAAGAAAATATTCATTCTTTGACAATGTAACTAAAAACAATTAAAATTTTTGAAAGTTACTTTGGAATGGATATGAATATGAATGTTCTTTAGGAATATTTATGTGTTCTCATCTTTAAAACCAGTCATGATGGTGCATGTCATAATGTAAACTACAGAGCAATTAAGAGGCATTACTATTTATCCCTCATGACTCCTATAGGAATTTGATAATAATCCTATTGAGGCTGTTTTCATACCTAGAGATTATTTGTTTGATTCATAGTTGGATACACTTATGTAGCCTTAGGCTTTGCAACATTTATATCATTGGGTAAAAACTCAAAAAAATGCATTCTCAATAACAAAACCATAAGATGCAATTTTAGATTTTAAAATAATTTATCAGTTAAGAAGAATTCATTTACAAGTGACATAAATCTCAGCTCAAATGACTTTTTAAGAAAGGGCATCAATTGACTTTGATAAATAGATCAAAAAAAGATAAATTTTGATCTACCTTGATTTGATTTAAGGGCAATACAATGTCATTCAAAACCTACCTTTTCTCCATTCTTTTGCTTTACTTTCAATAGTATTAACTTCATAACAAAATTTCCACCTCTTTCAGTTACAATTTCAAGGGCTATACACATTTTATTTCACATCAATGGAAGAGACACTCATTTACATAAAGTTCCTAACAAGACAGAAGGTTTTTTTTTTTTTTTTTTCTCAATAGGCCATAACAAATATTTTACCCAGTTTGGTGAAATTAATTGAGTCATAAATAACAAATTTCCCCATGTTTTCCAAATACCACTGCATAATTTTTAAAAAAAATATTTTCATCTTAACATTTTCATGTAATAATTTTACAGTGCTAGAAAATTATAACTTTTAAATATGAGGACAGAATTTTCATAGCACCTTCAATACATTTGTATGTACCCAATGCATTCATCAAATATTGATGAATATACCGGCCTCCCTAGGGGTGCAAGGGGTTGAGACACAACCGATGAGGCTGTCCACAGCAAGGCAAAACAAGTTCGATCCATGGCCAAGGAGCTACCCACATGGCACAGCAGACCTCTCCTGTCTTGCCTGTTGCTCCCCTCAGCAGTGTATTTCAGTCAGTCTGCCTGTTCTGCTCCCCACTCTGTCTCTGGGGAATCCTCTCACTCCCTGCACCTCTGACCTGTACTCAGGTTCTTGTATACATAAATAAATAAATCTTTAAAAAAATATTGATGAATGCAATAATTTGCAGGGAATTTAAAAATCAAAACTTTTCAGGTAGCACAATGATAAACTAACAAGGAGAAAGTTCTCTTCAAACATTTTTTCATGTAATTTTTTGCAATTGCCATAATAACAAGTAACAAATAGCTTAACTTTATAAAGAAACTAAAGGAAACATTTCACTTATCTTTCTCCTCTGAAAATATCATTATTAGTACTCAAAAGGAAAAAATAATTTACAGGATAGTACAGTCCTTTATAAGTAAAATTATGGAACTTTACTTTTTTTAAGATTTATTTATTTTATAAGCACTGGGGTACAAGCCAGAGCCACAGGAGGATGAGAGGATTCACCAGAGACAGAGCGGGGAACAGAACAGGCAGATATACTGAAATACACTGCTGAGGGGAGCAGCGGGCAAAACAGGAGAGGTCTGCGTGCCATGTGGGTATCTCCCTGGCCAGCAGGGAATTGAACCAGCGCTGTAGAGGCTGTGGGCAGCTCCACAGTGCCTAGTTCAACCCACTGGGCCACCAGGGAGGTCCTTGAACTTTATTTTTTTTAAGAACTTTTTTCTTTCATCATTGATGTTTTTGAATAATATTTAATTTCTCCCCTCAGGTATAGTCCTTAGTTTTCCCACCACTGTATCACTCATGATCAATCACCAGAGTCCCTTGAGCTCTTCCCTCCCATTTTGACCCTCACCGTCCCCTTCCCCTGCTGTATGCTTGCAAGTTTTATCTTTTTCCTGACCCTTTGTTTGGTTTCTCTCTATTCCATATAAAAGGGAAACCATCCAATATTTATCCTTTTCCATCTTATTTTGCTTAGCTCTATCCAGGGTGCTGGTAAATGTCAAGAGTTTATCTTTTTTGACCACTGAATAGTATTCCATTGTGTATATATACCACATCTTCTTGATCCAGTCATCTGTTTTGGGGCATTTAGGTTATTTCCATATCTTAGCTACTGGCTGCAATAAAAATAGGGGTGCAGGTTTCCTTTTGAATTAGTGGTTTTTGTGTCCTTTGGGTATATTACTAGGAGTGGAACTGCTAAGTCATATGGTAGATCCACTTTTAGTGTTTTGAGGGTCCTCAACACAGCTCTTCATAGTGGTTGCACCAGTTTACATTCCCACCAACATTGCAAAGGGGTTCCTTTTTCACCACATCCTGTCCAGAATTTATCGTTTTTGGTTTTCTTAGTATGCGCCATTCCCACAGGTACGGGATAGCACCTCACTGTGGTTTTCATTTGCAGATTCCTGATAATAGGTGATATTGAACATTTTTTCATATACATTTGGCCGTCTGCATTTCATCTTCGGAAAAGTGTCTACTTCTGCATATTTTTTGATTGGGAGGTTTCCTTCATTTTTGTTGAGTTGTGTAAGCTCCTTGTGGATCTTTTTATTTTTTAAAAGATGTATTTATTTATGCATAGAAGAGCTGGGGTACAGGCTAGAGATGCAGGGTATGAGAGGATTCACCAGAGACAGAATGCAGAACAGAACAGGCAGATGGACTGAAATACACTGCTGAGGGAGCAGCAGGTGAGACAGGAAAGGACTGCTGCACCATGTGGGTTTCTTCCTCGCCAGCCAGGGATTGAACTCGTGCTGCAGAGGCTGTGGATTGCTTCATAGTGAGGTGCTTCACCCCTTACACCACCAGGGAGGCCCTTGTGGATCTTTTATATAAGTTCCTTATCAGATATATGATGTACAAATATTTTCTCTCATTCATTAGAGTGTCTCTTTGTTTTCATTGCTCTTTTGCCATACAAAAGTCTTTTCAGTTAGATGTAGTCCCAGTTGTTTGTATTCTCCTTTATTTCACTTGCCTCTGAAGATCATTCCTCAGAAATGTTTCTGAAGTTTATGTCATGGTTTTAGGTCTTATATATTGCGTTGATTTTTGTATATTGTGTGAGATAATAGTCTAGTTTCATATTCTTTCACGTGTGGCAGTCCAGTTTTCCTAGCACCCTTTAATGAAGAGACTTTCCTTGTCCCATTGCATATTCTTTGCTCCTTTCCCATGATTAGCTGACCACAGATGTGTGGATTTATTTCTGGGCTTTCAATTATATTCAATTGGTCTGTGTGTCTATTTTTGTTCCAATACCATATTGTTTTAATTATCCAGAGGATAATTAGAGATTACTATGAACATTTGTATGCAAACAAGTTCAACAATCTAGATGAGATGGACAGATTCTTACAATTATATAATCACCCCAAGGCTGAATAAAAAAGAAATAGAAATCTTGAAAAAACTAATTACAAGCAATAAAATTGAAGCAGTAATCAAAACTCTTCTAAAAAACAAATGCCCAGGAGCAGATGGTTTCACAAGTGAGTTCTACCAAACATTCACGGATGAACTAATACCTATTCTGCTAAAACTCTTTCAAAAAATTGAGGAAGAATGAATACTACCAAATATATTTTAAGGCCAACATTACACTAATTTCAAAATCTAGAACAGACAACACAAAAATAGAAAACTCCAGGCAAGCTCCCTAATGAACACAGATGCTAAAATCCTCAATAAAATCTTAGCAAACTAAACCCAACAATTCATCAAAAGGATTAAACACCATGAACACGTGGATTTATTTCCAACACACAAGGATGGTTCAACATCCAAAAATCAATCAACATGGTTCACTACATCAACAAAAGAAAAATTAAAAAAAATGTGAATAAGTATATAAATAGATTCAGAGGAAGCCTTTGATAAAGTTGAGCAACCATTTATGATGCAGGCTCTTGAAAATCTTGGATAAAAGGAATTTATCTTAACATAACAAAAGTCATATATGACAAACCCACAGCTAACATTCACTATGGTGAATAACTGAAAGCCTTTCCACTAAGATCTGAGACAAGACAAAGATGTCCTCTCTCACCACTGCTGTTCAATATAATACTGGAATTCCTTGCTAGAGGAATTAGGCAAGAGAAAGACATAAAAGGAATCTGAATTGGGATACTATCATTGTTTGAAATTGATATGATAACATACAGAGAGAACCCTTAAAAATCCATGGAAAAAAATATTAAAACAATAAACCAGTTCAGTAAAGTAGCAGGTTACAAAATCAATGCACAAAAATCAGTAGCCTTCCTATATGCAATCAGCCTGAAGAGGGAGAAATCAAGAAACCATCCCAAGTATTTAAATACTTGGGAATAAACTTAATATCATTTTATCAGGCAAGGTGCAGTGAAATACATGTAGCTGAAGATTTTATACTTTTCCTCAGAGGAATACCATTTCCACAATCACTCACATCTGTCAAATACTAATTACTTAATGTGACATGAACTTGAAAAGAAGGGTAAACCATCTTTGTCAGAAAGGAATTTCATGGATGCTTACATTGCATTCTTGAAAAATTCAAACTTCATGAGAAAGAGATGGATAATATATAAACCACTTTTATTGGCTGTTCTGGTGATTTTACATTTGGTTCAAGTTCTATTTCAGGAAAGGTAATATAATACAAATCACACAGAAACCAGCAGTTTCATAGCTATCTTTAATAACTTTATCTACCTTGCAATTTGGATTAAAGCTTCCAAAGTGATTTCAGGAAGATAAAAATATTTTGCTTTGCTACCATACAATAAAAAGTGGTGAATTGAGTAACATTCCAAAAGAAATGCAACTTACGTAGAAATATTCAAAAAGTACTAAACATTCTGGCTAGTGATGGGGATCTTTCCAAAGCTCTCTTTATATTTAATCACACTCTGAGCTATGGGGAGATCCTTGAGGCTTTTCTACATTCTTATCCCCTTGACTATAAAAACATTATGAAATGACATTAATATCCTCAGCATTTTCCCCTTAAAAATTAAGCAATTCCTGAAGATTCAAATGTAATAGCTGAGTTCTGAGGTTATATGGAAGGAGACATTTGTTTAATCATATTCATCAATCTCTTTGGAAACCACTGCCTCAAAAGTGGGAATGAGATTTTCACATTTTTCATGGATTTGACTGTTTGGAGAGAGCTTGTGTAGAAGTCCAATGGGCCTGAAACTATATTTGGTGGAGGGTCAGAAGAAGGTTTCTTAGGGGCTGGGTCATTACAGGGACGGGAGATTCAAAGGTGCAGCTGGTCCAGGCCTGTGACAGTGCTGCAGCTGCCACACCAACCTAATATTGAACCTGTTCTCAGGACCCCGAGTTGCAGACGTCTGGTTGCTGCTCAGTTTCAAGCTATCAGGGTGTTTAGGGAATGTGATTATGATAAAGCATTTTGGTCTGAACCATAAACCTAGCTTATAAAGTCAGGAAAGAAGTTTACTTCTTCCCAAACAGGAGTTCTTAGTAGAGGATCCTAAAATGTAAACAGGAATTATCACTAAATGATAAGAGGATATAGGAGAGGGGGTAAAACAATTTATGCCAAAAATGAAGAACTCAGGGCCCTTCACTCTTGCTCTGCTAAAGTCTAATTGATAGTTTGTAGCTGTTTCTGTGGGAAAGGGAGGCATTTACTTGATTTTGTTTTTCATTCATTTAACTTTTTTACCCCTTCCTTCATAGCAGTTATACTTCTGACTGGTCTATAGGAAGAGGGACTCGAAGGAAGATGGCTAAAGCACTCTGTCTTTTCTTGTTTTAATGTGGCTTTTGGTGGTCTCCATCCTGGGCATTATCCAATGAGTGACTTTTATTTCAATGTCCATTTATATGTTCTTTGGAATAATCTCCTTCCCTGTACCCCTACAGGGATATTAACAATTCCTCTCCCCTGAATCTTTGTTATATTCCCTGCCTGATCACCTATACTGCTCTCCTTCACAGGAAACCCTTAGCATCTTTCTGCTAAAGCCCTCATCCCACTGGTCAACCCTCTTAGGTGAGTTGTTTTTAACACTTCTAGGACTATGTGTAGTACATAACTCTCAGTAACTCTCACATGTTTTCCTTGTAAATGGAGAAAATGAAAGTTATGTTTGATTATTATTTTACTTGCCTTACGTAGCTAAAATTTGACAAACTCCAGTCAATATCTGCCTTCAAAATTACCCAGGGAGTAACTACTTGGTCAGCCTAAAACTCAAATTGCTGGGGATTAAGACTTTCTTGCATTGATCTTCTGTAGCAGCATGAAAAGAACTAAAAGTTGCAACTCAATAAGCATCTAGTCCAGAATTAGTATTCCTGCTCACTTCTTAAAAGCAGGCCAAGTTTTGGGAGTGATTCTTTTGGGTTTCTTTCACTCAGCTTTGCTTGACTGGGGGTGGCAGAAGGAAGAGGAGTGACAGGAGAAGAGCCTCTCCCATTGCCTATTTCAAAGAAAGGTGAAAAATCCCAACTTCTTTCTCCTGAGTTCCTTACCAATAAGGGTTTCTCAGTGACTCTCCAGTCCATATTCATTCAGAGGTAAATACAGGGATTGTACGAGTTATACCTTTAGAATATGAAGGCCCATGCTACATTCTCAATTTCAAAGTTTCACTTTAAATTCTGTGACAACAGGAGATTAAATAAATGTACAATTAGTGAAGAAAATTCTGATTTATTCTGTTAGCCAGTTAATAATACAACAGCCAAGCTAGAACACTTTAATATTCTTTTTTCTACCATGACCATTTTTTTCTACTGCAAAGAAAAAAACTACAGACAGGGGAGAGAAGACTAAAAAGAATAGAATACACTAAATATATAACTGTTTCTATTACATTACCCCTTGAGATCCAAGACTCTCCATTCATGAAAGGTTAAACTCATTTTGTGATAGTGCTATAGGGCACATGTGATTCCCTTTCATCTAAAAATAGAGTTTCTAAAGAATGTAGAAGCACTGTATTATTATTTTAATATTAAGGCCTGTGCTCAGTGAGATTCTAAAACCCTGAAAACTCATCAAGGGAACATAAATCAAGGGTCTATATTTAATATTACACAAAGCAGAAACAATCCCACACACACCCAAAAAAAGTAGGATAGGCGTTCTGAAGATGTAGTACATTAAGCAGACACACACAGCATTTATCTTCAATGAGAGCTATTGAAGAGGTGAGAATCATGATTTAATAAGCTTTGTTTCAACCTAATGTCACATAGAAGACACTTAATGCAAACATGCAATCTTATCAAATACAGTGACTGAATTTGTGCTTATCCATTCACTAGCGGCACTGGAACTCATAGAAAATAATTCCATTTGATTATGTTCACAGATGACTAATGCAAAATATTTTCAATTTATATGGACAAATTATCTTCTAGTTGGAAGTCATTCCAATTTTGAATTAATGTTTAAAAAAGACAAAGAAAGACAAATTATTTTATTTGCATAAAGCAACTAAATGTATTACAAATTATTTACTAATAAGAAGCTGATAATTAAAACTTTAATCATCTAAAATTTTTAAGTCCAGATATGCTTTTTTTTTTTTTAAGATTTATTTTTATTTATTTATACAAGCACTGGGTACAGTCAGAAGCACGGGAGGGTGAGAGAATTCACCAGAGCCAGAGCAGGGAGCAGAGCAGGCAGAAGGACCGAAGCACACTGCTGAGGGGAGCAGCGGGCGGCAGGAGAGGTCTGCGCGCCATGTGGGACCCTCCTCCGGTGGCCAGGGAGCAGCCGGGGATCGAACCAGCGCTGCAGAGGCCGTGGGCAGCTTCGCAACCCAGCGCTCAACCGCTGCACCACCGGGGAGGCCCCCAGATATGCTTTTAAGATATTAGATGCTTTTAAAATAGTGTGTGTCTCACATATCAATGGGATAGAACTGAGAGCCTAAAAACAAACTTATATACATGGACAGTTACTTTACAACAACGAAAGCAAGAGTATATAATGGAGAAAGGAATGTCTCTTCAAAAAATGGTTTTGGGAGAAGTTGACAGCCACATGCAAATCAATGAAACTAGATAATTATCTCACGCCTTACACAAAAGTTAACTCAAGATGGATTAGAGATTTGGCTATAAGATCCAAAACAATAAATAAATAGATGGTGCACTCCATGACATCTACCGAAGAGAATATCTTTGGAAACTATACTCCAACAGCAAGGCAAAATCAAAAATAAACAAATGGGATACATCAAACTAAAAAACTTCTGCACAGTGAAAGAAACTATAATTAAGATGAAGAGACACCCTTCTGAATAGGAAAATATATTTGCACAGCATACAAGGGGTACATCTTGAGAAGAGGGCCTCTTAGATATGCTTGCTTCTTTCCTCTTGCATGTGTTCTTAGAAACAAGAAAACTAACAATAGTGCATATAAGTCATTGTCTAATGAATCAGAGCAAATCATTACTTACTCTCTGTCCCTTGTAACTTCTTTGTTTCAATCCAGCAACTGCAAAGTGGAACTATTGCTGGTCTCTAGACTGAATGGAGACCAGGAGGTGGCACATGTGTACTGAGAAAAAGCCAAACTTCCTCGGACCTTATCTTCATTACAACAGTAAGTTCTCCACCTCTGGATGGGATTTGTCCTCCATTTTCTGAACAAGGGATGCATGAAGAAGTGTGTTCTGTTGTTGCAACTAATCAGTAGCTCCAAAACCTCTGTCATTCCATAAACCTAGCCTCTCCACTGGGTGTAGAATAAGTTCATCCCTTGTGTTAGGCTCCTTGTGGTTGATAAAGAGAAAGGCTGTTACCCTTCTGGGAAAGACTCAACCTTGAGGCCCTCCTGGAGTTTTCCTTTTCTCTAGCACTTCAATAAATCTCAGTTTCAAAATCAACTGTCATGGTAATAGCCCACAGTTCATTTCATTCTTGAGTGAGGAACTCAAGAAGCCCAGCTCCCCTCAGCAGTGTATTTCAGTAAATCCACCTGTTCTGCTCCCAACTCTGCCTTTGGTGAATCCTCTCTCTCTCTCTCTCTCTCTCTCTCTCTCTCACACACACACACACACACACACACACACACACACACACACACCCATCTCTGGCTTACACCCAGGTCTTCTATGCAAAAATAAATAAACTCAAAAAAAAAAAAAATCCTTACAGATGGTAATGGGCACATCAAAAAAAGTTCACTGTCTCTTATTATTAGGGAAATTCAAATCAAAAGCACAATGAGATACCATCTCATATCTGTGAAAATGACCTATATCAAAAAGCCCCAAAACAAGAGTTGGCAAGGGTGTTGAGAAAAAGGAAACTTTGTACACTGTGAAATGATGCAGATGTGTGTTGATGCAGCCTCCATGGAAAAGAATATGGAAGTTCCTCAAAATATTAAAAACAGATCAAACATATAATCCAGCATTTATGTCATTTCTAGTTATCTATATAAGGAAAGTTACAAAACACTCATTTGAAAAGTCATATGGGCCACTATGTTCATTGCAACACTGTTTATAATAGGCGAACTAAAGTAAATCAGAAGGAGAAAGACAAATATTGGTTGATTTCATTCAGATGTGGAATACAAAAATACAAAGCAGATGAAGAAACCAAACCAAACCAAAACAAAGCCTTGGATTGTTGCTGCTGCAGAAGTGAAGTTACAAGTGGAGTGGAGCGGTTCAGGCAGAAGTGGGAGCAAAAGGTGAAGGGATCTGATGGACTGTGGTGAAGACATATTGGTATTTTGGTAGTGGGTATGGTGTGCTGACATATATTTGAGGGGCTCTCACCCTGTACTCCTAAAATAAGCACAATGTTACAAAAATGTTACCTCAATAAAATGTTGTAATTTGAAAATATTAAATAGTATATATCTCTTAGGTATATTGCATTCATAGATTTTAAGTATTCAATTATTTTTAGATCATTTACTATTGTGATAATAAAAACAATATGATTATCTACAGTATTTATGAAAATTAAAATACAGTAATTGCTGGTAAACAGGCTTTGTTTTTATGGAGAGATTCATTATTTTCTAATGCATCTGAAATGCAAAAATATCAACAAAGTTTTATTTTTAATGAATTTAATTGTAATGAATTTGCTCAGTTTGTAGAGGTGGGAAAGGTTCCTAAATTAAATGTCCCCAGAAACTAAAAGAGCTGAATATTCAGATAATCATAAAAACAAGCTCCAAAAAGAGACTGTACATTTAATAGCCAAATCATTTTGATGAAGAGCACACTTAATTCTTAACCACTTCTATAGTGATGACAACTAATAGAAAAGCAATTACAGCGTTAGAATTATTCTTTCACCTGCTGAATCTGGCCCTTCATGTTTCTATAGGGATTTCAATAGGGTTTGTGATGAATTGAAGTGGGGTATCACACTAACTTGCTTTAAAGCTAATTGTGTTGTCACATTTACCAGCATCTAGCACAATAATTATCTGACCAAGCATTCTCTGCTATGAGCAATATGTACAAAATGTGGGCAATCAATAATAACTAGAAAATTGAACTAGCAAAAAGAAATCATTATACATGAGTTGGAATTACACTCATTTGTATAATAAGGGATTCATCTACAAGGAGACTTCTGAGCACAAAATTCTATACAGACTCTGAATTTATAGCAATAATATTTCATGAAATAAGAATAAAATGTGTCACTCTTGATTGATATTAAATAATGAAGCAACCTTTCACAGGTAACAAAATGAGCCCGAAGACACATGCAGTCAATTTTCCCTTAAAGCACTTCTAAAGTAGTAACTATTCCTGGAGATGTCCTCAGAAGAAAGTCAAAAAATCAAATGATCAGATGTGTGGAAGAAAAAGGCCTGCATTTTTAGGGGTTATGAATGGGGACATACAGGTATCTATCTAATAGTTTGTAAACAAGAGGAGTTTTTCTATTTTTCAGATCTATTCTAGGCGAGAATGACAAATGAGATCTTTTATAATAAATTAAAAGAGGAAAAATCAACATTATGTTAACATATGAGCAAAAACAATCATGCCAACCAATGTCATCAGGTTATGAAAACATCAGTGTTTGGGAGATACTTGACCTTAAGACCCAACTGGACTTTTTCCGCCATTCATAGGGATGTAAATCCTAAGAAAAATCCAATAATAGGGCCTCCCCCGTGGTGCAGCAGGTTGAGCACAGCTCTATGAAGCTGTCTGGCCAGGGAGATTCACACATGGTGTGGCAGACCTCTCCTGTCTTACCCACTGCTCCCCTCAGCAGTGTATTTCTTTTTTTTTTTTTTTTAAGATTTTTTTTTATAGAGGCATGTTTTTATTTATTCATTTGTTTGTTTGTTTTTCTGTTTATACATGCACTGGGTACAGTCAGAAGCGCGGGAGGGTGAGAGAATTCACCAGAGCCAGAGCGGGGAGCAGAGCAGGCAGAAGGACCGAAGTACGCTCAGCAGTGTATTTCATCAGTCTGCCTGTTCTGCTCCCTGCTCTGTCTCTAGTGAATCATCTCACCCTCCCACACCTCTGGCCTATACCCCACCCAGCTAATACATAAAAATAAATAAATCTTTAAAAAAATCCAAAAGTAACAAATAAGACACCTAATGGAATAAAATTATGCACATTCTTAAAGCCTGAAGGGCAGGAATCAGGTCCCAGATGAAGATACCTACAGCAGCATGGAAAGAAAGAAGCAACTAGAAAGGTGATTTCAGGGGGTGATCCCAATAATGGTAAATGTAAATTATGGTGACTAGCCACTGAAGAAGATTTGGGATGAGAAATAGCACATATTCTCTATTGAAGGTAGACTCTTCTTGCATTTTACAAAGCAATTTGAAGCTGAAATAATGAATAGTGAATGAATACTGAATAACAAAATAGAATATCACATTTTTCTAGAGTTCATGTGAGACAGATATAAGAACTCTTACATTAAAATGATTTACCTGTAATTGGAACCAAAATTACTGTTTTGTCTCTTTCTTTTCCTACAAAAGCAGTTCAAGGTTATTCTCTTGCTGGAACTCTTAGGACCAATTGTTTTTGTGTGTGTATGTGTGCAAAAAGGGGTAGAATGCCATCAACAGTCATCGATTCATTTTACATGAATTATTCTCAGAATACATGTTCTTTTCCAAATCCACTGACTTGAGACAATGTAAAACCTTTATTTTTACCCCTAAAAATGTGATTCAAGTTTGACTTTATGCCCTTCAGGAATGGTTTTCTCTAGTATCTGAGTCAAAACCTGGTAAAATATATGGCAACTGAGATACTGAACTAATATTCTTATTTTCTAATCCAAAATATTTTCCATGATTGCATTTGGCTATCTCCAAATAGCACATCAAATGCTACACTCTTCTTCTTACTATACCTTAGAAACTACCTTTTTATCCATTACTAGTGCATCAGCTCTTTGTGAAACTGTGGGATTAATGTTCTGATTAGTTCATGTGTCTTAACTCATTGACTTTTTCTGAATGGAAAAGGGGAAAAATCTTACTCAAAAAGATATTGTTGGGCTTTTTCAGTGACTAGCTTTCATGTTGCAAAGGTTAACTGGTATTTTGAGTTAAACTCAAAAAAAGTTTTCAGTTTTAACTTTTAACTTTAATTATTTTATTAAATGTTTAAGAACTCCTAACATTAATTCATAATGCATATGAACCTATTATTAGTGAGAACTGGATCAGCCCCAGAGTATATGTCCACTCAAGAATCAGTTACATAAGGTTAAGACAAGTATACTGGAGTCAAGCACCTTATAATCTTCATCATGAGCCTTTAGTATATTATTTGGTAAACTACAAACTTCATTTGTTTTTACTTCTAAAATGGGGACTTTAACCTCATGAGGATTTTAAAAAGATAAAATGAAGTCTTAATAATTACTCTGATAATGTGCAAAGTCAATTGCTGTCATTTCTAGTGATTCTTAGCATAAGAGTATACAAATAGTGAATGCTTTCTGGGATCATATATGAAAGTAAAATAACTTAAGTGTCCAAATATGTAAAGTTAGGCTTGAATTTTATGTGTTTGCATTATTAGGTCTTTAAATTAGTTTTCTTCAGTAAAATATGTTTTTTTTCCATTGTTTCTTAAATAATTTCCTTAGTATTTCAAATCCACCTTTGACTAATCCACTCTTTCCTAGTGTGTAGCGCTTTTACAGATTTATTCCTTTTTGCTTTTATTTTCCTTATTTATTCTGTAAATTTGGATGAAGGGATTAGTAATTGAAGGATATTACTCTGTCATGTTAATTGTCTCAATTTCCTTTATTTTTAGGTGACATACCCATTTCCATAGATTTTTTTTTTACTGTAATTGTCATTCCAGTTGTTCCCTGTTATATATATATATATATATATATATATATATATATGTTATTTTTTAAAAGATGCTGGTGTATATATATATATGTATAACATATATATATATATATATAACATGAGTGTATATATATATAAACATATTTTAGCAGTTAAATCTCCAAAGAATAAAATATGAATATTTGATCATTAAGAATTGACAGATGGAGGGTTTCCCTGGTGGCACAAGGGGTTAAGACACTATCTATGCAGCTGTCTGCAGTAACCGCAGCCTGAGTTTTATCCCCAGCCAGTGAGCTACGCACATGGCACAGCAGACCTCTCCTGACTCACCTGCTGCTCCCCTCAGCAGTGTATTTCAGTCAATCCGCCTATTCTGCTCCCCACTCTGCCTCTAGTGAATCCTCTCACCCCCCGCATCTCTGGCCTGTACCCCAGTTCTTGTATGCATAAATAAATAAATCTTTAAAAAAAGAATCGAAAGATGGAAATGAACTCCAAGAAAATATTTCCTAGGCAAAGTACAGTCTTTAATCATTACCATCATCATCATCAATCATTAGCCTTACTTACTCCTACTTTTAACAATATAATGCAAGGTTGTACAAATTCTCATAAGTAATCACCACAACTCAGTTCAAATTTATATAATGCCTCACATGTTTAAGCCATTGTGTAGGCAATAAAAGGAATATAAAGAGAAAAGGATGTAAATTTTGTATGTATGGAATTCACAAAGTCAGAGAACTAGATAAACATTTTTTAAAGAGCAATTAATAAATATGAAGGATATACTTATTACTAAAGGCCTCTGTTTTGTTCTATTCCTTGAAGTGAATGCATGTGATGAAATGAGTCAAAGGCTCATGAAAATGGTCCAAATGCATAATGCAAGACACAAAAGTGGGCAGAGAAATAGGATGAAAAGCATAGAAGCAGAAAGCTGAAGAACATGATAGAATGACAGAAACACCTGCTGACTATAGGACAATCAGGCTAACTTCTTTCTTCTTTCTCTATGAAAGGCAATGCACACTCTTTAGAAGATTAAATGTTACATCTTGAGAATACATATACATAGCATTTGAGCACTAGGAATAATACCCTCGTGTGAGATTTTATGCTGTAAGAGCAATAAGTGTTCTGAACTTGACTCAGAGGTGAAGAGGTTCCCTAGAGAAGCTTTTAAATGTTCAAAAGTTCAGGACATATATTTTTTTTAATCTCTAAAAGTGAACAAAATCCCCAAGGAGAGAAACCAAAGTAAATAAATCAATAAGAGGGTGGTAAAAACAGTGGACCAGTTACAAGAGGGTGTTAGGAACTTGGCAGTTTGAAAAATTCAATTTACTGAGCATACACAATACTGAGTAGGAATAAATGGAGCAGGTCAAGGAGAAAAACCTTCAATAGCTATTATACAAAAGATATAAGCAGTGGAGTGTTCATTATAAAGTTAATGGAGCTTAATTTTAAACATTCTTCATTTCTACTTCCTCCTTGTGGGATCCTGGGAGGGGCTCTAACAATGTGTTCACATGATCATATAATTTTGAAAAATTGCAAAAGTATAAGATTTTAGCCAAAGTCTTTTACTATCTCTTTCCTCTCTAACTTATGATGTGTCACAGGCCCCTTCATGTCAGGCAACTTTGCAATAGCCTCACTCATCATTTAGATCTAGTTAGACAAAGGCTGAGTTGCAGTTTTTGTTTTGTTTTGTTTTTTTCCTAGAAGGATAGTTAGTATCTGTGATTCTCAGTTACTTCTTTGTAATTAGTTAACTTATTTCTAACCATTTTGGTGCAGCAATTATACTCAGCATATTCAAACACCTGTTGTATGCCAACTTAATTTTGTATCCAATTTTCTATTTATAATTTTATTTTATTTTGCTTACAGAAGGTCCCAAGATTTTTATAAGCTTCATGACCCATGCAGATATGGATATACAATGTAATTTCTAAAATGGAAAAGCTGACAACTGATTTAGAGGCAAGGAACAGATCCTAAGAAATCACTATATTATAAAAACTGATACAACATGAGAATATCAATGTCTCTGGGATGGGAATGAAGAAACCTCATTCCTTGTCCCAAAATTGCATGAATCTAAGAGTAATAATTTCATTTTGGGGGGCTTGAGCTGAGTTATCTGTAAAAATTAAAAGGTTAATCTAACTTATGATTTCCAAATACTAGTCCTTGAATTGGCATTCATTCATAATAAAAATTTTAAGGACAATTTATCCATTTGCACATGATGAGATAGTTCAATGAACACATCTTCAGAGGCTGCTAGGCATGAGTGAAGCCTGGATCTGGTTTCCTGAAGCTAAGGCCCAATACATATATATATATATATATATATATATATATATATATAATGAAGGGAGGCATGAGAACATTAAAAAAATAACCACAAAAATGCATATAAAAGTATTCATAATGGTAGTTTGGTAGAGGGTAAGTGGAACCATTAATTTTAATGGCTATTATAACTTTAAAATGTAACAGTCCACAAAAGAGGCAAATTTAAATAGGAAAATTGCATAATTAGCCAAATTTATCAAATTAGGATTTTGGTTTTCCAATTCATTTACCCAGTCAGCCAAAGCTTTTAATTAAAAATTACTTGGCAAATTACAACTTCCTGGCATCAATCAAGTGGCAAACTAGCCAAAGTGGGTTGCTTTTAAATTTTCAACAAATGAATCTAAAAATCCACAGAAATTCTTTAGAAAAATTAGAAGACCTTAGAAAACTTTGTTTCTGTGGAAATAAAGTGTGCAGAGATGTGAACATTTATAGGTGATGCAATCACACAAATTTGAGCATCTATATTACAATGATGGAAACACAAATATATCTGTCTTCGAAAGAGGACTATCCATAACAAGAGTTTCTTTAAAAGAAAATGTCATTAGCTGTTTTACTCATTAAAATATCTCTGTTGCCTCAAATAGATTAATTGTTTGAAGTTTTAAAAATCACTAGCAAGTTTGAAGTTAAAAAGAGTCAGTTGACAAGAAAAGATAACTACATTTTTTGAAAAGGAAAGCAGAATTCATCTTTGCATACAGCAATTCTAAGAATTTTTGGCTTGGGTGTACTAGTAAAACTCTGGACATGATAGAATTTGATAGTCCATTTTATTTCCAAAGTACTCTAAACTCTCACTTATCAAAAGATTGTTTATAAAGAGCAAACTTATTATTTAAATTAATCTTGCATTGCATGAACTATAGTGCTTTAAAATACTCTGAAAGTTGACAGAAGAATAGGGCAAACCCAACAGTCTAGCTATGCAAGTGCCTGCTATTCTCCACAAAGATCTACACTCAGATTGCTCCCCCTCTCACAGAGGGACCAAGGAAGTAATCTTTGTTGAAAATATCAATGAAGTTGACTTTTATAATTTTATAGGTGAATATTAAAATAAATCAAAGTAGTTTCTCCAAATCCTTAGTGTATTATTACCTTGTGACTCCATCTTTTGTCTCTCTTTAACTCTTTGTAGACAGCTATGATAGCAGCAGTCAGAGAATGGAGGCCAAGAAGGAAAGTGATTGAGAGATGCCACTGCATAAGAAAGAGGAAGCCAAATTGTCCAGGACCTTGTACGTTTTTGAGTGACCTCATTATAGGAATAGCAATTAAATACATAGAATAATTTTTAGGAAGTTAAAATATGATTACCATAGTTTCAATTTCATTGCTTATAATTGGTTTGTTTAGGTTTCCTATTTCTTCTTTATTTAGCTTCAGATGATTATATAGTTCTAAGAAGTAAGAAAATTAAAAAAAAACATTAAATTTAATAATATGCAATTACCAATGATATTTTATTGTGTGGTATTAATATTTAGTATTAAAATTTTCAAATAAAGTATAAATTTATCATATTGTGGTAAGAACACTTCACATGAGATCTCCCATCTTAACAAATTTTTAAGTGCTTTATTCATCCCCTTTGAGTAACAATAGATATAGCATATTACAACAGATCTCTAGCTCTTACTTATCTTGCCTAATGAAACTTTATGCCCAAGGATTATTAACTCCCCTTTTCTTTAGCTTCCAGCCCCAGGCAACCACCATTCTTCACCTTGATTCTATAAATCTGTCTTGTTAAAGACTGAAAGGAATCCCTTTTATATACATACTACATTTTCTTTTTCCATTGGTCTGTTTTAAATGTCTTTCTGTCTATGAAATGGTAACATTTTGTTTTCTTCTGCCTCAACTGTTGTTGCCAGTTTTTTAAAGTTTTCAATGGTTTGTGCAATCCAAATTTCTGAAAAAACACTGTTCTACACAAAACCTTTGGACTCCTGAGCCTCTAAAATTCTGGTATTATTAACTTGAAGGAAAAGATGAAAGCTTGTTGTGGAAATAAACCTGTGCAAGTTTACTTTTTTTTTTTTCAGAATAGAAACAATTCTTGCATAAAATTGTTATTTTTAACTAAAGACACCACATAAAGTTATCTATCTTAAGAATTTGGACAAAATACAGAATGTTATAACCTCTTTTGGCTTACTTCAAGCTGCTATTATACTGGGTATATTATTAAGTATCCTTTACCAAGTGTGCAGATAATTATTTAAAGCTTTTACAAAGTCACAATATAAAATGCACTAGGAAAAAAAGAAACAGCATATATTTGGGGGGTTTCCAAAAACTTATTCTAGAAGCAGGAAATCTTGAGAACTGAGTGGAAGTCAGATTTTAATTTGTGTATGTTTACTGTCATATAGACACACCCTAAGTGGTAATGATTTTGTGAAATATAAACATAACAATAGAACTTATTCTCTGGCATCTACATGACAATAAATTCCCAAACTCACATGAAACTTGTTTTTATATTAACTGATAATTGTCAAATTGAGAACAAAAGCAATTAAAAAATTATGTTTGACTGGTTTTTGTTTTAATCTATAAATGTACTCTTAGAATAAGGCTTAAATATTTTTTTCATATCTTGGGAAGAAAGATTTAATTTCACAAAGTTAGAATGAGGTCTCATGCTGTTATATCTCATTATTTTTACCCAAGTTATCTGTGATATGTACTTATCTAAATGACATCAAAGATAATTACAAAAAAAACCTTACTTGTCAGAATAGGGTAAAGTGTGTCCTGATAGTTTTTTTTTTTATTTTACTTTATAGAGACAAATACAAAAATTAATATGAAATGCCTTCTGTTTTTTCTGTAAGGGCTTCTATTTATATTAAACTGTGCATTCACAGTTCCCATCAAAGATTTTCCTTGTAAACTATGTCATGACTAAAATACACACCCTCAAGTTTTAGAAGGAGGACAAATGTTTGGTGCAAAGAATTTTTTAAAAGAATAAAGATAGGTCTCATTTTCAGATATGGTAACAAAGATATAATTAGCTATATCTGCACAATAGCTAGAAACACAGAGTAAAATTTAATCTCCTAATGCATTCCTTTGCAATTTTCTTTTTATAAATAAAGTTTCAAAAGACAAAAACAATGGACTCATTGTTATATGTAACATTGACATAATGATCTACAGCTAACATTTATATGATATATCATACAATTATTATAGTGTAACAACATAAAGTAATAAAATACCTTAAACATCTTAAATTATTTAGCATTTTAGTAGTAGTAATATGTTTGATTAATGTAGTCTATTATTCCATGCATACAGATAAAAATTTTAATTGTCATGAAAAAGCCCTAGAATGCTCTACTTTTTTCAATAGACAATATAACAAAATACAACCATCAAACTTTAGGGGGAGATGAATAATTTGTTCATAACATCAGTAATGAAACTGAATTTAAATTACTTAGTTCACAGGCCAACCTCAGTGTTAAATATTCCATTTCATAAGAATATGAACTATTAGTCTATTCAAAAGTGAAACCAGAGCCTCCCTGGTGATGCAAGGGGTTAAGTCACAGCACTACGAAGCTGAGTTCGATTCCCGGCCAGGGAGCTACCCACATGGTGCATCAGACCTCTCCTGTCTTACCCACTGCTCCCCTCAGCAGTGTATTTTAGTTAATCTGCCTTTTCTGTTCCCTACTCTGTCTCTGGTGAATCCTCTCACCCCCTGGACCTCTGGCCTGTACCCCGATTCTTGTATGCAAAAATAAATAAATCTAAAAAAGAAGTTAACCCAACATTTGCCTTTTACATAGTTTTACCGTAAATAAAATATTTCAGCATATTTTAAATTTATGGATGCATATGTGCATGTTTGAAAATATCTAATATGTAAGCCTCAAATTGCATAGCATTTTAGATATCACATTTTAAAACATGCAGCTCTATAATGTCAAAGCCTTGTATAGCTATACGAAGGTGGTACCGCAACTTGTGAAAGGTCTTGGAAATTAACCGAAATAACTTCAAAGTATAATAGGGTTGTCCACAGGAAAAGGGCAGGTTCCAGCTTCCCTGCCCCACCCAAGGGAGGATGGAGCTGAGCAGGGGGAAGGCGACTGGAGAAAGATGGAAGCAGGATGAAGAGCAAGAAGGAGACCTGAAGGGGGCAGGTGGAACAGAGAGACATGTGAACAAGCTCTGCCTCCTTTTTGGTATTGAACTGGTTGAAACAAATGTGGGTGAGAGACACTTGGGGAGGTTAACGATGGCAACATTCATCTTGATTTTGATTTTGCTCTTTTATTCCCAGACTTGCCTGGCTGTTTTTGCCTCTTTCCTATAGTTCCCCACCAGAAGATGCTTTAGACATGTGGCAGGCTTTTGGGCCTTGTTTTGGGTCAACCCTGTTTGTCTGGGCATTTACCCAAAAAGGGATAGGTAAATTTGAGTGTTTCCTTTAGAAACTATATTCTTCCCTATTCTTCCTCTTTTCTGTATTGCACATCAACTGTATTAAATTTGCTTTCCATTCAAGGTCTTATGCATTAGAGTATGTTTTGTCTTGATGCAGCAGATGGCAGAACCTATTTAGAGTAGGCAGGTTTGAGGGAAGTTGGGGTGCCCCTCTCCTTGTCCTATAACATTAGGAAAATAGACATTTAAGCACTAAGATTCTATATATGGTTTATCATCTTGATATAAGATTGCTCTTGTCCTAGGATTTTCATATTCTTCCCAAACTTTGAAGCATATTCTCCATATCCAAACAATACTAAAATGCCCTTCCTGATTGTATTGATCACTTCTCAGAACATTTTGAATTATAAATGAATGAGTGATGCTGCTTGAGCACTAGAAGGCTGCTAGTGGTTAATTAAGTCTTTTGTAAAGTCAAGGAAATATGATCCATAAATAAACTTTCCATTCTTGATTATGCAGGCCTTTAAGCAACCAATCATGTTGCCTGTATATATAGCAAATTACCAGTAATTGTTAATTATCTTGGTCATGTAGGCTACATAATTCCTAATATAATATTAGAACTCAATCCCCCTATAGAAATACTAAGGGTATTTACACCAGATATTTGCTTTCCTAGTTCTGTGACTATTAAGCCTAAAATGTTTTAAAAATGAATCTTAAATTTTATTTAGGAGAGATTAGAAATGGATAGTCATGTAAAAAATTACTTATTTCATGCCAGACCACTTTCAGAGGTAGAAAATTAAACAACCTGGTTCTTTATTTCTCTTTGCAATTACTGGTTTTGTTCTAACTTAGGCTGAAGATATAAATTTAAAGAAAACATATCTCTTCTGAGGTTAGGAAAAACACTGACAATATATTTAGTTGTGTATTAAAATTGATATAAATTAAATTATGATACCACATTCAAGGGCTTATTCTGTTTAATCAGTAAACCCGCAGCCTCAGCAGCACCGGTTCCATCCCAGGCCGCCAGCGAGGGTCCCATATGGTGTGACAGACCTCTCCTGCCATGCCCTCTGCTCCCCTCATTGTATTTCGTCAGTCTGCCTGTTCTGTTGCCTGCTCTGGCTCTGGTGAATTCTCTCACCTTCTTGCGCTTCTGACTGTACCCAGTGCTTGTATAATTAAATAAATAAATCTTTAAAAAATAATAAAAAATAAAAAAGATGTTAAAAAGAGCTCCCTTTTGAATAAATAGAAACTCATGTATGTATAATCACTTGATTTATCCAATCCTGCTTCCTCTCTCCCTTCTATGGGAGTTTATAAAGTGATTCCTCTTGAATCCTTTTAGTCAGTCTCACAGGCAACTTCTCAAAAGACAAAAACAGTCATCAGTAGATATTAGCTTTTTTGAGTTTAATTAGTAAAAATGGAATAAAGGAGGAAGATGGGAGAAGAAAA
Organism: Talpa europaea; assembly: GCF_964194135.1. Lineage (NCBI taxonomy): Eukaryota > Metazoa > Chordata > Mammalia > Eulipotyphla > Talpidae > Talpa > Talpa europaea. Next base: position 14,343,552 of record NC_140074.1, read on the forward strand.
AGGGAATAAAGTGTTTATTTTAGTTCTAGGGACTCTAGAAAGAATAACTTTGCTTTTGAATTATATAGTACCACAGATTTGTTCCCCTCCTTGTAAATCAATTTCTTTTCCTTCTAGCTTTTCTGAAAAGAAGACTATTCATTTTTTCCTTTTCTGTGTCATTATCTATTCTGAGCTATGACAGCTCCATGTTAGTCTTCAGTCATTTATTTACTTAGTTGTGTGGGCTTTTCACTCTTGGAATCCTCTTCAATTGATTAGATGAATAAATAACTCATGATAATGAATTAGCAATTTGTATCATGCAACTTATCTCCATTTATCTTTTTTTAAAAAACACTTTAATAGGTACAATTGATATGTAATGAGTTGTACACATTTAATGTATACAACTTAATGAGACTGGTGATAAGTTGACACCAGAAAAACATCACCATTATCAAGACCATAAAGTATTCATCACTTTCCAAAGTTTCCTCCCACTCCCTTTATTATTATGATCATGTTATTTTGTTTTGTTTTGTTTTAAAAGATTTATTCTTATTTATGCATACACTACTGAAATGTAGGCCAGAGGTGCAGGGGGTGAGAGGATTCACCAGAGACAGAGTAGGGAGCAGAACAGGTGGATCCACTGAAATACACTGCTGAGGGAAGCAGCAGGTGAGACAGGAGATGTCTGCTGAGCTATATGGGTTAGTTCCCCAGCCAGGGATCAAACTCAGGCCTCAAAGGTAATAGCATGATGGCCCTGTGACTTAGCCCTTATGCCACGGGAGTGCCCCCTTCATGTTTTTTGTGGTAAAAAAAAATCAGCAAAAGATTTACTCTTGAAGCAACTTTTGAGTATTCAGTAGAGTATCATTGGCTGAAGGCACTATGAAGCATTAGCAGATTCAGAATTTATTTTTCTTCTGTCACTCAAACTTTGTACCCTTTGACCATCATCTCTTCTTACCCCACCCCATAGTTCCCTGGGAACTATGATTTCACTATTTCTATGAATTTGTCTATTTTAGATTCCAAATATAAGTGACTTCCTTCACTTAGTCTATTATTCTCCAGGTCCATTTATGTAAATGACAGAATTTCCTTTTTTTTTTAAACATTGAATACCTATCTATGTTTGCTTTATCCATTCATCTGTTAACACTTAGGTTGTTTCCATATTGTCCATATCTTAGTTATTGTGAATATTGTGAATATTTTTTCTGTGATTCAATCTCCCTATTAATTATTAATCTGATCTAATTTTTTATTTCCTCATTATTCAGTCTTATTTGATATGAAGTAATAAGGGGTAGGTCTGCACCCTGGGTCCATGGGGGTAGCCTGGAGTATAGGTCCATGGAGTTGCTTCTGGAGCTTATGTGTGCAGGGTAAACACACAGCCTGAGCCCACAGAGGCAGGCCTGAAACATGCATCCACAGGAGTCAGCCTGGGTTTGAAGACAATGGGGCAGGCCTGATGCTTGAGTCCACAAAGAACTTGTATATATATATATTTAAAGATTTATTTTATTTATACAAGAGCTAGGGTACAGGCCAGAGGAGCAGGAGGGTGAGAGGATTCACCAGAGACAGAGTGGGGAGCAGAACAGGCAGACGGACCGAAAGCACTGCTGAGGGGAGCAGCAAGCGAGACAGGAGAAGTCTGCTGCGCCATGTGGGAATCTCCCTGGCCGCCGGGAATCAAACCCAAGCTGCAGAGACTGCAGACACCTTCACAGTGCTGCGCTCAACCCACTGCACCACCGGGGAGTCCTGGAGAACTTGTATATTAACCTCAATCTCCTTCCCCCACTTGGAGGGCATTTATCACTCTGGATGCTGCACTACAAGGCCGTGAGGGAGGGATGCTGCTTCTGATGTGAATTTTCCCTTCTATCCCACTTCAATTGTCAGTTATTTCACCTCGGTGGTGTCATCTTCCACAAGGAATCAGGACTTTCATGGATGGTTGCTTAATACAGTCATGTTTCTATGAGGGGCCAAGGACTAGACATTCTTAGTCAATCATTTTGCTGACATCACTGTGTGACACAGTTTCTTACCTAGAGTTCCTTTTCAAAAGCAACTGAATTATTTCTGCACAAATTGCATATAGGATTTTTTTGGGGGGGCATGCAACTGTTTCCCTATACATAGTTTCCTACAGCAAATCTTATAGAGTTCCATGTTTGATCTTGTTCTTTTATATTATAGTAGATAATTACACTATGACTTTTAAATTGAAATTTAATGACATGAAAATAGTTAAAATTGAGGACCTCCCCGATGGCGCAGCTGGTTGAGCGTTGCGCTGTGAAGCAGTCCACTGCCTCTATGCAGCGCAGGTTCAATTCCCGGCCAGCCAGGGAGATCCCCACATGGTGCAACAGACCTCTCCTGTCTTGCCCCACTGCTCCCCTCAGCAGTGTACTTCAGTCCTTCTGCCTGTTCTGCTCCCTGCTCTGTCTCTGGTGAATCCTCTCACCCTCCTGCACCTCTGGCCTATACCTCAGCTCTCGTACAAAAATAAATGAATCTTAAAAAAAAAAAATAGTTAAAATTGAGTACTTAAAACATGGCAAAGTTTGTGCTAAATTTTCATTATTGACATTCTCTAAACAAATAATTAATCACTTACTGAAGAGAGTAGAGACTTTCTTGTGGGTGACAAATAAAAATCTTTACAATTAAATAACTTACCCCAGAACACAATATAATTTGAGGGGCAGATTTCCAGATCCACTTGAAACATAACAGTAGACAACACTATAAAAAAAAATACCAAATGATGCCTTTGCACTTTATTACAAACTGTACATTCTGTAACTTTGCAATCTACTGTCATCAATACTATTTGAAAGATATGAAGACTGAGGTTCTTCGCAATACTTGAGCTGTCCAGGTAGTGCAGTTGGTAAATGGTACAGGAAAAAAAAATACCAAATGATTACCTGTGATTCAGAATAAAACAGACCAGGGTAGGCGAAGTAACACTGTTCAGTAATATTGACATTATTAAATACTGACATCAAGAAAGCAAATAGATATACCTGTATTAAGGGGCAGGAGGACAGTATTAAGTGGCAGATCTGCATACAGTAACATATACTAATTAAAATGGTTTACTATTTTCTCAGTTATACTTATTTTTTTTTACATTGGAGATAATTTTCCAACAAAGATTATTGGATGGCAACTATTGTTATGATCAATACCAATAATAAAAAAAATAAATTGATAACATTTTTGGTTGAGAAATCATGTTCATTTGGATTGAAATGAACACTTTAAGTATAAAAAGAAACTCTGCATCATTGAATCATCTATCAGCAGCATCTGAATCAGTGCCTGAGGCCGCCATTTGCACCCTTGAGAAGACCATGACAAGTAAACCTAATTATATCCATAATTCATTCAAAACCCTTCCTTTTGCACCTTCTGAATAAAAATACTGCATAAATATTTTAATCTCCAAGAAATACTTTAAGGTAGCTATTAATGTCCTATTTTAATAAACAAAGATTTAAAGATGTTCAGCAAAACACCGATGGTCATACAGTTGCTAAGAGGCTGATTTGGTTTCACACTCAGGTTCGTCTGGTTGCAAAACCTGTGCTTTATTTCTTAATAAGGCAGATTTCACACAGTCGGGCAAAAACAACCCCCCCCCAAATGCGGTCCTTTTCTTCCTCCTATTCTTCCTAACGGCAACCTATGGGAAAAATCTCATGGATCATAGACTTGAGCAGAATGTCACATTGTCTGGCAGCACATCAGTTTAAAAGGTCAATCAGCAACGCAGTAAAGCATCCTAATCATCCATGGAAAATAAATTGCTCGTATTTCCACTTACTAAACAAAGTGAAGGGTAACTTATTAAGTTCATATTTTGGATAAATATTCTCAAGACCAAAAAATGCCTATTGTTGTAAATCATAGCCGTCTGACCAATTATCACATGTTACAACGATGTTTTGCATTATCCTAACCAGGAATGAGAGTTGAAAGTATGAGAGAAAAGCACATAAATATGAATTAATTGTAAAAAATACAGAGTAATCAAAATGAGGAGATGGGGATACAAATAAGTTATATGAAAAAGAAATAACTGGGAATACAGACTCTGCCACAAAAACCCGAAGGAATGAGTCAGTTGGCAGAAGTTAAAAACAATCAATAATCACCAAGATGCAAGGGAGACAGACTAGGAGGAAATGGAGGGAGAACATTTAGAATGGATTCTCAGGAAAGATTTCTATGACTATTAAAACTGAGTTTTTAGAACGATCTATCTACCACAGGAAGCTGTGAGCCTGCCATCATGCAGGACGCACAGGATTAGACTCTCAGAACCACTAAACGCAAGTGTTAGCAGACACATTAGTGGAAAATGAGAGGAGCCTTTCTATTGTTAACTCCTTTCAGGGCAATTTAGAGGAAGTCTTTGTCCTTGAAAAAAAATTTCAGAAGTTTGTTGAGATGCAGATTTTCATCCATTTACTGTGTATGCTCCTTTTGTCCTCCAGGCAATGCTTCTGCTAGATTTGCTCAACTAAAAATAAGAGTCACGTGTGTTGAACTTGTGATTGTGGCCAAGATTTTTTTTTAACATACTCACTGTGGATAAATTAGAATATATCACATCAAACTAAATTCACCAATAGCCTAACCATCTAGTGATAAACATGCTAACAACTCCATGAACAAGCTGCTAAATATTTCACACGTGTGTTCATTTACATAGATTTGTCTTTATGTTAAAAGAGCATAATTGAAATCAAGACAAAAACCACCATTGTCACCTCCGCACGGGTCTCACCCACATCTGTGTCAACCAGTCCACGACCAAAAGGTAAGCGCAGTTTCTTTATGTGTCTCTCGGCTCCATGTGCTCCCTCCAGGTCTCCCTGTGGCTCTCCATCCTACTTCCTTTCTTCCTCAGTCTCCTCTGCAGCCTCTCCTCTCTTTGCTCAGCTCCACCTGCCTTTTGGGTAGAACAGGGAACCTAGAACCTCCCCCTTTCCTGGGGACCACCCTGTTACAATTATAAGGGTTATAATTTTTGGACTCTTCTGCAGCTTGCATACTAATTAAATATACTGTAGTCATCCCCATGTAATTAGTTTTCTAAGCATTTGTAGGGTAAGGAAAAATGTCAGGCTTTTCTGCCCTCCCGCCATCAGGATAGATGATGGAACCCTGCAGTCCTGAATGCATGCCTGATGGTGGGCACCTGGAGTAGGGTGTGGGCATAGGTAGATGGGATTCACCTGTGCTAAGACTGGGCTTTTTAAGGTGGCATTACAGGGACACCAGTAGAAGCCAAGAACGAATGGGGGCCAAAAGAAGAAGAGAAGCAGAGAGAAGGCCAGAGAGCCCAGATAGAGTGAAGACTTGTTGGGGGCTGGGAGGACGGCCAGCCTCCTGGCCCCCCAGCACCCCTGCCTGCCATGTACCCGCTAAATCCCAATAAAAGCTTGAAAAGCCACTGAGGTCTCCACTGAGGTCTCCAACTTTACCCCGTCTGCATGGGATCATAGAAAACCTTCTCCTGTGGTCTTCCTGCCTCTACAGCATTACACTACAGATTGCATCTATAGTACTGATCTGTAACTATTTTAGTGACTGAAAACAAAGTTTTACTTTCTTACTATTTTATATAATACTACAATGACTAAATTTGTACATACTTTTTTGGCACTGCTTTAAGAGAAATTCTTATATTGAAGGATCAAACAATTTACACATTCTATTTGAGTACCCTCCAGAAGGAATCTTTCTGTAGAGAGAGGAAGTAGGTTTGGGAGTCAAGGTGCCTGTGTGAAGACCACCAGTTGATTAAATGTGACTCAGCTTCCTCATTTGTACAATGAAATTCACAAAACTATTTATATGTGTAAATATCATCATGAAAAATTAATAGAATGCAAAATATTCAGATTGGTACCCGTCAGAGAGGAAATTCTCTTTTATTTTTATTTTTTATCATTATTTCCAATTATTATTCCATCAGAAGATTTTTTCCTGGAGCCACCCTGGTGACCTGGGACTTAAGTCTCAGTACCATCACCACTATGGCCTGAGCTGACCCACATGGCACAACAGATTTCTCCTGTCTGGCCTGTGGCTCCCCTTAGCAGTGAATTTCACATTTCAGTCAAACTGCCTATTCTGTTCCCCACTCTCTCTGTCTCTGGGGAATCCTTTTACTGCCCCCCACCCCAATAACTCTGGCCTACACTCCAGTTCGTCTAAGCAAATAAAAATACAATCATTGTCTTTAAAAAAAAAAAAAGTCATTTTCCTTCTCCCAAGCTTACAATATTACATTTTTTGATAAATTGTATAAATAATGTGATCTTATTTTTGTTTTAATGTTCTTTTCTTTGATTAATAGTAGGTACTATTGATTAACAGTGGCCATTTTTGTTTTTTCCTTTGTTCCTTGCCTGGTCATAGTACTTTTGGCTTATTCTGCTGTTACAGTCTTGTCTTTACTTACTGATCTATTGATATATAAAAGTTGCTTCTTAAAAAAATAAATAAATAAAAGTTGCTTCTTTCCTATCTCTTCTATTTTTTTTTTAAGATTTATTTATTTATTTATACAAGCACTGGGTACAGTCAGAAGCACAGGAGGGTGAGAAAATTCACCAGAGCCAGAGCGGGGAGCAGAACAGGCAGACTGATGAAATTCACTGCTGAGGGGAGCAGCGGGCGACAGGAGAGGTCTGCACACCATGTGGGACCCTCGCCAGTGGCCAGGGATCGAATTGATGCTGGTGCTGCAGAGGCTGTGGGCAGCTTCGCAGCCCAGCTCTCAACCGCTGTGCCACCTGGGAGACCCTCTCTTCCAAATTTTTAAGCTAATTGTATACAGTATCAATTTCTAAAACAAAAGCAACCATGCATTTCTTCCCACATTTTTCCAGAGTACTATTGCTAGATTATGGATCCAGCCATACATACACTTTTATGTTTTTTATACATCATTCCCCAAAGAAGTGTTTTTCAATCTCTTTAATTCTCATTTGAATTCATATGTCTTACAGTTTTTTGATTTACAAAGTTTTTAAATAAGTTCTTTATATTGCTTTTACCTCAGCCTAACTCCAAAATGTTAATATTTTTGTCTTTTTTAAAAAGGCAGTTCTCTACCATCCATATAAAAAGCTTTTGTTATTCACACTCATCTGGGCCCCTTAGTCTTTACTTCTCTGGGGTAAGTAATCTCAAATGTCTTACTTTTTCCTCACTAGGCAGATTTTCTAAATATTCAATGACACATAATGTAGCATATAATTAAGGACATAATCTTGAGAATCAGACATGTACTCAAAATATGACTCAGCTCAGTGAATTTGGACAAGTCAGTATCTCCGAGCCTCATTTTTCTTACATGTAGTATGGAAATAATAATATCCATCTCAAAGGAGCAGTATGAAGGTTAAATGAAATAAAGCATTTGGCAGTTTGGGTGCTTAATAAATGACAGTTATATTTTTTATACTTAATTATATCATTGTTCTCCAATGAACCTTCATCAAGTTATATAATCACATAAATTATTCCTATCTTAGTGAATATCAATAGCTGTCATTCATTTCATTTTTCATGCTAGAATTATTGGAGCCATTTTCAGATCACTCTTCTTTAACATTCACTATATATAATTTATTATAAATCTTGTCAAGATAGCACCTAAATTTACTTCACATCCATCCAATGTGCTCCAATCCCAAAGCCAGTACACCCATCCAAGGCTCTCATCATCACGTTTCTGGTCTTCTATGAGGATCAACACAGTTAAAGTCAATCTTTTAACTGATGTCCAAAAACCATTTCCCCATCATAAACCTATCTCTGGGACTGGTCAGCTGCAATCCTTTCCTATTCATAAAAGAAAAGTTAAAATTAGTGAGTAAGGAATTTCAGATATTTAACAGCAACCTCATCCATCCATGCAGTCTCATCCTTAGCTTATTTTCCTGCATCAGTGACACTTTTAAATTAATTTGCACCCTAATCACAAACTCTTTTGCTCTCTTTCTTTTTTTTTAAGATTCATTTATTTATGTACACGAGAACTGGGATACACGGCAGAGGTGCGGATTCACCGGAGACAAAGTGGGGAACAGAACAGGCCGACTGACTGAAATACACTGCTGAGGGGAACAGCGGTTTGTCTCACCATGTGGGTTGCTCCCTGGCCAGCTAGGGATCAACCTTGTGTTGGACAGCCTTGGGATAGCTTCACAGTGCTGTTCTTAACCCCTTGTGCCACCAGGGAGGCACTCTTTTGCTCTTTCCAGAATATTTTGTGAGCTCTACTACACTAGGCCTTTGCTTAAAAAAATCCTGCCTAAATAACAATTTATTAATTCATTCAAAATTAATGGTTGGGCCTCCCCGGTGGCACAGCGGTTGAGCGCTGGGTTGCGAAGCTGCCCGCGGCCTCTGTGGTGCCGGTTCGATCCCCAGCTGCTCCCCGGCCACCAGAGGAGGGTCCCACATGGCGCGCAGACCTCTCCTGCCGCCCGCTGCGCCCCTCAGCAGTGTACTTCGGTCCTTCTGCCTGCTCTGCTCCCCGCTCTGGCTCTGGTGAATTCTCTCACTCCCCTGAGCTTCTGACTGTACCCGGTGCATGCATAAACAAACAAACAAACAAACAAATAAATAAATAACATGCCTCTATTAAAAAAAAATAATGGAAATGAAATTAACATTTACTGAGCTTTAAATAAATGCCAAGCATACTTAGAAGTTAAAATAATCCCATGAAATAACTATTATTTGTGCCATTTGTGATGGAAAAAATTAAGTGTTTTGCCCAACTTCATACAAATAAATAGCAGAGATCTATATTCTTTCTATTTTTCCAAAATATTTAATAGGTACATGCTCTGTGTCCACTAATGGAATATTAGAGTCATAAGATGAACTGAAAGCATATTTTTTACTCAAGGAAATCAGTCTATTGGAATGATAGCTAGGCAATATCTTATTCATTAAGACATCCATGTTTCCACATGGACCGTAAGAGGGATAGCCATATTCTGCAGTTTAGTAATCCATGGCTGCTTCATATATTACCACGACTTCTCTCTTCACAGTTCCTTGTCTGGTTGAGACACTTTCAGAATTTATAAGGACCTTAATTTACATACTGAAGTAACATCCATACTGCCTTAAACAGCTTAAGAAAAGGCTTGAAAAAAAAAATCAAGAATTGAAATTAATGGCCAAGTAAGTTTTCAGAATTGCTCTTACTTACTTTTATGTATTTATATGTCATCATGAAGAATGATTATTTTCTGCTCTGTCCACTGGTAATTTGACATAAATGAAAAACAGACTATTGAAGTAGGAGGAAGACCAGAGATGTGAATTTAAGTGCTGAGTCTTGCTTTTCTATCAAACTGCATTGTGTACCTTGTCCTAAAGTCACATAGCAAGTGTCAGTAGTAGATGACAGATAGCCAGATGGACAGATAAATATATTTTTTTTAATTTTCAAGATTGAAAAATAAAATGTTTTAAAAATTCCCAAGCCCTTGAATTAGCATGATTGCATTTTGAGTGACTGCTTCTACTAAGGCTCTGAAATCTAAAATTCAGAGCCTTGCAAATGATCTTGCCATCAACGGTTGGAAACCACTAGCATAGCTGAAGGAACGCTAGCCTAGAAAACAGAAGAATTAATTTCACTAGCTCTATGACATACTGCATCATTTCAGCATTATCATGGGCTTTCTCATCTTAAAAGAAAATACTAAAAACTTGCTCTTATCACAAAACTATTACAATAAAATAAAGTATATGAAAAGTTTAAAAATCAAGGAAGCATTATCAAAATTTCAGTTATAATAGTGTTACAGGGCAACCCCAATGTGAAATAGGTTGGCCTGATTGTGGTTCCTAGCCCTTGAGCTTAAAGGAGACTTTATTCAACTGCAGGCACACGCAAAAAGGTTAATAAAGGGTTTATTTACAAAAAGGAAAATGAAGAAATGAATAACTCAGGGAGAAAGAAAGAGATACATTGGTGAATGTGTCCTACCAGTTTTGCTGAGCTGGAACCCAAATAGTACTATGAAAGCTGGTGTAAAACCAAGCACGCCCAAGTTCCAAGGTCTGGTAATATACCAAGCCTGGTACTTAAATCCACCCTCAGTTCCCAGTAATCCCTTTCAGTAGTGATGGCATTATGGGATTTCTTGCCCTCTGTGTTTTGGATTTCTTTGGTTGGGATGGGAGTCATAAAGCCGGTTTGTGGAGTTTGTTTAGGACATTCTTTCCCCCAACAATTGTACTACTTTTGTAAGCAGAGTTCTTCAAATTATATTTAAAATTAGCATGAGAAATCAAAACTGTGCCACTCCTCTATCATTCTACAAATTAGAACACTAAGCATAGACTAGCTAAGTAACTTCTGCTGTCATGCATTGACTAAAAAAGTCAAATAAGCACATCTTCTATTTCATTATAAGCAATGTCAACTTTTTAGTCCAACCATTATTACTAATATTTTCACCTTATTAAAGGAAAACAGAGTCAGACCTCTCCTGTCTCGCCTGCTGCTCCCCTCAGCAATGTATTTCAGTCAGTCTGCTGTTCTGTTCCCCGCTCTGTCTCTGGTGAATCCTCTCACCCTCCCGCACTTCTGGCCTATACCTGGTTCTTGTATGCATGAATAAATAAATTTAAAAAAAAAGAAAAATAGAATGTTGACTACAAACAGATGTGTATAATCATATTCTGTTATAGGTGTACATTTTATAAAATATATTTAATAAATTGTAGATACACTATCTACATATCAGAATTTCTGTTGCCAAACAGAATACATTGATCAAAAACACATTAGAAAAGTAAATTGATTTGTAGAGATGAAGATACATATTTAGGTATCCAGGCAAAGAAACATAGCTAGATCAATTGCCTTTTTCATACTAAGAAGCACAGAGAGATTAAGTACTTTTACTAAAATGAAACACACAGATAATAAATGACAGTCAGAACTTTAGCCTGAATTTTACTAGCTCCAAGGACCTTCTTTCAATCTCTGTAATACATTGCACTATACTTTAATACTATGCATTATTCTCTTTATAATATTAAATGATTACAGTTAATTGACAAGCAGATTAAAAAACATTCTATTGGAGCTTAAGTGAAAAATATATTTATAACTTTGTAATAGAGCAAAGAATAAAAGGACACCCAGGTGAGAGAAATTTTCAGGGGCAAAGGCCAGATACCTGATAAATCAAAACATTATGAGAGGTAGAAATATAAGTGAGGGTACACTGGTGATCAGAGATTGGAGAGTGAAGAAATAACAAAGCAGTAAAGAATAATCAGAGAAGGATTCAGAAACATAAGAAACTTCAGAGAGGTCAGGGTTTTTATTGTTATAAAATCTGGGAAGACACAACATCTTAACAATACTGAGCTTCAGTCCATAGCCATGATCAACTCTAAATTACTTCTGCTTTTTAAATCTCTCTTACTAGAGGTCATATATAGTTTTCAATATAGAAAACTTTCATGTCGTTTTAGGAATATCTTCCTAATAAGTATTTTAGGTGTTTCCATGCTCTTCTATTTTTATTCATTAGAATAAAAATAACTTTTTGTATTGATGTTACTAAATTATCCTATTATCTAGATTTGCAACTTTGAAATGTAATTTTCTGCAGTGAATTTTTTTAAATATTTTTAAATAATTTTATATTTTTTAAATAATTTTAAATAATTAGGATGCACCCTGTTGCATCCTAATATTTCTCACTCTGACAGTCTAGTTATTTTAAGACATCTTTGATGGCAAAAACCTTTATTCAAAGGAAATTTTAATTACTAGCCAAAGAAATGTATCAGATAAATGAGAGTTTCTCTAAGAGAAGCTGGTGTGAGGAGTCTGTTTAGGATGGGGGAAGCAAAACCTGCCTTCTTATAGCACCACAGACACAGCCAGAAAACTAAGGCGGTTCTTGGGGTCCTATATGTATACTAAGAATTTGAGGTTCAGGAGATTGTCAAATTTCTATTTCTTAAAAAAAATCATTAAAGGTAATACGATGTGAACAGAGATCGAAAAGCATAACTCTGCATATTTGGAAAATATCTATATGGAAAGTGGGGAGATTTTTTGAATATTACAAAGTCAATCACCCCAAAAGAACCCAAATCTCATGTTAAATGTATGAAAAAGCAAAGGAAATAAGGAAACACACACACACTATTCCTGGAAAGGAAAAGTTGCAGTAGCTTTTGAGTTAAACAGTAAAACTGTGAATCCCTTTTCAAACCGATATTAATGTGTGACCTTGGTCAGGCTCCTTAAAGTCTCTAACCATCAATTGTTTCATCTATAAAATAAGGTTATGTAAGTAAAACACCACTCTATTCATATACTGAACTCATTGTACTTACTGAATTCAGGAAGCTCTTAATTACAGTTTTCTTAAAAAGAAAAGGTTTCTTTCCCCTGACTCAGCATCGTTCTATATCAGGCTACCTTTTCCAAAACTGTAGCTGTATAAACTAAATGGTAATGGTGACCTTGTGCACATTTGATTTTTAAAAATTATGGCATAATAGCAAAAGCATTCATGCCATAAAAAAAAAATCAATTGCAGGTAGATTAAAAACCTAAATGTGAAAGGCAAACCATAAAGCTTTTAGAAGGTAATATGGAAGAATATATTAATATCCTTGGTAGGAAAAAAGATTTGTTAAACAAAGCACATAAAAGAGAATCCATGAAGAAAAAGGTACATCAATTCAACTATATTAAGATTAGTGTTATAATTCTGTCTCCTTTGAAAGTCACCATTAAGAAAAAAGTGAAGAATAATTTTAAAATATTTAAAACAGTTATAACTAATAAAAAGCTTTAGCCAGATTATTTATGATAAGACAGAACACGCCTAAAAAGTTAAGTAATTCAATAGAAACAGACTTAAAACTGGCATTTTAAAAAAGAAGAACCTAAATTACTAATCACCATATATGAGTATCAAATATCAGAAATCAGGAAAATACTAAATAATGCCATTTTGTTACTAATAAAAGATGTTAACAAGGCTACAGAGCTATAACAATTATCACATATGACTGAAAGTGTTATAAACTTATGCAAACTCTTTCATATACAATATACCATAATTTAGAAAGATCAAAGATGTATTCCCTCGATTCAGAAATGTCACCCCTGCACACAGTCCATAGAGATAAAAATACTTGTTTGCACTAGATTCAAGAATATTTAGAACACAGTAATTTATAATTGTCAAATACTGGTAATGATCCCAATGCCCAACAACAATAGAATGGGACCTTGAAAGCAGATTTTAGATCTGAGCAGATTTTAGATCTGAGACTCTCAGGAGGAGAGAAACAGGGTGAGGGAGAGGAAAAGATTGGAGAGGGCTGGGTGGGGGTTGGAGAGGAAGACAGGGTCCAGTGTGGGGGAAGGAATGTGGGAATTTCAATTGTGGGAAAATCAGGCTGTATCTGAAGGGAGAAATCCTATATCATGAAAATATAAATAAGGATGTTTAAATAAAAATTAATAATAGTTTAAAAAATGGAAAATAGATTTTGAGTATGTAAGTGAAGCAGATCACAGACACAGCACTAGTAATGTATTTAAGACATCTTTTTGAACCAGAGAAAAAGCAAGTAACAAAAGATAAAACCATAGTTTTTATATAACGTTCTTAAAAAAGACAAAATTATATTTAAAGTATATATGCATGAGTGGGAAATTAAAAAAAAAAATCTCAAGAACGTCATTATAAATGAGTTACGAGGGATCTGTGATTTGTAAGGTATAGCGGTCAGGGTTCAAAACAACTGGTAAGAGAGGAGTTATATTTGTGTTACAGGGCAGGGAGAGGGGCATTCCCAAACCTGCCTGCTCTAAATAGGTTCTGCCCTCCACCACATCAAGACAAAACATAGACCTTTCATGAAAAGGAGATGTAATACAATTAGTGTGCAATACAGAAGAGACAAAGAATACAGTTTCGAAATCAAGCACCCAAAGTTACCCGTCCCCTCATGGGTAAAAGTCCATCCAAATGGGATTGGCCCAGAGCAAGGCCCCAAATCCTGCCACAAGTTTAAAACACTTTCCATTGGGGACCCACAGAAAAGGGTCAGAAACAGTCAGACAAGTCTGGGAGGAAAAGAATAAAATCAAAATCAAGATAAAAGCTGCCATTTTAACCTCCCGATGTGTCTCTCACCCACATCTGTGTCACCAAGTCCACGACCAAAAGGCAAGTGCAGTTTCTTGACATGTTTCTCTTCTCCACATACCTCCTCCAGGTCTCCTTCTTGCTCTCCACCCTGCTTCCTTCCTTCAGTCTCCTCTCTAGCTTCTCCCTGCTCAGCTCCACCCTCCTTTGGGTGGGACAGGGAACCCTTTTTCCTGGGCACTACCCTATTACATTTGTATATTGCAAATATTCAAATAGAATTCAAGAAACATTTAATGGCTGAGGGAGAACTACAAAGAAGGGAAAATTTGGAAGTGGGTGTCCTCCCAAAGATTAGGGTACTGACCGTACTGAAGAAAGCTTAGTTGAAGTCCACAGCACGGAAAAGTTCACTGAGTTGTCCAGACCAAAGTGGGTTCACAATCAGAAACAGTCTCTGGGTACAGGAGAACCAAGGTTTATGTGTCGACACTGAGGTGTTAGAATATCACCACACTGAGAATCCAGCATTTAGCAAAGCAGCACACTTTACACCACACAATCAGAAAAAGTCCAAAGCTGCTCATTCAGTAGGAGAAACCCCTTCCTCTGTAAAGTCCCTTTAGCTCCCTCTACAGACAATTCTTTTAATATCGTGTTGGCAGAAAAGAAACTGCTTAAAGCCACTTATTACAGAGCTGACTCCAGGGGAAAAAAAAAAAAAAAAGGAATGTTAAGGTGAGAAACAATCAGTTGAAAATTGCCACAGGTGGGATACAGAGATTTCTGTGATACCAGTAGTGTTCAAATTATGGAGGACAAGAATAGAAAGACTGGAAAAAAGGTGTCCCAAGGCCAGAACCTGACTCACACTAGGAGGCGGGGGTAGAGGGAAATATTGTGACCATTAACCCAGCTGTTGAAATCAAGACCCTTAGGGCCAGTGCCTTATCACAAGGCATGAGACCCAAGCAGGATCAGACTGCTCTAGGGAGTGGAGCACAGACTTGAGGGTAAAGATATGGAAATTGGGCCCACCTGGATTCTCTCATCCCTTCCTGGTTTTGCATAATTGTCCAAAATTGGCAAAAATCTAACAATCTGACCACTCGCAAAGATGAGTCCCTTCCATGCAAAAGAAGAAGATAAAAACTCACATTGTCCCCAGCTTTTTCTGCCTGCTTGTGTCTATGCAAGTGTCTTTTACTATCCTATCCCTTTTCTAATAAACCTGCTCTTTACATATAACTACCATCTCTGTCTCATGGAGAAAATACCATGTGCTGCCGAAATGGGAGCTCTGGTGAAACCTTTCCCAGCATGAATCCAAGGACCCCACATTCCACCAAAAACTCCAGCACTAACACTTAACTTTTAGGAAGTTACACAAGTGTTCTTATCACAACCATGGTAAAGTGCACAAGTACCATGCTTGTTTCTGTTTATTTCACAGCATGTAGATTTTAAAAAGCAAATATTAACATGATTAACATTTATTCAACCTGAGTTGCACTAATCTTCCTGCTGCTAACTAGCCATAAAAATATTTACTGAGTTAATTAATTTATACTCATATATGATGGATCATCCTTAAAATGAAGATGGTAATACTGCTATATCCAGTGACCTCCTCCTTCTTTTTATGAAAATGAAAAGAAGGAAAAAAATAAGGTAATAAGCACAAAAGTGTTTTAAAGGGCAAGTTAAAATGTATAATTAGATAATGGGAATTATTCATTTGCCAATAATTTGGAAAATTTCAGATTTGGAAAAGTGTATTAGGGTTTCCTTAGAAACACAATCAAGAAGAGAATAATCGAATCACCATTAAGAAGTCTGGGAAAAGTCCCACAATCTGCTTTCTTCAACCTGTACACTCAGGAAAGATGGCAGTGTAGTTCCAGATCAAGTTTGAAGGTCTGAGAACGGGCAGCCAAAGAACAATGTCCCAGCTCAAAGGTCAGGTAGAGAGAATACATTCACCCTTCCTCTACCTTTTTGTTCTATTCAGACCTTCAACAGCCTGTGCCCACCTATCTTAATGACGAAAACCTTTATTCAATTCACAAATTAAAATGCTAATCTCTCCAGAAACACCCTCACAGACCCATCCTGAGATGATGCTTATCCAAATGTCTGAACACCCCATTAGACTGCCAAGTTGATACATAAAATTAACCATTGTAAAAAAAAAAACTCAAATTTATTTTTAAAGTGATATTAGTGCCAAAATCCACCAAGAGCTATAAAGTCTGCGGAATCAAGAAGCTCATAAGCAATTATTTTATCAAAAACAGAAGATTTCTCCTCTTATTTTCTGAAGCATACATTTTTCACTGAGAGTAACTTAGAAATAACCTATTCCAATCAGGAATGAGGAAATATTGATGGCAGAAATGTTAATGTTCCAGTTAGTCAACTCCAGAATTAGAATCCAAGTCTCTTGATTGATATACAATTCAAATTCAGCCTGAATACTACACTAAGGATCTTAACAAGTCCCCTAAGGGTGCAGATAATCTGTGAGTATGAATGGATGCAGCAGTTATCTACTTCATTTTTTGGTCATTTGATTTCTTCTCTTTTGAGTGGGTTTGAAGCTGAGATTTATTACCAATTGGTAGCCTCTGGCAGTGTGAGAGGAAGATGAGCTTGCCATCATGGAATAAAAAATGAGAAGTGTGATAAGACTCAATGAAGTGAAATAAAATCTCCATGCAATGCCCAAATAAAACTGTCAGTGTTTCGGCTCTGCAGTCCATTGGGCTGTGCTTAAACAGGAGCAAACAGGATCAGTGCAGTGCTGAGTGACTATGCTATCATTAACATTCCGAAATCAAACATGTTTATGAGTTGATGTAAAGAATGAAAGTTGTGTGCATTTCATAATATTTGGTGTTGGTTATAATCAACTTAGAGCAAATATTTGAAGCAAATTTTGCATCTCTTATATTCATAATTATATCACAAATTGTGAAACAATTCTAATAGTTTAGCAAAAATGCACTCACTGACATTAATTACTATATTCCCATTGAAAATTAAATGTAGGCTACTTGAAGGACTCGGCAGAAAAAAGTCTTACTTAAAATCAGAAACCCTGAGTCGTCTATTAAGATTTGACTTGTTTAAGAGTCGCAATAGCTCTGACATCCTTTATTACCTGTGGAATGTAAAATGCAGCAGTTCAGCAGCTGGATGACAGTGATAAAGTGCAAACTAATGGTGTTTACCCTCTGCACTAACCCTGATGTACCTGGCCTTTTCAAAACAGGAAGGCTAATGTCTAACAAGTCATGTAAAAGTCAGAGTGAATGAACCTTAAAGTAAATGTAACATAACCTCCTTTGCATTTCAGTTTTCTTTGAAATATCATCACTTTAAGTTCAGTGTCAAAGCCAAAAGGCAATGATCCTGGGTAAGTTTTGAAGTGTGTGTTAACTTAACCAGAAAACAATCTACTAAAAAGAAGGCTGAATCACTTGCTGTTACTTGATAGCTTTAGTATTCAGTTTTTGCTTTGATAATCAAGGTTCTGGTATTAGATTTGAGATACTTTGCCCAAAATTAGAATGAAATCATTTTTAACCAACAGCTAAAATAGCAGTTTATGGAAGTATAGGTTAGTTCCATTATAAAAAAATACTGGAAATAAGAGACTTACTTTATGAATGCTAATATGTACAAATGTTTATGCATATTTTATATACAAAATGAATACATGTAAACTTGCTATGTAGACATATTTACTTTCTTCTCATTTTACTGATATATTCAGATGAGTTAAAGAAATTGTTCAAAGTCATAAATTCACTAAGTGGCAAATTATGCTAAAACCTCAGATTTGTTTTTGATTTGTTTTAGTTTTACATATATAGCAACTTTTGGTGGAAATGAGAAATTCTATTATTCACTATATTTAAAGCAGTAAAAAATATTCAGAGTATATATGTTTGTTTGGTTAGTTTAGCCTATATGCATCTCCATCTGCATTAGAATACTGGGTTTACCTCACATGCCTAAGATTGAAAAGGGGGCAAGGAGAGAGATGGAATCAGAAGTGACATACAGAGAAGGAAGGGTGATTGATTGAAAATAATGACCTACAGGATTAGTAAACCAGAATTTGGGTGATCTGAAGCCCAAGGCATTTCACCCAAAGAAAATGAAATTGAAGAAAAAGACTAGAACTTTGGAGAGGAAACAAAATGTTTCCACAGCCCTGAATTATTATAATTAGCCTAAAGATATTTGTGATCTGTGTCTATCTACTTGCTTATTTCAGAGACTCTTAAATACTTAAAGCCTTGTACATTCTTCTTTAAACAACTTCAGCAGAAAAAAATACTAGGACTTGCTTTTTCAATAATTATAAGTTATGGTTCATGGTTCATATTTTCCATTTTATTGAGATATGATTGACAAATAAAAATTATATGTGTGTAAAATATATAAATGTCAATTTTTGTCATATGTTTACATTGTGAAATGATTATCACAACCAAACTAATTAACATACCCATAATATCACCTGGTTACCTTTGTGTGTGTGTGTGTGTGTGTGTGTTTAGAATGCCTAATATCTAGTCTCTCAGTAATCTCAAATATATGATACAGTGTTATTAACTGTAATCAATTACCGTGTACTACATTATCACTCCAAGGCTATGTTATCACAAAACAGTTCATCATTTAATTGTCCAGAGGAAAATTTGACTTAAATAAGAAGGGTAAACCTTGAGGGTCCTAGTCCTCAAGGTTAATTAATCAACTATTTAAATAAGCAAATCTAGGATTAAGCACTTAAGAATGCAACTGGCTTATATAGGGTCAGATAGATAACCTATATATATATAATATATATATATATATATGCTTTCAATTTATTTCCTTAGAAAACAGCCTTCCTTATCCTCCTTTTCTAATATAGAAAAACATATTTTGTCATTGGATTATTTGTACCAGAAAATAGACTGATTGTATGACTATACGCTTTCCCTTGGGGACCTAATAAAATAAAAGAAAAAGAATGTGGTTTTTGTTACCTATTAGATGACACTCTTTTGGTTTTGGTGGTATTTTATCTTACTGTAATGTTTGGAAGTTTTAAAATGACCATTTATCATTTTTGAAAGATACATTTAAAAAACTTTATTCATTGCCAAGTATCAAATATCTTCACTTTCCACAAATTGTTTCTCTTGCCAAAAAAGGGCTGATAGACTACCTATGAGGGGGGGAAGGAAGTGGGATCAAAACAAGGGGGGTGAGAATTGTATGGGGACTATCACCAAGATGAAAATGCATACATTGTGCAAAAATGAAAAATGATGTAAAATATATATAAAATAAAATTAAATATTTGAAAAAAGTACTGATAAAATATATGGGTAACTATGAGTCTTGTAAATCAGTATTTCTCTCTTATATTTACAATTTAGGAAGGTAACACACTCCAGATCTGGATAAAAAACTCATTCAGTTTAGTAATAGCAATAAATTAGCATTTTCTGGAAAATCCCAACCACTCAATAACATTTTTTGTAATGTTTCCTAGCCATGGTTAATATTTTTTCTTTAGAAATACAGATACTAGTATGGAGGTCAAGTTTCTAGGAATATATATTGAAACACAAGTACATATTCCAAGGTGGGGTGTTTGGGTCAGAATCGCAGGCATTGTTCAATTTAGTTTATTTAGTTTAGTTTATTCAGTTCCATTTTTTTTTCAAAGGGAGAGAAGGAAAATAAATAGATGGCACTTCTAAACTGCACCGGGTAAAAATACAGAGACAATAAGAAGTGCCTGTCAAAGGTTTGAGTGAAACAAGTAAATCACTAACCCCAGCCAAGCACATTTTCTTCTGCTTTGACAGAAATAGACAGTATTACTGAAAAGGATCACACAGTTACACTCAGAAATGTTGATACCACTTCAAGAAATAAAAACAAACTCGTTCTTTCTTTCTTCAGTTAATAATTTTCAGTTTGATGTGCAGGTTTCCAAACACATAGAAGTCCACTGAGACTCTGTTTCTACAGGATATGTTCTGAAGTGAGCAGGATCTTGAATCCAACCTCTCTTAGGTAGAAAATTAGTCTTTCAAAGTTCAGGAAAATCCTGTCACCCAAAAATTTACTTCATGGACAAAATTCTTTCCAAATCATTATTTAAAGCTGCCATAAGTTGTGTCTCTATTTCTGAGCAAAGTACCCTGCTTGTATTATTTCATTGAGTAATATAGACTTTTATAAAAATTATCAAATAGATACTACTGTTACTATGATTATCTTGACACTATTGTTTTTTAAAAGATTTTATTGATTTATTCTTTTTTAAATATTTATTTTATTTATGCATATAAGGGCTGGGGTGCAGGCCAGAGGTGTGTTGTGGGGGAGAGGATTCTCCAGACAGAATGGGAAAAAAAAACAGGCAGACTGACTGAAATACACTGGAATACACTGCTAAGGGGAGCAGTGGGTGAGACAGGAGAGGTCTGCTGCGTCATGTGGGTCAGCAACCTGGCCAGGGATCAAACTTGTGCTGCAGTGGCTATGGATAGCTTCATAATGCTGACACTTAACCCCTTGCACCATCAGGGAGGCCCTATTGATTTATTCTTGCACAGAAAAACTGGGATGCAGGCCAGAGGTTGGGGGTTTAGAGGATTCACCAGAGGCAAAGTGGGGAGCAGAATAGGCATATCTACTGAAATATAATGCTAAGGGGAGCAGAAGGCCAAACAGGGGAGCCTGAGATTCAACTGAGTTCATCATGGTGGGTCTTCCAGGTGGCAGCAGTGAGACTTAACCCCTAAGCCACTAAGGAGGCTCCCTCAAGTAGGTACTATTGTTGCTATGATTATCTTGATACTACATATGAAGAAACCAGGATATAGAAAAGTTAAGTTACTTGCTCAATGCACTAAGTGACAGAGATAGAATATGAGCCCAGGTCTACCTGATTCCTGAGTTTGCATTCTCATTGTTTTCTCTCACCTTGTGAGCAAGAAGCATGGCCATGGAGGTCAGCACAAGAAAACAGTCTGGACAATTTCTGAGAACTAATTAATACGTTGGAAGAGTAGTGTATTTATCTCCATTAATCAACCGTTTTAAAGAAATTATAGTGGTTGCTATGTGGATTTCTTAGGAAATGATGTCAATGTAATTGTATACAGTTCAGTCATTTTTAGAGACACAATTTCAGGTTTAAAATATGTTCTGTGTGATCTGTGTGTTAGGGAAACTTTTACTTGTTGTAAAAAGCTGTGGCTACACTGGTAGGATTATCTATCTAAATTTGTACAAAATAAATGGTACCTAGCCAATGAAAGATGGCTACATCAGGGGGCATTCTGATTTTGTCCAGCTTTGGCCTTTTGGTACACCAACCTGCTTCTACCCCAAATTTGAACAGAGTATCAGCTCCTTCCCTGAACTTCTCTTTCTCCATCCCTAAATCTACCTCAAATACAGACCCTAGAATCAGATGTTACCCTGTTTGCAAACATCCTCATAGGAACTTTGAACATGCCAGATTATCTGTTGTTTTCTGAGCATATAATAAATATATGCGAATATATAGCAGCCGAAGAATCATGTAAATTTATTTATATCTTGAATACATTTTCAAATATCAAGGTGATAATATGTGTACCTATCGAATGTTAAGCCACACCAATAAAACCTCATTTAGATTCCCTACAAAGGCACAGAGAATGAGCATAGGAAGACATGTTATATTTTGAAATTTTAAAGATTTTATTTATTTATTTTTGCATGGAAGAACTGGGGTTGTTGGCTAGGGGTTCAAGGGGTGAGAGGATTCACCAGAGAAACAGTGGGGAGCAGAACAGGGAGATCTAGTAAAATATACTGCTGAGGGAAGCAGCAGGTAAGACAGAAGTCTGCTGTGCCATATGGGTTAGCTTCCTGGCCATGGATTGAACTCAGGCAGTCTTGGTGGGCCATTGTGTGATAGTGCTGAACCTTAACCCCTAGGCCACCAGGGAGCCCCGTATTTTGAAAGTCTAAAGGATCTCAAGTTCCCAGACTTGCCTTGATCATAATCCAACTGATCCACTGTTTCTTCTTTTTACATAGTGTCTAAAATCATATGATTGTCAGTTTGCTTACTCTGTCTAATAAATATTGTGAACATACCACCCAAACTGAAAGATTATTTTCTTTTTTAATTTTTGTCAATTCTGTTGAGGTATCATTTGTAAAAAATAGAGTGCACCCATTATATACAGTTTGATAAATTTTGACAAAAACAGACTTGGGTAGCCACCACCACAATCTAGAAATAGAGTACCATCTCATCCCAAAAAGTTTCCTGCTGCTACTTTGAAAGTCAATACACTCCCTTTCCTTACTTTATCTGCTTTCTCCCACTACAGTTCAGACTTTTGTGTATATGGAATTATATAGTAGGTACCTGTAACATTTCTTTCACCCAGATTCTTTTGAGACCTATTGTTTTTTTTTTTTTAATAGAGGCATGTTTTATTTATTTGTTTGTTTGTTTGTTTTGTTTATACATGCACTGGGTACAGTCAGAAGCGCGGGAGGGTGAGAGAATTCACCAGAGCCAGAGCAGGGAGCAGAGCAGGCAGAAGGACCGAAGTACACTGCTGAGGGGAGCAGCGGGCGGCAGGAGAGGTCTGCGCGCCATGTGGGACGCTCCTCTGGTGGCCGGGGAGCAGCAGGGGATCGAACCGGCACCGCAGAGGCCGCGGGCAGCTTCGCAACCCAGCGCTCAACCGCTGCGCCACCGGGGAGGCCCGAGACCTATTGTTAAGTTACATGGTTACAAGTATCAATGCTTTATTTTTTTTCCTTTTTATATAATATTGCATTATGGACAGCAAAGTTTATTTACCTGTTAGTGGACATTTGGTTTGCTGCTACTTTTTGTCAATTCCAAATAAAATTGCAATGAATATTCATGTGCAAGTCTTGTTTGCACAAATTCATTCACTTCTTTTGGCTTAATTCCTGGAAGTGAAATTGTTGGGCTGTATAGTAAGTGCTTAAATTAGATTTTGTAACATGTTGATTCAATATACATATACATTGAGAAATGATTACCACAACCAAATTGCTTAACACATCTATCTCCTCACATAGTTACAACTTTGTGTGTATGTAGCAAGAATATTTAAAATCTATTCCCATGGCCTCCCTGGTGGCAGAGAGATTGAGTCTCAGCACCATCACCACAAGGGTGCCCCATGGCCTTAGTTCAATGCTTGGCCAGGCAGCTAACACACTTGGCACAGCAGACCTCTCCTGTCTCACCCGCTGCTCCTCTCAGCAGTGTATTTCAGTGGATCCACCTGTTCCGCTCCCCACTACGTCTCTGGTGAATCCTCTCACCACCCCCATCCCACGGCTCCTGTCTACACCCCAGTTATTCTATATATAAATAAATAAATCCTTAAAAAATTCCCCATAGGTAATTTTAAGTTTATAATACAGTATTAACTATAATCACTATGCTGTACATTAGATCTGTAGAACTTATTCATCTTATAACTGGAAATTTATATCCTTTGATCAAATGGAATTGATCAAATGCCCTCTTTACTTTCCCCAACCCCATTCCCTGGGAACTTCCATTCCATCATCTGATTTTATGAGTTCAACATTTTTAGTTTCACATATAAATGAAATGATACAGTATTTGTCTTTCTGTATCTCACTTAATTCACCTAATATACTATGTTCCCGATGCATCCATATCACAACAAATAGCAAGATTTTCTTCCTTTTGTAGCTGAATATATAATATCTCTCTCTCTCTCTCTCTCTCTCTCTCTCTCTCTCTCTCTCTCTCTCTCTCTCTCTCTCTCTCGCCCCCCCCCACACACACACACATTACATTATCCATTCATCAATATACACTTTGGGCATTTCCATATCTTGGCTGATATCAATAATGTTGCTATGAAAATGGGAATGCAACTATCTCTTCAAGATACTGATTTCATTTCCTTTGGACATATATACACAGAATTTACAGTACTGGATCACATGCTAGCTCTAGCTTTAATTTTATGAGGAACTTCTATTCTGTTTTCTATAATTACTGTAACAATTTACATTTGCACCAACAGTGCAGGTGGGTTCCTTTTTCTGCACACTGTACCCAGCAATTGCTATCCCTGCCTCTTTTTTTTTTTTATAACAGTCATCTAGCCCTAACAGATGTGAGGAAATGTGTCATTGTGTTTGATTTGTATTTCCTTGATGATTAGTGATGCTGAATCAACTTTTTGATAATGGAAGATACAATAGACTATATTTTGGAACTTGTTTTTCAAGAGAAAGAGGGGGAAATATTTCAACAAAATGAAGGGCTATTACAGATCCTAAGAAAGACAGCTTGAAATCAGGAAGGCCATATGCTTGCTATATAGAACTTTATTCCACCAAAACATCCAAAAATCAAAATCTGTACTGGGTTTGTACTTATTTCTACAGTCTAAGTTTCCCTATGGATTAAAAACCTACAACAAAACACTCACAGTTGCATACCTTTCCACATTTTTTCTGAACTAGAAATAACCCAATACACTCTATTATTTCTTAAATTCCCCAGGAAGATAACCCTTAAAAATTAATCTTGATGGCTTTCTTGACTGTTCCAAAGCAACTGAGCTCCAACTGCACAAAAGCCAACAAAGTCATACAGGTCATTTCTTATTCACATTTGCCATCCTTGAAAAGTTATCCATTTCAATGGAAGAGATGAGCATTATTTTCATGGGAGCCACACACTGTTAATTATGTGTCTTTTAATTGGAAAAAAAAAAAACTACTAAGACT
This sequence comes from Talpa europaea, assembly GCF_964194135.1. Classification (NCBI taxonomy): domain Eukaryota; kingdom Metazoa; phylum Chordata; class Mammalia; order Eulipotyphla; family Talpidae; genus Talpa; species Talpa europaea. The sequence goes on from NC_140074.1 coordinate 14,368,592, forward strand.
CTGAAATTTGACTTTTTATAAAAACCCCAATGCTACTTGCCAAATAGTTTATTTACTCCAAATATAAAACCCTATGCTTATAACTTAAAAAATACTCATTAGCTATGGGATATGGTGTGAATTCACTTTATAATACAGCACCCCAGAAGCAGGCTGCATATGTGTATCTATCACACCTATTTTCCAGGAGACCTGATTCAGCTATTACTGACTGCTCTGACACTGAACCCTTTGACTTCTTGAGAAACTACCTCTTTGGAACTTTCATTTCCACAATTTTTTAAACCTGCACCTTAAGCTCACCTCATCTTCACAGCCGTTCAGCCTAATTCCATCCAGTGTAAAGTAATCTCATCTGAGAAACTGCAATCACCTTTTATCAAATACATGACAAACCACAGCAACATACCAACTGTTAGAATCTTGTCTAGGCATAAGTTTACATAACATGATAGTTTGCTGACTTTGTGGAAGGGAATCGAAATGAAATCAATGTGCTTTAACAAAGCAAGCTAGCCAAGATCAGGTGCTTCTGTTCCAAGTGCAAAAACAACTGATCTTAAGCTTAAGGCAGAGACATTAATGCAGTAGATGTATTTGTGCAAGCAAACCCTTGGACACTGGTGAGAAACCACCCCCAAAATCCAGAGTCAACTGTTATTATATAACATACGTACCTATACATATATATATTCTTATATAAATATGTGCATGTATATATATATATATATATAAACAAACATCACAAAATCAAGACAACTGAGAACCATCAATGCTGACATCACAACAACAAAAACAAAACCGGTAGGTTCAAGATTCTATTGCAAATACTGAACTGAAATCTCTCTTTGCAGGTGTGAGAAGAAGGCAGCTGCCATTTACAGTCCTCTAGTCAGGTGATTGCCTTCAGATTAGTGTGATGCCTCCAACTTTGTTCTTTCTGAATATGACTTTGGCTTTTCAGGGCCTTGTGTAGTCCTACATATATTTTAGATTTTTTTTTCTATTTCAGTGAAAGATGCCAATAGAATTTTGAAAGGAGATTCACTGACTCTTTACATCACTTTGGGTTATATGGACATTTTAACCTTTTGAATTCCTCCAAGCCTTGAGTGTGAACTATTTTTCTTCAATTGTTTCTTCAATTTCATTCATTAATATTACCTAGTTTCCAGTGTACAAATTTTTCACCTACTTGATTAAATTTATTCCTAAGCATATAATTATTTTGGAGAGTATAACTGAGATTGTTTTATTGATTCCTTTTTTTTGAATACTTCATTTTCAGTGTATAAAAAAGTAACTGGTTTTGTATATTAATTTTGTATCTTGCATCTTTCCTATATGTGTTTGTTGGTTCTAACATTTTGGGTTGGAGTCTTTAGCCAGTGCAATTAAACAAAAAAAACAAATACAAAAGAGGAAGAATGGCCTCTGTATATGAAATTATCTAAAATAGATAGAAAATCCCAAAGGTCAGATTCTTGATTATAACTCACTTCTTCATGTATGCTCTTTCCCTTTGCTATTCCCCTGCTTCTCCCGTTTCTTCCACACAAAGAAGCCATCACCCACATTCTTGCATCCTGCATCATTTGCTCTACATTATATATAGAACAAAATTTATTCATCTACTTGAGGAGTATTTGAGCTGTTACTTAGGTTTTGTTATCGTTAAGTATTAGTACTATATTATTTACATGTCTTCATGTATACATATATGATTTTCTCTTGATTTTACAAGATTAGAATTTCTAGTTCATAGAACCTGTCTGTCTAAACTTGTAAGTGAAAGCCACAATGTTTTGATCACATCTATCCCCACTATCAATATCAATATTTCCACTATCAATACAAGAGAGATAAAAGGTATATATCACCACCAACACTGGATTCAGTCAAGCTTTTAAATTTTTGCTAATATACTGAAAGTACAGTGGTATCTTACAGTGGTCTTGATTTACAGTGCCTTGAGAATGAATAAGGTCAAATATTTCTAACATATTTCTTAGCATATGTATTTTCTCTGTTGTGAAATACCATTTTGTGTTGTTTGTAATCTTCAAATAGATGGTGCTTTACTTATTAATTTCTAAGAATGTTTTAGCTAGTCTTGATAGAAAAAAATTGGCTGTGTTTATTTCTGATAACATTCTTCCCATTTATAATTTATGTTTTCTCTTAGAATTATTTTTTGGTGAACCAATTTTTTTTTACTTTAATATTGTCAAATATTGTCAATAGTTTTTGTGCCTAAAATATGTTTGCCAATATGTTCTACTAAGATGTTCACAAATTTATTTTCAATGTTAAAATCCTTAATCTATCTGGTAATAATTTTATTTTTGGTCACAGACAGTTTGTCAGTTTAATTTATTAACTCCTCTCTTCTTTCCTTAATGAAGACACAGACCACCTTTTGATGTACCTAAATTTCTATGAATGCATCAGTCAAGTTATTAGTCTCTGTTCTATTCCAGTGATCTATTTTCCACCCTGTGCCAGTTATACTGTCTTGCTGTCTTTATTATTATAACTAATTATAAGTCCTGCTAACTTATATGAATTAACATGCAATAAACTATTTATGTGCACAGTAAAATGTAAAATTATAGTCAAAATGAATAAATTATAGTCACATGCAATATGTATGAGCATAGTAATATATCACCAGGGGAAAAGTCCTAAATTATTACAACTGAAAAAACATAAATTTTATGCATACATACAACAATTAATATAAATTATGTAAGAAGAAAATGTATAAAACTGTTCTTCCTCAGGCTTATATTAAACATCCATAGTATAATTCTTCACACTAAGATATTAAAGGAGAAAATCAATATGGTTATTTCAATAGCTGCAGAGAATACATTTGATAAATTTCAAGCTAAATTCATGATTTAAAATAATCTAGTAATTCAAGAATAGATGAAAGCATCATTAATCTGATAAGTATCTTTGAAAACATAAAAGGAAGAGTGGTAGAGCCCCATCCATTTTCCACCAACCACTCCAGACATAAAACATCCATCGTGGATAAAGTAAGTTGGAATAGAAGCCAAATTGATCGAGCCATTTAGGTAATATGACATGGCAGCCTCCATGAAGTCTGTAACTGACCGGGGAGCTGAACTATCTCCAATAAGTAGAGTAATCTTCTCTCAGTTATTTATAAAAAATGTTGTAAGAAGCCATAGGTCATTTTAGATGATCATCCCAAATACTAAGTTAAAGAAAGATGTTGAGGGAAAAAATAAAAAACAAAAAACAATATGAGTTCCGAAAAACAATGTTCAGCATGCATATTACATATTGAGCCAAGTGTATCTGTAGGAAATTCAATCTCAACATACACACTTTTGACTATAGCTACAGATGCATCCCTTCAGAAAACGTGTGATCCAGTTTTCTTTGGCTAAGGGCATAAATGGTTCACATTCCACAATTTATAGACTTGCCCACTGCTTACTTTTATTATTTTGTGGAATTAGTTTTTATCAGAATGTTTTAAGCAACCTAAAAACACATGTACAAGAAAATATGGGATCAAAGTGAACTCCCTGATGCCCAATACTTCATAAATTTCAGTCATATCAGTATAACAAACAGGGCATGTGTATAACTTCTTTTAGGTCCTTCATTTTTGTGCTATATATGCATGACAGTAAAAATAGTTAACAGAGAAACAACATAAGGTGATGGATAGGTTTTCTAAATTTCTTCTGAAATTTTCAATATGAATTCAAATACAATTGCTATGAATATGTATATTAAGTTAATGTATCTTATAGGTATGTATATTGAGTTTCATGTGTATATTAATATGTTATTAAGTTACATAATATTTTGTTAGTGAATTTCTTAAAAATTAAGAGTGTTTACTATATATATATTTTTTTTTTCTTAATATTAAGTCAGTGAAATAAGATGAACAATTAGAGAGCAGAGAAGGAAGAATAACATTGCTGCATTGGAAATGATGTTGCCATTTACACAGAAAGCTAAAAATAACCTATAAATTATGGTTTTGTGAAGTTATCTCGATAATGGTTTTTGTACAGAATGGGTTGCATTTCTGCACACTGTCAACAAATAAGTGGAGTGCTTAATTAATAATATCTTTTATAACAGTGTTAGAAAATATATACTAAGAGATAATTTTAATAAAGCCAGGCAAGCTAATTACTGTGAAAAATATACAGCTTAATAAGAAACATTGAGGAATATCCTACAAAAATGGAGTTATAATAGGTTAAAGCTGATAGGCATTTAAGAGATTCCTAATAGAAGAAGTATCAATATTTTCTATGGTGTCCTTAGTGGAAAATGATACAGAGTACAATATACAAAAAATCTGGGGGACTTTTCCAAAGTAATAACAATTACTAATATATTCTCTGTAACCCCACCACCTCCTCTCAATCAAGAAGAGCTATCAGGGCCTCCCCAGTGGTGCAGCAGGTTGAGCACAGTGCTGTGAAGCTGTCCATAGCCTCTGCAGCATGGTTTCCATTCCCGGCCCACCAGGGAGATACCCACGTGGTGTGACAGACCTCTCCTGTCTCTCACGCTGCTCCTCTCAGCAGTACTTTCAGTCTGTCTGCCTGTTCTGTTCCCCACCTGTTTCTGATGAATCCTCTCATCCCCTTCCCTCGCCTCTGGCCTGTACCCCAGCTATTGTATAATTAAAAATGAATCTTAAAAAAAATGAAAATTCACTTTAAAAAAAGAACTATCAGAATAAAAGAGAAAGTAAACATGTTTAAAATAGTGCTTTTTAAAGTAAATTACATAGAAAAGAAACAAAAGAAAATATAAACAAGTGGGACTACATCAAACAAAAAGCTTCTGCACAGCAAAAGAAACTGTCACTGAAACAAAAAGACAGTAAGAAGAGAAAATAACTGCATATCATATATCAGAAAAGCAGCGAATATACAAGATCTACAATAATTCATACGACTCAACAATAAAATGGAAAGAAATAACCCAATGAAAAAATGGGCAGAAGAGCTAAATAGACATTTCTTCAAAGAAGGCATACAAATGATCAACATGCTTATCACATATTGTCAGAGAAATGGAAATCAAAATCTTATGACATAGCATCTCATACCTGTGAGAATGGCTCATATCAAAAAGACCAGAAACAGGGCCACCCCGGTGGCGCAGCGGTTGAGCGCTGGGTTGCGAGGCTGCCCGCGGGCTCAGCGGCGCCGTTTCGATCCCCGGCTGCTCCCCGGCCACCTGAGGAGGGTCCCACGTGGCGCGCAGACCTCTCCTGCCGCCCGCTGCTCCCCTCAGCAGTGTACTTCGGTCCTTCTGCCTGCTCTGCTCCTAGCTCTGGCTCTGGTGAATTCTCTTGCCCTCCCGCGCTTCTGACTGTGCCCAGTGCTTGTATAAACAAAACAAACAAACAAACAAACAAACAAATAAATAAATAAAACATGCCTCTATAAAAAAAAAAAAAAAAAAAGACCAGAAACAACTAGTGTTGGTGAGGATGTGGAGAAAAAGGAACACTCTTACATGTTGGTAGGAATGTAGACTGGTCCAGGCCCTATGGAAAAGAGTGTGGAGGTGCAATAAAATATTATACACATAACCCAGCAATCTCAATCCTATGTATTTACCCAAAGAATGCAAAAATATTTATTTGAAGGGCTATAACCAATCCTATATTCATTGCAGCACTATAATAGTCAAGCTATGGAAACAACCCCAATGTGGTAGAAATACACAATGGAATACTATTCAACCAAAAAAAAAAAAAAAGATCAATTCTTGTCATTTATAATGGCATGGTTGGAACTGGAGGGGGTAATGCTAACGAAATGTCAGAAGCAAAGATGCAAATACTAGATAGTTTCACAGATAGTTTCACTTATGTGTTTACTTATATGTGTAATAAAAAGGAAAAAATAAAGGGCAAAATAAAAGAAAAACCAGTAATACACTCTTTACATCTGACTGTAGAATTAAGGCTACCAGAGGTGGAGGGGTAGTGGGGTGCAGACACAACGGACTATGGTAGAGGACTATGGATGTCTTGGCGGCAGGTATGGTGTGGTAACATGCATCTGAAGAGGTGAGATCCTATACTTCTTAATCACATACAATGTTGTAAACCAATGTTACCACAATTGAAAAAATTTTATGTAACTTAAGTATAAACTTAAGTATAAACTTAAGTATCTTAACTAATTTTAGTGTACTAAGATCAAATTTTATAGATTAAAAACCCAGACATGAAAAAAATTTACTTTTAATGACTGGTTTCATCTTTATCTTGGAGTCCATTCTTATTTCGTAGTGAAAAGGAAAATTAAATTTACATTCCAATTAATTAAACCTCTTCTAGTTTAAAATTTATCATGATTATGTTTAACCATGTTTTTACTTCAGTCCACCTACAATAGGAAATATTTTTGTTCTCATGTTGACTAGTGCAACAAAATTATGAGTATATAGGCATATATATGTACGGAGAGAGAGATGTAACTACTGATATAAAGCTGAACCTGTAATTTCACCAAAAAATGCTTCACTAAACAACAGCCTGTGGGCTACCCCCACATTTCTCTATTTCACACTATTTTTAACCTATAAATTGATTTTAAGATGCACCAATAAATTATGGCCAAGCAGTTTAAAAGATTATGTAAAAATAGTGCTCAACAGTGATTCACTTGAAGCTCAATTAGATCTGGATTTTTTTAATCTTCCTTTTTCTGATCTTTTTTTTTTTTTTTCCCTTGATGAAATAAATTCCAGTCATCAAGAGACAGGAACAGAGTTTTCAGTGCTGACCCTCATTACATTACCAGCTACATACAAGATGAAAGTTATCACCCCAAAGTTGTCAGGTTGTCTCTATTCCTAGTCCCCCCCAATTTAATACCAAGAAAGGGTAGAGGATCAGTTAACTAAGATACTGTCTCTAACCTCTCACTCATTCCCTCTCTTCCAATTTCCTTCCTCATTAAAAAAAGAACATTCCATTTCCCATTCTTTTCTGGTATAAATTATCATTAAATTTTAGGCCTTATCTTATTTTGGTGGTATTTGTTCTTCCCATTGCAGAAGCAGTGAGTCCCAGTCTCCAGAACTAGTCTTCATGGCAGAAGAAAAACATCAAGAGAACATTCTTGCAACATTTCAAAAAAAAAAAAAAAATCCCACTATTTAGTAACAAACTACTTGTTACACATTTCATACTGTATAACATGACATCAGGCAGAAATTTATACTTGAAAATCACGAAGTTCAACATCTTCATTTCCTAAGGAGTGAATTAGGAATTTAATGAGTAAATTGTGACCCTGAGAGAGGTTTTTTTTTTTCCTAAGGCTGCTCTATTTACTCTGTACTGCCTCTTCTGCCCTGCACTGCACTACAATGTTCCAAGAGCTGCACTCAGATATGTATCTTGTGGGCCAATCACAGGCAAAATAATAAAAGGCAAAATAAAATATAAATATTACAGGTATTTCCACGCCATACTCTCCCTGTTCCTTCTCTACCTTTACCAGCTTCCCTATGTCCCCAGCCTCCAGCAAACATTCTATTTCCCAACAGACTGCCTTTAAAATTTTACACTTCATGGACTTCCTGGTAGCATAGGGGTTACCACTAAGTGGTAGCATAAGGTCACCACTAAGGCCTGAGTTTTTTGATCCTCAGCCAAGGAACTAACACATATATGGCACAGCAGACCTCTCCTATCTCTCCCCCTGTTCCCCTTAGCAGTGTATTTCAGTAAATCCTCTTGTTCTGCTCCCTACTGTGTCTCTGGTGAATCCTCTCACCACCACCTCCACCCCACACTTCTAGCCCAGCTCTTCTACTCAAAAATTTTCAAAATAAGGGGGTTGCAATTGTATGGGGAATATAAAAATAAAATAAAAAAAAAGATATCCAATAATTATTAATTAACTTTACCCTAATTAACTTTACCCTACAGTAAGACTTGTTCTAAGTTTCTACAAATAAAATTTCACTTAATATTTACAGTAAAACAAAGTAAATAAAATTTAAAAAATACAAAAAACTTTACACTTCAGGGCCTCCCCGGTGGCGCAGCGGTTGAGCGCTGGGTTGCGAAGCTGCCCGCGGCCTCTGCGACGCAGGTTCGATCCCCGGCTGCTCTCCGGCCACTGGAGGAGGGTCCCACATGGCGCGCAGACCTCTCCTGCTGCCTGCTGCTCCCCTCAGCAGTGTACTTCGGTCCTTCTGCCTGCTCTGCTCCCCGCTCTGGCTCTGGTGAATTCTCTCACCCTCCTGCGCTTCTGACTGTACCCAGTGCATGTATAAACAAACAAACAAACAAACAAACAAATAAATAAAACATGCCTCTATTTAAAAAAAAAAAAATCTTTAAAAAAAAAACTTTACACTTCAGTTAATACAACCTATCACATGATCACATCCGCAACAAGATAATTTATGTCAGCATCCTGTATCCTAAAAATTCAAATTAAATATCCAGGCCTAGCTCAAACTTGAAGCCAGTGCTTAACAACACTTACTGAAGCATAGATATGTTCCCATAGCTTTCCAGTCATACCCACTTTCCTAACAAGATAAATTAGCACTGCTGATTAATCATAGCCAATTCTAGTACAATAGGAAGTTTCATTATATATTTAATCATAATTCTAATTAAACTGATACTGTCCCAATTAAAATATTATTACTTTTAAAATTAGGGAAAGGTTCATTTAGATAACAAATGTATCTGATTTTGAGATAATAGGAAGTGCTCCAAGTGATCATAAATTATTTTTAAAAATTAATGTCTATACACAAGAAATTAAGTGAATCTGATTTTACAATAATTACACTAATGAACAAAACATCTCTACCCTCTTAAACATCCACATGTTTAGGAAATAATTGTTTTGTGAAAGGTTATATATTAATTAGAAAATTAGTATATATTAAATATGCTACCTTAAATATGTTTAATTGCTTCTTTTCTCATTTTGTCATGTTAATATGATAATAACCAGTAGTCACATAAAAAGCTGAGTCTAATAGCCAAAGTCAAATTAGACTAAATCAATCAAATATACCCAGAATTTTAAAAATCTCATTTATGATATTTTGTATTTTAAAATGGGAGTTGAAAGCTCTTGCCCACTGCTTTTCCACCTATTGGCTTTCTCTTTCCAGCATTAGGAATCCAGACCCGTCACTGTGATTTTATGATTGCTCTTCTGAAAGTTGCAGAGGATAAAAGCACTTGACCTACATTTTCCTTTAGCCTCTTCCTTCTGTAACCTGAAAGAAAAAAATCAGAGTTCACAGTGAGAACAATAATCTCTCCTGCACCACCTACACCTTTATTCGTGGGGTTCTGCAATCAACTGTGACAGCATTTGAAGACATTAATCAGTCAGACTCTGAGATTATTGATCCCAGAAAAAGTGCATGAATGATTTCCTTTCCAATTCTTCATATCAGTGGGTAGTTCCAAAAAAAAAGCACAGTGACATCAATGACTCAAAACCTCCCACAAATTGATGTGTTAAATCATAATAGATAAAAAAGTGAAAAGGTATGATGGAATTTGTGTGATACTATCAACATTTATGTTTAACTTTGAGAGAGGTTTTGGTTCAGAGCACACCAGGCCTTTCCCATTAAGGACTGAGTGTACAGGAGAGAGGGTTTGACTACAAACACTCCTACGATTTTCTTATAATTACATATTGATATGTTATAGCTTGAATCCTAACAGAACAAGTCTTTAGATCTAGGGAGAAATGACAGTAATCCATGTATGATTTTGTACAAGAATCATGTTTACAGATTGGTATAAGATACAGAGAATCTAGACAATAGGGTTTTGTCTCCCCTTTCATTTAAGTCTCCTAAGGAGAGAGATTCAGGGTGCCCTTTATACTCTCTTGCATCCTAAAAAGCCCATTTTAATTTTAAACATTACATTCCCATGAGCAACTAACAACATGCTATCCATTCTTCTTACTTATCTTTGTATTCCCAGCTCCTAATATAATGCCTGCCACATAGAGATAACTTAAAAATTGGGGTTGGACTGAACAAAACAGAGGTACTCTCACACACTACTGAGTTATGAAGATTAAAAAAAAATCACAAATATTTTGATAATTCAAAATTCTTCCCAATAATGAAATTGTGTTTATAAAAGATCTTGAATTGAATACCCTTTCTAAGGTGAGAATAAGTCATGATTTTTGAGATACTTGCAAGTAAATATCAAAGAAGTAGAACTTATTTTTATATGAGAAATAATATATAATATCTGAGCTAAAGTCTACAACAGAAAAAAGGAAACCAAATGGAAAATTATAAAGTACACCATTAAAGTCAATATATTTTTGGTTCTTTAGAACTTTCTGAGCACAAAATCTGAGTCACATTTTGGTAAGACCACGACCTATGTTTAAGGCAGGGACTTAGTTGTGTCCTTTTAATAAAATTCTTTCTAGGCACACATTGTTAATGTTGACTTGCAAAGATGGTTAACCTAACAATAAGACTTTAGAGAACTATGCTCACAGTATATTCATCGATACAATTCTCCATTAGAGAAGAAATTTAAACCTTTTCAAACAAATGTTCCTGTAACCTAGTATAGTTTTACCCCAGCACAGTTTTACAATCAAAGGTTGTAGGAGGCTCTAGAGTTTCACTTACTAATGTCCTCAGTGATAAGATAGTTTCCTACCTGTCTGGTTTGACAGGAAACTAAGGAGGAAATGTCATCTTTCCTTTAGAGAACTTTTACTGCCTCTGTTGCAGACATAACGTTCTACTAGCCATATTTCCTTTCAAGGTAACATATTGTTCACAAACCAAGAATCCAGCTGGCAGACAACTGCCAGCTGTTATCTTCTTCAGGGCCTTCTTCAGCTGCAATGGGCCACACTACTTCAATCTGATGTGGAAAAATTCATACAAGCTCTTGTGTCCCACCCCTTCACAACTCCTATTTCTGAGCTACACCTCTCCTTCTACCTTTTTTCCACTGGTATTGATCAATTATAAACTTGTACCCTATTCTGTCTTAGTGTCCACTTCAGAGGACTACAAGCTGACAGGCAGTAGATGCCAGGACAGGCCCAAGAATGTGGGGAATAAATAACCAAAATAGATGAATGGATCAAAAAGTTGTGGTATATTTATATAAAGGAATATTACTCAGTGGTCAAAAAAGACAAAGCCATGTTATTTGTGCTAACATGAATAGAGCTGGAAGGGATTACACTAGCCAAAATTAGTCAGAAATAAATATATATATATATATATATATATATATATATATACATATCACTTATATGTGGAATATAGAGAAACCAAACAGAAGGTCAAGAAAAAGCCAAACTAGCAGCTGACCATAGAAATGATGCATTCAGCAACAGAGGAAGCAGGAAGGGGGCAAAACAAGGAAGGGATGAACACAAGGAAATATGAGGATGGTTCACAGGTAATATGGTTGTGGGAGAACTATGGAGATTACAATGATATAAGAAAAAATTTAATAAAAGAAATTTAAAAAAAGAATGTAGGAAATAAGATGCGGTTTGTATTATTCATTGTCTAGTGACATGAGGACCCCATCACTAGTGGTAGCATGGAGGAGGATGGAGAAAAGGCATACAAATTGTCATGGACATAGGCTGGCAGTCCAGTTGTTAAAGGTTATTTCACCAGAGATGAGTTAGGGCTGTATACCAGCAGAAGAGTTTTAATGAACACTAAAGAGCCTAAGTATTGGATGATTAGTTCTAAAAGTCACTGATGCACTACAGAAGGATAAAGAACAGGTGTGAGTAACAAATAAGTGAAAAACAAGTGTAAAAACCAGAAGGTGTCCTTGGTTGCCTTAAAAGTTTTCAACAGAAGGACAGAAAAAGTTGATAAGGCCATGATTTAACTGTTGGTGTGACTTAATTACAAAGAAATTCAATGTCAGATCAAGCAAGTCTGGTTCAAATCCTGCCAAGCCAGGGACTTGGATGGAAAAATTGAAGACTGACATATAGGTGGTCAGAGATGGAATTATGATCTGAAGGAGGAAGTTTGAAAATGGGTACAGGCAGTTAGGAACAGGGTTCTCCAAGCCCTGAGTCCATTTACCAGCCTGACTGTCAAACAATCACAGACCAAGAGGGTATCCCTGCATCCCCCAATTCAATTAAAAATGGAATGCTGAGCACCAGTATAACAGCACAATAGCAACAGATCAAAGCTGGTTTCAGAAAAGTAGTCTGGGGAAAGTGGGAAAACTTAGTGGGCTTCAGTAGCCTAGAAGACTCCCAAGGGCCCAGCCAATCAGCAAGAGATATAACAGAGAGAAACCAATGGCCAACCCCCCACTCCTTTTCCATTGGACCCATAACAACACCTGCTTCTTGTCACGTCAATCAGCACCCAGTAGGCCCCCTTTCCATTCAGAGAGTCTTCCTGTCTGTATTCATATCTATCAATACATCTCTTGCTATTCTGCAACCTAGTTCTCCATGCTGAATTCTTTCCTCACCAAAGATGAAAACTGAGAACATGCTTGCCTGGGGTCCTCAGACTCCAGGCCCACTCCCCAAAATCCTGATTCAGTATCTGAATGGATGCCCCTATACGCTTTGACTGACAAGTCTCCTGTCAACATTCTGAGACAGAAGAATTGTCCGATCTCCCCATTGTACACACACACACACACACACACACGCACACACACACACACACTTTCTCCTCATGGCAGGAAAAATGCAGTTTTTATCTTAAAGTATAATAAATCACCTTGGGCCTCCCCAGTAATGCAGCGGTTGAGCGCTGGGTTGTGAAGCTGCCCGCAGCCTCTGCGGCGCCGGTTCGATCCCCGGCTGCTCTCCGGCCACTGGAGGAGGGTCCCACATGGCGCACAGACCACTCCTGCCGCCCACTGCTCCCCTCAGCAGTGTGCTTCGGTCCTTCTGCCTGTTCTGCTCCCCGCTCTGGCTCTGGTGAATCCTCTCACCCACCCGCGCTTCTGACTGTACCCAGTGCTTGTATAAATCAATCAATCAATCAATCAATCAATCTAAAAAAAAATAGTTCTCCTTAAAATAAATAAATAAATAAATAAATAAATCACCATCTGAGGATTTGAAGCGACCTTTATTCGAGGTCACTATGCAAATAGCCAGGATTAAGTCATACTTTACTCCTTCTAGAGCATTGCTAGACATGTGATAGGAGAATGGCGATTATATCACTTATTAGTTATAAAACCTAGCAACACATAATAGCAGAAACCAAGAGAATAAAAGAATAAAGGCAGGATCAGATTCTGGAGGTGTTTAATAAAAGTTATTAAACTATATGTGAGTGGGGCCTCCCTGGTGGCACGAGGGGTTAAACTCAGCACTATGAAGCCATCAGCAGTCACTACAGCACCAGTTCAACCCCCAGCCAATGAGCTGCCCCACATGGCGCGCAGACCTCTCCTGTCTCACCCGCTGCTCCCCTCAGCAGTGTATTTCAGTCAGTCTGCCTGTTCTGCTCCCCACTCTGTCTCTGGTGAATTCTCTCACCCTCCCCGCGCTTCTGACTGTACCCAGTGCTTGTATAAATAAATAAATAAATCTTTAAGAAATAGAAAAAGAAACTTTATCTTAAAAAAAAATGAAGGAAATTCTGACACATGTTCCAACATGGGTGAACCTTGAAGACATTCCAGCAAGTGAAATAAGCCAGTCACAAAAGGACACAAAGGGGGGCCTCCCTGATGCCCCGGGGTTAAAGTCTCAGTGTTATCAAGCTATCGGCCAGCCACTGCAGCATGATTTCGATTCCCGGCCAGGTAGTTGACACATACGGAGCAGCAGACCTCTCCTGTCTCACCCGCTGCTCCCCTCAGCAGTGTATTTCAGTCAGTCTGCCTGTTCTGTTCCCCGCTCTGTCTCTGGTGAATCCTCTCTCTCTCTCTCTCTCTCTCTCTCACACACACACACACACACACACACACACACACACACCCTGCACCTCTGGTTTACACTCCAGCTCTTGTATGCATAAACAACATAAATCTTAAAAGAAAAAAAAAAAGCTATATGCGCGTGCATAAAAAGGAATTTGGTATGCAATCCCAAAATGTTAGAATTAACATTTTGGCAAGGCACAGACACTGCAAAACTTCTACTAGGAGAATACTGGGGGAGTGGGGATAGGGAACGGCAGGAGGTGGTCTTTGATGTACTTGCTTCCTTCCCCTTGCATGTAGTTTTAGAAGCAAAAACGCTATTGGTAGTATATATACACCATAATTGAAGATTAACAGCAAATCATTACTTACTCTCTGTCCCTGATAACTTCTTTGTTCCAGTCAGCTGTCTTAGCTACAAAGCAGAACCATCACGGGTCTGCGAACACACTAGCAGAACCCTGGTGACAGCGCACGCGTGTTGAGAAGAACGCAGAAGTCACTCAGACCTTGAGCGCTGGGTTGTGAAGCTGCCCGCAGCCTCTGCAGCACCGGTTCGATCCCCTGCCACTGGCGAGGATCCCACATGGCGCACAGACCTCTCCTGCCACCCGCTGCTCCCCTCAGCAGTGTGCTTCGGTCCTTCTGCCTGCTCTGCTCCTCGCTCTGGCTCTGGTGAATTCTCTCACCCTCCTGCACTTCTGAATGTACCCAGTGCGTGTATAAATAAATAAATAAATAAATAAATAAACAAACAAACAAACAAATAAATAAATAAATACTTAAAAAAAAAAAAAGTAAGTTCGGGCCTCCCCTGGTGGTGCAGGCGGTTGAGCACCGCACTGTGAAGCTATCTGCAGCCTCTGCAGTGCCTGTTAGATCCCAGCTGGCGGGCCAGCAAGGGTCCCACATGGTGCGTAGACCTCTCCTGTCGCGCCCACTGCTCCCCTCAGCAGTGTATTATTCATCAATCTGCATGTTCTGTTCCCCGCTCTGTCTCTGGTGAATCCTCTCACCCTTCCACACATCTGGCCTGTACTCTGGATCTTGTATAAATAAATAAATAAAATTTAAGAAAATAATAATAAAAGTAAGATCTCCGCGCCTGGATGGGGTTTGTCCTCCATTTTCTGAACAAGTGATCAGTGAGGTGGTGTGTTGTGCTGTGGCTGCACCAGGCAGCCCCCAAACCTCTTCCCTTTCCCTTCACATGTAGAAATACATCATCCGTTGTGTTAGTCTCCTTATGGCATGTAAAAAGAAAGTCTCTCAGAGAGACACTAACACTTGAGGTTTCCCTGAAGCTTTCCTTTGCTCTAGTGCTACAGAAAATCTCATGTTCAAATTCAACTGTCATTTCCATGACAGTTGAGTCCACATTTCAGTCTTTTTTTTTTAAGATTTATTTATTTATGCATACAAGAGCTGGGGTACAGGTCAGAGGTGTGGGGGCTGATTCACCAGAGACAGAGCAGGGAACAGAATAGGCAGACTGACTGAAATATGCTGCTGAGGGGACCAGCAGGCGAGCCAGGAGAGGTCTGCTGTGCCATGTGCATAGCTCCCTGGCTGGCCGGGGATTGAACTCATGTTGCAGTGGCTGCAGATTGCTTCATAAGTTGCAACTTAACCTTTGTGCCACCAGGGACACCCCACATTTCATTCTTGACTGAGGAACTCAAGAACAGCAACCCCCCAGCCAGTAATGATACAAACATGTAAAAAGTGGTACTCATGATGAAGGAACTTGAAAGGATATAATTGTCATGGTAAAGGGTGAAAAGGGGGTTTAAAAGAAAATTTAGAGAAGTGGCCATTTGGGGAAGCATATATAATATATACCCTAAAATCTTCCAGATAACTGACTGTATTTCACAGCAAAATCTAGAGATATACCACATACCAAGGTCATGAGGACTCTATGTTGATATCAGCATCAGGCTAGCTAAGAATTTTAGTGGTGGCTTCCTCTGGGCCAGTGTTGATAATGGTAGGAGAGACTGTTATAGAACCTTGTTCACTTATAGCAATGAGGATGTTATAATCAATTTAAGCAAATGATGTTGCTTAAATACCAGGAAGCAGGAGCTTGTTGTTGTAATGACCTATAAGTTTGGAGTAGCAGCCAAAGCAACCTGACCTGCAGAATTTCTGACATGATCAATTATTTTTTTTTAACCTAGGAGACAAAATACATAGTGCCTTTACCTTCAGACAAATAAGAATAAATTACTGAATAGGTGATGGCACTCTCCCCAATAAAAATCATGATTCCTTGTCCAATTTTAGAACAGAACCAGTTTGTGTGTGTGAAAACATTGACTGAAAATTCCCCTATTTCTCTAAGAAGGAGAACCTTGCAATACCATGGCGAGTTCATTAGGTTTTGATTTTTCCAACATCTTTCCAAAATAACCCATGGACATTTATCCCCTGAAAAAGCTAAATGCCTTGAGAATTTGACTGCTGTTGGGCACAGTGTCTGAGCTGGCATTGGTACCCAGCATCCTCACTCTCATTAAGGTACCCATAAAGGAGATATATTGCAGGCCAAGTAGTAAGGTGGAGCCTGAGTTATGGTCAGTTCAGTGATGTCACTGGGTCTGCAGACCTACCCACTTGCAGCACTTCTTTCATCACCATACGCAAATTAAGTGCAGTGACATACTTGGCTGTTGGTCCATGCCCCATGTTGACATTCCAGAGAACAGAAGGTAGCTCCAAAAGAGCTATAAGCTGAACGACATCTATACAACATTTAATGATCCTGTGGCTAAGTGCATGCTAGATCATCCACTCCAAATTAAGAGTCCAGTAATTGCATTTTGCATATACTACCTAAAAAAGAAAAGCACAGCACCTGGTGTATTTCTTTAGATTCTGGTGGCAGCAATTACACACCTAAGAATACTTCTCAGATATGTGTACTGAGCACAGTGAAATGCCGCCAGCTTTGGAAGGATCCCAGAATAGAAAAGGGTTTCTGTAACAGATACAGGTTATGGAGAAAAAAGTCCTGGTGCGACTCATGATTTTGCAGATGATACGGTATTAGTGATATCCTGGATAGAAGAGATGCATGTGGAGTTCGTAGCAAGTCCCAGTGATAAAATCACAATGTGGGACCCTGGGATCCTGGAGCTAGAACATATTATTCACCAGAGAAAACCAAAACCCCAAGGGCTCTGAAGCAAAATCATGCCAAATAAAGCAAGCAATTACACAACTTAAAAAAACAAACAAACAACAACAACAAAAAAAAACAGCTTATTGAATGCTTTTGGGTAGTGTAGAGACAGAATATCTCACCATGGGCATTAAATGACCTTGAAATTTAGAATTAACCATCTAGAAATGAGTCTACAGTCAAAAATGTAAGTGGGCTCAGCAGCAACTCAGCATAAGATGATAAAAATTGACCATGAGAAGCACCTTAAGGCACAAGAAACCTGAATGATTTGGAAACCCAGACTGTAATGGTATCTACCACTGTTGAACTAATGCCTATTCCTGAGCTCATGCTAATGGTCATATCAGGGTTCTCACATGGCAAGCTGCAAAAGAGCAAGCCCAAACATAGATTATGAGTGTGTTGACTCAATATATTGGTGCAAGGACAAAATGGATATGGGCATGATGGCTGTACTACTACCTCACTTAGGAGTGGCCTTGAGGAAAAAAAAAATGTTCTAATTTGGGGGTTTGCTACTGATTATCTGTTTGATACTGAAAAAGAAATGACCTAATACTAGAATTTAGAAGGATATGTGGGGAAATAGTGAAATGCCTGTTCAGTGGATCAGGATCCAGAGAGGAAAAAAAAAAAACATTCAAGATCAGGGATAAGCAGATCTTAAGTAGAAGCTCGAAATTAAACACATGGGAGTAGGCATGAAGTGTGAGGATTTTTATAATACATTTTAAAGGCCACCAGAAAATATTCACCATGAGAGAATGAAATAAACACCTGACACTGTGTGTGATTTTCTATCAACAGTGACCTTAATGTACCTATGATGGGCTTATGAATGAAGGGGCCATATTTGCAGATATTTGCAGGGCCATATTTGCAGGACTTTCTAACAAATACCAGAAACCAGGTAGTGTATAAACAGCAGAACTTTATTTCTAACAGTTCTGAAATCCAGAAGTCTCAGATCAGATTGATAGCATGGTCAGATGAGAACCCTCTCCTGGCTGACTTCTTATTGTATCCTCAGGAGGAACACTAACTCTGGAGTCTTTCATAAGGGCACCAATCCCATTCATATGGGCAGATCCCTCATCATCTCATAACTTCACAAAGGCCCTACCTTCTAATACCATCACCTTGGACATTAGATTTTCTTTTTTTTTAATTTATTTATATATATTTACATCATTGCCCATTTGTGTAGAGTGTTTGATTTCTCTTCTCAGGTGTTCTACCCATAAAATTACCATCACCAAGACACCCGTGAACCATCACTACAGACAAGTGCTCCCATTATGATCCTCTTCCCTCTCCCTCCCCCGATGAATGTCTCCAATTTATTGTTTGACTACTAGTTTTGTCTATTTTCCTAATCCCTGGTGTGGTTTCCCTATGTACCTCCTATAAGATAAATCATCTGTTATTTTTCTTTTTTCCTTCTGACTTATTTCACTGAGCATAATCCCATTGAGCTCCATCCATGTTGCAATAAATAGCATGAGTTTCTATACACAGTAGGTTTCCCAAATAAGAATTTGGGGGGATGGAAATTTTCAGACCATAGCATAAGATATGCATAGATCCAACAATATGGATACCAAGGCTGATCTAATTATTGCTGTTTATACAAACTAATGTCCAACCTACTGGCAATAGAAAACTCTTAACTCCTTGATCTCTTCTTTAGGTTGAACTTACGTAATTACTTCACTATCTTACTTGCTTATTTTATACAAATTTTAATTTCATGGGATTCTTGATCTTTCAGAAGAACTATGTCAACACCTTCTAATCAGTGCATAAACAAATACTATCTCTGCAAATAAGCATGTTATATTTTTTTTTATTTTTATCTACCCTAATGTAGTTACATTGCAGATTGCACACACATGGATACTAATTTTCTGCTGACATAAATATTTTAAAATAAATTAATGTTTGGTAGATTTATATGCTATTTCAGACAAGGATTCCTAGGAATTTGTAATGCTGAGGCAAATCTTTTAGTGTTCCTTTTCAAAGCACACCTTTTAGTGTTTTTTGTTTGTTCATTTGTTATGACCAAGGGACACAGTAAAGTATTTTTTAAGAACTTGGAAATGTGATGTGCTGCAATAGATAACTGGAAAGAACAGAAATATGCAAATTTGCTTAAACACTTAAATCTGTAGGACTAAGTTGAAATGTGATTAAATATAGTTGCAAGCAATATGGCAATCAGGAGTATTGGACAGCCATCACATGAAGTGTTACACTACGACAGAGAGAGGTAAGGAAGAATAATAGGAAAATTCTTCAAAGATCATGTAATTCTGAAAAAAAAACTTATTGAGGCCAGTGGAGATATAAAGTAATCTGTTAGAAGAGTGTGATCCCAGGGAACTTACCACAGTATCTTCCATAATGACTACTTAAAACAGCACTGATGTGAACGAGATGATAGAATCAGAATCCAGTATCTAGGATCATCGATCTGTAATATTCCCTAAATAGCAAATCTGAAATGTGCATTTTATGGTCACCATGCCAAATTTTATGGATTTTGATTATATATGTAGTGCTTGTTTTTTTTTTCAAATCAAATGGACACATTGGCTTTCTTAAATTAATACATAGAAAGAGAACAAATCGGCCATGCACACTTCAATAATCTGACTCCCAAATTATTTTAATATATTAATGTTAAGTAATAATCTGGTTGTATATGTGTCATTTAATCTTGTTAAATTCAAGTGTGACTTTTGGAAGATTCTTCCTCACTGCGCTGACAAAATAGAGTAACTAGTTGTGACAAGCTAAGAATAGATCATAGATGATTATGAAATTTACCACAATTGTTATTACTACCCAGTGAAGTCTCCTGAAAGACATACTAATGACATTTTCATGGTAAAAACCTTGACTGTGATACTGGTCCAATGTGAGGATGGCTTGCTTTTCATGCTAGTATTTCTACACTGCAAAGATTGATGATAGAATTATTATATTAATTTTAGAAAGAGCCAACAGTAAAACTGGTGTCCTGGTTTTACTAAACAGATTAGCTTATTTAACCAATCATACAAGCTTTAGGGCTAGAAGTGTCACTAAAAGTAATGATATGCTTTTACATTTCATTTCATATACTCAGTTTGACAAGAATGGAACCTCAATACATGCTATCATCTCTCTTATAGCTAAAGCTATCTGAGGAGTAAGACCACGTTTACATAATACCATTAAAGTTCTTTTTGTGAGCAAAATGTGAATCAGTTAGGTTACAAAATGCTGACATTTTGTGCACACTCAAGAATTTCATTGCTTTTCTGATACCAACTCAAGTTACTAGTGCTCTTGAGATTATCATCTTTTTTGTGTCTCTGCTATTTCACTATTCTCATTCTTTTCTCCCTTTTCAGCTGGGGTATCCCTCCAAAAGATTGCATTTTGAGGAAGAAGAAACAGGGCTAACCTAAGTACTACTAAATTTAATAGAAAAGAGAGATTCTATTTTCTTTCTATCATCTGATTCTTCCCCTTATTTTGTTAATAATGGGGTATATGAAACCACAAGCTTATAGTTTAGCCTGAAGAGGACATTAAAGAATTTAAGGACAGTAAATCAAATAAATAGTCTGATATAGAAATCATAATAAACTATGAGTTGATGAAATTAAGCACTTTGCAAAAGTAGAAAATATTGAGAAAAAATGAAGTATATTACAATTCTGTCCACAAAATTAAAGAATGACCTATTAAGGTTTGAAACTCAGAGAAATTGCCACTGTAATATAAAAGTACCTTAAGTAACAATGATTCTTTATATATATATATATATATATATATGTATATGACAAGTTTATAAATAACCAGCAGATGACATGGCAAGTACTCATATGTTTCTTACAAAATGGCCTTGGAAGAAGAATCCAGAAACTTTGTGCTCATAAATTTATAAATTAGAAGTCAAAATAACCTAGACACATTAAACAAATATTAAAGAAATGACAGAGGGCCTCCCTGGTGGTGCAAGGGGTTGGGACAAGGCTTATGAGGCTATCAGCAGCCACTGTAGCATGAGTTCAATCCCCAGCGAGGGAGATGCCCACATGGTGCAGCAGACCTCTCCTGGCTTGCCCGGGGCTCCCCTCGGCAGTGTATTTCAGTCAGTCTGCCTGTTCTGCTTCCTGCTTTGTCTCTGGTGGGTCCTCTCACCCCTCACACCTCTGGCCTGTACCCCAGATCTTCAATGCATAAATAAATAAATAAATAAATAAACAAACAAACAAACAAATAAATAAATAAATAAAAATTTTTAAAATAAAAAAAAAAAACAAATGACAGAATGCCTTACTTGTCTATTTAGTGAATGATTGCTTCAGGGCTTACCTTATCGACACTGAAGAGACAATTTAATTTTTGTAATAATGGGTTAATTGAGTTTATCTCTGTTTTGTGAGCTTTATAAGTCACATAGCACTCCATGTAAGAGAAACCAAAAGTCATACATCTCTTCCAATAAGGTCCGTGATTTTTCTATTTATTGTGTACCGTAAGGGATTAGAAATATTTTTCCATGATAGCTTTACATTTTGCAATTTTCAAAAAGAAAAAGAGAGGGAGAAGAAGCATGTAATGGTATGCTGCTAGATTGTAATCATAGTGATATAAATCACAAAGGTTTTTTTTTTTTCTTTCTCTATTGGAAAATTATTCACAGTGTTACTTTATTTGTAGACTAAGTTGCCTATGCTAGAAGCTTGTCTTACTAAAGTCAAAGCGTAATAGTTTATTCACTGTACATATGTCATTGAAGCATTTTTTTAAGTATATGAGAATTAATAAATATTATGTTTTAGATATATGAATATATGACATGTGGTCCCATGCCAACATTTTCAATAATAATCTAAAAATTGACATGAGTCACTACCATCAGAAATGGTATCACACATTGCTTCTAGGCCAAGGTCAAGTGTAGAATTGCTATCACATAGTACGTGGAATATGCACTGAAGAAGGTAACTTTCTTTAATGAAAGGTGCTGAGAAAACAGGACATTAATGTACAAAAAAAATGAGCATAGATATAGGCCATACACTCATACAAAAGTCAATTCAAAGTACATCCTAAATAATAAAAATATCAATAATGTAAATAATATAAAGCTATAAAAATCTTAGGAAATAACATAGCAGAAAACCTACATGACTTTGCATTTGGTGTTGTATTTTTAGACACAATACCAAAGACATAATCTATGAAAAAAAAGATAAAACATGTCTCCTTTAAAATTAACAACATTGGCTCTGCAAAAGACAATATTGAGAGAATTTGAAGACAAGCAACAGACTGGGAGAAAATATTTTCAAAAGAAGAAAACATCTGATAAAAAAGAAATAGATAAAACCAGAAAATTAAGGAAAAAACATCGGTAGCAGACCCTCATACACCAATAATCGTCAAATTTAATAGACTGAACTCAGAAGGAAAAGGCGCAGATTTCAATGTATAGCATTGTTAACTCAATTTAAATAAATTAAAAATGAATATATAAAATCACCCAAGAAGCATATATACACATTCATGAGATCTCATCAAATAAAATAAATAAGTAAAATAAACTCTGCTATAGCCAGAGAATTGGATATCATTTAGCACTAAAATAGAAAGAATTATTAATGAATGATTATTACTAAGTGAAAGAGGTCGGTCTTAAAAGTCTACAAACTCTGTGATAACTATGTGACATTCTGGAAAAGGCAAAACTATGAAGACAATAAAAAGATCAGTAGTTGCCAGCAGCAAGGAAGAGCAAGCAAAGATAAATAGGTAGAGTTCAGCAGATATTTAGGCAAAGAAAACACTCTGTGTGATATTGTAATGATGAATATATGTCGTTATGCATTTGTCCAAACCCTATGTATGATACCCTAAGGCAAATTATGGACTTTGGGTGATTATGATGTATCAATATAAACTCATGCTAGGTTTAGCAAAAAAGTACCATTCTGGTGAATGATGCTAATAATAAAGCAGAATATGCATGTGTAGAAGAGCAGTGATTATATGGGAAATCTTTATACCTCCTTCTTAATTTTGGTATAAACCTAGAATTCTGAAAAAGAATAGTCTTATAAAAATAAAGATACAACTATATTAAAATGTAGTACCATATTTCATGACTTAAAACTTAACTCTCAACATCAACCCATTTTCAATATCTAGCCCACTATAGAAACCAATAATGAAGAGACTTAAATAAGGACTTCTCACTATTAAACATTCTTTTCAAGTTCCATAAAAGTACTTTATGCGCCTGTAGGAAGAAGGACCTCATATTGAGAAAATCATGAACAAATGTTCTTTTTTTAAAGATCTTTTTTTTTTTTAATAGAGGCATGTTTTATTTTATTTTATTTATTTATTTGTTTGTTTGTTTTGTTTATACATGCACTGGGTACAGTCAGAAGCGCGGGAGGGTGAGAGAATTCACCAGAGCCAGAGCGGGGAGCAGAGCAGGTAGAAGGACCGAAGTACACTGCTGAGGGGAGCAGCGGGCGGCAGGAGATTTCTGCATGCCATGTGGGACCCTCCTCCGGTGGCCGGGGAGCAGCTGGGGATCGAACCGGCGCTGCAGAGGCTGCGGGCAGCTTCGCAACCCAGCGCTCAACCGCTGCGCCACCTGGGGAGGCCCAACAAATGTTCTTTTAAAGTGTCAAAATTAGTAAAAATGGATCTTGCTGCACATTAATGTAGGCATCTTTTGGGAACAAAATATAAGTTCCCTTCCTTTGCTTTACCAAATTCTTGGCTGAGAGAGAGGCAGGATGATGGTGATAATTTTTCCCCTATCAGGAATTCATTTTTTCCAAGAGTAGACTATTCCCCCTCCCCACCACCAAATAAAAATTCATTTCTGAAGTGCTGGCTGTCACTGGCTAAGATTTTGGCTTGTGCTTGGTAAATGTCACCTCACTGCATAGTTTAAGGTAGTAAGGGGTGAATGGGAGGGTAAGAAGCCCAACATGTGGGGTAAGAAGCCCAACTATGTGACAGATCTTGTACGGCACATAAATATTGAGAATGATATTTGGCTACTCTAGTTATACTAATCAATATAATAATTTGACAGCATAAGTGGTAAGATAGCTTTTGTACCCTACCCTTCAAATAATTGAGATTAATAAGCAAAGAAGAGCTTTTAGAAAATTTGTTTATTTGAGACCCACCTATAATCAGTGTGGTAATGATGCACACTAATCCTGTCAGTACTAACATGGCTGAATTGTGGTATCTGGCTTAACATCTCAGCACTGCTACTTTAGGATTTGTAACTTTGCTGGATTTATATAACTTCTGAACCTTAGCTCATTCATCTGAAAATTGGTCATAAGAATAGTACACAATCCAATAAGTTACTGTGATGATTAAGATAACATGAAACTAATGAACTAAGTTTCTCCATAAAGCTTAGTTTTCATTGAAGGACAATTCTTTGTCTATTTTTACTGTTATTTGTATTCACTAGAGTGTATTCATTAGATATACTTCATGTATCTATATACAAAAGAAGTTCATTGAACATTTGTTGACATTCAGATATTCTTTAATCCATATATCCACAAAAGCTGTCACAGTAATAAAACATTCCTCGAACTTTGAGAAATCTATTGTTGAGGCAACAAGCAGGCAGCATGGACCCCTTTCCAGAAATGAAAATGCCTTGATTAATATTTTTGGCAACAACATCTCACTATAGATGGGATGAATATGGTCATATGTCAATATGTGATACTATGAAGTTGAAGACCTTAATTTTGAGCTCATCATTGTAAGAAGTGGTGATATAAATATTGCATTTAATTTTACAATATTTCCTTGATTGAGAACAGCCAAATCAGATGTTTATTGCTTGCCAAAATTTCAAAATAGTTTAGGTGCGAAAAACATCAACTAAATACCTGGAATTTGGAATTCTAATGTGCCAAGCTGAATATTGGTCACATGGCCTCTGTATCAATGCTTTTACTCTAAAGGTAGCTTGGTAATCAGAAATGGAAATGGAGGGTGATTTTTTTAAAGATTCTACTACTTGCCACACTTTAAAAAAGGCACTATGCCTGTTCATGGAATCCATAAGCAATTTCCTTTTGCTTTCTTTCACATATCATTTTGTAAAATATTTAATATGAAAACAAAGTAAAAATTCCTTTGCTGAGGCTTTCCTGGTGGCTCAAGGGGTTAAGCACTGCACTATGAAGCAATCTGCAGTCTCTGCAGCAGGAGTTCAATCCCCTTGCAGGGAGCTACCGACATGGCGCAGCAGACCCCTCCTGTCTCGCCCTCTGCTCCCCTCAGCAATGTACTTCGGTCACTCTGCCTGTTCTGTTCACCAATGTCTCTGGTGAATCCTCTCACTAACCCCCACACCTCTGACCTGTACCCCAGCTCTTGTATGCTTAAGTAAATAAATCTTTAAAAAAATCCTTTGCTAATCCTTCTTTTAAAAAAACTGAAGAGCATAGAAGAAGTTTTAACGTTTCATAGATATGTTTTTCCCTTTTACTTTAAAGATGAGATGTCTTTCTAGATATTATTTCTCCATCAATGGAAAGAATGTTACTTACTATTCTTTCTATATTCCTAGCTGAACTACAGAAGGTTTTATTGAAGTGACACTGGCCATAAAATCATGATCTTAAGCCTTATTTAAGATAATCAATTTGCATTTGTTACCTTAGAGAAAAGTATCTCTGTCGATAGATATAATCCACAGACTATAATAATCTATTATATAATAATCCTTGTGGGGACATGAGGATGAAATACCTAGAAATATATCTTGGCAATATGGCAAAATTTTATAGACCCACTTTAATTGTTTTAGCCTAGAGAAATCTCAGTGCTGCTCTGTCTTGAAAGAAAAGATATAATAAAACCTCATACTTAAGAGTGCTTTTTCCCCGTAAGATTTGATGGTATGCCACAAATAAAACTTGGTTTTGTTTCATAGAGTCATTGAGCTTTAAGTATCAAATATTTTATTCCCATATTACAGATGGTGAAAAACCATAAAGTTAATAAACTTTCCTAAGGGGACACAGTAAAATGATAGAGAAAGTTAGAGCTGAACTCAGATGAGATCAAACATTCTGATTCTTCCTCTCTGTGTTTTAGAAATGCCTTCATATAAATTTCAGAATTCAGCTTCTAAATACTTGGCATTATTGATCCCTTTGCCTCCTTAGTACAAGGAATTAAGTACAATACTATGTACATGGCTCGCCATTCCACATTATAAGTTCTATTTACTTAGAATTTCAATTATGAGAACTGAATTACCTTCACTATAAATGGCTCTCATGCCATAGGACTTTTTCGTGTGGGAATGGGTAGGAGTGGAGGAGAAAAATATTCAACTGAACATAACTGCTGAAATTTTGTTTGCATGTAGCTGTATCAGTACCTCATAAGTGTTATGAAAAAGTTTTGACATTTATGAAAACAACCCTATATGAGGGAATTTCCATTAAATTGGTTTGTTTATGCTAATGTACCAAACAAATAATCACATTTATGAGACAAAATAAATTTTAGTGTATTTAACACTAAAACATCATTTATTACATGTTAATTTCTGTGTATATAGCATACTCAATTCATATTTCATTTAAGTAGGTTTGTCGTCATGATTTTGGTCAAATTCTACTTATAGCAAATATTCCTGACTCAGGAAATAGGATAAGTTTATTAAGTCCAATAGGCAATGAATCATAGACACCAAAGCCTTTGAGAAAATGACTGCTGCAGATAAACTAAAGATTAAGAATTGCTAATAAGGGCCTCCTTGGTGGCACAGGGGTTTAAGACCCAACCTATGAAGCTGTCCACAGCCACCACAGCACAAGTTCAATCCCCAGTCAACAGGATGGTGACCCACATGGCTCAGCAGACCACTCCTGACTGCCCCGCTGCTCCCCTTAGCAGAGTACTTCAGTCAGTCTGCCTGTTCTGTTCCCCACTCAGTCTCTGGTGAGTCTTCTCACCCTCCACGTCTCTGGCCTGTACCCCAGTTCTTGTATGCATAAATAAATAAATCTTTAAAAAAAAAAAAAAGAATTGCTGGGAGTCCCTGGTGGCACAGGGGGCTAAGGTGCAACCTATGAAGCTATCAGCAGCCACTGCAGCACAAGTTTGATACCCAGCCAGGGAGCTACCCACATGGTGCAGCAGACCTCTCCTGGCTTGCCCGCTGCTCCCCCTGGCAGTGTATTTCAGTTGATCTGCCTGTTCTTTTCCCCACTCTGCCTCTGGTGAATTCTCTCACGCACCACATCTCTTGCCTGTACCCCAGTTCTTCTATGCATAAATAAATAAATCTTTAAAAATGATAATGAATTCCTCTAGATTGATTTGATATTTTAAAAATATTCCTTATTTGTGCAACAATCTAAAAGAACTGTTCCTCATGTATTTCATTTATGAAGACCATGTAAGTTTTTAAGACCTATATTTTTCAAATTTATTCTGAATACAAACATAAAGTTTCTGGAGCATAGCAGATAATCACTTATTATTTTTTAAAATGATTTTTATTTATTTATGCATACAAGAGCTGGGGCACAGGCCAGAGGTGTGGGGGGTGATAAGATTCACCAGAGACAGAACAGGGAACAGAACAGGTGGATTGACTGAAATACACTGCTGAGGGGAGCAGTGGGCGAGTCAGGAGAGGTCTGCTGTGCCATATGGGTATCTTCCTGGCAGGCCCGGGATGGAACTCATGCCATAAAGGGTGCGGACAGCTTCATAGTTGGCGTCTCAACCCCTGGGGGCACAAGGGAAGCCCAATATTCACTTACTGACAGCAAATACTTACTCCAGTTCCCAGTGCAACACTTCCCTCCTACTAGTAGAACAATGCAATGAAACCTAGTTGAGATGCCATGCTACCTGCAATGGCGTTTGCAAGGAAACCTATTAATATAAATGTGTGTTTATACAAAAAAGTGGCAAAGGCAGTTTTCCCTTCTTCTGCCCTGTATTTAATGCGCAACTTTCAAAAACAGAGTATGAAATACTACTACGTAAATGAGGACATTAAAACCAAGTTTGTTTGTTTTTTTTTTAATTAATTCTAGGTATATGAGTTTCTTCCTTCTTTCCTTTCTCCCTTCCTCTCCTCCTTTCTCTCCCTTATTTTTGAAGGTATGGTTGGAAAATACTCAAATGTTTTTCTATACTTTGTTAAAATAAATAAGTATATGTTTACTATGATTTATGTGTTTCCAAATGACAATTTAATTATGTTGCAAAATATATGGATTTGAGATGCTGTAAAGTACTCTCAAAGATAGTTTAACAAACCCACAAGAGATACTCATGATGTCATTATTATTCCCTACCATCATTACAGAGCATTGACTTATAGATATATATCCAAATGTATGCCCTAATAATCTGTGTCCTGTAGAAAATTGGATCTTTGCTGTCATTTTGATATAGATCAGAGTTTTCTTGTCTAAGTGTAACTCCCCACCCCCACTCCAGGTTTTTATTGCATTCACTGGAAGGGCCCAATTGTTACTCCTAAAGGAGTAATTCTTCAATCCAACCTATTAACTCTTTAATGTATACTCTCAATTCTTAGCTCTTAAAATAGAACTCAGTTTGTTTGAGGTCCAAAAATCAAATAAGGAAATATGGTAACCTCTCCACAATATCTCTCTAAATTAGAATATTTTTAGTCAAAGTAGCATGGGACAATGCAATCTCTGAAGCAGAAAACAACAGATGTGAAGACATACGCTCTTTGCCAAATACAGCCTGGGATTTCTACTCAGCATTTGCTGTCTGAGTGAAGGTACAAAAAGCCTGGTCCCATAACTCTTCTGTGGTCTAGAGATGGTCACTGCAGTAAATATGTCAGCTGATATGGCACTTTAAATATGTATTCATGAATGTTAGAAAATAAGAATGTTCAGAAACTGATCAACTTCCAGTATGATATGACTATATAGGACAGATTATTGATGACTATGAGGAAGTTCCTTTCTGAGTCTTTATTAGAGTCTTTGTAGACGGTTTCAATTAGGAGACTATCAAGGAAGCAGAAACTTGTGAGGGATAAGAAATAAAGGTATTTTTGTAGGAATTAGATCTTACACAGTCATGGAAGACGCTTGTCTTTGCTTGTGGTGATGGACTTGAAGTGACTTTAGGTTATGAGGAACATTAATCAGGGGGAAAAAAAAGAGGTAGGCATGAGGCAGCAAAATTAATAACAAACTGGTACCCATAAGGAAAAACTCCCTCCAATCTCAATGACTTGAGTGACCAGCAGAAAATCTGGAAAATTTACCATGAAATTGTATCAGTACCTGTTCTAAAGCTAAGTGATGTTAAAGGAGAGCTGGTGGAAGCAGAGAGAACCACAAGATTAGTAGTGCCCTATACCTATAAGGTAGACTAGCAGTTCAGTGACATTTTGCTTGAGTAGCAGTGATGCCTGGTATCTCACACCAATTTTCAGCCTATAATGATTGATGCTTCACTTTGAACTTTCAACTTCAGGTTTTTCTTTTGACAAACCCTAACCTGTGAACATAAAGACAAAGGAATTTTGGGGAGATTTTTTGATTAGTCAGGCTAGCACAGTATAAAACAACGAGATTCCATAATTCTTATCAAACTGATATCCATGCAAATATCTTACAACTATATTTAACTATATTTAATTTTCAAATAAAGACATTAATAAAAATTTTATTCTTCCTGGCTTGATGCAATAATTCATTGTACAACTAAAAATATGACTGTCCAAAATGAGGAATTTAATTTCTGTCATTTTAACAAACTTGGGCATTGTTCATTCCTTTTCCTACTTCATGTTCACAAACCCCTTTTTAGCCAACAGCACAAATGCTGAAATAAAATTAAATGCTGAGATAAAATTAATATTAATATATTTTAAATGGCAGAATAGCAGATAAAGAAAATTGTTAGCTAATATATGCATCTATTTATATCAGAATAAGAAAATAGTAACTATAGTCCGTATTTCTGTAACTATTTATATGATTGTGGCAGGTACTTACATCTTTTTCATATTCTCTTTGATCTCAATAAGCCTCTTTTCTGGTTGTTATTTCTGCCTGGTTGGAAGACCCCATTTTTCATTTTTCTCAGAGGAAGAACAAGCGTCTGTAATAGAGCTTTCAGGGTCTATGTCAATAGAGTACGACATATATCAGGTTGTTAAGGTTCTTCAATCACATTCACCACAAGATCTGGGAAGAATAAAAATATCACAAAGGATGTCCTGTACTCAAATCATACCTCTTTCCCCTGCCATTTTAATTGCAACTCAGTTTCCCTTTGGCAGCATAAACTGATCACCTCAGCCAATAAAGTAGCCCTTCCTTTTGTTTACTGACTTGAGGAGAGCAAAATGACCCCCACAGAGCATCAGGACCAGTTCAGAAAAAAGGAAACCAAAATTTCTTTCACTAGACTATCAATATGGGTTACAAAGGTGCCACTCCCATATATAGCCCATCTTTCCCAGTTATGGAAGAAACAACATTGTATAGTAGTCACCGATTTAGAGCACATAATCACATCATGTAGGACATTACCTGTTTTCCCAACATGTCACTTGTCTGCCACTCTAAGTCTTCAAGCTATTTGCTTCAAAATAGTGAGAAACATGTTAAGGTTAGTGACTTCCATTAGCACTAACTTCCAAAAGCCTGTTGTCACATTCATTTGCTATAAAATGGGCTCTTTGTTTAGAAGCAATGCTGTGTGAAACATCATAATGGTGAATCAGGCATTCTCACTGAGGGTGTTTTTGATAGAATATTGTAGGCTTGGAAAGTAAATTCATATCCAGAATAGACTGGAGCTATTTTAGGAATTTATGTTTATGTTACAGTGCAAAATTTATTCCAGTGAGGAAAAAGTGTTGGCCGTTCTTTGATGAAAATGGCCTAATATAATTAATTTGTCACCAAGTGGATGACTAATAACCCCAGGATATGATGCCATTTAGAGATTCAATGCTAAGATCAACTGTTAGCAATTGGGCAGTCAGTCAACAGCGATTGTAGCAAAGTTGGCCTCAATGAATGGAAGTCCATGTTTCTGGGTCTGGCATTGAATTCACCTGCCACTTTGATTACTTTGTTTGGGAGTTCATGGAGCAAGGAAGAAATAACTGAGGAAAGAAGCAGATATCTACAGAAATGATCATCTTGCACATCTGATTATTAAGATCCTCCTCTGCTAAGCTGCTCTTCAATGAACATTTATTTGGGAAGCACAGAACTACAACCTTTGTACTTAAAAATGTCTTTCCACATTTAATATGTTCATTTCTAAGTGCTTGACTGCCAATCAAAATCTCTAGGTTTTGCCTATGAATAGCACAGGCATATCTCCTTCTATATCTGGTCATATTTCCTTCTTGGTAAAACAAACCACCAATTAACTGCTTGGAATTCTGCACCCTGAGGTTTCCCTTAACCATACTCATCTTCAGGATCACCCATAGGGAGGTCTGGAATGCTGGTGCTGTTTTTTTTTTTTTTTTTTTTTTTTTTGCAGGTAATGCCAGTGTAGTATATAGAATCACTTATAAACTAATCCTATTTTTTATTTCCTGTAAGGCTCTGTGTGCAAACTGAGAGTTCAAAAGCAGTATATCAGGGATAGGGATCAGGAACACCTATAGCACTTACTGATTCAACTTACTTGTGACTTTTGACCTGCTTGAACCCTATCTCTTACCCACTGTAGGATATGTATCTGTGTGATGGCAGAATGCATGCCCAATATTAGACTTGATAAATCAGAAGACATCAACTCTGTGATGGGACGCTCAGGTTACATCATGATATAATGGTCCAAAGAAAGTCAGTTAATTTCAATAAGGGGCTAATAATAAGCCAGAAGCTATTTTTCAACAGTTTATCTAGAAACAATCACCTAACTTTACAAAACACCTTGAAGAATTGGCCCTGGAATTCAATTATGACAAATCTAGATCACAGTAGGTCCTACATAAGAAAAATAGTCCTGTAGCAAGTAATTAAATATTCTTTATGAAAGAGTAAAAATGTCATCCCTAGAAAAGGGGTCCTTCTACTGACAAATGCCGCTTAGTGGAATTTGAGGATTCAAGATCCCTAGTTTCAGATTTGCACTTACATAGCTCATCCACTTTCAGGGTGAAACTCCTTTCCAATCAATGCCTAATTTTAACATACAAGAAAGCAGAAAGTTGAGAATTCAATTGGATTGAATCAGATTTGTTTTCCTATAGACTTTAAATTTCATTTTCATTTCATTTCAGATTGTGATCCTGCAGCAATTAGAGATAAGAGTTTTTAAAAGAATAGGAGATTTCAGCTCCTTTATCTGGACCTTGTGCTAGGAATTTAGAAGTGATCAACCAATACCAATACCATTCTATTTTTTCTTTAACTAAAATCATTGTGGAAACACATACTTGGTTACCTAAAGATTTTCCTTCTATGGAAACATGATTAAATTCATCTACAGGTTGGAATTTAAATAATTTTCTGCCATGCCATAAACTCTCAGTTTCCTCTTTATTAATGGAAACAAGATCACTAATTCCTTTAAATATAACAATTTAAAAAAAGTTTCAGGGAGCCTCCATGGTGGTGCAGAGGGTTGAGCACAGTGCTGTGAAGCTGTCTGTGGCCTTTGCTGTGGGAGTTCAATCCCTGGCTGGCAATCCACATGGTGCAGTTCAACCCACATGGTGCAGGAGACCTCCCCTATCTTCCCTTCTGATCCCCTCAGCAGTGTATTTCAGTCAATCCGCGCCTGTTTTGCTCCGCACTCTGTCTCTGGTGAATCTTCTCAATGCCCCCTGCATCTCTGGCCTGTACTGCACTTCTTAAAAAAATTTAAAAGATTTCAGATAATCCATAACTAGTATATATAAACCATCCATGCATTTTTCTTTTCCCTTGGAACCCCTTTGTTTACCAATTTCTGTACCAGTTAGATTCAATCATGGAAGCACAGCTCTTAGAATGACATTGAGTAAGTAATATACTGTAGAAATAGGACTTTACACAGTTGAGAGAATTGGTGAAGAATTCTACACAGTGCTGTTCGCTGTATGTCTGTCTTGGGACATGGAATCCTAAAGGTGAGCAGGATCAGCTCTCAGGAAGCAAATCTGAAAAGAGACAGGAAAGTGAGGACAGATGTAACTTTTGAAGACAAATGGTCTCACACCAGTTTCAACTTTAACAACACAGGTGATCTGCAAAAGAAGCTGCACTTTTTTGCCACAGAATTGCACTCAATCCTGGTCCATGATTCAGAGATGCTGCAAGAGGCAATTGAGATAGGAGCTGAATTGTGCTATTCTTCCCTTCCATTTCCTCTGACTTTTCTCTGAAGAACTGTCTTAGAGGATGATGACATAGATAGCAAAGTGTCTACACTATTAAACCACACTATTTTCACTGCAGTTTTCTGTATTTGTTTCAAATCTAAATTCAAATAGCCTGTTGGCATTTTTCTTACATTCTCTAAGAAAACAAAACCTTGAATTGGCTTGAGTTGTTGTGATTTTTAGATTCCAGTATTTACATGTTGAAATGCCAAAGGCATATAAACTAAAAGAATTTTGTGGAGAAATTCTTCCTGCTTCCTTTAATGTAAAAAAAAAAAATGATTTTATCTTATTCACCAGTTATAGAGCTTATAATTATAGAGCTACTAGCTTGAAGGAAGAAAATATTTCTAAGATGTTTTAATAAATGAAGCATGCTAATCTTAATCGAATTTGAAATAATTTGACAGACTGCAAAGGGTTCTGGAAGTAAAATTGCTAAAATTCATTGCAAAGAGAAGAGGCACTAGTTAAATGGAGACTAGCACTGAATGCAATTGTTGGTTTTCTATAAAATATAGTATGTTACCTTGGTAAAATCATACATGAAGCACCCACTTACTAAAGGGGAAAACATAAAGCAAGAAAATTTCAATCCAGCTCAAGATCAGTGAACAAAAAATGAAATAAACTAATTATTAATTTGACCCTGAAACTTATTACTATATGGTATTATGTGAGAATTTATAAAAGTTGTAGAGACAGTTCTTGCCTTCAAGCTGCCTCCAATTCACAAAGGAAGCAATAATCTGGATGTAGCAATAAAGTATACGCTGTAACATGTTCTTTTCTTGAACAACCCACTTTGTTTGCTAGCTGGATGATTCCCTTGCCTGCTTTTGAATCGATGTAATTTTCACTGAATAGAAGATATCTCTTTTATGCTATGTCAGAACAAAGTCTTAGTTTTGTTTGCTCCTTGCAATAGAGAAGTAAGGAAACAACTGAGTGAAAATACCACAGATTTTAGTTTGCATTTTTTAAAAAAAAGATTCTTCTTTTTCTGTAAAGAGATAGAAGGGACTCAAAATAAAAAGAAGTGGTTTCTGTATAAATAGTTGTGTCTAGAGCAGTGCATTAAGACTTGGTCTCTTCCATTCTGTGCTAATGAAATGACACCATTGGCCTTTGATGATTTGTGACAGTCATTGCATTTCAATTGTCTGAATCCAGCACTATCCCCTAGCATCTTCCTCTTTGACATGAAAAAACATACCAGGTCTGTTTTATGAGGCCTGAGATATCTTAAAGCTTCAACTGACTTGCAGACCTCTAGGTGTCTAGACCTGTCACTAGTATTTGTACTGAAAAAAATTTTCAGCAGAGTTTAATGTAGATACACACTCTATGTACTGTTAGTAGGATGATTCAGATAATAATTTGTAGTATGATTAAGCTTATATATACCTGAACTAAACCAATGTTGAATGCAAACTTCTAGTAAGAATTTATGTATGACTTGTGAATTTCCCAAGCATTGCACGATACAGTAGCACTGGGAAACTGAAAAAGAAAGAAAATTGCATTGTGTTAAAATATAAGGATGGTGTCAGAGATAAGAGGCCCAAAGACTCATATAAGTGTTAAAACATTGCTTTTGTGTGTACTTGGAGAATAGCAGGTAGTATCCTTCAGATTTTTACTATTTGCACTGGTTGGAGTTGATTTATATTTGCGTTACTTCAATGTGGTTATTTTTTTAAGCATAAAAGTGAAAAAAACTCCTGATAGAATCAAGGAAATCAATTTTGCAAGTATTTTTTTTTTTTAGAGTATATACTATTTTCCCAACACTATAGTAGATTCTAACGGGAATATAAATATGATATACAAGTAAGTAACCATTTGGCCTTAAAAAAAAACCTATAAACTTGGTAGACAGTCAAGTTAATAACCATCAGAATGCAAAGTTAAAAATGATCAAGGACCACAATACGTGGTTTTGAAAAGATATATGCTTTTCTCAGGGGAGGTTTCCATTAGGAAATGTGAAGTTTTTACTAACTTAGCAGCTGCAAGACTAGATCAAAGATGACTGTGATCTATATGATAAATTCCCTTTTGGAAATGTCTCCTTCAGATATCATGAGTGAGCATAAGCAGAGGAAGAAACAAGCAAAATTCCCCAGCAATGAGACAGAGCATGATGTCAGGGCACAAATCTTGTTCACTGGTGTGGTTATTTTAGTGGTCATGTTATAGGACAGGGAGAGGGGCAGCCCAAACCCCGCAAACCTGCCTATTCTAAATGGGTTCTGCCATTTGCCGCATCAACACAAAACATATGAGACTTTAATGGGAAGGAACTTTAATACAACTAGGAAACAATACAGGAAAGGCAAAGAATCTAGTTTCTAAATCAAGCACCCAAAGTTACCCGTCCCCTCGCGGGTAAAACTCCATCCAAATGGGATCGGCCCAGAGCAAGGCCCCAAAGCCTGCCAAAAGTCTGAAGCACCTTCCAGTGGGGACCCACAGAAAAGGGTCAGAAACAACCAGACAAGCCCGGAAGGAAAAGAGCAAAATCAACATCAAGATAAAAGCTGCCATTGTCACCTCCCCATGGGTCTCACCCACATCTGTGTCACCCAGTCCATGACCAAAAGACAAGCGCAATTTCTTCACGTGTCTCTAGGCTCCATGCGCCTCCTCCAGGTCTCCTTCTGGCTCCATCCTGCTTCCTTCCTTCCTCAGTCTCTTCTGCAGCTTCTCCTCTTCCTGCTCAGCTCCACCCTCCCTTGGGTGGGGCAGGGAACCTCCCCCTTTCCTGGGGACCACCCTGTTACAGTCAGACTGAGGGACACCCCAAGATCCCCAAACCTGCATGCTTTTAATGGGTTCTACCATCTGCCACATAAGGACAAAACTTACTGCATTAAGACTTTCACTAGATTAGAACTTTAATACTATTAGTGTGCAATAGAGAGACGAGAAAGAATATAGTTTAAAATGTTTCCCATGAGACACCAAAGTTCCCCATCCCCTCATGGGTAAATTCCCAGCCACAGGTTGGCCCAAAGCAGGGCTGCTAAGGGCCCAAAGCTTGTCACAAGTCAAAGACACCTTCTGGTGGAGAACTACAGAAAAGGAGCAAAAGGGGCCAGGGAAGGCTGGAAGGAAAAGAGCAAAATCAAAACCCAAATCAATTAAAGACTCACAGTGTCAGCCTCCCCATGGGTCTCTCACCTTCATCTCTTATGCTTTCAAGTGCCTCCTTCCACGCCCCATGATTTCCTGGTACAAGTCCAATGCCAAGAAGTAAGCATGGCCTCTTCTTCATATCTCTCCTCCAAGTACCTCCTCCAAGACTTCTCCTTCCTTTATCCCCTTCCAAGTCCTTTTCCCAGTCTTTTCTACCTTTTCTTCCCTCTTCCCCTCCTTGGGTGGGGCAGGGAACCTGGAACCCCCCCCCCTTTTATGGGAATTACACTGTTAAAAGTTCTCTTTTCATGATGCCACCCACATTGGGACATGGGCTGGATTCCTGCTCTCTGAAGCTATCAGTACTCTCCCATTTGACATGCAAGTAAATGCAGGAAGTTCTTCATCATGAAAGTATTCCTCAGAAGTCCTCTCCCCAGCAAAGAATTATCATCCTTTTCCATGACCTCTTTGCAGTCTTCTCCTCAATAATTCTAAATAGAGGATTTTTACTCCTAACATTCAGGTGGCTTTGTTTATTTACTAAATAAAATATGCAAAGGAATGAGGGATCCCTACTCTCCCCATTAGTTTTATTCCATTTTCTTCCCTTGTGAGGTCCTCAGTCCGCATGGCTTGAAAATTTCACTTTGAATTGGGGATCATAAGGCTGTTTAGAAAAAAAAAAATTATTGAGGTCGCAGTCAGATGCTCTTTACCAGATCTGTGTGTTCCTCTCCATTTACTGTAAATGTTGGCTATCAAACATCCATAGCTGTACCCCTCCCGTAAGAATAGTCCATGATAGCCACCCCCCAAGAAATGCCTGGGAGGTGGTATTCTATCAATAGTAACACATAGGTAGTGCACAACCTGCTCTAATAGATTCATTATGGACAAATCTATGGCACCAGAGCTGCTTCAGGGTTCTCTATGAGTCTGAGCATAGACTGCAGTTGGACCAGTTCTTCTCAAATTTTGGTGGGCAAAAGAATTACCTGGAGGGTTAGTAATGATGGAGGAAAGGAATTAAAAAAAAAAAAAAAAAAACAAGCTGAAAAGGAGGTGTGCCATAAGACCAGAACCTGACTCACACAAAGAGGGGGGGGGGGGTAGAGG
Organism: Talpa europaea; assembly: GCF_964194135.1. Lineage (NCBI taxonomy): Eukaryota > Metazoa > Chordata > Mammalia > Eulipotyphla > Talpidae > Talpa > Talpa europaea. The sequence continues at coordinate 14,406,416 of NC_140074.1, forward strand.
AAAATAACATGATCACTAACCTAGCTGTAGAGGTCATGACCCTTAGACACAAGTTCCTTATCACAAGACATAACCCAAGCAAGATCAGACCACTATACAGAGTAGATCACATACCTGAGGGTAAAGATACAGAGATTGTGCCCATCCTGGAATCTTCTCTGCCCAACCTGGAATCTCTGGTCCCTTTTGGATTTTGCATGGTTATCCAAAATCAGCAACAAACCGAAGGCTCATAAGCAGTGACCCCTCCCAAACAGAAGAAGACTATATGAGTATAGTCTCAAACAGAAGAAGACTATATGAGTATAGTCTCTGCACAGGCTTGAGGCAGCAATCCCACTGCCTACCTGTGGCTATGCAGGTGCCTCTTTTCACCAACTGTCTCCCTTTGCAGGGCAGCAAACTTCTTGCCTGACCGTGACCTGTCAGAGCCGCCCACCTGCAACCATGCAGACCTCTCAACAAACCTGTCCCTTCTGGGGCAGCTCTTCCTGTCCACTTGTGTCTATGCAAGTTTTCTTTAACTGTTTTATCCCTTCCCTAATAAACCTGCACTTTCAATATATCTACCGTCTCTGTCTCATGTAGAAACTCACCCGGGGAAACTCACCGCTGTGTCGCTGAAACAGGACAAGTTTCTGGTGAAACTTTTCCCAGAGTGAACCCAAGGACCCAGCACTAATTCCAGAAACCTCATCAGTAAAAACAGATTACTGGAGCCCAGAGAATTTGAAAAAAATCTGAGGCTGGAAATTTGCATTTGAACACTTCTTATGTGATGCTCAAGTCTATTTTGAAAACCTCTGAGTTGAACTCTTAACTTTGCCTACATCCTTCCCCTGTCCTTACCTGATATACCCATTTTCTCTCAATGGTTCATTAGCATAAGAATTCCCAACTCAGCCTCTATTTCCAAGGAAACTGATCAAAACCAATAGTTTATGCTAAATTTGCCTTGAAGGGCTTTTAAAAAATGTCTCTTTTGCATATGTGCTACCAACTGGAATTTCCATAAAAAAGGGGAGGTTCCATGTTCCTTGCTCCGCTTTTTAGAGCTGAGCCCTAAAAAGTCTTGGAGAAAGGGGGCACACAAGGAGCTAAGACCTGTGAAGGATGGCTTTCCTGCTCCTCAGCTTTGGACTTGCACCAGGGATTTGGGGGACAAGGAAGGAGAGGTATGGATTTGAGATATGTAGAGACTCTTGGAAGATGTGGAAGACAGAAATGGTGGGAGGCTGGCAATTGCAACCTAAAACTTGATTTGGTTTTTGTTTCTTTCATGCCAGGCTTAGCTGGTCCTTTCTTCTCCTTTCCAATGTTTCCCCAGCAAAAGGTGTCTTAGACTTTTGGTGAGCTGTAGGGTTTCAGAGGCCTTGCTTTGTTCCAACCCTGTTTGGCTGGGCATTTACTTTGAGTGTTTTATTGGAAAACTATTATCCTTTTCTCTCTCTCTATGCACACTATCCTATTAAATTTCTTTCATACTAAGAGTATGCTTTGTCTTTTTGTGGCAGATGGCAGAACCCATTTAGAGTGTACAAGCTTGGGGGTTCTGAGTTACCTCTTATCTGCATGCTAACATATGCATATATGTATATATGATGAAAAACATGATAGTACCCTGGAAAAATATGCCATTTAAATTTATTGAAAGCTACATGGACATTTTGTACACATGAAATCACGTAAACAGTAATAACCAAAGTTTCTCTAGCTTAATAATTCTTCCTGGAACTGCTTCTGTGACTTTCTCAGTGAGCATCAGCTCCAGTGCACTGAAGCATCCATAGTTGCTAAGGGACATGAAGCTTAAAGAAAAGTATGGGAGTGGGAGATAGGAGCAAAAGCATCTCTCCCATTTGTGTTAACCCTGTTAGAAGAATCACAAAGCTCTGTTACAGGTGACTCCACATTTCACAAGCATGTTGAAACTATTCTTGCAGAAATTAATGCCAGCCCCTTTATTCTCAAACTTGGAGATCAATCTGTGCAAGAACACAGAAAAGTCACCACACTTCTCAAAATTTTTCTTCTCACAACTAAATCTTCATTTCTGAGTCATTCTTATTTGAGCTTTCCTTTTATTCTCAGGTTGAATTGAGAGAGGAGTTCTTTATCTCTTATGCAAATATATTTTTTATGATAGGTCTCTAAGTCTCCCTAAGAATCAGGCTGGGAATCACTATGTAAGTTACTTGTTTATATGAGAAATTAGACTTCATGGCTTTTTTTTCCTTGTAAAGGAATTGTTAGGGGGAAAAGGATGCCCTAAAGCTAATTCCATATAGGCTTTGTGGACTCCACCCCCACTCCAGACCAAAGTCATCAGGACATTGGGAAAGACAAACCCCATCACCACCAAAGGGAAGGTTGCTGGAAACTAAGGGTGGAGTTAAGCAGCCAGGTTTGGTATAAAACTGGACCCATGGGCTTTAGGGGGGTGCCCTTTTGGCTCTCTGCCACCTCAGGGCTCTAGGCCAGCTCTCAGAGTGCCTTTGGGTTTCCAGGTTGGCGGATTCGGTAGGGCGCATTTAAGATTTTATTTCCCTATTTTCACCCTGAGTTGTACACTTTCTCACTCCCCCTTCCCTTGTAAATGAACCTTTTATTAACCTTTTGTGTGTCTACAGTGGAGTATTATAAGTCCCTTTTAGGTGCGTGGGTGAGGACCCACAGCCAGGCAACCTGTTTTATATTGGGGCTGCTCTGTAACAGAATGTATTTGATGACACACCTGATTACATATTACATTAAACATTTTCATTATTTTATATTTAGTATTATTTTTCATCACACACACACAAATACCAGAATACCAGAACTATTTTCCATCGTCTTTTTGGCTACCAGTAGCACATTTAATAAGTGAAAAATAAATTCTTAAATCCCCAAATGTGTAGCTCACAATTTCTTTTCCCTATGTGACTACCACAAAGCTGCATGTCTACTCCAAGAGTGAGTGAGTGGCTATGAGAGCAAATATCCCATTCCTCACAGAGCAATGCCTGACCTACATGAAAGAAAGGCCCAATGCAGCCGAATGTGTCCTACTCTCATGCACAGAAATTATTGAAATCTTAAAAGGATGGGTAAAATTCCTGTTCCTATTGCATAGGTGTTTTTATGTCACTTTCTTCAATTTACTCTAAGTTGTACTTAGGACATATATTTGAGTACCAACAATATAAATGATTTAAGCTCCAAATTAATTTATATATATTTCAAAGCTTTAAGCCACTTCCCTTGGAGTTAAAAAAAAAAAAAAAAGAGACACAGCAGATATGCTTGCTCCCTACAAGATAAAAGGGAGTCTCAGGGCTGAGTGGTAGTATAATTCACCATGTATTATTTTGCTTCCATCCTTCTTAAACCTTGGCTAAGTTCGGAAGACTCAAACATTTTGACTCAATCAGATAATAAATGAATTAACCCTTCTGAACAACCTGGTACATAAACAAGAACAATTTCACTACTTGTGACATTCAGTAGTTTTTATGTCTGTGCCACCAACAGGATTCCTTACCTTATTGTTTAAAAATAGTTTTGCTCAAATACTCCATTTATATAGTGAACATTACATATTATAATACTGGAATATGCTCTTATAAAAGGCTGCATAATTTTGAATTTGGGGGATAGATATTTGTAGTGGGGAGAAATCTTGTGGTGAGGACAGAGATTGTGGAGAATAGAAAAGGAAGATTTATTGAAATACACAGCTAAAAGAAGCATGGGGAAAGACAGTAGAGGTCTGGGCTCCAAGAAGGACTTGGGGTTCCCTTTTATAATCTGTTTTCCCAGGCTTTTCATGACTGGGGGATTTGGTTTGGGCCAGTTAGCTCTGGGATGTCTGATCTTGGGCATTGACCTTTTATACAGACTGTGTCCTGGCTCTGCTTCCACATTCCTGGTCAATGTGATCAAGGTTATGGTGTGGTTTCCATAGCAACCTTATCAATTACCTTATCTATTGAAGTATCCCAAAACTTCCTGCTGAGTGAGGTTTGGGGGCTTAGTTTTTAAACTTTTTAAATGATACCCTGGCAATATTAGGGTGTCATGAAGTAATTTAGAAAAGAACAGTAAATACTTGATATAATAGTAAGCTTTTTTCACAAAGTTTGTGAAAATCTCAGTGTGAAAATCCCACTAACTTAATACCCAGTCAACATAAGAATGTGACTTTTGTCTTCACAATATCAGATTTTGGGGGTTTTAAAGCTGCCTTGCTTTATTTTATCTTTCAGAGACTGAATTGTAAGTATTCAGATTGTGTTTAATTGAATTAACTTCTAGATCTAACTTCTGTATAATGATCTGACAGATTATGATTTGTCCCATATACTTTACTTGAGAAGATATAGTAATAAATTATGAAAAGTATGAGGGATTAAACTCAAATATCAATATAGTTGTAGTTGGTTTGAGAAATATTTTGATGTTTCAGCTTTCTTGTACAATGAAAATATATTTGATATTTATTATTAGTTTATAGTAACAAATTCAGAAACACATGAATTTGCCATTTATAGAATGGCACCAAGAAATAACATCTCTGGACTGTATAGGTGGTAGTGAAGTGTTATTTTTGCATGGCATGCAACCAGACTGATTTCACCAAGTGCAGCAAAAAAACTATTCCTACAATTGGGAGCTACCTTTATTTCCCTTAATTTCCATTTTGTATATGTTGCCACATAAGTACATAAAACAAAGATTATTACCTCTCTTCTACAAAGGATTTATTCATAAGTGAATTTGGCAATCTCATAAGTGCATGAAAGGTTTATCAAATACTTGATTCTTAAGAATATGCAAGTATAGGTCTCTCCGGTGGCGCAGCGGTTGAGCGCTGGGTTGCGAAGCTGCCTGCATCCTCTGCAGTGCTGGTTCTATCCCTGGCTGCTCCCCGGCCTCCGGAGGAGGGTCCCACATGGCGCGCAGACCTCTCCTGCCGCCCGCTGCTCCCCTCAGCAGTGTACTTCGGTCCTTCTGCCTGCTCTGCTCCCGGCTCTGGCTCTGGTGAATTCTCTCACCCTCCCGCACTTCTGACTGTACCCAGTGCTTGTATAAATAAATAAACAAATCTTTAAAAAAAAAAAAGAATATGCAAGTATAATAAGCAGAATCCTTACTGCAAACTAAAACACAATAACATTTTAGATAAGGCAACAAAGATTAGTTAATAATTGCTTATATCAGAGAAAGTCTGATGAAGAGACACCATGCCTTAATATGCTATTGTTCAGGCATATTGTTACTCTTTCATTAAGCTCAACTGTGATGACAGTTCTCTACATAACACATGCAGTTCTGTGGGAAAATGTCAGCACTACCCTATTGAATATGATAAAGTAGCTATCAATACTATTCAATAGCATCTATCATTTAGACTCAGAGTTAGTAAAATAGAACATATTGAGCTTGTTTGAACATAGCACTTTCTTCTAATTGCCTAAAACTCTACACTATTATTTAGAATGTTAATTTTCAAGCCATATGTAATACTAAAAATAACTAATTGGGAAACTGATGACTTTATAATGCTGCTCACAACTTTGTTATTTCAGGAGATGCTTGAATATTTTTAAGATAACAAATATGCCATGCTTCTGAAAAAGTCTATTATTTTATAAGTAGAAATATATATTATGTTTATTTCTAAGGACAATTTATAATTAACAATATTATAAGTAACATTGGCATATAGTATTCCCCTCACTGTACTATTTATTTCCTTGGAAATTTAAAAGCCAAATAGCTGAAGAGAGTGAGCCATGTGATGATTGAATATATATTACATATATGTTGATTATATATTACTACATATATATTATGTATATCAATCATATAATAATTTAAACCTATGATGATTTCAAGGATTTTGGCCTGTATTTTTTAAAGAAAAATTTCTGTAAAATGTTAAAATGATAGTATTTAACAGTTATGTATTAAATACTGGCCATGTGCTAAGCACTGATACAAGGATAAAATGGAGATAATTCATGGTTTCTGCTTTCAAGGAGTTTTCAGCATAGTAAAGGAGAATTAAAATAGAGTTGAAATGGAACAGGTTAACTAATAAAATAAAGTGAGGCATACAAGAAAGAATCATCAGAGATTTTAGTAAATGTAGGGATGGCTTCACAAAGGAAATGAATGGCATTTGTGCTTAGAGAGGCAATATGTTTCATGGTTATAACTGTGGTTCTTGACAAGGTGGTAGAATTTCCAGCCCTGTCACTTATTAGCTGTGTAATGAATGAGTCAAGCAATTTAACCATTCTGTCACTCAGTTCAAGTTAAAGATACTCAGATTTTAATAAATGGATTTATCAATTTTTTTAGGATTAAGTGTATTGATACATAAAACACTGAAATCTATGGTTGATACACAGTGTTTTTTTTTAAGTATTTGATATTAACATCTGAAGGGGGAGGGACAGTTTTTTTTTTTTTTGAAGATATATTTATTCAAGCATACAAGAACCAGGGTACAGGCCAGATGTGTGGGATGGTAAGAAGATTCACCAGAGACAGAGCAGGGAGCAGAATAGGTAGACTGACTGAAATACACTGCTGAGGGGAGCAGCAGGCGAGACAGGAGAGGTCTACCGTACCATGTGGGTATCTCCTCCACTGGCGGGATCGAACCCGTACTGCAGAGGCTGTGGACAGCTGAGTGCACTCAACTGCCTGCACCACCAGGGGAGGCCTAACTGTAGAGGAACAGTTTTTTTGAGTGTGTAAGCCTGGGATGAGTAATCCAGATAAAGGTAACAGTATAAGCAAGGGCAAGGAGTTAGGAAACTTATCTTGAAAGACCTTTAATCCATACAGAAATTTAAGGACTTTATTTTATGTGTATCTTTGCAAATTATAAAACCAAATGTTCGAAGATGATAAATATATCATACATTGATTTCAAGGATTGTGTTTCCAATTTTTTCAAAGAAATGTAAAATATTCCAATCTTTGCAAAATATTAAAAAGACAAAGGAATCAGTGAAGAGTTACTGACAGATTATACACTTTGTGAAGAAGCTCATTTTGGAGCCAGTTTAAGCAAAAATTTGGGGATGTTGAGATTTAAGGCAATGTCCAATTAAGAAACTGCTATGTTAACATCAGGGTCTAAAATATGGAAAGAGTAAGAAAGATAAATTAAGGCAGTAAAAGGGAAATTTTGCAGGTAGAATAAACTGAGCATGGAATATTACTCATCTATAAAAGTAACAATGTGGATTGACCTAGGTGGTATTATGAAAAGTGAAGTAAATCAAAAGGAGGAAGACAAATGCTTTATGATTTCACTTGAATGTGGGAGATTAAGAAACAAAATGAAAGAATGAACAAAACAAACCTTTTATATTATAAGATCAAAATGATGGTTAATCAGAGAGAAAAGGGTGTGGATGGAAATTAGAATTTTGATGAGGACTATGGTGCAGAATATACAGATGTCAAATTTTAATGCTGTACATCTTAAAACTATACAATATTTTAAACCAAAATTGCTTCTATAAAATGTTTTAAGAAGAAAATACTTGTAGTTATGGCAAAATGTGAATCAAAATAGGTTATCAAAATATAAGAAAATTATAAAAAATATTTTCACAAAGTTTTATTGAAGTAACTTTATATTGTAGTATTACATAAGCTTCAGTGTTCAACATTATAAATCAATATCTCTGTAACAGTAAGCTCATCACTAAAAGTCCAGTACTACCCTTTGTCATACATTTAACACCCTTTACTGATTTACCCAATACCCAAATTTCTCAAAACAAAACAAATCTGTGAATCTATCATCTATTACTGAGAACAATTCTCACCACTGTAAAGTTATGTAAAAAAAGTACTATGACTCTGGAATTCCATAGAACATTAAAGAGAATCTCTGGGACAATAAAATTTTCTAGCATTCAAAAAAAAATTTAGCTTATATTACAATATAAAAAATGCACAATATTCCAAATTATCTATTATGGTAATTTACATTATAATTTTGAAGCTAGACCATTAATAACTTTGGAGATGACTTGTCATACCTCTGCATTTTACAGATAAGAAGACTGAGACCATGACTGCTAAGATTTAAAATCAGTAGTTACTGAAGTGGAACTCTGGTTTTCCTTAATCTAATGGCTCTTTCTTTTACAAAATGTGATACAACTATTGTATATGTGATGTATATGAAATAATAAACATGATATATTGTTTAGTTGTCCTTTAATCAGATAACTTCTTTAACCAAGAAGAGACTGCTCATGAGCATATATATTTTTGAATTATAATGAAATTTTAGATCCATAGACATGAACTTAGTATTGGCCTCTCTATTTAAAAAGTTAGGTTCAGAGTCTGTTTTTTCTTGGCTAAAAATGTCTATTAAAAAGAACTGACTTTGAGTATTGTGAAAATCCAAAATGAAAGTGGGTAATATTATGTTGAAGAATTGTCAAGTGCTATTTTGAAAATTGATATTGCTAATACTTTTTTTGAAAATATTAGATGTCAGATAAGCATTAATGCTTGCAAAAATGCTTGCTAGAAGTGGGCTCTGGAAACTCTTCACTATGACTATTTAAGTATGTACTTACTCTCCTTTTAGATTTTTAAACCAACAATCAAATATCAGTCCAAATGAACTGACAAGTAGGAAACTAACCAATAATATATTTTGGAACTTTTGTCCCTAATATGTAGATATCTAAATACTCAAATTATCCAAATCCTTCTCTTAGTTATCATTAATAAGATAAAGGCTGCTGCTGCTGTTGTAATCAATTTTTTAAAAGGGAATTGTAAAAGAAGATGGGTTATGTAGGCTCCCCACATGAACTTTCAAAGTGACTGTTCCCAAGTTCCTTAAGAATTGTAGAACTCAAATTGGGACTTTAGATTTCCTGGTCATTTCTCATTTGTTGGTGGGAAATCTTTTAAAGACATAATCTTTTTATAATTCCATTTGAATGAACCCATATATCTCTGCATGGAGCATGAGTTGCTGGACCAAATAATGCAAAATACAAGGAGAGACAAAATAGGTAAATGCCGTGTCTTGCAGTGGATTCTAACATCATAATGTGTCCTTTGGTGCAACACTCAAGTCCCATTGAACTCTCCCATTCCTCATATTCATATATGGACTTATTTCATTGTATTGAGTGTTAGCTAAATATATATGGAACAAAATTCTGTTCTCTCTAGCAAGTAACATCTAAGGAAAATATAGCTTTTAGTTTGAGTGTCTAGTGAGGAGAGGATATAAAATAGATAGGAGACTATAGGAATTAAAAGCACAAACTTAGGAGTAAGACCCTCTGCATTTTGTTAGTGATTCCATTTTTAATTAACTGGCGATTTCTTAGAAGAGTACCATTTTAACTTCTCATTGTATTCATTTTCCTCATGTGTAAAGTGTGGTTAATAATAGTTCCTATGACACTAGGTAATAACATGTGCAAAGCAATTGTTTTTCAGTAAGAAAGTCTAAGCAATCTTATTTAATGTCCTTTTGAAGGTTTTTAGACTTGACATAGTATATTATGCAAAATCAGGGATAAAATTATTAATTTTCACATGGTTCAGTTTATGAAATTGTGAAGACAAGGTCTGGAAAATGACATACTGAGAATGGCTTTTTTATTAATATTTAGGTATGTTTAGTCTTTCATTCTTCTGAGGTAATGTCCTTGAAAAATACCTCTTATAAATATGGTCTAGGAAGTTTGGTTTCTAGGCTAAAGTAATTTACACAATGATACATCTTGATTAACATGTCTTGTGCACTGCTTACTGAAAATCTATATAATGATTAAAATGATGAAGTGCTTTAGCGATACTATAGTTACTTTAGCAACTTGTTGCAATATGGATTGTAAAAAATTCCCTCTTTTATATTCTGAATGATTTAAAAAAATATTATGCCATGTAACTTAATTTGAAATGACTTGATGACCCCATATTTTGGTATTTTAGTTTCATAGCAGCAATATTAATTTAGCTATAACATAGTGTTCTTATGGTAATTTTATAGTTACCCTATGTAAAAGCAATATTTTTCTAACTCAATAACTTCAAAAAAACCCCTATTTTTTGAAATTGGTGACAAAACAAAGTACTTGTCCTTTTGAGCTTAGATTCCATGAAGAAAATGAAGGTAATGCAATCCAGGGATATAGTAAAAAGTAATGGGAATTAGCTTTTTTGAAGGCATAGTTTGGAAAACAATTGTGTAGGCCTTTACGACTGGCAGTGAGTAGTGGTTTATGGGGTGATAAACAAAAACATGCCAAATACATATTTAAAAAACTAAACAAGTTAAGAGCACGAAGAATGACCTGGACTTGGAAGTAGAAAATGTGTGAAGACTTTCAAGGGCAAGTTTCTAATTTAGAAAGTGGATCAAAATGTTCTCCTTGTAGAGGTAACATTTAAGCATACAGTTGAATGAAGTGAATAGACCATGAAAACATGGTGGAACCAGTTACTCCAGGCAGAGGAAAATGAACCTAGCAAGATCAGGAAAAGAATGAGGTCAGGTTAGGTACTGATGAATGTAAAATGAATAGAGCATAACCTGGTTTAGAATTTTCAAAATTTACTCTAGTTGCTGTCTTTAAACGGGATGGAGTGAAGTAGGGAGCAACAGGGAACAAGAGGCAAGAGTGGAAATTGGAAGACATCTAGAAAGAAAGTGCTAGAATATAAACAGAAAATGAAGGTAATGTAATCCAGGGTTATAATGAAATATAATGGTAATTAGTGTTCTTGAAGGCATAGTATGGAAAATAATTGTGCAAGCCTTTACAAATGGCAGTGGGTAGTGCTCTATGAAACATATCATCAGTTTGTAAGAGTTGACTTTGACTTCAATGTCATCTCACCCATTTTCTCAGCTGCATATGGATTTCCTTAAACACTACATGCAGGTTGTCATTCAGTCTTTGTGAAAATAACTAAGGGTAACTTTTATTTTTCTTATATTAAACCTATAAGCCTCTAGGTTTCTACCTGTTTCTCTTTTGAAATAGAGTAGGAGAAATTTGCTACTTCTCTTCAACTATCATTTTTTGTTAGTGTGTTTTTTTTTTTTTTTGACTAAGGTTTTTTAAAGGCTTCTGGGAAAATGTGTGGTAAAATAATAAGAAAATACCACATTCTATAGTCTCCCTTTAAAATGTCACTAAGAATCTGAGTAAAAATTTGAAATCTCCTCCAGTAAAGAAAACTTTTCCATTTTAACACTGGATTCTTTTTTTTTTCCCCTCTGCCACAAAACATTTACATGGTAAAAATAACTGACTTATTTAGTTTTCAGAAAATTAGTGTATCTCATAATTTTTATAATTGACAAGGTACATACAAAAATATGACAGATAATTTAAGAAAAAAGTCTGATAGTGACTGAGTAGCAACATATTGTCTGTGGTTATTAATACAAGGAATTGAAGCAACTTAAGACTGTGTTAAATGTGTTGTAACCATATCACATCATCAGTCGGAATAAAGCAGTTCCTTCCTAGGAAGCTGATGTTCTTAGCGTACAGAATGGACTTGGAATTTGTTAGATTTCAACAAGAACCCTTTTATCAGTTTGATATTAAGTTGTTTCAAAAAATCTTAATTCATTTATGCTACCAGTTTTGAATTCAGACAAAATTCATCATGTTATCCCAAAGGAGGAAATTGGGGTTGTTTCTCTAAAGTAAAATATATCTTTATTATGTAATCACCTGATCAGTCTCTCTCCCATTAAAAAGTATGCATTCGTTCACAGACAATATGCTTAGTGTTCTATGCTTTTTGAAATTTTCTTATAGGTTACTGTCCGCTATTTTGCTGTGAATAGGACTTCTCTTAACCAAAATGTATTTCTCAAGATTCACAGCTGCTGCCTGTTGACAAAGCAACACATCTGTTAATTTTCCTTTTTAATCTTTCTCAGGTACTCTCTGGTTTCTCAGAACTTTTGAAGTTATGTTTATAAGCATTTTGATAATGTAATTCAATAATCTTACAAATTCACATCACTTAACAGATGAAACTGATTTTCTGCATGTTGTTTCATTGGAGGTGAAGGGAATTTTCACAGCAGAGAAGAAGTGGAAAGACAATTAGAATTGGACCATAATTAAATGAGTGCAAAAAGTAAATATATAAATGGATTCTTTAAAAGAAAGAAGAAACTGATCTGTGGTTACTATTAAATTCAATAGTAAGCAAGACAGGCTTATATCATGCAAACTCTGTTATGGTTTTGACAACTCTTCCTACAAAATATCGTTCTGCTTTACCCAAGGTGGGAAGATCACCAGCATTGCATATAATATTTTTAGGCCCTGACACTGTTTTTGTTAGCATGTGCACAAAAAACAATGTAAGAACAAAAAAAATTATAAAATATGGCACTTGGAGGGAGTTCCTCCCAGATTAAACAATATTAGAAACTGTTAGAAAACTTACCAATTCAAAGATACTCACAAATACACACACACATACGTACACACATGTGCATGCATGCACACACATTGTTACCCAAATCATGTCACATAAGGCTCTCCCAACTATGTGTGGCTCTAATCTTGCTTAATAGTATCAGTTAGAATGCCTTAGAGGGAGCTTTGATCATGAGAAACTATTTCCACTAATTTGAATGAATAAAATATATCAGCACTTCATATATAGAATGCCTAAAACATACCTACTTGCAACAGTAAGCTGGGATTTATTTAAATACTCACTGAGCCTCTACTGTATGCCAATAATTTTTCTGGGAACTAGGGAAACAAATATAAATATGACATTATCTTTGACTTCACAGATTTTAAGAGATAATCATGTCTATGAATCGGTCATCTAAGTCTTAATAGTAAATGTCAGCAATGACAATAGATTCCTGCTTAAGATATAATTCAGTGATGAATATGTTTGACTATGAAAAAATACAATAATGCCATAAGAAAGAATACTCACATATTTGCATTCTTATAGTCAGGGGTGGGGGGATAGGGGTAAAGGGATAGCAGACAGAAAACTTATTTATTCTATAACTGAAAGTTTGTACCTTTTGATCACTTTAGACATCATCCTGACAACTACCAATATACTCTCTGTATCTATAAGCTTGATTTTTTTCCTGTTTTTTTTTTTTTTTAGGTACCATTTATATAAGATCATATGGTATTTGTCTATCTCTGCAAGATTTGTTTCAGTTAGCATAATGTCCTCAATTTCCATCCATGCCATCACAGATGGAAAAATTTCCTTCTTTTTTATGGATGAATACTATTCTATTATACATGTATTATATATTTTATATATATATTATATATAATATTTGCTTTATTCCTTTGTCTATGTATACTTAGGTTCCTTTAATGCCTTAGATATTAGAAATAATTATACAATAAATATGGGGATGTGTTTGTTTTTGAGTTAGTATTTTCATTTCCTTCAGATAAATACCCAAAAGTATAATTTGCGATTGCGAATAAAATATACAATATTGTATATTGCGAATAAAATATACAATATTTTATGTAGCATTGTTTTCTATAACATTGATAAAACAGATGGAGGAGATATACTATTCATAAGGTATAGGATGAATGTAGTAGTTTAGTTCATAAATCCTTCTTCATTTGTCATTAGTATATTAGGGTTACAAAAATTTAAACAGGAGGAAGAGTAAAGTAACAGATAATACCAATGACAAATGAGGAATTCTTTTTGTGTGCTGACAAAAAAATCAAAGACTCTATTGATGACTCCTATAAACAAATAAAAATTGTACAAAACCATATTAAAATATGAACAAGAGCCACAAATAAGCACTTTACAACAGGGATTGTGAATGCTAACACATATTAGAGATGTTGAGAACTGTAACAGATCAAAGAAATTCAAATAAATATCACATTAAAGAGCTGTCAGATATCATTTTGATTGACACAAATGACTATTCTTCATTTTTGGAAATGTCTTATAACCACATGATATCTGATACATTGCTGCTAGAAGGCAAACTTGTGCAAGCATTTTGGAAAGAAATGTGAGGCTTCCTTCTAATGTTGAACAGGCATATTCTCTATGACTCAGCAATTATTCAGGTACAAGTACATTAGGGGGCATTTATTTATAAAAATGCTCATAGCAGAATTATTCACAGTAGCAAATATGTAGGAATCACTTAAATGCTTTCATTGGAGAGTGAATAAATTGTGTTATAATCACATGAAAGAGTAATAAAAAGAAATAAACTAAACCTGCATGAAATATATATGTTTACAACAATATCTGGAAAATAAAAGTTCCTAAAGATTAAATACAGCCAGATATTTTTTTCACAGCATTAAACAAACAGATTAAATTATCTTTAAGAATAGATACAGATATAAGAAAACATACAGAAAAGGAAAATGAATGATAAACATAAAATTTAAAATCTTTGGAAAAGATAGAGTAGTTTAGATATGGAAGGACATATGGTTAGATATAAATTATTTCAAGATCCCAACTTTTGTTATAGGTACTGAGTTTATGGCTGTCTCTTACATTCTTATAAAAATAAAATACTCAGTAATTACATTTAAAAAAAAAAAAACTAGGCCATGATAAAATCATCTGTTATGCCTTTCGCCTTCTGGATTATCTCATTTAGCATAATCCCCTCCAATTCCATCATGCTGTTGCAATGGCAAGATTTTGTCTCTTTTTATAGCTGAGTAGTATTCTATCTCCTACATCTTCCTCACCCATCATCTGTCATTGGCACTTAGGTTGTTTCTACAACTTGGTTATTGTAAATAGTGCTGCAATGAACGTAGGAATGCATATCCCTTCAAATTAGTGTTTCTTGCATTCTTTGACAAGACACCAAGTAGTGAAATTGCTGGATCACATGGCAAATCTATTTTTAACATTTTGAAGAAATTCTATGCTGTTTTCCATAGGGGCTAGGCCAGTCTACATTCCTACCAAGTGTGCATGAGGGTTCCTTTATCCTTAGAGCCTCCCTCAAATACTTGAATGATTTCACTCAATGTGGAATATAAAGAAACAAAACAAAAGGAGAGACAAAACAAAACTAAAAGAAACCGTAGAAATATGACTGCAGAATTGAGGCTGCTAGAAAGGGTGAATAGGGGGAGGGACGAAAAGAGAGGAAAGTGGGTCAAATGGTTTATTGTGGAGGATTATGGATGCTTTGGTGGTGGGTGGGATATGGTAATATACATCTAGAGAGGTGTGAGCCTATGCCCCTAAATCATATATAGTATAAACCAATGTATGTCAATTTAAAAAAAAAGAAAAAGAAAATATAATATCAATAACAATAAAATAGTAATATAATAATAATGACAAATCCTGCAGAAAAATTCATGTATAGGACAAAGGTGAGAGTGTATTATGAACCAAGAATTAATATTAATAAAATTCTATGAAACAGGGCCTCCCCAGTGGCGCAGCGGTTGAGCGCTGGGTTGTGAAGCTGCCCTCGGCCTCTGCGGCGCCGGTTCGATCCCCGGCTGCTCCCCGGCCACTGGAGGAGGGTCCCACATGGCGCGCAGACCTCTCCTGCCGCCCGCTGCTCCCCTCAGCAGTGTACTTCGGTCCTTCTGCCTGTTCTGCTCCCCTCTCTGTTGAATTATCTCACCCTCCTGCGCTTCTGACTGTACCCAGTGCATGTATAAACAAACAAACAAATAAATAAATAAAAAAAACATGCCTCTATTTAAAAAAATAAATAAATAAAATAAAATTCTATGAAACAGTATTCTTGCATACGTATACATATACAATAATTGAAATATATGAAATTTTGCTAAATATCCTAGGACAAGTCAATAAGTATATTTATCAATGTTGTGTATCTCAGTGCCTTATATATTATTGTTAAATAATATTGCATTTTATTTATATAATACAGTTTTTCTATTATATGCTTTAAATTCATCTTTTGTTTATTACAAATAAAGTTTTTGTGGACATCTCTTTACAAGTCTTTGTATGGACTTATGCTATGTTTCCCATTGTGAGGGGTATAAATATCTAGGAATTTGTTAATTTTTTCTATATTCTTTATTATTTTCTGTCCTAATATTGCTTTTGGAAAAGCAGAATATGGTTTATCTTGGTTGTGAATTATGTTTCTTTCATTTCTAGATAATATTGACCGTTCCATATTTCACAAAGTCAACCATACTTTCTCTCCCACATCCTGTAACCAGTTCTTTTTTTTTTTAATAGTATTGTTTTTATTTATTTTTTTTAAATAATAAATTTTATTTTTATATTCCCCCATACAATTGCAAACCAGTCTTGATGAAAACTATGGGAGTACTATAGGAACCGAGTTGTCTTATTACCGTTTTAGTGAAGGAAAGAGTAAATCATAATGTCTTTGGCAATTGTTCATCTACCACATACGACTTTGATGATCATGTTGTAATTCAATAATTTGAAATATAGTGAGAAACAATGAACAAATAATAACCTCCGGGATTCTGTTGATCAACTTGGGCATGAAGTTAAAGTACGTGCTATCTTCTCTATAATTATAGTTTATATAACAGAAACTCTAGTCAACACTCATTTAAAAAGACTGAAAAAGGGGCCTCCCCTGGTGGCGCAGTGGTTGAGCGCTGGGTTGCGAGGCTGCCTGCAGCCAGCTCCATCCCCGGCGAAGGATCCACAAAAAAAAAAAAGACTGAAAAAAATAAAAATGAAAAAAAAAAAAAAAACCTTATAGCCCAGAAAAGTAAATGTAACACATTTGTTAAAATTTTACAATGTACTCTTTTTTCCCCCCAAAAAAAGTCATTATCCTGGGCAATTAGGCCTTTGATTTCTTGAAATTTGTCAACACAGTCAGCAACTAAGTCTATCACCAAGTTGCTTTATCTCCCCACTAAGAACACTTGCATGTTGGCACTCTTTCAGAAAGACTCACATTCATCTTACTGTCAATACACTTCTTGGAATAGAAACTATACTTTGTCTTCTTGATGTTTACAAAGCTTTAGAAAACCAACGTCAACAGGCAGAGTTGAGGCATGCTATACAACATTCCATTTAATGAAGGAGTTTCTTATTGATGCTTTATGCTATATTACTGACGTTAGAATAATATTTTAGCAATGTTTTCTTCAGAGGTATATTCTCTAAAGAGACATAATTTGGTGGATGTAGGAGTATGAAAAAAAGAAGAAATGGGTGAAAAGTGTTTTAGAAACTATAAATATTCAAGTGACAAAAGGTTATTTTACTTACATTATCTCCTACTCTATGTGGCATTGTCTGATAGAGACTTTGTTATTTTTAACCTCAGATTATATTACTCATATAACAATTTACCAATGAAAACATTTCCAAATCTATTTGCTTTGTACTCACTTATATGAAAAATAAAATCCCATAATATTTTAATATATGAAAGACTTGGTATGATTTTGGGAGAATCAAATTTTTGTGAGGACTAAAAAGTTTTATAATTTGAGATGAAAGAACATAACAAGTAAAAAACAGCTTAAAGGAAACTTAAGGATAATTACCAAGAAGATATGTATCTAACATTTTTGATAAAATGAATTTAAGCCAAAAATACTAGTGCTGAGAATGAATAGTTTCTAACGTGAGTATTTATTTTCTCTTTAGCTTTCAGTAAGTGATCACCAATTATCAAGTGGTCAAGTCAAATGACTAAAAGAGTACATTTCCTCTAATCTGTCTAATTCAGGTTCCAAATGTTTACAATCTGGGTGAAGATAGGTTAGCAAAAAAATCATGTGGGACATTCTTGCAGATGCCTTTCCACCTTCCTCCATTTTACACTATCTCTGAACTGGGGTTGGCTCTGACTTCTTGGAGTACAAAATGACCATTTAAGTGAAAACTACTAAGATATAGCAGGACAACATAGGGCCTTGTGATTCTGACAGAATGGAGAGTCCACATAAGATCTGCACTGCTGACTCCAGATTTTGTTCTAACAGGAGAAAAAAAAAAGTATATTGTTCAAGTCAAGATGTTATTCACAAATATAACTAGCCCTTATTAATACTTGACTCATAGACAATAACATGTATGCCAAATACATAATAAATATAATTTCCACCTTAGAATTCAATACTCTTTAGAAGTTTATTGAAATTTAGTCTCAAAACAACTTCCAACTTACATTCTTTCGCTAATTGTCCTGTCCAACCAATTTTTCTTACTTGATCTCACTATACCTTGGTTCATTTTATGCCATATTAATTTTCTGTATCTTCCATTCAATTTATCATTATCAAATGTCACATCCTTGAGAAACAATTGAAACCATTTCAGTCATTTGTATTCTTTTTTGATTTTCTCATTTAAGGAATCCACTAGCAAAAACTGAAACACAATTTTCTTTTTTTTAACCTTTTACCTTTTTTCTTTCTTTCTTTTTTTTTTTTTTAACCTCCTTTGTTTCCCATCTTAGAGAAGGGTACTTTTATTTGGGTACTCTCTGCCACTTCTTACTTCAAATCAATGCCTAAATTTTGTTATTTCTATTGTGTTTATCTCTCTGGAATGTTTTCTATATCTATTTTCACTGTCTGAGTTCAGACTACCTCTTCAATTACTAATTGGCCCAGTCTGCCCTCATGTATTCTTCTGCCTCTAAAGTGATTTTATGAGAATTAGCTTACTATTGTTATCCCAAAATTAATATATATATATATATATATATATATACTTCTCCAGGATTTTGTCAGTATGTTCTTTTTGCAATCTAAATATAGTTGGCAAGTCCTGTCAATAGTTGACTTCAAACTGACTTCTCCACCACCATCTTTTAGCTGAGCTCCTCTTTGGTATTATTTTGCCAGGGTTTTCATAAAACACCTCCAAAAACTTAAATAACAGAAATGTACATTCTCATAGTTCTGGAGGCTAAAAATCCAGATCCTCTGGCCTTTCTCCTTGTCTATGGCTGCAATTTTGATCACTTGTTATATGAATCTCTGATATTTTTCTGTGTCTCTTAATCCCAGTCAGAACAGATTAGGCCTAACCCTAATGGCTTTTCAGTTTATTTGTTCTTATTTTCAAATAAAATTACTTTCTGAGGTACTTGGATAAATTCATGTCCTTATTAGACCTTAATTTAAACAACTGTCTGTAGTTACACCAATGGTGAAAATAACAGTAGCAATAACAACTATAAAAGCCCCGCCTTTTCATCTCTCTTTTTTTATACATTTCCAAGCCATTTTTGAAACTTTGCATAGATTTCAGCCCCTTATTTATACATTGGCTTTACCAACTAATGCATCCCTTAAGGTTCTGCTTTTAATGTATTCCTTTGGGTAACTTTCTCAGCATTTTCCTTCCTGATCTTTTCACCTGGTTCCCCTAAAGTGATTTTTATAGAATCCTGTTATGTGCTAATATGGAATCGTCTATTACCATTGAATGAGTTTGAACAACCAGCAAGTCTCTGGCAGAATTCGAACTCAGCCTAATCCCAATTTCTATAGGTAACCACTTTACAGATTTGTATAAATCTAGAGATAAATTGTTTACAAGATCACCATTATAGTAAGGGTGAATTTCAAACTCCTACGAGTGTTATGCAAGCCTCACTAATAACTAGATTCAGATGACAACTCCTACTCATCCTTTGATTTCCATTCTAAGCACCGCTTTGTCTGGAATTTAGAGAAAGGAAAATATGAATTAGGATAGAAGTAAAAGCTTTCTCTTGGTTGTTTCTTTATTCAAGTGTGCAACAGAGAATGCCATTTTGAAATTTTATATAATAACTTTATGAATCAACCAAATGACAGAGAAGCAGTTGAAGGAAAACAAGCTCCACCTCCGTGTAAGAAATAAAATGGGCCAAAATTGTTGCCAAAAGAAAGGAACATTTTTCCTGATATTATCTTGTCTAATTCTTCCCTTGTCAAAAAGAAAAAAAAAATGTCAAAAATAGCTACATAGCTACAAGGCTACTCACTTATCTTAGAAAGCTGACAGTGGTTAATCATTGATCTTTAGTTTCTTCAATGAAAGTTCTACCTGCTTAGAAATATTCATTCCAAGTCCATGTTTAATTTCTGCTTATTTTTTCATGTTGGTGCATGACAGGTATGCAGGAACCCAAAACCATTAAGGGGTGCACAGCCTAAATGGGGTTTAGCCATTGCCACAGAAAGGCAAAGGAAGCAGACTCTTAGTGTCAAAGATCTTTATTAGAAATTTGTGTAATAAGGGAGAGATTACTAATATCAGTTTTCCCCCAAAACTCCCCAATATCCATCCCCTTGTAGGCAAACCCCCAACCAAAAAGGGTCAAAGTGGGACAGCTGAGTCCCAAAAGCTTGCCACAGATCTAAATTACTTTTTGTAGAGGAAACACAAGAAAGGTTTAAAGCAGGTCCCAGAATGCTGGGATAAAAAGAGAGAAAAAATTCAAAATCAGAGTACAAATCAAGGTAATAGCTGCAATTGTCTCTGCCAAAGACAGTCTCTCCATGTATCTCTCCACCACATGTCTTTTCTAAGTATCTCTTCCAAGTGTGTCTACTTGTCTCTCTTCACGTGTCTCTTCCAAGCTTTTCCCAGTAGTACGAGGGTCCAAGTCCAAGTCAGATTGTTGAAACAAGATCAAGAGATGGGCCTGCCTACCTTCCACGTTATATAGCTCCACCTGGCAATCCAGCTCTGGGCTTCTCAGTATCTCCCCTATTGAGGCGGTTCAGTTCATGGCAGATTGGGACTTAAAATTCAAGATGGTTGCATGTAAGGGGGGGGGGTAGATGGCACCCATGCTATCCTCCTTCTCTCTTTAACAGTTGTAGCATGTGTTTTAAACTGCAAAAATAGAAAGGTTACTTAATTTAACCAAGTGACTTAGTTGCAAGTATAACATTATAGTTTAAAAAAAAAAGCTTAATTTAAAGGCAGTATGGCAGAATGGTTAAAAACAATACGTTCTGGGCTTAAATACTGGTGTTGTACTTAGTGGATGTAAGATTTTAAGGAAATAATTAGCTTAATATAGACCAGTAGTAGAATAACAGTAATAGTGCCTAACTCATGGGATTTTTAATAAGGTCATGTATTTGTGCAATCAGCACAATGCACATGGAATATTCAGTAATGTTAGTAACATTTATTCACCTCCTTTCTCTCTTATTTTTTCCCAGTCAGGAGTTATGTACAATTTATGGTCTGGAATATCTATGATGAACCCTACAGCCAACATTCTGTTCTAACAGTTCTCACAGCACATAAAGATGCTTCTAGTGGAGTTTAAACTCTGGACTCTGAATTTAGAGTGCCAAAGTTCAAATTAGCCTGTACCACTCAATTTGCAGTGTGAACATGGCAAGGTTACTTCATATCTCTATGACTATTTCCTCATCTACAAAATGAGAATACTACTATACTTGTCATTAGTATTAAGTGAATCAATAAAATCTAGTTTTCTTAGACTAGTGCCTGGCACATAAAAGAAGTTCAATAAAGATTAGTGACAATTTGAATTAACTTTTTGAGCTACTTCACAAGACTGGATTTTTCAAATCAGACTGCCATGAATCATAAATTATAAGCAATATCAACATAAATGAAATCATTTCAAGGCTACAAGGAAGAGGTTCATCTAGAATGACTCTAGGTTTTTCCTTCCTGCAGCAGACATGTCACCCTAGTCTAGAATAGATAAATGAGTTTTGCATGGTTTTTCATACAGTCAACAGCATTTAAATTATGAAACATCACCATTTTTTATTCCAGAATTAGACATCCTATATGACATTCACTTGAGAGCCAGGCCATTATAGACCTCGGTTCTTTTCAATATAGGTATTCTTTAAGCCAGAGACATCCTACTAACGGCACTTCAGTGATAGGCCTCTTCGTTCTAACAAATATCATTTGTCTAGTTACTAAGAGGTGGTCTGGTTGATAACGATGTTAGACCTGATCACTTGCTGTCATAAACTAAATGTTTGTGATTTACTTCCCCTCCCCTCTTTAGTTCACATGTTGAATCTCTGTTGCTCCCAATATGATGATATTTGAAGAGGGACTTTTGGAAAGTGAAGTTAGACTATGTGATGAATGGGGGGCCTTCATGATAGGATTAGTGCCCTTATAAGAAAGGAAGATTTCTTTCTTCCCTCCTCCACCCTCTCTTTTTCCATGTGTACTTACCATGAAAAGGCCATATGAAAACATGCAGAGAAAGAAAGTTGTAATGAGAAGTCTCACCAGGAAATGAATCACTTGGCACCTTGGTCTGGGCTCCTCAACCTTCAGAGCCAGGAAAGAGCTTAACCTTTAGAGCTATGAGGTAGCCACAAAAAATAAAATTTCTGCTTTTTGGCCACCAGTTGGTTGTATCTTGATAAGGTAACAGGAACTAAGAACATCTCTTTGGCTTCTTTACTCCAAGGTCTCCTCCTGGTAAAGGGAGTGAATGATGAAATATATCGAAGGTCAGGTTCTTTAACACCTTCCATTCTCCTGTTATTATAACTTTTCTTTACATAATGGTAGAAATGCACCTGTTATATTTTTCTTCCCATGTAACCCCTCAAACAAATTTTCTTTTGAATGATAAAACTGTCAACACAATACCAAAATCAGAAGAACATATGAGGTCTCACCTTAACTCTTGACAACATCTGCCTTCTTACTACTCAATCCTCAATTCTTTCATTTATTTGTTGTTGTTGTTGTTGTTGTTTTCACATAAAAATAACATGGCTACATATCTTGTTCTTTTCCACAGCAGCATAGTTTCCTGAGGAATCAGTGTACTCTGTCTGTACCAAAATATATCAGAATTAAAAAAATGTTTTATTATGTGAACTTCTGGAAATGACAGCCACATTTCTGTGGCATGTCTATGCTACTCTATTTTCATTGTTCTCTGTGTTCCAGGCACTGACTTTTTTTTTTTATTGGGATAAGAAAACAAAATGAAATCTACTCTCTTAAATTTTTAAGTGTACAATACAGTAGAATGAACTATGGAAACAACATTTTAAAACAGATTTCTAGAACTTACTTATCTGCCCATACCCGGAATCAGAATAGCATTCACTTCTTTCTTCTAATATAAGGATGGCAACATGGAGATAAATAAGGGAAATGTTTTTTATAAATGCAAATTCACCTGAACTCACTCTTCAACCTTCATGGAAACTTGCAACTTAGCATTTGGCATTCTCACGGTAACAATGCTTTGAAGACAGTATCATATTTTAACATGAGAGCCACACTACTCCAATGTTCCTACATTTAAATGAATATTAAATTGCATAAGAGTTAAAGATTTTATTCTAAATTTGACATATTTCTTTATTCAGCATTAAATATGTATCATTTCCCTTTAACTTTGAATAATTGAAAATGTGGTGACTGGCTATTTGAATAGAGCAAAGTAGTTAAGAGTGAAAGCTTCAGAGTCAGGCAGATATAGATTTTGCCTATTTTGCCATTTATGGTCAAAAAAAAAAAAAAAGCTTTGTGGCCTTGGGTCAATCAGCATAAGCACAGATTTACATATAATTTCAGGATATAGGATTTAGGTCAGTGGATTGTAAACAGGATCAACTGAAAAATGCTCAGAAATCATCACATGGTAGTTACTTAATGGCAGCTTTTATCATGATCATCATAATTCTGGGCCAGATGTTGGGGAATAGTAAAGCATAGGACACCATCCTCGCTCTCAGAATCCAAGGTATGTTGGAAAGGTATGCCTTAATCTATAGCAAAGCAATATATCAATATGTTGAATGCTCTTTCAAGGGAAAAAAAAAAGTGTTCTGAAAATACATTTTACAGAGTGATTATTTTGAGGAAATTAAAGGTTCAAGGGAGTCTCCACTGGAAGTGATATCATGTATACCAACTTCATTTTTCACTTGTCAAAGAATACAGAGAAATATACAAAACTCAAGCAATGTAGTAGTTATATTAATTTGAGCAGGTGGAATTGGAAATCTCTTGAATCTGACAGCACCTTTGATTCTTAGAAACTTCTTCTTGATTATGTGCATAGATGTAAGAATATAAAGAATGGAGTGAGCCCTCTTACTTCCATATTTTTCCTCTTGTTTATTGTTAAATATTTTCCCCATAAAAGCAAAGCGTAAAAAGTGGAAGGGAAAAAGGTGATTTCTATCTTCCTCCTCCTTTTTGGTATAACGAATAAAACATGTGAGTTTAGTTTGACAATAATCAAAAGTTGCAAAGGAAACTCCACCCTTTCAAAAGGAGTGATAAGTGAATGCTTCTAGATAAGGATCTATAAAATATATAGGCTTTTTATCTTGTTGAAGGTACTTAAATGTCAAGATTATACCCTTACTGAACAAAGACCACAGTTGTCTAAACATTAGAAGCCAAAATACAAGACAACAGAAAAATACTCATTTATGGCTGACACATGACTTTCCAAACATTCCCTAGAACTGTAAGACAGGATTCAGGTATTACATTTGTAAATAACCTGTGTTTATTAATTTTAAAGTCAGGCATCAATAGCAGATATGGGATGGACACCAACAGCAACTACAAAAGGAATTTCAAAGCCCAAATCTTGGGGGCCAGCTCTGAATTCGGAATTTCTTTCAACAGACAAACCTCTTGATCACAGTTCTGTAAGTATTCTCTATTGCCTGCCACATTATTCTATTGTTAATCCGTAGACATGTAACCACAACTCATATGTATGGTGGCATTTTGTTGAAAATGGTTTGTTGTAAGTCTTATTGTCACTTCACTTTAGTATCAGGAATAGTCATTTATCAATGAGGAATAAGAACTGGAACTTCGAGAAGAGTCAAAACTTGTGGGACGTGGATAATTTATATCAGGTTTGAATACACTTAGAACATCTTCCACTTGAAATGCTGCAGAAAGACAATGTCCAAGATACACCTTGGAATATCAAACCTAAAAAGTCAAAGCTGGTAAACAAATGCACATAGAAATGAAACGCTTCTTTATCCTTCAGCATCTCACTCTCCTTCAAGCCAACTCCGCCGTTCAGCTTCTAGCTTCCCTTGCAAGGCAAGGCAAGCCGGGCTTCGGATCTGAGCTCTCAGAATTCCCGGTGCTGGTGTCTGCGCGCAGTCTTGTGCTCCAGAGTAAGTTAGCAGCAGTGTCCACAGCGATGCCCTCCATCCAAGGGGCAGTCTCCACGGAACCACCAACCCCTAAAACCTACAGCTCCTCTCAGTTTCTGCTTCTTCCACAACCAGCTCATTCCAGAAATTCAGACGCGCGCCTGAGCTACTGGTCCGCATCCCCGGGGCTCTGCTCCGCTCACCTTCCAACATCTGGGGCGATTTCTGAGCTGCGAGTATTTCGCTGCGGCTCCTATGGACACAAGTTTCATCTTTTCCACCACATCATCCTCTAGTTCCACATTCGCGCTTCGGAGACTCCACGTTCGGTGTTCAGGTACCCTACTTTGGGCAAAATCTACCGCCTTTCAACTCTGTAGCGAGCGCGTCAAGAGCACCTTGTTGCACCTGAATGGAGACCTTGGAGGAGCGGCGCACCTAGGGCTGGAGCAAAGGAACCTCGCAGCATCTGCACGCGTCGCAACTTTTGTGTTTTCTTCCAGCAGGTCCCAAACTAGAGATTCGCGAAGTCGGGGAGTGAAAAAACCCGCGGCAGTGCTCAGCCTGGCAGGACGTGGGAAGGCAGAGTAACACTCTGGTAGGCGCAGCGACCGGACACAGCACGAGGGCGAACCATGATAAAATAAAATAAAATAAAATAAAATAAAATAAAATAAAATAAAATAAAATAAAATAAAATAAAATAAAATAAAATAAAATAAAATAAAATAAAATAAAATAAAACAAAGACCAAAAAAAAAAAAAAAACAGAAGGCAAAAGTTTACTTTTGGTGAGCAATTCCAACAGCCCAGCATGGGGAGAGTCTCCCGCTCGGACGCACATTCCTGGGTAGCTGTGAAGTCCGGAGTGCTTCTGAGAGCGAAGGGTCTCTGCTTGGGGTCCCCCAGCTATGCAGCACCCCGCGATCCCTCTTGGCTGTCGAGGAAAGAGAAAGGAGTTGGGATCTGAGCTAGCCAGAAACCTGGACAGCTGCTCCGGGTGCAAAACCCTGGAAATGGCTGCTAAAGAGGCTGGGTCTCCAGACTCTTAATCCCGCCCCCTTTTCCAGCAGAGCTGTTCACCTGCTACCGTCCAGCCTGCAATATAAGCGTAGACCCTAAATCAGTCCGGTCCCCAAAGCCAGGCGTCACAAATCCTTAGACATATCCTTTTAAAGAGACCCACCGTGAGCTTCAGGAACCCCTTGGGGGGAAAATGTTCCTTGAGGGAGTGGACAGAAAAGGTGGGGCAAGAG
The DNA here is from genome assembly GCF_964194135.1 of Talpa europaea. NCBI lineage: Eukaryota > Metazoa > Chordata > Mammalia > Eulipotyphla > Talpidae > Talpa > Talpa europaea. The sequence goes on from NC_140074.1 coordinate 14,432,802, forward strand.
GGGGTTGTGAGCAGGAGAGGCAATCCAGGCTCCTCTATTCGAAGGACCTCGGGGAGCCCCTCAGCTCCTGTGCCGGCAGCTGCAGCCACTTCAAAGCTCCCCCCTCCCACCCCCAGCAGCTGGGGCGGAGGTGGCCCTGGAGGGTGGAGGTGGGAGAGGGTTAATTTTCAGTCCACGACCTCTCCCGACGCGCAGGGTGTCAGGAGAGTAACTGGGCTGAAGCAAAGGTCTGGCAGCCGAGATGCCAGAGAGGGTAGAGCCCCGGGAGGTGGCTGGGCGGACTTGAGGGCTCCAAGGAGGCGCTGCCAGCCTGCAGCAACCCCTCACCAGTGTGGGGCGGCTGAGTTCTCCGGCCGTCCGCGTCCTGGCAAGCTCTGCCCCTCCTGCCTCTCCCCACTTCTGGCTCGCGAGTGGCCGGGGTCGCCGGCGCGGGCTGGGCGTGCGCGTGTTGCACGGCGCGCGCGCGGGGGTGTGCGTGTGTGTGCGCAGCCCGTGCGCTGAGCCGGGCCGCCCGGACTCCGCCGCCCGCCGCGTGTCCTCCCTGAAGCCGCCTCCTCGGTGCCTCCCCACCTTGGCGCTCGCCGCCTGCCGCCCGCCGCCCGCCGCCGGCCTAGCCCCGCTGCGCCCTGTGCCTCTGCCCAAAGTTTCCTCTGCACAGACGCCTTGGCGAAGGGCTGCCCAGGGCGACGGGTTTCTGCAGCTATGCCTTGAAGCGCTGCTGCTTGCAACACTCTCCGCCTGGTCTCCACCGAGGGCGAACCGGGAGTGCATTTTCCAAATTAAGGGGAGAAAAAGGTGAGGAGTACCACCCAGAGAAAGAGAGTGGGGCGCCCGCAGCCGAACCATATCCGTTTCTTCCCTGCCTGCTGCCGGAATATTAACTGCCAGGCGTGTGGTGTGCACGAAGAACATTAAATAGAAAGCCAAGTTGACCGAGGAGGGACTGGGGAAGCCTCCGGATGCCGGGAAGGAAGGGTGTCCCCGGCTGCGTTTCCACCAGTGTGGAGATTTGGAGGCGCCTCTAGTGCGAGGCTTTTTGTGGACCCGCCACTCTCTCCTGCCCCCCTAGAAAGGAGACGCCGGCCGAGCTAGGAAGTCCAGGAACAGCCTCCCGACTTGGGTGCGTCGCATCTTGGCTTTGGATTGTAAGGACCTGGACGAGCACGAGCTGCGTTTCCAGGTAAGAGACAGCCAAGACGCTCGCCTGGCTTGCCGGCAAGAAGAATAACTTAAAATAGATGTCGGGGTTGGGGCGGGGGCCGGGTTGAGCCGAGTTAGGACGCGGCGTGGCCCCGGGGCAAGTCGGGGAGCAGCCGGTGCCACGTGTGCCCAGTTCCGAGGCGGCCGAAGGGGCTGTCCTGACCTTACACTTTGGAACCGCCTGGAAATAGGTATCCTGCGCGTTCGTCTGCCCAGGTTGATTTGCAGCTTGGAGGTGTGTGTGTGCGCGCGCGTGTGCATGTGCGTGTGTGTGTGTTTCCGGCGAGCTTTTCCCCCCGTTGGCACCGCAGACCCACCCCCTCGAGGCATGGAGCGTGTGGGCGCGGGCGAGCGCAGCCGGGACGCGGCGGCAGGTGAGCCCGCTCAGGTGGGCAGGTGGGGCGGAGGCGGCATCCGGCCGGCGGATTTGGGGGCGCGCGGAGCCGGCGCCTTCGCCCGCGCCTCGCGAGCTCCCTGCAGCCGCCGTGCGCTCCCGGGCGCCCCGGGTCTGCTGCGGTTCTCTTCGCCTCCGCTAGAGGCTCCCAGCGGGCGCCGCGGCGAGGTGGGTGTGGGGGCGCCGGGAGGCGGAGGGGCGAGCGCTGGGAGCGAGCGTGCCCGCGGGGTGGCGGAGCGGGCGCGGCAGGGGGAGGCGAGCCGGGCTAGGGCGGGGGACGCGAGCCGGAGTCCCGGCGCGCCTCCTGGCTGCGCGCAGAGCTGCGGAGACGCGGGTCCGAATCCGGGCTGAGCTCGGGAAAGCTGTGCCCTCAGCTGGAGCCACTTCACCGATTGATGCTGGCCCGATCCCTGGGGGCAGTCCCGGGAGGTAAAGTCCTCTTTCTCCACTCCCCTTTTGCACCCTGGGTCTCGCTTAATTTCTCTAGCACCCCAGGTAGGAGGGAGTGCAGGGGCGGGTCTGTGGGGTCTGTGACTAAAGGTGCCTTTCAGTCTGGCTTCGTGGAGCTCCGTGCAATGTATATTCGAACTAAATCCTAATTTGGCCCGCCTCCCCCTGAATAGCTGCCTGCTTTAAGGGAAGTTTTCTGCAGAGAGGGCCGGCCTCCTCGGAGGTGTGCAAGGAGACCTCCTGTGTTCCCCTGAGCCGCAGTGGGCTGGAGTGCTCGACTCAAGGGGTGGGGTGTGGTGGAGAAAGGAGTACCACACCCTTTTCTTTTCCTGCCTTTTCCTTTTCACCTGATGGTGAAGTCTCACCATCTAGCTTTTTTACCGATTTCCTTTCCTTGCCCTGGGGATTGACTGTGAGAACAGAGCAAAGCTGCTGAAACACTTGGAGAGAGAGAGAGAGAGAGAGAGAAGCATGAGTAGGAAGTCTTGGCCAGAACATCAAGGGAGCAAGGAGGGTGAAGTTAAGCTTGTGTGTAAGGGAGGAGGGGCATTGCTGGGAAATGGTTTTGGAGTTCAGATTATTTGATGAAGTCTGATGCATTTCCCAGTTCACACTGTCTTTGAGGTACTCCTTGTCCAAGCCACTAACAGAAATCGTTTCTGCAAGGTACTGCCTTGGGCACAGTGGGCAACTGAATAGGTTTGATGATTGTGTGTAAGTGGAAAAAAAAAAAAAGAGTGGGTATTGTTTGTGCTTGGCATGATTAATCCGTGTCTGTCAGATAACTGGTGATGTATGTAACGTGTGATGTGCTGTTTGTGCATACCATATGTGGTCCTCTTACATCCAGTAATGCAATTTGAGAGTCCTCTTAACAAACATGACTTGTGATATTAAACCTCCTGCAGAATAACATTGAAAGGAAGACAGAAAATAGGAAGGGGGCATGGAATATTCTAACAATACTAAATAAAAGGCGAGATCCTGCATTTGTGAAATATTGGGCCACATACCGAAGGAGTGAAATATATTTTTTTTTAGAAATGGGAAGCAGTGGTTAACATTTTAAAAGCAGGGGATGTTCTTCAGTGTACTATCATCATCATCATCCAGTAGCATGCATTACTCCCAACACAGTTAGAGTGTGAGGCAGAAAAAATGAAGCACTTTCTGCTGAAAGCCAGTGAGATGTTTTGTGAGATACTGTCAGTTATTTCATCTTAAGAATAAGAATTTGAATGGAATGGCTTGCATACTGATGGGTGGCTGAAGTGGCTTGTGATTGTTTATGTGTAGGGCATCTACTCTTTTTGGTTAAAGTAAATATGTAAGTTAATATTATATAATAAGAATAATTTAGTGAAAATAGAAGCAGGCCAATTTACTGATTTTTTAAACAAAATTTGACTAATACATAGCATGATCTCAAGGAAGATTTATGTAAAGTTTGTCATTCATGTATTACATCGGATCGAGGTCTGTATGGAAGGCAAGAATAAATAACTTGAATTCTCAAAAAGGATGACATGTTCTTAAAATGTACTATTTCAAAATTTTATATGACAAAATAATCACTACTCATCTAAAAAGTTATCTGTATGTATAGACACAAATTATTGGTTGAATGCGAAAGACAAATACATAATATGGACTCAGTTTTCTTTCTAAGAGACACCTCTGAAACCGAAGGGAGATCAGCTAGTATTAAGAATCTGTGATGCAAGATAGATATTGTGGTTTTTGACAGTTAGTTCACTCAAACTAATGAGGCTGGTTTGTAAGCTCAAATTCAGTTTTAGGACTCCATTTCTAAAGATTTTTTTTTTCTGTTCAATAATTGTGATTTTAAAAGAGACCAAACATTGAACTCATCCAGAGATGCCACGACCAGAAAACCATTTCTGTCCTCATGTAACTTCATGTCAAGAATAATAAGTGATAGAATGTTGTCACAAATTAATTGGCTTGATGCTGCAATTAAAAACTGATTATTCTCTGGCTCGGGTAGTCATTATGGTTGATTTCACTTGGTCTCTAGATATTCTGTGAAAGGACTCTAGGTGGAAATGTTTTCCTGTAGTACAAGGAGAGGAGGTCACTATATGCAGAAAGGTTTGTCAGTTACTGATTTTCCAATTTGGTTGCTCCAATTTGGTTGCATTTTATCCACAAAACAGCAAACTAGATTTAAAAAAAAAGTCAGGTTTTTTTTTTTAATATTTATGTGACTATTTTCTTCTTTGTCATAGCCCTCAGCCTCCAGGTACTCCATTTATTATTTTGATGTGGAAATAGGTCATCAAGTTGCTTCCCATTAAGGCTTAGGAACTACTGTGATGTTAAGAACTTTAAGAACTCTTTAGTCATAAAAAAGATATTTTCTGAAAGAAAAATCACTTGAACTTAAACATGATGTTTTATAAGGAAATTAAAGGAGAATAGGAGAAACAGGTCAAATACCAGTCATCAGTTTTAGTCCTCTAACTTTGAGTACCTCTATTCTTTCAGCAACCATTATTTTTATTTTAAAAAAGCTTTTTCTATTTTTTTATTTTCTTTCTCCCTCTCTCCCTCCTTCCCTTCTTCTTTCCTTCTTTGCTATTTCCCTCCCTCCCTCCCTTCATCATGGTTAATTATCTCTTGGTTAAAATGTTTTCTTTCAGAGAGAAACCCATGTCAATGTGTAGTTAACTGTATAATTATCAATCCATAATTTATTTTTAAATGGGAGATAGTCTTAAAATATTGATTAGTTCTTTTTTTTGAATTTTATATAAAAGAAACTAGAGTGTGAGTTTGATTCTTTAGGGAGTACAAGTCGTTGGTTGATACTTATCTCAAACTTTGTAAAAGCCTCTTGTGTCTGGCTACAACTCTGTTGGCCTCTGGTTCTTGGAAGCATACAAGCATGGGTGGTAGTCACTCTCAATTGTCTTTATACATGGTGCATTTGTGCTTTGAATGTCTGATTTTAGTACTTTTTCCATGTGCATAAGGGCCAGCATCAAATCTGTTATTTACATAGTAAGCAAGTAATTGAGAGACACTTCTCAGTGTCTAATGTTCAGACATTAGTAACCCATTTTAGGAAACCATTAACTCTAGTAACTTTAGTAGATGGACATTTTTGTAAAAGTCATCTAAGACATACAATTACTACAGGGCTTTTAAATATCCACACAGAGAAAATCCAGGTTCCATCAATGTCCCAAGAGAGCTAAATTCAGTGCCTCTGGGAGGCAGTATGAAGTAGAAAAAGCACTGAATTTGCATCAGAAGAACTGAATTCTACTACTGTCTCTTGTGACTAGTTGTGTGTCATTTTTGAAAAATTCTTACTTTTTCTAAAACTCGGCTTTGAATTCTATACAATGGTGAAATTTAATGTCTTCTCACTCTCTGGTGTTTAAAATTTGGCCATACCTAGGTTTAAGTTTTGGAAAATGAAAACAAAAATTCTAGGTGCCAAGTAAATGTCAGGCATTGTAACACTTGATAGAAAAGTAATGAAATATATTTAAAGAATACCTATGACAGTTCCATAATGAGGATGGATTTTTTTTCCCCCCTGGAGGAGCTGTTAACAAGTTTCATAAAAGTAAAATTTAAACTAATATGTATGTGTGTGAGATGATTCTTCAAAATTATTGTTAATATGGCACAACTTGTGTGAAACATAAACATCTATCTGAGCTGATTTCAAAGAGTTTTGATGATAAGGAAGAGGAAAAGAAAAGAAAAGAAAAATATTGTAGATTCTACTTTTTTCTTCTTGTGTGTACTTAATTATGACACAAATAGCAATTGTGCTTGAATTCATTATTGTCAGGTCAGTTACCCAGTTTCTATAAACACTTTAAAAATGCCTTGCTTGTGAACTGCTGATTTAATATTTTAATTTGTGAAATTGTACATAAAACTAAAATAATATCTTAGCTTTTATAATGGAATTTGCACAGAGATGTGGAGAGTCCATTTGTCCTATTTTATTTCAGTGGTTTAAACACTAATTATATTATTTATAGGTTATTTTCATCAGGTGAATTAGTTAGAAAGTAAATGGTAGATATTAAATGACTCATTGATTTTAATAAAATTTTAAAAGCCCCATTGAAGTAATTATATGCTGTTTTGATAAAATATGAGGCCTGGTAGTATTTGAAACTAGAGTAAATTTTACTTTTCTAAATGTATTCCCTATTCAATATTAAGTACAGTCTATTTTAACTAGCTGAAGCGATACGTCAGATATCATTTCCTTTTCCAGAATCTTGGTATCATTGTCAATAAAATCACAACTGTATTTTCTCTTATAACATTAGTAAGACCAAATGGCAAACCTAGGAACCTAGTCTAGAAACAAATTATATTTTCTGTTATAAAGATAATGAAACATATCAAATTGTGTATAAAGAGAGAATTATAGTCTATATAGAAATGATAAGCAAATTTCACTGTAACAAATATATGCAGAAATCTAAGATTTCCAGCACATTTCAGTTTCTAGGCATAGCATTAGAGTTTTTTAAGTGGATTCTAAATTGGGCTGTGTAAGAGGATTTTGTGTCTTCATACGATCTCATTCTATTATAATGTAACTATGGTTAGCTGCAAGATATCTATCTAGTAGCCAGCATGAAGGGAAATAATTAGCATAAAATCTGTATTGCTCTGGGTGTACCAGGGGAGCCAACAACAGTGCCTTGTGATAAATATTGATTTTGAAATGGTGGGCTACATTTATCAAAAGGAAAAAAAAGAACCTTTATCTTTTTGACTTTTTTTACTGGAATTTTCTGCATTATATATATATATATAAAATATATATGATTGAATATATATAAAGTATAGTATATATAGCGTAAATATATAATATGCATACATGTGCATGTGCTATATGTTATATACACATGTATGCATCTTATATATTCTATATATACTATATATCCCAATATATGTGTGAATATATGTTATATTATGTATAATAGAATATATATTCTATTATATATATTCATGTCATGCTATATATTCTTTATGTATGTGTCTATGCGTCTGTTATATGAGCTATCATATGTGTTAAAATATATCAGAGACATATGTTAATATATGTACATGTGTGTCTTCATATGTATATGAGTCTCCTGTTAAAAGCAATCCTTGATCCTTTTGAAGCTATGTTTATGACTGTCACCCACTAGTTATGCCTATGATTATGGTTTTTCTTCAGTTTCCTTTGCAGATAAATATCAAAACCCTTGCTTTAATCTCAATGAAATTTACATTAATTAATAGTCAGGTAATTTCTGACTACTTATTTTCCATACAATAATCAGGACATGATGATGTGTAAGAATTGGTTGTTCTTAAGAATCTTGTGATTTTGTTGGGAGAGAAGGCAAAAGTGGTGATAAACTGACAAAAAATACTATAGTCTATCAGCTCAATCAGAAAATTCTTTAGTATCTATTGTTCACAAGAAAATATGAAGTAATGATATTAGAATTGTATCACCTCACAATTCAGAATAAGGTGAAATAGAAGTGATCTGGGAAGAATTTATGAATGGGGAGGAAATTGACCTGTGAGTGGAATCCAAGTGACTGATAAATACATAACCTCATTAAGAATATAATAACCTATATTTTAATATAGATTATTTTAATAATCTATAGTAAGGCTAATACTTGAATTAATGTAGATGAACATAATAATGAAATGATATTGCTGATGTGTTGGGACAAAGATGACAATATTTTTGTAATGGAGTGAGGAAATAGAGATTCATATATTATAGGAGATACTGTCAGCTTGTTCAGCACACCTAAAGTGAAATTTTAATAATTATTTAAATATCTGTATATTACACATGTTCATAATAAGTGAATCCAGAGGTCCTCTTCTGGGAATTTATTCTCAGAAATGCTTTAATGAGTCTGCATATGTGTGTGTGTATATACATACATGCTACAACCTAAATAAAATCTCCTAAACTATGCTGAATGTAAGAAGTCAGGCACTAAAGATCACATATTGCATGTTTCCATTTTCACATAATGTGCAGAAAGTCACCTCTTGTGGGTAATGATTGTAGGTTGGTGTTTGGTATTGGGAGTGAGGATAGTGAGTAACTACAAGTAATCTCCCTGAGTCTTTGAAATGATACACCTGTTTTCTAATTGGATAGTGGGGATGGTTGTAAAATCTGTAAATATGCTAAAGATTATTGGGCTATTCACATTAAAATAAAGACCTTTACTGGTATATAATTTGTGCCTCAGTAGTTGTTAAAAATAGCCCACATTCAGAACAGTTTTCATACAAAGTGAACTCCTGGCACAGATGACCTTACTAATAGAAAGCTTTTGACCATTTAAGGGAGGAATAATCCCAGTTTTATATAATCTTTCCCAGGAAATATTGACTACTCCCCAATTTATTCAGAGACCAACATTACCCTGATATCAATACCATGAGAAGACATTATAAATATTTAAGAAAACTACAAACCAGTAACCAGTTACCTACACAGCAGTAACCAGTAACCTTCAAGAACACAAATGTAAAAAATATTAATAATATTTTAGTAAATATATGCTACCATTGTAAAAAATGTTAATATATCATGGCCAAGTTGGGGGTCACTCCACAAATGCTATGTTGTTTAAGTATTAAAAATTAGTCAATGTAATCCCCCCTATTAACATAGTTAAAAAGAAAAACTACACAGTCAATAGATGCTGCAAAAAATATTGCAGAATAAATTCCTTCTTGATAAAAACTTTTAGCCACTTCCTCAACTTTGCAGAACATCTGCAATGAGCCTATGTATAGTAATGTAATAAAAAATCAAGTGATTTTCCTCTAATCTTTAGAGCAGGGAAAGATTGTCCCCTCTTATCACTTCTACTTAACAATATAATGGGAATTGTAGTTAATGAAGAAGAAAATGAGCAAAAAAAATCTCAAAAAGAAATACGTGGGCTTCCCTGGTGGCGCAGTGGGTTGAGCGCAGCACTGTGAAGCTGTCCGCAGTCTCTGCAGCACCCGTTCGATTCCTGGCCAACCAGGGAGCAACCCACATGGCGTGGCAGACCTCTCCTGTCTTACCCTCTGCTCCCTTCAGCAATGTATATTGGTTGTATGCCTGCTCTGCTCCCTGCTCTGTCTCTGGTGAATCCTCTCATCCCTCATACCTCTGGCCTACACCCCAGTTCTTCTACACATAAATACATCTTTAAAAAAAAAAAAAGAACAAAGCTTTTTAAATATATACTTATTAAGGAATTAAAAAAAAATATCCAGCTGGTCTATAGAAATTGAGTTTAATCAACTTTAGAATACTTCTACAATATTTAACTTCATCAGAAGTTAAATTAATGTTGCACCTCTTTAATACTTCATGAGAAGATTTCCATGATTTATTGTTAAGGAGAAAAGTGTGGTTGAAGAACAATTTTTAGTGCATGAGAGATTGACTGACTCGCGGGCATTTATTATTAAACTCTTTTGTGTTAAGTACTAGGGTAAGCGCTTGGTAGCTTGGTAATGATTGTGGGAAGGGGGCAGATAAAATCCTGCTTTTCAGAGATTTACAGGCTAATATGGGAAAGAACTTATAAGAAACTGAGACTCAATTTCTAATGAGAAATTATGTTGTAAACATGTAAGAAATTAAATAGAAATAGAATGTCATGGATTTATCCATGAGGTTTTGGAGAAGGACAGGATGATTGCCCTAAGAGGTGTTGGTGCCTCATGAGCACTCGAGAGAACTTTTGAAGTAATAGAGGACAAGGGTGCTATGGTGGTGGGAGGACTATGAGGACTCTACCTGAGGGGAGAATCTAAATACTGGACAAAAATGAACAATAATGTATGAAAATAGGGCCTCCCCGGTGGCGCAGGGGTTGAGCGCTGGGTTGCGAAGCTGCCCGCGGCCTCTGCGACGCAGATTCGATCCCCGGCTGCTCCCCGGCCACCAGAGGAGGGTCCCACATGGCGCGCAGACCTCTCCTGCCGCCCGCTGCTCCCCTCAGCAGTGTACTTCGGTCCTTCTGCCTGCTCTGCTCCCCGCTCTGCCTCTGGTGAATTCTCTCACCCTCCCGCGCTTCTGACTGTACCCAGTGCATGTATAAACAAACAAACAAATAAATAAATAAATAAAACATGCCTCTATTTAAAAAAAAAAAAAAAAAAAATAATGTATGAAAATAAATAAATGTAGAAAAACATAGATCATTTCAAACCATTTTTCTTTCCTAATTTACCTTATTTCCCTTTATATCCAGTAGTTCATCCTTTTACTAGTAAAGGGTGACATAGAGTGGTTTCCTACTACAGAAATTTCCCTTGTGTTGTTGTACTCTGCTCACTTGGAATAATTTCCATAGTATCATCAGCATTTGTTGAACATCTACTATGAGCAGATACATCATCCTAAATTCTCAGAATTCACAGTCGTTTAGGGTGTATCCTGATTCATGAACTTAGTTCTATGGGAGATGCTGTTTCCATTGTAATTTTTTTATTATTTTTTTATTTTTTAAAGGTTTATTTATTTATTTTATACAAGAACTGGGGTATAGGTCAGAAGCACAGGAGGGTGAGAGAATTCACCAGCGCCAGAGCGAGGAGCAGAACAGGCAGACAGAGCGAAGACACTGCTTAGGGGAACAGTGGGTGAGGCAGGAGAGGTCTGCCATGCCATGTGGGTATCTCCCTGGCTGACCAGGAATCGGACTGGTGCTGCAGAGTCTGCGGACAGCTTCACAGTGCTGCGCTCGACCCGCTGCACCACCAGGGAGGCCTTTTCACTCAAGGTTTTGACAAAGTAGTAAGCTTGTTGCCCAAGAAATAAATGATGAGTGAGACTGAGGGCTTTCTGGGTAAGAGGCAAGAGGATGAAAATTAGTTAGGGAGCAGAAGACTTGAAATGATAGAAGTTGAAAGGGAAATTTTCAAATAGTATTGAAATTGGACTTTGTGCAGTGAGACTTCTTCCTATGATCTCCAAATCTTCCACAAAGTCACACAAGTCTTAGTGAGATAAATGTGAGGATTCTTATAGAGCTTATTTTTGTGTCAGAAGTTGGAGCAGCAATGCCAAAGAGGCAGGTGGTGTAGATAAGTGGGTACTAACATATGTGCTACACATATTCCTTCCTTTGTTCTTTTCTATGAGTGACCTTAAATGTCAATTTACCCGTGTCGTGTCTTACATACATACCTCCCAGCATACCCCCCTAAATAGTTGTTTAGCATATCCTTAAGCCCCCAATCCTGTAGCAGTTTATTATTTCTCTGCATGTGGCTTTACTTCATATTTGCCATTGTCTTTCATAAACACTCACTCCTCCTATCTAAATTAAATTGATGGCACTCTGTTACTCTTTCTTTCCTAAAGAAATTTTGATTATTTTGTAAAATTAGGAAGAAAACATTTATGTTTGAGTCTATATTCAAGAGCCTCAAAGGGTAGTACATGAACTTTCAGTAAAAATAAGTGTATTTTTGGCAGAGAAACTGTAATCGTCATAGTGTAAAAATTAGGTGTTTTTTCATTCATTACATTCAACTATACAAAATTCATACAATATTGTATGAACAGGATTGATGAAATAAATGTGAAACATGACATGAAATAAGCTCTGGGTGTTATTTTTAGATGTTTCTCTAGCTTAGCAGAATACTCAGGTCTGGGTGACTGTCGAGAAGATAGAGACTGAATGACTATCCTGTTGGATCTGGGGTGTTTGCTCCTGTGTCATCCATCCAGAGGAGTGTCTGCTGTGGACTTCATAGAATGATTAGGGGAACAAGGCTAAAAGCATTGCTATCTGGCTCAGAGAAGAAGGTTCAATGATTATGTTAATGTAAAGTTCAAGAGAGAAGACTGTGCAGTTTGATTCAATAGTAATTAATGATTTAAAATTATAGCTTTAGAATATGGATGATAATCAGATGATTTGTCACTAGCAATGGTAGAGAACCATGAAGAAGCTATTTGCATATTTTGGGGAGATAATCACCCATCTTTTCATTTTGCTTTTCTTGTGGGAGAAGAAAGAATATAGCTATATCAAGTGTACTAATCACTTTATAAGAATAAAATGCTAATGAATTTAATTAATAATTCATACAAAGTTTTTAGATGTTGGAAACATTTAAAAGTAAAATAATCCAGGACTTACTAATAAATCCACTACATCTGTATGACTGCCCATTGGACTCCCTTTAACTGAAATAGCATTTTCCAGTCCATGTGGACAAACTCCTATTCATCCTCTAAAAGCTAGCTCGATTTCATATTCTATAAACCATTATAGAAACTCTGGAGAAAATGCAATCTCTTTACTTTTTACAAGTTTCTGTTATATGTATCATTTGATATATTACTTTTGTTTACAGCCCAGTATATCTGTCTAAAACATGTCCTTGAGGGTAAAAATTTACAGCCTATTTGTTACTATTATTTAAAAAATTCTAGAATAAGATCAGTTTTATATTAACATTTGTTTGGAATGAATTGAAATGTGATTTTTAGACTACTTAGTTTTAAACTGTTTTCAAAATCATCATAATGACATTTTCAAATTGTAAAGGAGATAATGTGCAATTATTAAAAGTTCAAAGATTTGGTTTCAAATTCTGACTCTCTGATTGCTAATTGTTGAATCGCAAAGCAATCTCTTAATATGTGAAGTATTTGTATTCTCTCAAAAATAGGTCTAATAGCACTTTGCTGCCCTGTACATTTTACATGGGGGAAGTAAATAATAGGTAAAAATAAACTTGTATGCTCAGTGTTTACATAAAGTCATTTCTCTATTAAAAATATATTTAAAAGCCACTGAAAATTGATCTCAAATGCAATAGTGTCTAATACTTTTAAAAACAAAATAGGGGATTTGTAGACAAAAGCAAAAACAAAGCTGAATAATTTGAAATCCATTTCTTTCTTTTAGATTTTTATTCTTTTGAAATTTAACTTTGTCAAATGTTCATATATATTAATGCTAGTTTTTAGATTATGAACTGGGTAAAAATATAGATCAGGCAATTGCTGCTTAAAGACCTGGTTATACATGGGTTAGGTGATAGCTTTCATGTAGTCATTTAGAGTTTTACTGAAGGTTGTTGAGTAACTTTTTGGGCCCTGAATAAGTACTGATTTTTACTTTTCCTTCATACTATAGGCAATTTGCATAAGGTAATCAGTATTCTACAGTTTTAAAATTTTGAATATTTGACCTCTCAAATATTTGTATCCTTTTTCACCTATTTCTGTGGTTGATACTTTGTAGATCACTGATAGAAATAAATTCAAAGAACAAATAGTTACTGACTTAATGGTAGTTTACTCCTGAGAGATCTACTATTCATGTGTTCTGATAGTATAAGGGGTTATCACTCACTGCCTAAATCTAGTTTGTTGGAAATAAATTATGTTTTTCATCTCTGCCCAGTATTCCTGTTTGGCTCATGTTACACAGTCTAATCAGATTTTCTGTCATTCATTTTGCTGTGATGGAGCATTTTCCTAGGTGTTTTCGACTTAAGTCAGATCCTTACAGTATTTTTATCTTTAATTTTGGTTTTATGTATCTGGGAAAAACTCCAGGTTAGCCCAATTTGTAACTTTCTCCCCGTATTTTGGTAATAGCGTTTTAATGTAATGCAGAGAGAGAGAGAGAGAGAGAGAGAGAGATTTTCCCTGTGATTTTTCTAAAGATATTTTGAGTGCTAAGAGTTTGTTTTTTTAATCATCTTGAGGGATTTTCCTACTTTTTAATATTTTATGTATATATTTCTTATATTTTTATTATTTTTAAGATTTATTTATTTTATGCATATAAGAGCTGGGGTACAGGCCAGAGGTGCAGGGGCGGGGGTGAGAGGATTCAACAGAGATAGAATGGGGAACAGAACAGGCAGACTGACTGAAATATACTGCTGAAGGGAGCAGTGGGCGAGACAGGAGAGGTCTGCTGCACCACGTGGGTTGCTCCCTGACTGGCTGGGAATCAAAATTGTACTGCAGAGGCTGAGGATTGATTCTTAGTTCTGTGCTTAACCCCTTGCACAACCAGGGAGGCCCCTTTTATATTTTTACATATATTTCTACTTTTTTCATTTACCTAGCGCAAACTTTCTCTTATATGTGTTTCTTATTTGAGCTAACATGCATTTATCCCCCTTTTCTCTATTACTCACCATTCAAACCTGCTCTAAGGGACTAATCTTTTTCTTTCTCATGAATGAAATCTCAGATAGGTGCCATATGCTGTTTACTGTATAAAATAAGGTGTTCTATGTGCATTTCTAATCATGTGAGTAGTTCTATTTTTGTTATATCCCATTTCTTAAAAAGAAGTCCTAAATTCATCTATTGTCCAAATTTTCCTCTACTTTAGTTCTAGCCAACTTTATGCTGACTGCTTGAGACTAATAAAGTAAAAGTCAAAATCAAGAAGCAACTATAAATCAAGAAGCAACTATAAACAGAGACACAGATGTGTTGGCATGCCTTTCCTATGTTTCTTCCAGTTGACTCTCATGCTTTTTTGCTTTGTTCAGATAGGCTACTTTTGGCAACTCTTGGGTTGAATCTTCGAAAAGTAGAAGAGGTAAAGGTAAAGACTGAGTTGATTGACATAAATATAATCTTGGATAAGTTTCCTTTGGGTTTAGTGGTCTCTGTTTTTCCTTAGGATAGTGTTCTAGACATGCATGCTACTCATCAGAAATTTCTATGACTTCTGAGCACATTGTAGGATTAAACTTTATGGTTTTCTGTAGTTGGGTAAAGCCATATATCAGTTCTGACCAAGGAGTTATCAGCAGAAGTGACGAGCTGATAGACTGAAATCATGTAATAATATCTAGAATTCAGCCTTTTTCCTCTGACATTGCAGACAACAACTGTGGAGATTTGTGGCTGTACAATTATCCTTAATCACTAGAACTTCAATGAGAAAAGTTAGCCTCTACCTACTGCTGACCCACTAACAACCACATTACCTGAGCAAGAAGCTAATCTTTGTGGTTTTAAGCTACTAAAATTATGAGTTTGTTTGTTATCATGGCTTAATGTAACCTGTGGAAACCAACATTTGTGGCTTTTTCAGAGATACCTATTGGCACCATTTGGCTACACTTTCTATGACACAGAAAATGCACTTTCTTTGACTAATTTCCTAATAGTTTATTTCTAGCTCTGGGGATCTGAAAATCTCTTCCCTTTTTTTGTGTTTACTTCATCTCTCTATTCATTCTTGTGCAGGATTTGAAATATCTCTATGCACGGTATTTTTGCTAAGTTGCCCGCCTCTGGATTTCTGGAAACATTTATATGATCTTGCCTCTTTTGGGGAAAGTATGGCCTGTACCTCTCTCTGCTCAACCAATTCAGCATGATAGACTTTCACTTAAATCAATTTATGAATGACTTAAAAATTATTGACTGACAATGCTCTAATAATCATCCTGTATGTATTTTACGACAGTGGTCTTAGAATAGCATTTTTCAAAAAAAATGTTCTTTATGGGTGACATTTTCATTGAGATATAAATGACATAAAACATTCATTTCAGGTGTGCAATTTGATTCACTATATTTACATATTATGAGATGATTACAACAATAAGTTCAGTTAACAAATTTTACCACAGTTATAATTTATTTTGTGATGAGAACTTTTAGTCTACTTTCTTAAATAAACTTTTAAATAACTACTCTCTTAAACTAAACTTTTAAATATATAATACATTATATTAACAACAGTTGTTCTAGAATGTATATGAAATATTAACTGTTGTGCCCACCAAGCATCAGTACATGAATTTAAAGCAACTTTTTCAGGTTTGAGGTGAGGTGATGCATATCAATGGCTAAAAAAAAAATCCTTTATCTATTTCCCAACATTTTAGAGTACTTAAATTTCAAGGAACATTGGCTCACAAAACTGGGTTTTGATGGTCTCACTCATAGCAGGAATCTAGAAAACCTAAATAAGGGACCAGGAAAAAGAATAGCTATAAGAAAGAAAAAATCAAAATCAACAAACAACTATGAACCAGAGACACATTAGGGGGGTGGGGAAAGGAGGGGTTGGGGTCAAAATAAGGGGGTTGCATTGTATGGGGAATATAAAAATAAAATAAAAAAAACTGGGTTTTGAGAGTTTTCTTTGGAAGTTCTTCATAGATAGATGATTTAGCACATCCAATAAACATGTGAGAGTACTTGCCAATTTTTTTTTTTTTGATTCTTGACTTTTGGGTCTTAATGGAAATCCACCAAGAAAATGTCTCATTTAACATCCTGTTTGAAGACAATTGTTATAGAATATATCTAGAAGATTATTAGAGCGTAGTGTGTCATTCAGTATTTTTTAAACCATTATAAATTGAATTAAAAATACATTTGCTTATAAATGCAGAGTCATGGCTTCTCTGCGAGAATCAAAATGATTTATGGGAAACTCTGCAAAGTTATTTTTTTTTGTTAAAATCAATATGGTACTCTGCATAAATAGTTCAAATTCGCTCAGTGCTCTTTAAAACTATTTGGTGTTTCTGCAAGTATTGCTAAGTGAAATTTACTGGGGAGAATTAAGGAGAATGTACTTATTTCCACCGCTGTAGGAGGAACTCTGCTAGAACTGATGTTAGTCACTTCACATTTATTCTGAAAGATTGTTCTGGCTACATGGGTGCATTGGTGAAGGAAACTCTATGGGGACTACACCTGAGGGGGTTGGTGGAAGCAAAAATTGTTTAAAAATGAGCAATGATGTAAAAAATAAAAAATAATATATATATAAGTAAAATAGCTATGTAAGAGAGAACAAAAAAGATTGTTCTGGCTAAAATGATCAGTGAATTAGTTAATCTTTTAGATTGATTATTAGTGTTATAGTTTGAAGCAATCTGCGGTTGGGGAAGAGAAAGACAGTGAAAAATGTGCAAAAAAATTATGTATGTTATACAATAATAACATTAGCTAGTGTTTACTATAAAATGTTAAACTTAATGACACCTTGAAAAGAGATGCTGTATTTTGTTGTCCTATATTGGAACATTAAATCATTTTAGATAGTAAAGTAACCTCAGATAAGCAACCATTCTTGTGTATAAGTATGTACCATTATAACTTTACAAGTATTATTGTTATATCTGTTGTTATTACTGCTACTATTATTATTGTTGTTGTCTATCTTCTGATTCATGGTCCTTCATGTGGCAAATATATTGTCATATTTTAAATATATAAAATAAATTTTGAACAGAAGTAGAAATTTTCAGACAAAGTATACTTGGACTGTTAACTCTTTTGGGATGACCTAGGTGATATTTGACGAATTGGAGCAGTGCAAGATTTGGGATAAATTAAGAAACATTTTCATGTTCTAGTCCAGACTGGGTTATCATATGGCTAATATTGTACAATTTTAAGTTGTTGTTTTCCAAAGAATGGCAGCAATTCAAGCTGTATATTTCTGAGCACCAGATGTTTCTTTGCAGTTTGTAGTGTGTGCCATAATATAGATGATCATCATATTACAGATGATTTATTGTCAGAACTGGACACTACCACCATCTGGTGGCCTTGTAAGATTCTATCATTTCAGTCTAAATTTTTGGGGTATCTATCAAAACAGCTTAAGTGAGGTTAAGTGGACTTGGAGACAGAAAAAAAAAATTGCATTTCCTGTTACAATTGAGTATACCTCACAGCTTCTGGTAGTAGGTAGAAGTGTGAGTAACCCAGTGTGGGATAATGGTAAACAAGTGTGAAGAATGTTGCACTGTGATGCCTGATGAACACATCTATTAGTCCTGAAATATTTTCTATTTAGCATAACATCATCTTTCAAAGACTTTTCTGACCTAACTCAAAAGTCAGGCATTTTTTTTCTGTCATCTAGAAAAAAATTTCCCTATACTACATGTTATACCTCAGTTACCTGTATACACTTTCATAGTCTCTATATTGCTTTTTAATTAGTTAATTTGGGTTAATCTTTTATCCCAGAATAGACCATGTGCTTCTTTAGGGCAAAGGCATTATTGATTTCTTTTGCATACCTGAGCCATATCATATGTAAGAGTGTATTCAATCCTTAATTATCACCTAGGAAAGGTTTTCTGTCATTATAATGGCATTAAGGAGACTCTTCCATCACAGCAACTGTTTTTCAATGTGAAAGGAAAAAAACATTTTTTAGCATTTCCTCATACCCTAAAATGCCTCAAGTTACATATATTAAATATAATGTTAAATAGGATAGTAATATTGTGAAGAAAAGATCATTTCCTTAGTTTATAATAACGCATACCATGACATTATAAACACCTCCTTATACCTGGGAAATATGAATGGAAGGAAGTTGCTTATCATTCAGATAACGATATTCTAGGAACAAGTGAAGAATATTGGTAAAGGAAGTCTTGTAAAATTAGGAAATTTTGTGGGTACAAAGCATATGTAATTGGATGCCAGATAACATTTTCCTGATTGGAAAGACAAACTGGTATAGCTGAATACACATGTGCACATACTTTATTATTGTCTTGTTATTAAAAAAATAGAAGTTTCCATAAAATATTAGTGGTAACTATGTCTGGATGATGTTACTTCAGCCATTTTGCATTTAATTATTTAATCTTTCGGGCCTCCCCTTGTGGTGCAGCAGTTGAGCGCTGGACTGCGAAGCTGCCCGCAGCCTCTGCAGTGCTGGTTCAATCCTCAGCCACTGGGCAAGGGTCCAACATGGCGAGCAGACCTCTCCTGTCGCGCCCACTCTCCCCTCAGCAGTGTACTTCTTCAGTCTGCCTGTTCTGTTCCCCACTCTGGTGAATTCTCTCACCCTTCTGTGCTTCTGACTGTACCCAGTGCTTGTATGAATAACAAACAAACAAACAAACAAATAGAAATAAATAAAGAAATCTTTGAAAAATTAAAAAAATAATCTTTTGTATTGAGAAAATTTTGTAAAAGTATTATTTTAATGTAATATTGAAAATATTTGGATACCAGTGGCATATAATTGTGGCCATTCATCTAACACTCAACAGGTGGATTTCTTTGCTTATCAGCCAGACTTACTGAATTTCAGTAATCTATATCTGGGAATAACATTTAACAATATATTTTTTCATACATAATAAAAAGTATAATTGAAGGATTTATTTTAACCCCATGATCCTTCCATATTTTTCCAAGTGACAAGTTATTTATTTTCTTTACATGTGCCAGTGTTATTTCGGTTTTGGGATTATAAAGGAGCAGCCCCTTTTTTCAAACAACTCAGTGTGACAGATTAGATACTAGAAGATTGCAGATATCTGTCTTCATTGCTATACAGGGGTATGTATAAGCTGATAAATCACAAAGGAGTAGTATCTGATCCAAGACTGGGGAAGCAGGAAAAGCTGTCATAAAGGGGTGATACTTGAAATGATGTTTGAAAACCAAGAAAAGTGAAGGAATGGTGAATACCAGGCAGTGGAAATGAAGGAGGAAGATCATGAAGAGTAGAGAGGCTTCTGACTCATATAATGTGGGAGGGGATTGAATGAGCACAATGGAAAGAGTGGAGATAAAAGAATAGATTTGAGTCCAAAGTACTGCAGGTAATAGGAATATGAATTAGATTCTGAGAATCCAGAGAGCCCGGAGGAAAGATTGATTTGAAGTCAAAGTGTACCAGATCAAGAAGATGAAGTTCCTACAACCTAGTATCCTTTGTGAAGCAGAACCAGGGGCCTATCCTCTAACTGTATCCAGAAAAAGGGAGTTTCTTAAAGCTCATTAACTTTTCTGGGTTTGTATTAATAGGACGCCTGTGAGGTGCAGAAATTCAAAGCAGCATCAAATAGGAATGTTTAACGTCTGCTTAGCTGAATTGAGACAAATTAATAATATGCAGTCTTGATAATATTCAGAGCAAAGAAGACATTTATGAGCTGTTATATCACCAGCAAGTTGTTCCTTCTAGCAATTTGAGAAATATATGTTAATATTATTTCATTAGAATGCAATTTTTCTCTACGTATGAAAAGATCAGTTGTTTTTCTATATTATTTCTATTACATTTTGGAACTGACATTACTTTGGTAGAAATGAAACTACATTTTAATAATGGAGATTATTGAAAAAAGATAATGTGACGAATACAAATGCAGTTTTTAGTTTTTTGAAATGTTTCTTTTTGCAGGATACTGTTAGAGTAATAGAAAATTTATCCCAAAAACTATCTCCAAAAATTTTGCATACTTATTAGCGAATCAGTAGGATTTTTAGAAACTATAGATTAAGCCTTATAACCATGTATAAGTTAACTAACTGGATGCCATTTTATAAGTTATCTAATTAAAGTTCTTCAACTGAAGTGCTATAGCACTGTTCATGTTATAAATAAATTTGACAGCCCCAGTACAAATGCTGTTAATGCAATATATAATATTGATCCTGCATTTGGAAAGAGGTTGAAGAGAGCAGGTAACTTTATCACAGATATAATATTGATAATTAGGTCAAGAAATGTGATCAATTTCCTACCTAACAGACATTGTATTTTATATAAATGTTGTTTCAATTGTAGTAGGTGAAACAAATTAGCTGGAAGTATGGAACATAATCCTGAATTTAAAGACAGACTCCATAGTAAAAAAAGTTTGAAAGTCTATTGTAAACCAATGTGATAATATTTATGATTTTTAAATACATAGTTGTACATTAACAATATTTAGGGCTGTTCTTTCATCTTATTCATCTTTATATCCCTAGGAATAGAGTCTGATACCTAGCAAATGTTTCACAAGTGTTAAAGTGAAATGTATTATAATTGTATTATTGTATTGACTTCTAGGTCTTGCCATTGAGGATGTAGTGTTAACATAACTGAGAAAGTAGTCACGGAAGCATTCCCAGCATGTTTTATTTATCTTCTTAGTAGTTCAAACAGTTTTGAGACCCTGAAGATGTCTTGCCAAATGGAAAACAATAAGAGGAATAATAATAATTTACACCAGAACCAACAAACCTAAATTGAAAGTGAGCAAGGTTGGTTATTTAAATCATTGCTACCCAGAACATAACTATTCCTATATATATTTAGAAAAATACTAAATTGTTCAAATTGAGATAATGTCATGTCAATTAACACATTTTGAACTCTTTAAAAAGGTGCTTATGTTAAAATCATTATAATTTTTTCATAGTTGATATGAAAATATTAATATTGAAATTTTAAAGCACAGTTTGTGTGTCCTTGTTGCCTGCCCTATACCTTTCTTGGTTTTATTATTTTGTTTAGATTATATGAACATACATTAAACCTGCCTAGTTACCCTGTTGGCATTTTTATATGAATGTATCAGTATTTCCTAACTTGTTTTTATCAAATTAGCTAAAAAGAGTCATATCACAAAAGCATTGCAAATAGATAAATGAATATTATGGCATTAAATTTTCTTCCACTATTTAAAAAATACATATTAGCTTTTATTTGACCCCTAAAAATGTTTTAGAATTAATTTTATGCCAAGGTCTCAAGCAAAAATAGGTACAGTTTACTTAAATTTTATTATAATTAGTCTTGTCAGTAATTTACAGCAAGTGCTAGCAATTAAAATATGTTTAATTATTATAATAATATATTTGGTATACTTTATTTTAGTAAGATTGGCCATCTGTCTGATGATGTTTTAATCTGTTGCTTGTGGTAATAATCACTAGATTATGATTCAATGCTGACTGCTCTTTAACAAAGAAAAACAGATTTTAAAAAAATAATATTAGTGCAACTTTATCTCATTCACACTAAACCTGATAAGGTTTAATCCTCTACTCAAAAAATGTAGAATTATTCTTTCTGCTTTCAGACTATGTTAGATATACAGAATATTGTATTTACACAGTAGGTGAGGTGATATTACTAATATATATATTTATTAAATTTTAAGTTTCTATAGAAAATATATTTGATGTATTTTTTATTTGTATCACTCAATGGTAAAGTGTAAACTTTTTTTTTTTTTCATTTACACTAGCCTGGGCAAATTCCAAAGGGGAACATCTAAGTTTCATCATATTTTTAATTTGGAGCCTTAGCTATTTCTGTGAAGTGGGTGAAAATTGGATTAGAATAATTAATAATAGAGTGAAGGATATAGACCCTTAATCTACATAGCACTGTTAGAAATTAATGCTCTATAAAATATAAGATTCTAAAATTTGATTTTGCTTATCAGTAGATGTGTTCTTGTTTTTTTTAAAAAAAGATGTAATGGGAAAAAAGGATGGTCTTCATTGGAATTTGATTTATAATTGTCTTTGCTAAATTCTCTAGCAGAACGAGGTATGCTTATATATTCATTTCTGTAGGTTTAATTAAAAACTAAATTGTCCTTTATGTTATGTTCTATACATGTGAATCGACTGTGAAATAATATTTTATGGTGATTCTGTGGTGCAATAGTAAATCAGACCTGGATGCAGAAAACCTTAATGTAAATTTCAGCTATGATTTTTGCCACATTTTTGACTTTGTGTGAAGAGCTAAACCTCATTGAAACTCTCAGGGAGAAATAATAACATTTCTGCCTATAGGTGAAATTTATGTTTATACAAAAACCAAATGAGAGTTTGTGTTACAACCCTTTAAACTTGTAAAGTGATATTTTATTATTGTCATATATAAGAAGATGAAATTTTTAATTGTTTTTCTTGTCTACCCAGTGTTATACTCCATGCATTATTTTGTTTAATTTTTGAAACAGCTATATTCAGTAGGTACTGATAGCATCCCTATAGGATATAGGAGAAAATTGGCTTTGCCCAGAAAGTGATAGAACGGGATGGGAAAAAATCTTTTTAAAACCCATGTCTTTAGGGAGTGAGAATTAGCATATGATTTTAGTTGGGTATACTAAGATATCCTAAAAATTGTTAATCATACTAATTAAGAGTTATTTTAGTGTCAATGCTGTTCTTTTCAGTCACGTTAGAAGTATTATTCTGTAACTTGTTATCCAAAAGAAGAATAATCTCTTAATATTGGTACCATTTTTTAAGGTTACTTTCATTTCATTTTGTATATTAGTTATATAAATTTCAAGTTTTACAAGGATGGAGATGTTTTTAAATTTCAGTGTTTTATTTCCTTTTTTTCTTATATGTTACCCTAACCACCCCACTGTACCATATAGATAGGTCCATTTGTGGCTCACTCTTCTTAAAACAATAAAATGAAAATTCCATTTCTTTTGCTTTTATTTTTATTATTATTTTGTCTATGTGTGTGTGAGAGAGAAAGGGAGGTAAAGCATCATTTCATGAATTGTAGCATTGTGGGGGAAAACAGAGATATAGAGAGATCAATTTTAATGGGTCAATTTATCAATTTTCTTAGGTTTTGGTTACTGATAGGCTAAGGATAGTCCATAAAAGTGTTCTGAGAAGTCATTTAATTCAAACGTCTCATTTACAAATGAGGAAAATGGAATGTGAGGAGTAATGTACATTTTCAAAGTCAAATGGGAACTTGTTGGCAAAATTGGTTGTATACAGAGGAGGATAAAAAAAATGATTAATCTGTTTGCGAGTTTGGTTTGGGCTAATGAAGATGAACATATATTTTGTCTTTTAAAGAAGACCCCAAATGTGTGATAGCATTTGCCTGTAAAGCTTTACACCTTACAACCTTGTTAAATTACTTTCTGCAAAACCAGCTACTTTTGAGATGGGGTATGTGTGTAACCCTTTTTGAATGTATTTTTTGCAGTTCTACTTAGATTTTGTGGTGTTTAGAGATATTACAAATCATTTTATATTTTAAAATCGATTACTTTGGAGTCATGAGGCAGTAGGATGATGAATGAGCATTAGACTTGAGAGAGAACACTGAAGTTTTGCAATTCACACAGTCTTTCAAGCCACCATTTGTAAAATGAGAATAATCTGCTTTATCTACTTTCATTGTCCACATTGAGAGGAAAGATTATATAAAAGCCCTTTGCAAAATATTAATTGAATTTGGTTCTAAATTTTTATGAAGGTTAGCTGTGTGATCTTTGTTGGTTATTTCTTTTCATTTCTTTAAGCATTAATTTAATCATTCCTGTATCTTGGGGTTATTTTGATTATAATTGAAATGATGTCTTTAAAGTATGTAATGCACAAACAACAATCCCTTCCATGTATTAGGCTTATGTGGCAGGTCAAATGCAGGAATTATCCCAGTTTTTCAATTTTCAATGTGACTTTGCAATACTTCCCATCAAGAGGTAAAATCTTTCCCACTTCTTGAGATTTGTTTAGTCCCACAGAATGCTCTCCTGAAGGATGCCATTTCTAACCAGAGTCTCTCTTTAGATTTCAGAACACAGATTTCTGTTTCCTTTATTTATTATGAGTATGAGACTGACATGCTACCTACTGCACTAACTAGACACCTCAGAGTATTTAGCCAATTGCATTTTTTTTAAGATTTATTTTTATTTATTTATTTATTTATACAAGCACTGGGTACAGTCAGAAGCATGGGGGGGGGGTGAGAGAATTCACTAGAGCCAGAGCAGGGAGCAGAGCAGGCAGAAGGACCGAAGCACACTGCTGAGGGAGCAGCAGGCAGCAGGAGAGGTCTGAGCCCCATGTGGGACTCTCTGCTGGTGGCTGGGGAGCAGCCGGGGATCGAACTGGTGCTGCAGAGGCTGTGGGCAGCTTCGCAACCCAGCGCTCAACTGCTGTGCCACCGGGGAGGCCCTAGCCAATTGCATTTTGAGGTCAACTTCAGTTTCAACACAAAAGAGAAATGGTGCACTGAACATACCCTGATAAAATTTGACATAAAAGTTGTGTTTTTAAAGCACTTCAGCAAAGATATTTACATTTGAAGGTATATACTTGTCTAATTACTTTCTCTGTCCTTGTTATTCACTGTGGTGCTTTAGATAAGAGCATGTTCTTTCACTGCAATCTTCTTATTAAATTAACTTTATTTTCAAGAAGCTCTAAAGATGAGAAGCACTCCGGATGTTAAATATAATTTAAATATTATATGAAGTGCTTCTTAAGTATTATATTTGTGGGTATTAGAAAGAAAGAGAAACAGGTAGGCACTGTGAAAGGAAGGTGGAGGGGCTACTTAATGGAAATCTTTAATTTTTGGAGGACTTCTTTGTCTAGCAACACAAACAGTCCCTGTTGTCCTTAGGGACTTCACAAGAGCAGAACATGAAGAAATGGCCTCAAGTAGCAACAGAAAGGCCCCAGAGACATACAATTTACTCATTAAACAAAAATTAAGAAAATGTTTAATTGCGATCCTACTGTGTAATACCTATTTCTAAATGCTCAGGACAGAGGAGTATATAAAACTGAACAAAAGTCCCTGCAGTCATTTTGGGAAATATTCCTTCTTGAATGATCAGAGACTGTCTTGGAAGCTCAACCGTGGGTCTACTTCTTTCCCTCATTTAGGGTGTCAAAATGAAAATGGTGGTATAGATACTGTGAACAATGCTGCAGGATATTATTGGCAGCGTCAGGTTGCTCATCTGAAACTGCAGGTTCTCTCAACCTGGTAACCTTAGTTCTTATTTATGGGGAGACTGTCTAGAGAGATAGATACAGTTTTTCAACTCTACACTGAAGGTTTTCTGACCAACTTTATTGAATGGTATATTTCTCTAGGTAAATACTTCCTTACCTTATTCAAATAAGATTTCTTGTTCCTGGGTTGTCACAACTCATCTCTTGATATTTTTCTTAGTATATTTCCATTGACAGCAGAAAACAGATTGCCCCTGGCATTCTAGATCCTGTTTTATTGTTTGAAAATTTACATTCTTATTCCATTTATTTTTATTCTGCTAATAGGCGATATTTCAGCTTTGTTCTTTGTCATTTCACTTTAAATTTCATTTCTTTTAGCCCACATGTGGGTTTTGTTCATATTCCTGTTATGAACTTCTTAGTACACATGTCCTAAGTAGGTGTCATTTTTTATTAATTGAGATGTGAGTAGCTTTAGTTTTATGTCTTAATATGTTTGGAGAGCCTGCTAATTTTGGTGGATTCTTCTTTCTTAACCCACCCCTTGAAGGAATAATTTTAAATGTAAAATCTATCATTTTCCTTTCTGGCAACTATAAAGAACAGATTTGTCCTCTGAGAGCACTTACCTATAGCTATAGATGATCAATACACATACAACTGAAAGAGAGAGAGAGAGAGAGAGAGAGAGAGAGAGAAAGAGAGAGAAAGAAGAATACATGAAAGAAATGTATAGATTTCTTTTCTTTGGTTGGCTAACAGGCAGAATGCTTAAACAGAAGATGAATCTGTTGACCCACATTTGATTCCCGCATTGACTTTGCCCCACATAGAGGTCATTATCAGCATTTCTTCCTCTTAAGAAAGCTAGAAAGCTGCTGAGTTTTTTGTCAGTCATGCTAGAAAGTACCATGTTCACACATCTGTAGTCTTTACCTTTTCTAGCCTGGTCTTGCTTTCCGGCTTAAGTTTTCCTTTTCTTGTTTTTAAACAAGCCACTGTCCTAAAGAGCCTTTTTTTTTTTTTTTTTTTAAAGAAGTGGGGTTTTCTAAGTTCATTAAATATACAGGAAGTATTACTTGGGGCTAATGAGGGATTTAATAAAGTGAAAGACCTTATTACAAGCCAAATCATAACCCTTACCCCCAAATTCATTGACCTCCTTCCCCCCCATATTTTATATTAAAAATCCTTGAGGTTGGACACATCCAGGGCCACCTCCTATGGCCACATAAACTGTGTACTATACAGTTCAGGGAATGTTATGCACAACAATCATAATGCCAACAGTCATAATCATGATTATATGGAGTCTGGCATTTCATAACTTATTTTTTCTTTCCTTCAACCTCATTTTAAAAATCTCATTATTTGCAGTTTGTCTGTTTTTCTTTGGACTTTTTTTTTTTCACTTAAGAGGGCTTAAAAGTAGATCATCAATTACTGGGTGTTTAGCCTGTTTGTGTGGGTGTGTCACAACGGCTTGCTTTAAAGTCCCATAGCCCTTTCTGGAGAAAATTCATCAACTATTGATAATTTCTTTGGTCATTTCTTACCATATTCATTTATTTCAAACTGAACTCACTTCTATTCCTCTTTCTAGGGTTATTTCTGGGTTCTGACTAAACTCTTGGTATCTTCTTACTTTTATTATTTTCATGATATTGTCATATCTTTTAAGACTGCTGCAGTGTCTAAGATTTATACTTTTTATATGACTCTCCCAGGAACAAATCACCAGGGGAGAATTCCCTGGATTTTTTTTTTTTTATTCAAAGTTACGCATGTGAAAAACTCTTGAGTTTTCTATGCTTACTGATGGATTCAGTATAAACTCCTTAATAGAAGTTGCTAAATTTTACTGATAAAAATTATCTTGCCATTCTGTACTGTAAAGAAATCATTATTGATGTTTATAGTAACTCCATGAGGTCTAGATATTTGTTCCCCTTTTATAATTAAAAAAAAAAAAAGCTCTGTTGGTTTTGTGAATTGTTCAAGGTCCTACTCCTAGTTAGTGGTGAGCTGGTATTTGAATTTAGCCTTTATAATTCCAAACCTCATCCTTTCTATAAGAGTCTATTGTTAAACAAATTTTATCTGCCTGTCTGTCCATATATCTGCCTACTTACCTATCTACCTACCTGCCTATCTCTCTCTCTCTCTGAACCATTCACTCACAATTATTGTGCCTCTGCAAACCAAAGTATTTCCTTAATAGATGTTGATTATGCATTTAGGGACTAAATACTACCCTGACTCAGTTTATCAAAAAAGTAAAAAAATAGTTAAGAGGCCAGTTAAGTTTACAAAATATATTCTCAAAGGAACATTTCTGTATTGTTCTGTTGTTTTTGTCTGAATTTTCCGTCTTTTGTTGCTGTTTTGTAAGCTATGCTTATTAATTTAGATATTTATAATGTTATTGACCTTGCATACCAATGGCTATACTCTTTTAAATTGTTTCAATAGAAATGGTAGATAGAAATGAGGGAAATAGACCAGATGTTGCCAGATACCCTTTGGGAGTCCTTAATTCCTTGTTATTTAAGGAACAATGCCTTCATGGAAGAAAGGTAGTCATGAGGGAAAGAGATGTGTAGAGCTTTGAAAAAGTGTATGACCACATTGAAGGGAAGCAATCTGGAAAAGCAGTACATTTTTTCGTCTATTATTTTTGATGATGTGGGAAGATTAGAGAGAATACAGGAGAAGCATATAGGCTTTTTATAGTCTTTTGCTAGCTACAGTAGTCTGGATTTTGGAATTACTGCTTTATAGTCCAGCATTAGTTTGCTCAAGCCAGGGCAATGCCTGTAAAGTAAAAAACTTGGAAGGCTATATATTCCTTAAAACCTGAAAATATGAGTAACTTGAACCTTATAAAGGTCCTGCAATCTAGTAGATGCACATTTCCATTTTTGTTCTTGATCATCTAGTTCCATAGAGCTGCATGTTCAAGCAGTTTTATTTAAAGAGATAAGAAACAGGGGGCCTCCCTGGTGGCACAAGGGGTTAAGCACCACCCTGTGAAGCAATCCACAGCCTCTGCAGCATGAGTTTGATCCCTGGCTGGCCAGGGAGCAACCCACATGGCGAAGCAGACCTCTCCTGTCTCACCCGCTGCTCCCCTCAGCAGTGTATTTCAGTCAGTCTGCCTGTTCTGCTTCCTGCTCTGTCTCTGGTGAATCCTCTCACCCCACTGCATCTCTGGCCTGTACCCCAGCTCTTGTATGCATAAATAAATCAATCTTTAAAAAAATAAAGGGATAAGAGACAAATAAATAACACACCAAATATTCTTCTTAATTCTACATTGTCATGTCTGTGTGTGTGGAAGAAAGGGGAGAGAAGAGACAATAAAAGCATACATGTGTGTATTTGTATTTCCTAGTGTTGATACAAATAAATGAAAGTTCAATTATCAGACTCTTCCCCCCACTCCCTTCCAATATATATGTCAGGGCTACCTTTCTCCTATCCACCTACCTATTGATCCTTTTGTATTTCTTATTCATTCAAGTTCATGGAATAAATGTGTTTTTCAATAAGGCTATTTAACTGAGTTGCTCCCTTTTAACTGCTATCTGATTGGATATAAGTTTTGATTTTGAAAATAAATCACTGTGAAATGTCAAAAATGAATTGAATATTCCAACAATGATGACTTGAAAATAGAATGGACTTTTAATGTAATAGAAATAGAACTAGAACATGATTGAAATTTATCTAGAATCCAATTCATTCAATATCCTAGTATTTTATCTTTTGTAATTTTCCCATCTACATATACAGCAAAAGTGTGTCTCCTTCCATGAATATTTTTTTGGAGTATATTTTTTTGGAGTATTTTTTGGGACATAGTAGATAGTAACATATAAGCACTGAACAACAATGCTCACAATAACCTAGAACTGGGAATTTTATAGTTATTAGTGTCCTAGAAATATTTCTAGATTATTCATGAGTTTAATTATGTTTCCTCAGGAAACAGGCATACCTGGAATCTAAAAAATGTCACCTGTCCAGAAACTCACCTTGTTTCATTAAAAGGTTATGAACAATGGAAACATG
The DNA here is from genome assembly GCF_964194135.1 of Talpa europaea. Classification (NCBI taxonomy): domain Eukaryota; kingdom Metazoa; phylum Chordata; class Mammalia; order Eulipotyphla; family Talpidae; genus Talpa; species Talpa europaea. The sequence goes on from NC_140074.1 coordinate 14,462,483, forward strand.
AAGCAAGAAGTGAATATGGTATATATAGCATCACAGAAGTAATGAAAGAAAATATAATCTTTCAAAGAATTTTAGGTTGAGTGTAATAAAGAAACATTTTATCATGTCACTTTTCTAGAAAATTAGCATCTTCGGCAAGATCTGCTGGTCCTTAGTGATTTGGTTCTTGCTTATGTCAACACCACTTACACACTGAGTCCAGCCACAGAATCTTTCCTTTGGTTTGCTATTTTCTCCTTCCTCCTGGAGGCTTCTACATCTCTGCTTAGCTATTCCCAACATAGCTTTTAAAACTCAGCTTAAAATATACTGCCTTGAGAATGTTTTCTTACTCCCACCAGAGTAAGAGTCTTCTTCTATCATGATTTCTAATAAATTTCTTACATAGTATGTAACACAACAGAAGTTAAAATACATTGTATTTTCAGTTGTTTGCTGTCTCTTGCTAGAATATGAGGTATTGAGGACTGTGATTAGTTTTGTTTTTGTTCACCATACCTCCGCACCTTAGTAACTGGTAACATATAGGGACTCCTCTGGTGGCACAGCGGTTGAGTGCTGGACTGCGAAGCTGCCCGCAGCCACTGCAGCGCCGGTTCGATCCCCAGTCACCGATGAGGGTCCCACATGGCGCGCAGACCTCTCCTGCCACCTGCCGCTCCCCTCAGCAGTGTACTTCGGTCCTTCTGCCTGTTCTTCTCCCCGCTCTGGCTCTGGTGAATTTTCTTGCCCTCCCGCACTTCTAACTGTATCCAGTGCTTGTATAAAAAAATCTTAAAAATAAATAAATAAATAAAATAAAATGGTAACCTGTAGGTGGTGTTTAGACAATGAACATGCTTATAATACTACATTTTTTAAGTTGAAGAAACACATAGAATGGTACCAGTTTAGTATTTCACCTAAAGATCTAAAACTTGATGACCAATTCTTCTTCATCCTCATTTCTTTATGATAAGACTGCTAGGTGTGGACCTAGGCCAGCTGACTGGGTCATGCTAAAAATACCCAACTGTCTTCCGTGTCACTAAGTTAAAGTTTTTTCTTGATTCTAATTCTTACTTGTCAGTCAAATTCTAATTTTTGTTTTCAGGGAATGGAATTATTTGATAACTTCCTTTTCCTGACTGCTCCAGGTTCTTGTCAGTCTGTCAGAAAGCAAAAGGAAAAGAAAAATAATGAAAAGAAAAAGTTGTATTGAATTTGTAGACATTCCAGTAATGTTGTTATATAACATCTGTCCCTTTAACTTGATAGTTGTCTCATATTTCTTTACTTCCTACTAGCATTCCCTGGGGCTACAAATCTTAGAAACAAATTATTATATATTTTCTTCTTTCTTAGTTTCTGTATTTCCTGAACAGAATATAATTAATTAAACTCCCTCCCATGAGTATAACTATAAGAACAGACATGTAGACTTTTGTACATTTTGCATGATATACCATTCATTTCCATTTTGAATATTGGGGTTCCCAGTGCACTTAGTCTTATCATAGGATACCTGTCACACTGTGTGTGAGGCAGAGAGAGTATAAGAAGAGAGTGACAAGGTAAAGGCAGGAGAAACTCATGTCCCTGGAATGTGATTATTTTACCACCTTGCCTAGCGAGCTATGTTTAAGGCATTAATAGAAAAGGAAATCTGTCTCTAGGGCCACAAGGGTAGTCCTAGTAGCAGTCTGAGGGGGAAATAGAATGAGAGAAGATCATGTAAAGGGCCATCAAGGCAAGGTGAGCTTCAGCAAGGTTTTTTTTTTTTTTTTTTTTTTCTGAGAGTCTCATTTTTCTTCTGTAAAATGGTAATCACAAATACTCAATAAGAATGTTGTGAAAATTAAATGGGATAATATTTGTATAATGCCTGGAACTTTTTGTTTGCTTAATAAATACTTTTTCCTCATACACCGAAAATGTTTTCTGGATAAAATATGTGTGTATCAAAGACTTGGTTACAAACCTGGCCCTTTGGAACTGCTCAGCTGCTCATTGGCAATTCCAAAATGAAGTCCTAGGTGCAGGACTGCTGTTTGTGGCTTAGTGTCTTACCTCCATGAAGAAGAGGGTGGAGAAAAGAATGTAGAGAGCACAAAAAGTGAAACACTATGATGGAAGAATTTAACTGTTATTTTTTAAAAAGATTCCTTCCTTTGAAATCTTTGGGGATCCTTATTTTGTTCTCTGAGGACTTACTAAGTTGTAAGTTGGTAATGAGTAGATTCTGAGCTCTTTGAGAGAGGCCACCCCTTAATGTCAGATTTTAAAGCAGATGCACAAAATATTCAATAAAGTACATACTCTCTTAGAAGTAGTAAAAAAGCTGTTTCTTCAAGTAGCATATTCAGGACTTTATATAGTCTTACTTTTATGCTGATTATTGCCAATATAAAAATAGTTCTTCAGTAAATTCAATGAATATCAAATACTGAAATAGAAGTGGTCAGTTATTTTAATGAAAGCCTTAGAAAACTAAAACCAATCTTGTTTGTGTTCATAGCACTGATAAATAGCAAAGCAGTAATTCAACACTGGCCCAGCCCGTTCCATAACCACTACACCTAACTGATTAAATTTTTTCTTAAAGAAAAATTTTAAGTCATCCAGTAAAATTCCTTGCCTTTTGATCAATCTCATCTGCTATTTGAAAGTGTAGGAGTTTCTTCATATATTGGTAAGCACTATAAGCATCTAAACTACACCCTAATTTATCAACTAGCCTCTCGAGATCCTAACTCAGTCCTTTATAAGCTTCCTTTCTGCACAAGTGTGCTGATTCCATATAGCAAATAGGAAACTTCAATATACTTTAAAATTTTAATCTTGATAAATAATGGATAGGTTTGCTTGCCAAGAGGCATAAAAAGGATTCTTCATGTTCATGTTATTGCATTTGAAGTTACATATTTTCAAAAGCTTAGTTGAAAGACTTCCATTGAAACCACTATTAAATGGTTTCCCAGAAGCCAGTCTAAACCTTGGAAGTAGTATGAAATCCTATTCTTAGAGCAATGTGTTTGTTTATCAAGATATAACATGTAGGTTTGGGAATAGTCAGACTAAGTGTATTTTACTCTGTTCTTTAGTTCAAGAAAATTTGATTTCACTTTTTCACAATATGGTGCACATGAAGGATACCAGCTGGTAAAACTTACTTCTTATTTATCATCCATGCCTTAGGGAGGATAAGGATTTTCTCAGGGAGAAAATGAAAACACATGTTGTATAGTTTTATTTGAAACAATGTGAAACTTCAAAAATAGAGTGTGAAACAGATCATCTCATTTAATTTGGAATGCCTGCTGAAAACAAAAACAAAAAGCAAATACTTCTGTACATTAATATTTGTAATTTTTAGTTAAGGCATAGTCTCATTTTACATGTTTTCCCCAAATTGTTTGCTATCTTAGACATGGAAAAGTGATGCTCTACCCTATCTATGACTAATGATTTTTCATAAAATACATGATATCAATAAATATAGTATAAATTTGTTTTTAGTTATGATTTCTTGGCAGAGTATAATATATATGCATTGAAGGGGAAAGTATTTTCAAAAGAACATAGATTACAGAAGTCTTGGTCATTCTATCAATTTGGTAAAATAGCGTACATATTTATTATCTGTTTCTGAAATGTTATTTTTCTTCTTACCCTAGACAGATGCTCTTATGAATTATATGTTTACAATGAATTTTAATCATTATTTTGCATACATGTATAGATTCTTTCTGGCATATATGCCAATAGTTTCCTTTGGGATTTTTAGCTACACTTGTTCTTTCTTCATGGTGATGGCTCTTCAAAAAGATTAACTTCAAATGGTCATTCAAGCATAGTAGGTTCATCTCACACATGGTTTTCAAACTGGCAGATATTTGAGATCTATTGAAGAGGGCAAAGTTTGAAGAAATGGCTGTTTTTTTTTCTTTAATCGTCTTTGATTTTCCTTGTTTTATCATATCAACAAACAATAATCTCACAGAGACTAAAGTAACCAAGTAGACAGAGCTTCCTCCTGCATCAACTGACTTTCTCTTAGGACTGTGGTGTCAACTGAGAAACTTTAATCATAACTTTTAATTTATATAGTTCAATTTTCTATATACTATGTATATAAAAGGAAACATTTATAAAAGCTAAAATGATTTATATTTTTCCAAGTCAAACTGTATCCAGGTTGATTAAAGATACTTTTCACAAACAGTTATGGTATTTCAGGCAGGATATGCCACACAGATTTTAACAGTAAACAACAACGTTCAAATTCTCTTCAATGGATTATCAAAATCAGAAACTATCAAACCCAATGAAGCCTTTACTTGATGCTCTCAACAGGGGAAGTTTAGAATGTTGTTCAACAACTTTGCACAAGCCAACTCTGACTATCAGATAATGAAATGAAAATGGCAGATTTATCAATCTGCAGTCTAAACAAGGAACCACGGTTCTTTTAAGTGATATCATATCAATGGTGAGAGGGGTCAGTCCCTATTGTCCTGCATACTGATAGCCACTTTTTGGGAGTCAGATCTCAAAAGGTCTCTCTGGGTTTAAGGGAATCAAGTCTTTGCTGAAAGCAGAGAGGGAGAAGAGGACATAAAAACAAATTTTAGTTTTTCCCCACAAGCCATCTGTGCCAAGTGGCTATTGTGTGTCAACATCAATAAACCCTCCTCCTGGGAACCCAGAGGAATTGTCTCAAAACTAGAGGGAAATGTTTACTTCCGGACATCAATCCAGCTTCAGAGAAATTCTATTAGTGACATATGCTCTTCCCTCCAAAACCACAATGAAGTGTTTCGTGTGCTAACATCATAGCTTAAAAAAAGGTAAAACAAAATTCTGCATTTTTATAAAACTTTATAATAAAAATAGTATTTCAAACTGTACAGTCACCAGAAATACACAGTTATCAAAAATGTACACACTTTAGTTGGCATCTTCAGACCTTTCAGCTTTCTGTGACTGATCTGTTCTGGCATCTTCCTATTCTGCAGACTTATTCCATCCTTGCCAACATCAGCTTTACCCTTTTTTTTCCTTTGGGTATCTTCTCTCTCTCCTTTGCAGTGGCCTTTTTAAGTCTGGGCTCTGGCTTTAGAGCAGCAGGTTTAGGAGATAACCTTGTGGATCTTCTCTGTGGTTTGTCCTTCACCTTGACTTTATCTCTGTCAGCATCCACTTCAGCATTTCTTCTGGTCATGCTGGCGAGTGTGGTGGGACATAGGCACCAGGCATGGGGATACAGTAGTGCTGGGAATTGGGATTGGTCTGGAGTTTGTCCTCACTTTTTCTTCTGATGTTTTTCTTTTAAAAAGCCAGATATATAGGGATGGAGTAACCCTCACTAAATTACTGCTGCATTAGAGGTGATGCTTTCTTATTGTTGATTTTAAGAATAGTAAAGAAATTGAGTCTTGGAGTAACAATTAAGAAACCCTATTCCAATCTTGGCTAAGCTCCTTTCTTCCACTGCACCGTAGATGCTTCCATTTATTCAGTGAAAATAAGATAATTGCATATTTATCTACCTAGAAAATGGAGTGGTAATAAAGTAAAAATTTGAAATGTGAGTATTGGGTAACATTTTCAGAACCCTAAATTGGGATTTCCCCTATTTCAGATTTCAGACATGCTAACTATATAATGAAATAAGGAACTGTGGAATTTAGGAACTGTGAATATTTTTACTGTGTGCTGTGTGTGTGCATGTGTAAGTGTTTGTGGAGAGAGAAACTGCTCTTAAGTTACATAATAAACACATGTCAGAAGAAAAAGAAGGCAGCATTTAGTTCCCAGGATGATTTGTATCCCAGTGTTTTCCTGTGTGTGTGTGTGTGTGTGTGTGTGATTTTTTTTTCCCTTGGTTTTCAGCAAAGCTCTGTGAAGGAAGAGTTTAATTACAAGAAGTGATAGTTGGTACACATTGATATCAAGTTTAATTTTCTCTGCCATTAAATTGATATAGAATCAGCATCTCTTAAGAGTTTGTTTTCTTATAGAGCTTTGCATTGTGTCTTCCTGCTTCATTTTTATTTATATTTAATGTCAGTGATTGTTAGATGTTTTATAAGTGACCAAAATATCTTCTATGAAATCAGCACTCAATCATTTAATGATATATTTCGTCTCATGTTAAGACAGTGCTCTTTAAATCAGATTTCCATTATTATTGTTGTTCTGGGATTAAACAATATTGTTCTAAGTTTACATTAAATTAAATAAATTTTAATTCATTGGGATCAACTCTGAGTACTTATTTGTGAGGTGCAATATTGGCAAATAATGAAAAAAATTAGTGATACGTCATTATTTGGGTAGGTTCAAATTAAAATAAGTGGAAAGATTGAGATTGTGATTGCTAGGTTATATAAAATGGCTATACTTAATTACAGCTTTTACAGGAAAATAAATAACTATATAAGATACTGTTAAATAACTATAGAAGTCACTCTTATAATTGTCAAAAGCTATCAGGATTTTAAAATATGATTTTATGATTCATATTTTGAAATTACTTTGTATTTTAGGGCCTCTCTCATGTGTAGGGATTAAGTCTCAGAGCTATCACCACTATGACCTGTTTTTGATCTCTGGCCAGGAAGCAACCCACATGGCACAGCAGACATCTCCTGTCTACCCCTGCTCCCCTCAGCAGTGTATTTCAGTAAATCTGCCTGTTCTGCTCCCCACTCTGTCTCTGGTGATTCCTCCCCCCACCCCTACCCTTACCTCTGGCCTGTACCCCACAAACAGACAAAACTTGTTATTATTAGAATAGGTGGAAGAAACTTTTTTCCACAGATGTTTTCAAGTTGAAAATATGACTTGGAGCTTTGAAAGATGGTTTCCATTTTTTTTATCCTTTTTATTTATTTTTTAAAATATATTATTATTATTATTTTAAAGATTTGTTTATTTATTTATACAAGCACTGGGTACAGTCAGAAGCGCGGGAGGGTGAGAGAATTCACCAGAGCCAGAGCGGGGAGCAGAGCAGGCAGAAGGACCGAAGTACACTGCTGAGGGGAGCAGTGGGCGGCAGGAGAGGTCTGCGCGCCATGTGGGACCCTCCGGTGGCCTGGGAGCAGCCAGGGATCGAACTGGCACTGCAGAGGCTGAGGGCAGCTTCGCAACCCAGTGCTCAACCGCTGTGCCACTGGGGAGGCCCAGATGGTTTCCATTTTTTGTAGGAATTAGATGCAAGGTAAAGAGACTTTGTGCATGATAAAGTGTAACTTAATGAAATATTTTATTGTTGTAATTGCCTCTAATGTCTTCAAGATATTGTGAGATTTCTGTTTCTTTATTTTGTTTTCTAAATAGTAGGAAATTGTAGAACAGTTGCAGTTTTGTTTGTGCTTCATCTTCCCCAATATTCCTATGTTTTAGGGATATCATTCATATTTTCATTGTTTATTATAGGAATTCATTCCAAAGCAATCTTGACATATCACATATACATTCTTAAGGCCTTAGCTCTCTTATTTTCAAGTGATAATGTTGTACTAAGAACATTAATGTCTGAGATTCTTTTCTGCTGACAGTCAGTCTGACATCCTGGTTCAGATAAACCTAATTTAAGTGTGAAAACAGAAATGCTACATTTGCTGCAGTATGACTATTCTAAGCACCTAGGTTAATAAAAGATGATATGCATGGATCCTTATGTTAAATTTGTTTGTTTTCCATTTAAAACACTCTTTTCAGTAAACAGTTGCAGAATTGCCAATTAATAATTCCTTCAATGTTTTATTGTCTGTGCTATAATCTCTAAAAGGTGGGAGGAAAATTCTTTTCCCATTATTTGTTTTGTGATACAAAATAAGAGCTTTTTCTTGAATGTAGATTTTTAGATTCCTTTGTTCCTTTCAGGTAAAAATCAAGAAATTAGTTTTTCAAATGAATATTTTCCAAATGCATTGAGGAATCTTTAAAAATATATTTATTAGGGCCTCCCTGGTGGCACAGGTGGTTGAGCACAGTGCTGTGAAACTGTCCACAGCCTCTGTAGTGCTTGTCTGATCCCCACTGGCAGCGGAGATATCCACATGGTGCAGCAGACCTCTCCTGTCTCGCCCGCCGCTCCCCTCAGTGATGTATTTCAGTCAGTCTGCCTGTCATATTCCCCACTCTGTCTCTCGTGAATGCTCTCACTCTCCCACACATCTGGCCAGTACCCTAGTTCTCGTGTAAAAATAAATAAACCTTTAAAAAAAACTTATTTATTAAAAAACAACCACCATAAGAGAACTTTCTTCCCCCCAACAATATCTTCTCCCTCCTTGCTTATATTTTTGAGGTACTTGTACTAAATTTAGGAATGATTCATATGAATCATTGAAATAAAATTCTATTGGAGAGGCCAGTTGGAGTTGTACAAGGAGTTTATCAAGCATTTCAGTTGTGGATATTATAATTATATTATATATAATAATTATATTATATATATCATATATATAATAATAATTTAATAATAAATATTATTCTTTTGTATGATCCTTCATGTCATGCTTTGTTTAATCAGATTTGTAAATTTTAAGTTCACAGTAGTTCACAATAATTAAATTTTATTTTTGTCAATTCTGAAACATAATGACAATAATAATAATTATTATATATAATGTAATAATTATATATTATATATAATATAATAAATTACATAAAAATCATATAACAATTGTATAATAATAACTTTTTTGTGACTTGCAGAATAAACTATTTCTTCAGACATTAGATTTTTTTTTTAACATGAAAAGTGATGGACTTACTAGACCTAGATCATAAACTCAAATGGCTATGGAGTCCACAGAGTGCAAAGGTAAGACTATGGACTCTTTTAGCTAGAGAGTGCATTTTGTTTATGGTGGCCTGTTTCTATCTCTCTTTTTTTTTAAACCTAGGCATTCTGGTTGATAAAAGCATAGAGTTGATTTTAGTCAAGGGTACTTTAGATTATAACTTCTGAAATAAGAGAAATACTTATATTGCATCAAGCTTTACAAAATAGATATATTTTCCCATACCAATTAGAAAATCATTTTCATTCTAAAATTTCTACTTGTTTATGTCTTTTAAATTGTTTTAATTCTTTGAAATTTGACAGTGTTGATGACCCCATATTCTTAATTCTATTTGAAAGTCATCAGTTAGGGAACTATTATTTTTCCAATTAAATGCATTGATTATATATATATATATATATATATATATATATATATATACACACACACACACACACACAAACACTCACACACAACCACACACACACACACACATATATATATATATAACTTATTATAAACACACACATTCTATATCTACAAATGTGTTTTTTTTTTTCCTGGAGAATATTTTTATCACTGGATTGTAAGTTAGATGATGTAGAAATTTTTAAATAAAAACAAAAACTCCAATCTATTATTTTGAAGAAAATAAGACATAAAAGAACCTACAAAAGATAAATCTTTCATTACATGAGGAATTTGCTTATTCTTTTGTATGATCCTTCATGTCATGCTTTGTTTAATCATATTTGTAAATTTTAAGTTCACAGTAGTTCACACTAATTAAATTTTATTTTTGTCAATACTGAAACATAATGACAATAGGTACATCCATTCAACAAAGACTTTTTTCCTTCTCCAAGTCACATTTCTACTCTTATTATTTAGTCCTGGTAGTTGTGAATCTTGAAAAGTTAAACCAAATTCTTAATATTATTAGAGAAAATCAACTGAAGCTTATTTTAGGCTAAGTGTACTTTATATAATTCTAGTGATATTCATGATTTGAATTTGGCCAGGATCAAGTTGTGTTTGGTATAATGTCTGTGGAAAATGGTCAATTTTGGATTATTTTGTTTACTACAGAAACTCTTCATAAACTTTTATATCTTCCAGAGTATAGTCTCCATGAGAGCAGAGACTTTGCTGTTTCCACTTATGTATATATTTATTGCTGTTTATAACATGTCTTGGACATAACAGGTCATTAAACTACATGCATTTAAATTATAATTGGATTGATTTAGGGATTAATTTTAGAATTCCAAATATTGATATTGATAGCAAGTTGTATTTGGGGTGAATGTGACAGGGAGTTATAAAATATATATGTTCTTAAACCATGTTTGTACATTTTATTTTTGATTGTTGTCATTGTAGTCGTCAGGGGAAGCTTTTAAAGGCTGAAAGAAATTTTCAATTTTCTTAAAATTTCCAAGGAAAAGCTGAGAGGAGAAATTAGATATTTATGTTAGTTTAACTATTCAATTAACTTTGTAAATAGACGGTGTTGATAAAGATAGCCTTGCTAATTATGTTATAGTTTTTAATTTGGTAATTACATGAGTTATTAACTGTAACTGTATCCCCTCATTGGTTTCTATGCACATGTGAACACACATACATAGCTATGTGTTTTTGTGTATGTTTCCATAAACTGATTGATTGAGGCAGATTTTGTACCTTTGTTATTTGTAGAAATTCTGCTTCCTAAATGCATTGTCTTTAATATGCTTTGCTTAATTATAGTTTGATTTTTATTACCCCCCAACTGTGCAACCAACTATAGGTCTTTTAAAGCTGATTATATACCATTTATAACATATATTAAAATAACATTTCTTGGTTTATTGATACCATCATATCATATGCAATGATATTGATACCATCATATCATATGCAATGCTTACCTTAAAAAAACACCAACTCATATTTTTATTGGTGTGTCCTTGTTATTTTATTTCTTGGCTGAAGCACAGAACATTGTTGATATCTACCAATTATCTACTGCTGCATCAAGGCCATCCCCACTAGATGGGTTAAAAGAACAGTTATTTGTATTGCTCTATGAGCATACAATTTGGGCAGAACTTGGCAGGAATTACTTCCCTCAGTTGGAGCAACGCAGGTGTGAGGTAAATGATCACTCACATGACATGCTGATCTCTCACATGACTGGCATATTGAGATCAACTACCAGCTGGAAGTTCAACTGTGGCTGTGGCATAGGGGCCTTGTTTAGTTTCCCTGGAAGGTCCTTTGTTGACAGGGTAGATTTTTCAGAGCGTGGTTGGTAGTTAACGTTCGTAATATCTTAAGATCAAAATGTAAGCAGATAGCATATTTATGACTAGCCCTGAAAGCCACAGCTACACTTAATCTGTATCTTATTGGTCAAGGCAGTCACAAAGACCAACCCAGTTTCAAGGGGGTGGGAATAGACACACTATCATTTGATGGGGAATCTAGAAAAGCAAGTAGGGTAGGAAATATTTTTCTGTTTGGCTTTGGGAACTACAATGAACCATATGACTGTTGATCTGTCTTCATGCAAAAATCTGTTCTTTTTAGATTTCCCCAAAACTCTTAGAAATGGAGAAATTATTGCTGTTGTCATCCTGAACCCTTTTCATGAGTTCACATGATTCTTGTATCTTCACAGTTTTAGGGACTAGTACCTTCTCTGACATTCTTTAAACAACAGTATATGTGTGCTGAATGCATGATTGCTGGAATCTGCGTTCTTTGATGTTGAGCTTTTCTTGAAGCTTTCCTGATATCTTGAAAGGGCCTTTACTAGGAGATAGTAAAAATACCACAGAAATCAATCTGAGCATGTATACTATTAAATTCTAAGCCCTGCTTCCTATGCATTGTTTCTTCTACATCCACAACTGCATATATATGTAGGACAGTAAATCATTTAACGTCAGAATCTAAAAGAAGGATTCGCATCAAAGAAGAATCAATATAGAAATGTTGGGGTGAAACTGTTAAGTAAACTCAGAAATTAGATATTTTCTGTAATATGTTATTAAGATTACTGAAAAATAAAACATAAGCAATTTCTTTTTTTTAAGATTTATTTAGGCATACAAGAACTGGAGTACAGGCCAGAGGTGTGGGGGGTGAGAGGATCCACGAGAGAGAGTGGGGAGTGGAACAGGCAGATCTACTGAAATACACTGCTGAGGGGGGCAGCATGCGAGACAGGAGAGGTCTGCTGTGCCATGTGGGTTGCTCCTCTGCCGGCCAGGAATCAAACTCATGCTACAGTGGCTGCCAATAACTTGATAGTGCTGTCCTTAACTGCTGCGCCACCAGGGAGGCCCCAGATGTTTTATTTTAGAACAGTATTAGGTTTACAGAAAAATTTTAAAAAAGTACAGCGAATTCCCATATACTACTTCCTCTCCATACTTGCTCCAATCTATAGCTCCCTCATAATCAGTGAGGGAGCTGCACTAACAGTGACACATCATTATCACTCAAAGTCCATAGGATTCTCTCCGTGATGTAAATTCTATGAGTTTTAGCAAATATTCACCATTTTAGTGTCATACAAAATAGTTTCAATTCCCCAAAAAGTCCTTCTGTATTCTATCTGAACATTCTTCCTCCCCTTCACCCCCTAGCTCCCCAGCCCGTAGCACCCACTAATCTTTTCATTGTCCATACTTATTTTTTTATTTAAATATTTTATTTTATATAATTCTTACATCTTTTTTCATCTTTGCACAATGTATGCATTTTCATTTTGGTTATATTCCCCAAACAATTGCACCTTCCCCCTTATTTTGACTCTAGTCCTTCCTTTTCCCTACCCCCCCATCCCCAGTGTGTCTCTGGTTTATAGTTGCTTGTTGATTTTGATTTTTACTTTGTATTGATTAGTCTTTTTCCTGGTCTCTTATTTAGGTTTTCTAAATTTCTGCTATGAGTGAGACCATCCGGTATTTTGCTTTTTCTTTCTGACTTATTTCGCTGAGCATGATCCCTTCTAGCTCCGTCCATGTTGCTGCAAACTGCATGTGTTTATCTTTTTTTGAATGCTGAGTAATATTCCATGGTGTATATGTACCACATCTTCTTGATCCAATCATCTATTTTTGGGCATTTGGCTTGCTTCCATAGCTTAGCTACTGTAAACAGTGCTGCTATAAACATAGGGGTGCAGTTGCTCTTTGGAATTTATGTTTCTGAGTCATTTGGGTATATACCTAGGAGTGGGATTGCTGGATAATATCGAAGCTCTATGTTTAGTAGTTCAGGAAATCTCCACACAGCTCTCCATAGTGGTTGGACCAGTTTGCACTCCCACCAGCAGTGCAGGAGAGTTCCTTTTTCTCTACAACCTCGCCAACATTGGTTGTTGCTAGTTTTTTTTTTTTTTTTTTGTAAGTTCTTTCTTTTTTTTTTTTAAGTGGCATGTATTTTTATTTATTTGTTTGTTTTGTTTGTTTTTATTTATACATGCACTGGGTACAGTCAGAAGCGCTGGAGGGTGAGAGAATTCACCAGAGCCAGAGCCAGGAGCAGAGCAGGCAGAAGGACTGAAGTACACTGCTGAGGGGAGCAGCGGGCGGCAGGAGAGGTCTGCGCGCCATGTGGGACCCTCCTCCGGTGGCCGGGGAGCAGCCAGGGATCAAACTGGCACTGCAGAGACTGCGGGCAGCTTTGCAACCCAGCGCTCAACTGCTGTGCCACCGGGGAGGCCCTAGTTTTTTTTAATATGTGCCATTCTCACTGGTGTGAGATGGTATCTCATTGTAGTTTTGATTTGCATTTCCCTGATTAGAAGTGATGTTGAAAATTTTTTCATATGCCTGTTGGCCATTTGGATTTCTTCTTCAGAGAAGTTTCTTTTTTTTTTTAATTTTTTTTTAAATTTTTTTTTAAGATTTATTTTTATTTATTTATACAAGCACTGGATACAGTCAGAAGCTCGGGAGGGTGAGAGAATTCACCAGAGCCAGAGTGGAGAGCAGAACAGAGTGACGAAGTACACTGCTGAGGGGAGCAGCAGACGGCAGGAGAGGTCTGCGCGCCATGCGGGACCCTCCTCCGGTGGCCAGGGAGCAGCCGGGGATTGAACTGGCGCTGCAGAGGCTGCAGGCAGCTTTGCAACCCAGCACTCAACCGCTGCGCCACTGGGGAGGCCCCAGAGAAGTTTCCTTTTAGCTCTTTTGCCCATTTTTTGACTGGATTATTTTCTTTGTTTTTGTTGAGTCTTATCAGCTCTTTGTAGATTTTTGTGATCAGTCCTTAATTGTTAGTGTTGTGTGCAAAAATTTTCTCCCAGTTGGAGTGGTTTCTCTTTGTTTCGGTTATTGTCTCTTTTGCTGTGCAGAAGCTCTTTAATTTGATGTAGTCCCAGCTGTTTATCTTTGCCTTCTCTATCACTGCTTTGGGTGATGTGTCTGTGAAGATGTCTTTGAGGTTCATGTCATGTAGTGTTTCACCTATATTTTCTTCTATGTATTTTATGGTTTCAGGTCTTCTTATGTCTAGTTCTTTAATCCATTTTGAGTTGGTTTGTGTACATGGTGTGAGGGAGTGGTCAAGCTTCATTCTTTTGCATGTAGCGACCCAGTTTTCCCAGCACCATTTATTGAACAAACTTACTTTGCTCCAGTGCATATTCTTTGCTCCTTTGTCAAAGATTAGTTGATCATAAATCTGTGGGTTTATTTCTGGATTTTATATTCAATTCTGTTGGTCTGTGTGTCTGTTCTTGTTCCAATACCATGCAGTTTTGATGATTATGGCTTTGTAGTATAGTTTGAAGTCTGGGAGTGTGATGCATCCATTCCCCCCTTTTTTTTTCAGGAGAGCTTTGGCTATTTGGGGTTTTTGGTGATTCCATATAAATGTCATCAATAATTGCTCTATTTCTTTGAAGAATGTCATTGAAAATTTTATTGGAATAGCATTGACTCTGTATATTGCTTTTGGTAGGATGATGTTGTTAATTCTTCCAATCCATGAGCAGGGGATGTCTTTCCATTTCTTTGTGTCTTCTTCTATTTCTTTTAACAGTGTTTTATAGTTTTCTTTGTATAGATCCTTTACCTCTTTTATTAGATTTATTCCCAAGTATTTGATTTTTTTTGCACCATGTGTGTTAGCCATGTGGATTAGCTCCCTGGCCATGCCTGGAACTCATACAGTCACTGGTGATAGCTTGATAACACTGAGACTTAACCCCTCTGCCACCAGGGAGTCCCCAGATCAGTTTCATTTTCAACCTCAGCACACCTCTAGCTCTTTTCTGCTATAGTTGATACTCTGATGTATTTTACTTAATGTTACGTCTTTTATAGGATTTCAAGATATCTTAAAACTTAAGGCAAAACCGGAATAAAAAAGATCAATGTAATCACAAGTTCTTTATAATGAGTGGGGGGAAATCTAGATAATGTGTAATATCTAACCTCCTTCTCTCTTATGCCTTTCTATTTTTCTTTTTTTTTAATTAATAAATTTTATTTTTATATTCCCCATACAATTGCAATCCCCCCATTCTGAACCCAATCCCTCCCCTCCCGCCCCCCAGCCCCCAAAAAGTGTCTCTGCTTCATAGTTTTTGTTGATTTTGATTTTCACTTTCTTATAGTTATTCATTTTCCTGGTCCCTTATTCAAGTTTTCTAGATCCCTGCTATGAGTGAGACCATCCGGTATTTTTCTTTTTCTTTTTGGCTTATTTCACTGAGCATGATCCCTTCCAGTGTCATCCATGTTGCTGCAAATTGCATGTGTTTATCTTTTTTGAATGCTGAGTAATATTCCATGGTATATATGTACCACATCTTCTTGATCCAGTCATCTATTTTTGGGCATTTGGGTTGTTTCCAAAGCTTAGCTATTGTAAACAGTGCTGCTATAAACATAGGGGTGCAGGTGTTCTTTGGAATTGATGTTTCTGTGTTCTTTGGGTAAATACCTAGGAGTGGAATTGCTGGATCCTGTGGAAGCTCTATGTTTAGTAGGTCCAGAAATCTCCACATGGCTCTCCATAGTGGTTGGACCAGTTTGCACTCCCACCAACAGTGCAGAAGAGTTCCTTTTTCTCCACAACCTCGCCAACAGAATATGTAAGATTATTAAACTTGTCAGACTAGTGAAACCAGATGTTTTCTTTTCATAAGAAGACAGTACTACTGAAGCCAAAGTATAAATAATGAAATAATATGTTAGAGACTATTCTTTGGAATAGTCTCTTTGTTGTTAATTTTCAGTAAGCTGTTTTTGTTCTTTTATAATATTTAATGTTAAAAATTCTATATTTTGATCCAATTTGATATTAAGATCAATGTATTTTGTATTATATTTTATATTTTCTCCAATGATGATTCAGTCCAATTATGAATAATATCCAATTTGATTTATTTTATATGCTAACCTGTTTTATTTTTCACATTATCTTAATTTTGGAAGAGTATTTAATGACTCAGGTAATCTTTTGTGTAGTGCCTTTCATATACATTTATTCATTAATTTCTTCTTGCTTGTATTTATCTGTTATTACTTTTATGTCTGTTCAACAAGCATATATTGAAGTCTTTCCTTACATTTGACTCAGTGATGTATGAAAGTCTAATAAGATATACTCCCTTCTCTGAAACTTATTATCTATAAGAGAAGGTTATCATTTTTGTTTACAAACTCCAAATATCAATCTATTCAAAGATGAATTCATAATATACTTCCTTAGTAGCTCTCTCATGTAATTGTTTTATTTTTATAATAATTGCAGTGGACTTTGATACGAAGTTATTTCTTTGTATTGCTTATGTTAAATGGACAAGTGGCCTTTTTTAAGATTTATTTATTTATGCAGAACTGGGGTACAGGCCAGAGGTGTGGGGGTAAGAGTATTCACCAGAGACACAGTGAGGAACAGAACAGTCAGATTGACTGAAATACACTGCTGAGGGGAACAGCGCACAAGTCAGGAGAGATCTGCTACGCCAAGTGGGCCCTGGCCTGGGATCAGACTCATGCTACAGTGGCTGTGGATAGCTTCATAGGCTGTGTCTTAACCCCTGTGCCACCACGGGGGCCCAAGCGGTCTTCATTTTACACTATTAAAATTCTCAGTAATAGGGCCTCCCCTGTGGCACAGCGGTTGAGCACTGGGTTACGAAGCTGCCCGCAGCCTCTGCAGTCTCTGCAGCGCCGGTTCGATCCCCGGCTGCTCCCTGGCCACGGGAGGAGGTTCCCACATGGCGCTCAGACCTCTCCTGCCGCCCACTGCTCCCCTCAGCAGTGTACTTCGGTCCTTCTGCCTGCTCTGCTCCCCGCTCTGGCTCTGGTGAATTCTCTCACCCTCCCGCGCTTCTGACTGTACCCAGTGCTTGTGTAAATAAATAAATAAATCTTTAAAAAAAATAAAATTCTCAGAAATAGTAGAATATTTTCAGCTTTGGTGAATGGACTGTTAGGAAGTTTGTATTAAAATTCAAGACCACTTATGGGCTATCAATTCATGAAAATTAAACCCTTTTAGTTTTTATTGTTGTGATCTTGTGTCTTCTTACATTCCCCTTTTCCTTGGATCACCTCTGTTTCAGCATAAGGGAGTATTCTGTTCCCAGTAGAATCATCTGGGAAATTGTTAGACATTCACGTGCTCAGTCCCTACCTCAGACCAACTGAATCAGACATTCTTGAAGATAACCTAGCAGTCTTTCAAGACTAGATTATTATGATGCACAGTAAAGTTTCAGGATAAATATCTTGAAAAATTATCTCACTAGAAACCAGAGAAGGAAAGCCATAAAAGCTAATCCTTGAAAACTGATGATGTATGAAGTATCCAAAGGGGGGACGAGTAAGGGAGTGGTAGGAAGAAAGAGATAAGGAAGCACAATGAACTATGATGATGGACTATGGATGTTTTAGTGCCAGGCAACACTTGGTGGTGATAGTGAATGGAGAGAATCCTAATGTTACCATAATTAAATGAATAAATTATTATTAAAAATGATTTCAACTTATTTCTGTGCATTATAATTTTGAGACATTTATAGAATGTAGTTGTTGCAGATATAGTTGCTTTAGCCAGTTAAAATTAATGTGTTGAGTTTTATAAGCTTAATGGTTTCTTGAAGAATCTGTGCTATGAGCTAAAGACATAAAGCAGACTTATGACATTTGTCAAATTATTTCTATTTCTTAAGCGAAAAATCAAATATATAATCTACCTTACCATGCATGGGTTTAGTGTTTAAAAAATCAAACCTCTGTATAGTTTTATAATAATTGCTTCTACAGTAGTAAAATTCTTACTGATTTATAGTTGAATGTATTACCATGGAATGTTAGTCTAATACAGAAGAACTTTAGCAGGATAAAGTACTTTTCTAACTAGTCTATTCAATACTAATAGAACTTGTAATACCATAGGGAACAAAAAAAAAATTTAATGATCACTTAATAATTCTGGGTCACTTTAAATATATTATTTCAATTTTCACAAACACTCTGAAATAGGTAGCTTTCACCTTTATAGATCAGCAAACCAAGTAAAAAACAAATCTAAAATAATTTGCCATAGCTACTAAAGTGTGGTACCATTTTACTCAAACCTGACAGTTGAGGCTTCACAAACAATCTTCTTAATTATAATGCTTCATTGCTGTTTGGGTCTGGTATTATAAGATTTAGGTCAGTTGTTCATGAGGTATGGTTTCTGGAACAACATTATCTGGAAATTAGTTTGAAATATTCATTCTTTAACCTCACCACAGACAAACTGATGCACAAACTCTGGAGTTTGGGGAACCAGCAATTTGTGTTTTCATAAACTCTTTAGATTTTTCTAATATTGCATAAAATGAAAACTATAGATCTATGTTTAGCACTGAAGTCTAATAATTATTTACATTCTCTAGAATGTTAAAGAAATTACTCAAATTTTTAGTGAAATTCTTTATTCTCAAAAGAAGGTTAATAGGAATCTCTTTGTGGCAGGTGATTGTGAAAACTCAGAGGTAACCTGTGACAAAGAATTTTGTGATGTGTAAATTTTTTCTAAGATATTACATGGTCTTAATTGATCTCAGCAGGAGGTGACAGAAATTTTCACTGTAAGTTATGTCTATAGGGATATGATATTGTTAGCTAGTGTGTTAACTTCTGAAACAACAGCTTTTATTGATTAATATTGATTAATGTGTCGTTTTGACTTGCTATCAAATACAGAGTCTAGCTTGAAGGCCATGAGGAGGCAGGGTGAGGGTGAGTAGCAAATACCTGAGCACTCACTTTAGAAGGTGAACTCAGTGAATATATGGTCAAGAGGGATTGCACGATTTATTGGACAAGGACTTAAGCAAGAGAATTTGTTGATATATACTAATACCAACTATTACATCTAGTACTGGCTATTACTGCTGCAGAGAGTTCCATTCCATTTTTTTAGTACATGACTCAAATCCTCCAATTTCATTGTGAAACACTAGCCTAGAGATTTGGAGCACAGTACAGGGGACAGTTGGGGTCACATAAGGAAATAATCCAAGAGAGGACTATAACACAGAGTAGGACAAAGCCATGTGAAATGAGCTCTGAGGTAATACTACTCAGAGGACTCTGAGCCTAGGTAGATCTGTGAAGACTTATTTTCATAATCTTTATGAAGTTTGGGTCTAACTTTGCTAGATGCAAAAGATACAGATAATTAAATGGAAGTTTCCAGAATTCGGGAGAATCAAGATATAGGATGTTGTGTGTGTGTGTTGTCCCTCCCATGCCTCTCTCTTACACACCCACATGCAAACACCCTTTCATAACTAAGATGAAGACTGAATGGGAAGAGATAGAATGATAGTTCAGTGAGACCTCACTCACAATGATAGTATAGCCATATCTCTTCTCTTCCATACTAGACATGAGCCCCAATTGGTTGATTCCGGAATACTTGAGAGGAGATTATTTTTCATCCACTCAGATCCTTCCTCCAGTCAGCTCAAGAGACTAGTATCCTAAAGGATAAGAATTTAAAGAGCCAGGTTCTTATTTAGTTATTAATAGAAATGTACATTGCCAATTAATTGAATGATTAAAAGTTCTTCTAATCCTGTAAACTATTTTTTTTTGTCAAGTAGGAAATTGTTAATACAGATGGATTTTGATTTTTTTGCATCTGAGCAATATAAGAAAACGGGTATATAGATTTTTTAAAAAACATTTATTTATTTATGCATATAAAAACTGGGGTATAGGCTAGAGGTGGGGGCGCTGAGAGGATTCACCCTGGACAGAATAGGGAGCAGAATAGGCAGATAGACTGAAATACACTACTGAGGGGAGCAGTGGGCAAGTCAGGATAGGTCTGCTATGCCATGTGGGTCACCTCTCTGGCTGGGGACCAAACTTGTGCGCAGTAGCTGCGGATTGCTTCATAGTGCTGATGGTTAACCCCTTGCACCACCAGGGAGGCCCCAGCTTTGTGCATTATTTGACACATCTTTTAGAACTAAGAAAGTTTGTTGCTGCAGAGGAGCAACTTCATTGTAATGGTGCATTAAAGAGGTAAAAATTCCTTTTTAAAAATCCTTCAGTTTCATAATAAGTAAGAAAATGAAACATGACAAAAATTGAGGTTGTATGCAGATACAACTTTGGAAAGTGGATATATTATATTGCTGAAGCCAGATATTATTGCCCTAATGAACTAAGAAATTACTATCCTTCTTGATTTCCAAAGAGCACAAAATGAGGGACTGTTAAGTTATTGTTAGGTTTAAATTAATAATTACATATCTACACAGACCTTTGTAATATTGAGTTTCTTTGGTATGACATAATTTTATATTGGGATTTTCTTTTTTTTTAAGATTTTGTTTTAAGATTTATTTTTTATGCAAGAACTGGGGTATAGGTCAGAGGCAAGGGAGGGTGAGAGTATTCACCAGAGACAGAGCAGGGAGCAGAACAGGCAGGCAGACCAAAGACATTACTGAGGGGAGCAGCAGGCGAGACAGGAGAGGTCTGCTGCGCCATGTGGGTTTCTCCCTGGCCAGGCGGGAATAGAACCCGCACTGCACAGGCTGCGGACAGCTTCACAGCCTGACACTCAACCCGCTGCGCCACCAGGGAGGTCCTATATTGAGATTGTCTGCCTTATACAATACCTTGCCACTTCGAGGCATAGTGGCAATTGCAGCATATACCACAATTGATTTCTTCTTTGTTTTTATCCATTTACTCTCCAAATATTAAAACAACTTTAAAACTAGCTAAATTTTTGTTACTGATGTGTTTTTAGAATGATTCATAGTCGCCTTTCATTGTTCTTGACATTCTCTATCCGGTTTTATTATGTTAAAAAGTCAGTTTAAAGGAGAGTATTTGGGTATGTATAAAGCAAAGTACTTCTATAATTGAACGTATCACATCTTATTGAGGTTATTTAGTTATGATTCTCTCTCTCCAACTACCACCCACTAATTGAGCACATTTCTTGTAAAGGGACTATTTCTCATGCAGTATCTCATATTACAATGATATTTTCTTAAATTTTAATAATCTAGAGATTCCTTACAGTATTAAAATTACATCTGTCATATGATCCAGCAATTCCATTTCTAGGTATCTACCCAAAGAATGCAAAAACACTAATTCAAGGAGATATAGGCACTGCTATTTTCATTGGAGCACTGTTTACTGTAGCCACATTATGAAAATGTATGAAAACAGTCTAAATGTCCAACTCAGATGAATGGATAAAGAAGATGTGCGCTGTATATGCAATGGATTATTACTTAGCTATTAAAAAAAGATTAAATTTTGCCTTTGCAACAGCATGCATTTAACTAGAGGGGATTATTCTAAGTGAAATAAATCATGAGGAGAAAGACAAAAATACCAAATGATTTCTCATACATGTGGAGTAGAAAATCACTTAAATGTGGAATGTGATTTACCCATATGTGGAATACAATTTCACTCGTGTCTGGTATATAGAGAAACAAAACAAAGGAACTGGTGAAATTAAGAAAAACAAACAAAATATAAAATTGAGGCTATCAGAGGAGATGAGGAAGGCAAGGGAGACTATGGACTATGCTGAATGACTATGGTTGCTTTGGGTGTGGGTGTGGTATAGTAGCATGCATCTGGAGAGGTGTAAATGTATACCTCTGAATTATACGTAATGTTGTAAACAAATGTTACCTCAATAAAAATACAATAAAATTAAAGGCATCAATAAATAAAAATATATAAACAAATATTTAATTAGCATTGATTCTAGTAACAAACATTTATAAGTAGTCTAAAAAAGTAAAAATATATCTGTTGTATATTGGGAACACTGAAGAGTAAATTAAATTTAATTCTTTATTAATCTGTTATCTTTTGAAGTCTTAATAATGAACCAGTGGAAATTGCCTAACTGTATTGCATTACTCAAAAATAGTTCATTACTTTTATTTTTGCTTATTTTGTTTCAGTTTAGTTTCAGAGTAAATCACATTCTAGGGATCATTATCCAATAATTTGGATATTGCACATAATATTTAACTTGAAAGTAAATTAAGTAATATTTAAATTAATTACATTAATATTACTTAATAATATTAAGTAATATCTTGATTCCAAAACAGTGAATATCCTCAGTTTATTTCCAGGTAATAGTATAATAAAAATACTGTTGAGTGAATTTTCTGTAAAGTTGTGGAAGTAATGAGTAATTGATATTCAAAGACATCTTAGGAGGCTAACATTTTGCGAAGTATTCCATTAGTAATGTAATGTTAATTTACAAATATGCAAATAACTTTTTCAGTACTTCAGTCATGGAAGTTATCAGAAGACATTTATTGGCATACAAACTATGCTACAGTTTTAGCTTTATTTATTGATAATCCCATTTTTATGTATAACTGAGATGTAATCAGTTACCAAGTGCATTTATCTACTGTTTCATGTAGAGGAATAGGTAAGAAACACAGTTTTAAATGAAAATCATTTGTTTTATCTTCTTTTCTTGCCTAAAGCCAACAATTGATTGACTGTTGTAATATGAACTTAGAGGTAACTAAAATCCCAATATTGTTGAAACTACACTACTGTATAACCTGTCAGTTCTTAGTGATGCACATAAAAGCCAAATACATTTTCAATTGCTCAGTGTATTGTGAAAAGTCTAATGGGGCTTTTTGTTTTTTTCCTCTTGAAAATTCTCCCTGGGCTTTGAGTTACATCTTAAGGGCTGCATTATAGTTTTACAATTAACCTGTCATAGTGAGGAGAATACACTGATGTTTTGTTATGTTGCTTCCTTTTATACCATTCTTTCAGTATATATTTACCAAAAGCAATCTATAGTAGCATTAGATAAGATGAGAATAAAGCTTTAATTCTCAGGACTGCTTTAGTATTCCTTTTGTGATTTTTGTGACAATCACTTCTCCTGGACTCTTCTGGAAGGAAAGCTTCCAGTTCTTGATAATTTCAGTTGCTGTGTTTCTTTCAAGCAGCCAAGGCTTCTCCATGAAGGACACTGCTTGCTTTGTTCTGTTTATTTGTTTTAAACTCACAGCTATGATGATTTTTTTTTGTTTTCCTATGCACTTAGCATCCTTGAGGTGGCAGTGTAAGCTGTTTACTCTGGAATAAACTGCTTTTATTCAAGAAAGAAAACACAGATACAGCTTTATTTGATATTAGGTTATGTATTACATTACCTCTGACTTTTTAAAGTTCATAATTTTATCAAAGGTAATTATATATTACATATTACTCTGGACATTATTTTCTTTTTACAGATGATGATTTTAATAAAATGGTAATCCTTAATGCCCATTGGAGAAAATTGTAGATTTTGTATTGTGATTTTTTTTTTTTTTTTGTCATTGATTTTCAGGTGACTGTAAAATGATTTCAAAATCTTTTCAAGGGTAAGAAATATCAAGGGCATATATTTATTACTATTAAAATCTGAATCTTGAGACTGGTGAAAGATAAAAACTGTAGTCAGCAGATTATAATGTTCATGATCATTAGCATCTATACTACATGAGAAAGTAAAATGAAAAATGACTAGAAGAGGGTCTCCCCGGTGGCGCAGTGGTTGAGCGCTGGGTTGCAAAGCTGCCCGCAGCCTCTGCTGTGCCTGTTCCATCCCCAGCTGCTCCGGAGGAGGGTCCCACATGGCGCGCAGACCTCTCCTGCCACCCGCTGCTCCCCTCAGCAGTGTACTTTGTTCCTTCTGCCTGCTCTGCTCCCTGCTCTGGCTCTGGTGAATTCTCTCGCCCTCCCGCACTTCTGACTGTACCCAGTGCATGTATAAATAAATAAATAAATCTTTAAAAAAAAATTTAAAAAAAATGACTAGAAGGGAACCGTCTTTTATCTATTCAAGGGATGCACATAGCAACTTTTAAAAAGTATTTTCTAGTTAAATATGTTATGGAGTTTAGATTTATAAAAGAAAAAGATCTTCATATTTCAATCACCAGGTAGTAAGAACATGGTAATTTGTATCAGGGTTATAGAAAGAGTAATGTGAGAAAGTTAAGGATTTTTCTTCTTTCTGTGGAATTTGAAAGTCGATGTCTTCTATATTATTTTTAGATTGATGAAATAATAATGATGATAAGAGAAATATTGTAATCTTTTTTAAGATTTATTTATACAAGAACCAGAGTACAGGCCAGATGTGTGGGAGGGTGAGAGGATTCACCAAAGACATAGTGGGAAACAGAACGGGCAGACTGACAAAATATACTGCTGAGTGGAGCAGCAGACGAGGCAAGAGAAGTCTGCCATGTCATGTGGATATCTCCCTGGCCAGCCAGGATCGAACTGGTGCCACAGAGGCTGCAGACAGCTTCACAATGTGGTGCTCAACTACCTGTGCCACCAGGGAGGCCCAAGAAATATTGTAATCTTGATAAATGCATATTGTCTCACCTAATCCTTTCCAAAACACATTGTGTTATTCTGCTGTTAGGAGTTAGATTTGAAGAGATTGGTGACACTGGGAAATCATGAATGGAGCAGGGTGCATGGTCCAGTCAGTGAGACTTTAAAGTGTGAGATGTGTTAACTCTGAAGATAATGTATTTTTGTATTACAGAAAACAATAACTTTCTCCTTTTCTACCTCAGCATTTCTGCTTTCTCCTGTTCTCCTTTTCTCTATAAATGATTCTTTTATATTACTCACATGATGTAAAATTTGGGAGCAGATAAAGTTGTGGTACATGGATTACAAAGTATAAAATATATATACATTATTTTTCTTATATTTAATAATAAAGCTGATAATACTATGCATCAGTTTGGAGATTTCATAAAATTTAAAAGGAGTTTTCAATTAGTCAACATTAATCTATATTTATTTCATGGTAACCTATTTCTAGTATGGAGTTCCTCCCTTTATTAGAAATATGCTCTTGCTTTTACAGATTCCAATTCAGTTTAGGGAAATCATGTGAGAACTTAAGAACATCTCCTAAATGTGATTTTTACTTATTCAATAAATACCATTAGTCTTTTCCCTGGTCCCTTATTTAGGTTTTCTAAATTCCTGCTATGAGTGAGACCATACAATGTATTTCTTTTTTTTTCTGGCTTATTTCTCTGAGATTAATTATAATAAAGTAAAAATCAAAATCAACAAGCGACTATAAACCAGAGACACACTACAGAGGTGGAGGGGGAGGAGGGAGTAGGATCAAAACAGGGTGGTGGGAATTGTACAGGGACTATAACCAAGATGAAAATGCATACATTGTGCAAAAATGAAAAATGAAAAATGATGTAAAATATATAAAATAAAATAAAAAAATACCATTAACTAAGATAATTTTAATCTAAGTACAATACAATTCTTAGTATGCTTAGGATGCTTAATTTAAATCATATTGATGCTCTTCTTTTCATGGCTTCTGAATAACCCCTTTCGTATTAGTTAAATAGAAATGTACATTATCCATTTTAGTAGAGATAATATCTTCGTGGGTCTTTTGGGAAAAGGCCAAGGATGAGAGAGATGTTCTTTTCATTGACCCCTTGGTCATTTTTTCAGATTTATAATGGGTCAGGAGTAATATGGGAATTAGTCTATAACATATCCTATTGATAGTTGGCTTATTTCATGATCCTTTTTATGAATAAAGAAATGATACATGAAGTAAGACAGATTTCATTTTACCTGTTTGATTGTGGGACTTGTATTTCATCACCTTTAGGACTAGAAAAATATCCTTGGTTTTTTAAGATAGAAGATAATTTCCTTGTATTTATTTGTCAGATTTTAAAAAAAGTGGTATTTTTGATGGTTTTGATAAACTTTTTTGAGATAATATATTCAATATATATATGTGTATATATAATATATATATATATAAAATTGACAAGGTATCTTTTCATAGCTTGAAAGTCATTGTCATTTATAAGAATACATATTGCTAAAAATAAAAAGCTTTCTTTTATAGATATTAAGTTCTATGACAGTCTTCTTGTCTAACCAGTAGATACTGCCAAAATTATGGTCCTAGAAAAGAATGCAAATTGGATCATTAACACTGGAAATAAAAATGAAGAAATTGATTGGAATGAATTTAATGAAAGCTTGGGGAAAAAAAGATTCCACTAATAAATTACCTATCTAAATTAGCAACCGACTTTCTATTCTTAAAAGAAGTAGAAAATAGGGGATTCTCTGGTGTTACAAGGGGTTAAGATGCAGCACTATGAAGCTATCCTCAGCCACTGCATCACCAGTTCGATTCCCCTGCCAGCCAGGGAAGTGACTCACATAGCATAGCAGACCTCGTCCCCTCAGCAGTGTATTTCAGTCTGACTGTTCGGCTCCCCACTCTATCTCTGGTAGATTCTCTCACCCCTCACCCCGTATCTCAGGCCTGCACCCCAGCTCTTGTATGCATAAATAAACAAATCTTTTTAAAAAAGTAGAAGATACATAAGGAATGAAGAATATGGAACAAAATTGAGGAAAATCAAATGAAAAAATTAATGGTGAAAAAAATGTAGGAAGAACATGTGCAGACACAGATAGCACTAAGCACTAGATTTTTTGTGCTTTTGTTTGTACTACAGAATGTGAGTTTTTAATTTCTCAATGATTTTAACAATGTATACTTACAAACTACCAATGCCAAAATATCTGAATTCTTTATGGTGTGTATTTTTTCATGCTTCACATCACTTGATCTTTACAAGTGAAGGAGGTAATATTTTCAATACACATTTTTATATATCATTAAGTAAATACTCAGAGAGGCTACCCTAAAACTGGTATTTTAAAAACTAAGTCAATAAGAGATAAAGAGAATAACTTCTTATACATGCAATTGAGGTGGAAATTGCTGATGCTTTATTACCAGTATTTGTATTTCAGATTCTATGTTCTAGTTTCAAAAGGATTTATTTTAAATAGTACCAAACATACAGTCTAAGCTGTTGTTCATTGACAGTTTAACTTTTTTGGCATTGTTATAATCATAAATATCAGACCAGGTCAGGCATTTTCTTGGACAACCAGATACCTGTAAGATGACATAGTTTATGTTTCCTTCCTTCCTTTACTCCAGCCATCCTTCATTCCTTCCTTTATTCCTTCCTTCCATCAAGCAACTCTAATATTAAAATAAACCTTAAAATGTGGGAAAATGTGAATGGTTTTTCTTAGATTTTACACTAAATGATTATATTCTGAAGAATTTTTTCTGGCCCACTTCCTGTCAGCACACTACTGCCAAGTCATAGCAATTTGGATTTGGACTTTGAACTCTTCAGCTGGTATATCTGTACTACTTTATCCCAATGTTATTCTATTACCAAAAGCAGACAAAGATATTGCAAAGAAAGAAAACTAGAGACCAATATGCCTGATGAAAACAGATTCAAACCCCCCCCCCAAAAAAACCTCAGTAAACCAGATTCAACAATACATGAAGAAGCTATGTGATGACCAAGCTCTGTCTATTCCTAGGATGCAAGGTTGGTTCAACATACACAAATCAATCAGTGTAATCTGCCATATGAATAAAAGGGAAGACAAAAATCATATGATCATGTTAACAGATGCAGAGAAAATATTTGACAAGATTCAGTATCCATTATGAGTTATGATAAAAACTCTTAGTAAAATAGAGTTAGAACAAACCTCAACTTAAAAAATGACATATAGGATAAACCCACATACTCACAGTGACAAACTGAAAGTTTCTCATCTAAGATCAGGTAAATACAAAGATAGTCACTCTCACCACCGCTATTCAGCATGGTGTTGAAGTCCTAGCTAGAGTGATAAGGGAATAAAAAGATAAAAAAGGAATCTAAATTGGAAAAGAAGAGGTAAAATTATCACTGTTTGCAGATGAAAAAAAAAATATATATATAAAAGAGTGACAAAGATAGTCACTTTCACCACCACTATTCAGCGTGGTGTTGAAGTCCTAGCTAGAGTGGTAAGGGAAGAAAAAGATAAAAAATGAATCTAAATTGAAAAAGAAAAGGTAGAGCTAGAACTGTTTGCAGAAAAAAAAAAAATATATATGAAAATTTATATATATAACCCTAAAGACTCTTCTGAAATCTATTAGAAACAAAAAATCAATACAGTAAAATAATAGGCTATAAATACAATATAAAAAAAAAAAAAAACTGTGCATTACTATTACCAAACAATGAACTAGAAAAGAAAGATAGCAAACAAACAATTCCATTTTCATGGAAATGGAAAAGTAATTAAATACCTAGGAATGGACTTAACAAAGGACATAAAAGACCTGTTTAATAAAATCTGTAAGACATTGCTCAATGAAATAGAATATGCAAGGAAATGGAAAGATACTCCATGTTTATGAATTGAAAGTCAAAATGGACAGTCAAAATGTCCATTTTAAAAGCAACTTACAGGGCCTCCCCAGTGGCGCAGCGGTTGAGCACTGGGTTGCGAAGCTGCCTGCGGCCTATGCAGCACTGCTCCCCAGCCACTGGGGGAGGGTCCCACATGGCGCGCAGACCTCTCCTGCCGCCCGCTGCTCCCCTCAGCAGTGTACTTCGGTCCTTCTGCCTGCTCTGCTCCCCGCTCTGGCTCTGATGAATTCTCTCACCCTCCCGCGCTTCTGACTGTACCCAGTGCTTGTATAAACAAAACAAACAATAATAAACAAATAAATAAATAAAACATGCCTCTATAAAAAAAATTTAAAAAATTAAAAAAAAATAAAAGCAACTTACAGATTTGGTGCAATCATCATTAATATTTCAGTGGAATTCTTCAAAGAAATAGAGCAAACATTATTGAAATTTATATGAAATCACAAAATGCTCTAAATAGCCAAAGTGATTTTGATAAAAAAGAAGAGCAATGGAGGTGTCATGGTCTGAATAACTATAAGAAAGTGAAAATCAAAATCAACAAAAAACTATGAACCAGAGACACTTTTAGGGGGGCGGGAGCGGGAGGGGAGGGATTGGGGTCAGAATGGGGGGCTGCAATTGTATGGGGAATATAACAATTAAATTTATAAAAAAAAAAATAAAAAAAAAAGTGCAAAAAAAAATAAAAATAAAAATAAAAAAAAAAAAACAAAAAAACAAAAAAACTGTATTACAAGGCCGTAATAATAAAAACACTGGAATAAAACAGTCAGACACAATGACCAATTCCAATTTATTGGGAAGCCCCCAATAAATCCATGTTTATATGGACAGTTAATCTACAACAAGGAGCCAAGAATATACAGTGTAGTGTGGAAAATCTCTTCAACAAGCAGTGTTGGGAAAACTGGACGGCCACACGTAGAAAAATGAAACTAGACACTTTGTCACACCATACACAAAATTTGATATAAAGTGAATTATAGACTTAGATGTAAGACCAGAATTCATAAACATGTAGAAGAACACATAGGCTAAACACTATAACATTGGCTTCAGGGATTTGTTTGGCTACTTAACTTCAGCAAAGAAAATAAAAGTCAAAATAAACTAAAGGGATTATAACAAATTAAAATTTCTTCTCAATGAAAGAAACTATCATTAAAACAAAAAGAAACCATACTGGATGTGAGAAAATATTTGCACATCATGCATCCAGCAATGACCTAATAGCCAAGATCTACAGAGAACTCATACAACTCCACAAAATGAGAACACCTAATCTGGTCAAAAAATGGATGGAAGAGCTAAATAGAAACTTCTCCAGAGAAATCATACAAATGACTTACAGAGACATAAAAAAAAATCTCAATTATCAGAGAAATGCAAACCACAACCATATGAGATACCACCTCACTCCCTTGAGAATGGCCCATATTAAAAAGACAGAAACAACAAATGTTGACTAGGGAGTAGAGAAGAAGGAACTGTTTAAACTGTTTTTTGAAATGTAGACTAATCCAGCCCTTATGAAAAACAGTATGGAGATTTCTCAGAATATTAAAAATAGATATACTATATGTTCTGGAAATTTTGTTACATGGTATTTATCCAAAGAATACAAAAAAATAATTTGAATGTATATACATAGTCCTGTGTTTATGCAGCACTGTTTACAATAGCTAAGTTACAGAAACAGTGTCCAATGTTAGATGATTGGATTAAGAATATGTGGCACATAGACAGGATGGAATACTATTCAACTATAAAAAAGGCGAACTCTTGTCATTTGCAACAACATGGGGATTATGTAAAATAAAATAAACCAGAAGGAGAAAGACAGACTGGATGGTTTCACTCATATGCATTGTATAAAGAAGCAAAACAAAAGAACTGATAAAACTAAATCAAAACAATGTCTGGATGTGGGATTTAAGAATTGAGGGCAATAGAAGAGAATAGTAGGATTGTGAGCAAAGTAGAGAGGGGTCCAGTGGTATTTTATAAGGGGATAAGGTACTCTGGAGGTAGGTGGCGTGTGATAATTTATATTTAGGGAGGTGTAAACCTATTCCTCTGAATCATATACAATTCTGTTAACCAATGTTGCCTCCATAAAAAAAATATGTTGAAACACCACTATGGAAAACTGTCTGGAGGTTCCTCAGTCTACTAAAAATGGAGCTACCATATGACCTGGCAATTCCCCTCCTAGGGATCTACCCAAAGAACACAAAAATATTGATTCAAAAGAACACCTGTATACCTATGTTTATTGCAGCACTATTTACAATAGGTAAAACCTGGAAACAACCCAAATGCCCCAAAATAGATGACTGGATCAAGAAGATGTGGCATATATACACAATGGAATATTATTCAGCAATCAAAAAAGATAAACTCATGTCATTTGCAGCAACATGGATGGAGCTAGAAGGAATTATGCTCAGTGAAATAAGCCAGAAGGAAAACAAAAAATATTGGATGGTTTCACTTATAACAGGAATAAAGGGGAACCAAATAAGACATCAGTGTAAAAAAAGATAATAACAGTGCAAAGCACAACAAAGCAAAAACAGACAATTACAAATCATAGACATACTACAGGGTAGGAGGAGGGAGAGGGATCAGAGGGAGGGAGGGAGGAGCACAGGGGACTGTGGTGATGGTGCACAGGTGCCTTGGGGAAGGAAATTCTGTGGGGACTCAACCTGAGGGGCTGGGGAGAAGAAAATATTGTTTAAAAAATAAAAAAAAAATAAAAAGTTGAACCTACGTAAAATTTAATATTTGTAATCAAATAATTTTTGAAGTGCATTTGTGTGCTATAAGGACTTTCCAGAGTATTAGAAATAATATAATGATTTGATGGAAGGTTAAATGAGCAGAGAAACTGCTGGAAGAACAACATCAAGGAGAGAAAGTATTTGTTTGAGAGACAGAAAGAGAAAGGGAAAGATAATAGTGACTGCAATCAAAAGAAGCGGGAACTCTTGTGTTTAGGGCTTCTGCAAACCTGCATCTTAGTAATCTTCCACAGGAGTTGGTTAGATTTGGACCCAGTCTGCTGCGTTACCAGAAACCCTTTGAGGTTAACAAGTGCTGTGAGAGTTCTGGAAGGAAATGAGTCATCGTGAATTGGAGTCCTGGGAATAGCAATGAATGGTTCTCATAGTTCTCATTGTTGTTCAGAGGTAGAGTAAAATGACAGTGCTTGCAGAAGTGGCAAATGGATGTCTCTGATTAAAATGTATAGATAAAAGCTGCTTTTGTAACATTTAGTGTAGATTATATTCCATAGTATATTCTGTTCAACTTCCTAACACCACTTTTGGCAATATTACTTGTTTCAGATAGTCCCTTCTCTACAAGAGATTAACTGTTGGTGAAAGAGACACCCACCTACCTAATTGTCTGAATTTTTGAAATATGACATTGTTTATGATTCTGTATCTGTTTTTATGAAAATAGTTTTGGTTAAATTCCAAAATGAATCCCTCTCTTTTCCCTCTCCCCCTCATCCCTCATGAGGGAGAACCCCCTAATCCCTTCACTGCACTTTTGGCATGAGGTATTAAAAGTAAAATCAACTATTAAACCTGACTATAGTTAAAATATAAAAGAAAAGGAATGGATTCAATCTTTATATGATATTTGCACTCTCAATGTGCTTTTATTTATGAATTTTAACTCTACTGAACTAGGAAGTTTTGGTGAAACCATTCATTCTCTGAGAAATTTATCTAGCTATGTTTAAGAATTAACATATCACCTCAAGAGACTTCTGTGACATTCAATAAAAACACCAACTTCCAGAAATTGTTTTGTTAGTAGATGAGGTAGAAATAATTTCACACATAAGACATTTTAAACATTTGAAGAACAGCTGACTCTATAGCCTTATTTATTTACTTTATTTGGCATATAGATATCCATATTTTTTTTTGTGTGTGTAGAAACATCTATAACGATTATCCATATTTGTAGTGAAAAAAAAATGCCTTCCTTCTAGAACCTTTATAATACTATGGGCATTATAATACTATGTCGAAAGCATTTTTAACCAATAGTAATAAACCAATAGTGTGTAAGCACTAACATTTTCTTTCACACTATTTGCTTCCATGCTCTTTGTTCCATTACATTTTTTCTTTATTTATGTTTTGAAATGTAGGGAAGACCCACATTACGAAGGGATCAGAATGTTGTATGTTGAATGATTGTTAAAGATAAAAAAAGCATGGCAGAAATAAAATGTTTGGAATTGTAGGAGGTAACACTATAAAATTCCAGACTGCAGTGGGACCATTATAATCATTGGGATCATCAGTTTAATCTCAGAAGTGTCATTTATTAACTCTAGAGCTGAACTCTAGAGCTGATAAAGGTATGTATCCTCTCAATTAATTTATCTATAGAAATTAAGCTCGAGGAAGATGACACGTGAGACAAAAGTAGATGTTTGCCCAAAATGTCTTATTTCCTTCTATTAGTGAAATGTCTCTTGTCCTACAGGATGGAACAGGTAGTTGCATTAAATTTTAGGGAAATATGTGCCTTAATTAAAGTGATTCTAAACAAACTAAAATTAAAGTAATACATATTTTAAAGGGAATCACATATATTGAAGCATATAATTTTCATAAGTGTCATCATCATCATCAGCAGCATCATTACACATTTTTATACCAGCATCTATGTTGTTTCTATTAATTTGTAAAATAAATTCAATTTAAAAAATCATTGTTATAAAATTTGACTTTTACCTAGAAATAACATCAGAGTAAATAAGTATATTTTTAATATATTTCATGATATGGGATATTTAGACATGTTTGATGGAGATTGGCCAATGAATCACTAAAGAGTTATAGAAATAATTAGCTTTATTAAATACCTTATTTTGTTTTCTGGAATCTGCTGTATGGTCCTTTAGTTGCAGATGGCTTTAATTTGTGGTCATTTAAGTAAAAAGAACTGAGAGATTCAATGACACAAACAAGTAAGAAGCAGTATACCTATAGGAGATTCATGCACTGCCCATAGAAATAAATGTGGTCTGGAAATTTTGAGATTCTCAATATGAAATATATCAACCTACTTGCAATTATCTAGGATGTGTTTATGATAATTTGGATATATTTGGAAGATAATTACTGATTCCTATCAGACTGTGCTTTGACTATCAAAAGGTTGGATTTTACAAAAAGGAGTATAGACATTGATTTTAGAGTCTGTGAACATAAATAGTTCTGAAATTATCAAAGCTCATTCCTTTTTGTGATGCATCTTGCATATAGATTATTCAGAAGTCTTGGTGAAAGTGAATAAAAATAAGAGACAGTATTTCTACTTTTGTTAAAATTTATATACTAATTAAATTAGGAGATAAAAAAATAATGACACTAAAGTAAAAGCAGTGCAGTTGTAATCATTAAGACCTTATGAATTAGATACTTAAAAAAAAAAAGATGAGTAAGCCCTGTATTATAATGACACAGATTTTGAATCTCAAATATTTCTCTTATCTAACAGCTTTTATTGATTGCTTTCTTATTCAGTGACTGATATTCTTTTTCTTTAAAGCGTATGACATTTTATTTTTTAATATTTTCTTTTTTAATTGAGGTAACATTGATTTACAACATAATATATTATTTAGAGGTATTGGATCACACCCTTCAGGTGTATGTCACCCCACCACATCCACCCAAGTAACTGAAAGTCCTCCATCAGAGTCCATTGTGCCCCCTCTTCAGTTTGCTCTTTTCCTTCCCCCTCTTGTTACCCCAATCCTAGTCCGATCCCTAGAGTTTTTATTGTTTGGGTCTTATTTGACCATTTGTTTTAACTTTCTATTTTTCTAAAAAAAATATTTTTATAACAAATATGCAATTTGAAGAAGACACTCAATTTGTGAATATACTCAGATATTAAAAAGCATAAATCCTTTATAATACTATCAATCCATTGTATTTCCAAGGTTAGGTTGAGATCAGAACAATAGTAAAAACAGTAAATGGTCAAGTAAGTATTGACGATTTTGAAAATTATTCAAATACTTTAAATATATGTAAACGCTGTCTTCATAGAAATGAAAATTTGAAATTATAACTGGTGGCTGAAGCCAAAGACTGTTACAGGTGGTGCCCTCTGGAGGGGCTTGCCAGTGAGGATAGATAGCCCCAGTGAAAATGCTAAACAGTATGGAATTTTGGGGTGGAGCAACTGATAGGAAATATAAGGGACTGCAGAAGCAGCCCCGGAATATTGGATTATTGAGTTTCGGGATTCAACATTTGAGGATTCGGTGTTGGGGATTGAGTGTTGGAGTTTTCAGCATTTGGGATTCAGCCTTTTTGAATCTTCAGCGATTTGGGGGTCAGTAATTTTAGCCCCCACCATGCAGATCTTCCAGAAGGTTGTTGTGGACTTCTGAAGATGGAGGCCTCCAGCATCCAAACTCAGAGAGGTAAAGGTCGGAGGCTTTGCAATTAGCAGTGACTGCAACTGTTCTTGGTTTTGCTGCTGTTACAGCCTGGCAGAAAAGGTGAATACCTGGAGTTGGTGCCTTGCTGAGCTGTGAGTGGGGACATTGGTCAGTTGTTCAGCCGCTGTAGCTGCTGTTTTGAGTGTCAATTGTCTGGTGCTGTGCTGGGGCATCTGGGCAGCTCTGGGGAGCATCTTCTGTTGTGTCTTCTGTTGTCTGGTTTCCGTGTGCACCAGGCTTCAGTGGCAGGAAGACACTATCTTGGATGGGTGGCCTATAATTTGGGAAAGAAGCTCTGTGTACTCAGTGGTGGGAAGACACCATCTTAGATGCTTTTTTTGTTTAGGACTTGACAACACTGGACACTGTTTCGGGTGAGGTAAACGGCCATTTTTGGTTCCAGTAACTCTTTCTTCTTCCCTGGTTTGTTAAATAAATCCCATTGTTGTTGTTCTCTGAGCCTGAGTAGTCTTGCAGCTGTTTGTGCATGTGGGTGAAGAACTCAGACAGTGACTGATAAACTATTTGGACAGTGTCCTTGGCCCGTTGTAGTGCCCCTTGCAGCCCTGTATCAAAATGATATCTTTTGAATGAAGTTCATAATTTTAATCTCTTGAAAAATAAAATAGATCTCTAGAGGTTTTTGGTATGTATTTCTTCATTTAAAATTGCAAATATTTTAAGAGTTATCTTATTTCTGTACTGTCCAAGTCTTCTGCAGTCTTTATCTTGGTTTCAGAGTTACCTGAAGTTCACAGTACATTATAAGGATCTGGCATCTTACAAGAAACTAGTGAAACCTATGTTAATGAAAAAAGTGTTTTTCCTGGTTTGTGAAAATCACAGTAAGTATTTTCCCTTCTCCAACTTCTTCTGCAAACACTTCCATTTAAGCAGATTTTTAAAATTTGTACAAACTGTTACAGTGTCCTTAGACACTAAATATTACTTACTATAAAAATGACTCAATGAATGTCTTTATATTTTTTGAAAAAAAATAAACACCTAAATTTTAATGTTTGTGTTGATGTTAATGAGGCCAACCCAAGAATGCCCGTGAACTAGTTTCATATCCATGTGGAATTATAGTACTGCTTTTTTGTTTTATTCGTATACTCTATCAATGAATAAGGGTACCAGTATTTTAGAGGCAGTAATATAGTATTTTTTCATTACCAATGTGTATATTTGTCTTTATTTACTTATATAGAGATTTTTCCATAACATGAAATTATGGAAATATAGCCTCCTTGTGGTTTAGTAATAAGAAGATTGCCATTTGATATACAATGGGAAACAAAACAAAACATGACCTTTATATTCTTGCAGTTGTTACCATGCTTTCACATGTTTATTCCTAGTATTAAAACTACTCACAGCTAATCCCTCTGGAAAAATTTTCTTTGAAATGTTTAAATTTTATTGGGAAAATTATCCCTATGCTATGGAAATATGTTTTCATTCAGTCCTTTATTAGTTTGCTGAAATTTAATGTTTGTAGTGCACAGAGGCAGAGAACCATTATGAATATGACATTTAAAGGAATCTTGAAAAGCAGGCTACCAATCAGGATAATTTGAATTTTGTTTTCTTTTTTTAATTATATATTATATATAATTATATATAATTTATATATATTTATATATAATTATATAATATAATATATAATTTATATATAATTATATATATTTATTATATTTATAATTATATTTAATTATATTATAATTATGTTATTGATGAAAATAGTGTGGAAGATATCAGTATCAATGAATATAACATGGCATTATCTTCTGCCTTCATTTGAAAAGTTATAGAGCTATCTATCATAGCCTCTGGCTCCAGATATTTCTTGTTCAAATGTAGATGGAGGAGAAAACACCATCTCTGCTAACCGCAAAGGTAATTGACCAGATGGACTTTCATCTCCAACTTGTCCCTAGAGCAGTCGAAGCCCATGACTGATGACATTGCACAATATGAAGCTATAATTACCTGTAGGGAATTCTTAAGAGGATTTATTTTACAATGAGCAAAAGTTTCTGGAACTTCAACTCTATTTCAGGCACAGATTATCTAGAAATACCTTTGAAATTAAAGGAGTAAAAGTAAATGAACCTTTCTAACAAAGGGTAAAAAGAAATGGGAAGTAGGGGCCTCCCTGGTGGTGCAGGGGTTAAAAACAGTGCTATCAAGCTATTGCCAGCCACTGTAGTTTGAACCCAGGCCAGCCAGGGAGCCAACAACCCACATGGTGCAGTGGACCTCTCCTGTCTCACCCACTGCTCCCCTCAGCATTGTATCTCAGTAGATGTGCCTGTTCTGTGCCCCACTCTGTCTCTGGTGAATCCTCTCACCCCATGCACCTCTGGCCTACACCCCAGTTCTTGTTCATATAAACAAACAACTTTAAAAAAAATGAAAGTAAAGTTCAGGCATCTATTATCCCTCTCTTTTTGTTCTAAACACACCAGAAATGACACAGTAATGAAATACCAGTATCCAAATCATGGTAACTTGTGGGAAAAAGAAATATTAAAAAAATAAACTTTGCACACATGAAGGAAAAAAGAAAAGTAATATGTAGTCGAGTAGATAGTCATCAACTTTTTATCAACAGTTTTTTTTTTTCTTCCAAGTTTTTAAATTCCCCTTTTTGATTATCATCTTGGTAAGAGAATGATTCTTGGTGAAACCCCACCAGAAACCTGTCATTCACATTCTCACTCTGCCCTCCCTAGAGGACATAAACTCAGCCCCTCAGCTACTCTGTAACAGCACTTTGACTCAGCTAGTGATGTGAGGAATAGGGCATCATCCTCTGTCATGGATATAATGAGTTCCAAGTTGACTGAAACTGCTCTGAGATTGTCACTATGGTTTCTCCTTCCTGTGTTTCAGAGTTACCTTGGTACTGAGCTGTGTTCCTCAGTTGATTCTTGAGCCTTTATGATAATTCTGGAAGATGAGCTACGTGTCTCTTAATATGCTTTTAACACAATATTTTTCTTTTTAAAATTAGCTACATTTCTGTTGTTTGCAACCAATCACACTAACTGATGGGTTATTAAACTTATTACTTAATTGACATTGACTGGCTTCTGCTAGTTCCATGGGAATGATATATGTGAATATCTTATTATTGGAAGACTCTCTGAAGCAATTGAGAAATTATTTAACATTTTACCTGTTCATCTGAATGTATAGATATCAGTATTTTTTAAATCGTGGTTAGAAAACACATAAATTGTTAATTACATTCGTATTGTTGTACAATAGACCAGTAGGACTTGTTCTTTTTGGGTGACGGAAACCCTATACCCATTGCAGAACAGCTCCCTATTCCTCCCTCCACCAATGCCTTGTTTTCTTTTTGTTTTTTCTGAACTTGGCTGTGCTGTATTTCTTTTGTAAGGGGGATCATGCAATCTTCATTTCCATTCTTCAATGACTGGCTTATGTCAATTAGTACAGTCCTAAAGTTTCATCCATGTTGTAGTATATAACCACAGTTTCTTCTTATTTAAGATTAATATTCTAGTGAGTGTGTGTACGTGTGTGTGTGTCACATTTCCTTTACCATTTATCCATTAATGGACATTTAGGTTGTTTCTATGTCTAGACGATTATGAATAATGCTGCAGTGAACATAGGTGGCAAGTTTCTCATTGAAATAGTTTTTAATTCCATTGGTTAAATGGTTAAATACCCAGAAGTGGAATTGCAAGTCCATGTGCTCCCTGTTTTATTTTCAGGAATTTACTGTTTTCCACAGTAGTTGCATCATTTATGTTCCTACTAATAATTCCTTCATGTTTTAGCCAGCACTAGTCTTTTTTGATAATAACCACTCTAACAATATGAAGTGATTGAGTTTGATTTGCATTATGACAGGTGATCCAATACACTTTTAGATACTTAACCATTAAAAAGGAAGGAAATTCTAACACCTGATATTGTATGGATGAACCTTGAAGGTATTATGCAAAGTGAAATAAGTCATTCACAAGAAGACAAATATTATATGGTTTCATTTATAGAAGTTATACAGAGTAGTCAACTTCACAGAAACAGAATATAGAATTGTGGCTGCTAAGGGTGATACAGTAGGAAAAAATGGGTTATTTCATGACCATAGAATTTCAGTTTTTCAAGATTAAAAAGCTGAGCAAATTGGTTACACAAGCAATGTGACTATATTCAGCCTTATTGAACTATACTTTTAAAATGCTCAAGAAAGTTTTAGGTTAATGTGTGTCTTAACATAATTTAACAAGTGAAAAATATTTGTGCTTTTGCTTCAATTTGAACCTATATAGAGTAGAAGGCAGTGTCTTTGGTTTTTTGTTTTTTAGCTGAGAGGAAACTTTCCTTTCATATGTTGGGAAAGAGCATGGGATATACTCTCTTGTGGCTATAAAGAGACTAAATTAATAATTGACACATTAATTGATACATGAATTACTGGCCATACTTATGCAATGTCAGCTACAGAGAATTCTTACCAAGCAAATTTAACAAAACAGTATGCTTATAAATATATTATTCACCATAATCTGTACCCAAAGACATTCAAATTAAAACAGTAACAAAAAAGAGAAATCTATAAATATTCAATCTATAAATGTATTGAAGAATTAAACAAAGGAAAAAACTCTTAAGCTGCTAAAACTGCAGCTACACTCTAACATATACCATGACTGAAAAAGTAAGTTGATGTCACTAATACATTGCTTATGGAAAATGGTTTAATATTTATGAATCTATATCTCTTAAAGATTTATATCTTTGGCACTTTAAATTCATTTTAAACAATAAGGAAGAGATATTTATAGGGATATTTCTCCAAGTGTTAAAAACAATTTTTAAAGATGCAACATCTGTATATAATGACAGTGGCTGAATTATAAAATAATGTTAATTATCACAACCATGAAATATAACTTTTTAAAAACTGTTTAATAATATTTGGAAAATCTCATTATAAGATCTTGAGCAAAAATATTTTACCCACATGTCCATCCTTCCATCCATCTATCCATCCAAGTAATTTTATTAATCAATGGCTATTATATATATTGTTCCCTCTACTCACAAAAACACAACTAATTTAGTACAGTAAAATATCTTATTGTTAATTTCCCATGTTGTGAGAACATGGATATTTTCCGTGTTTTTCAGACAATGGAAATGGAATTTCTTTGAAAAATAGAAAAAGTTTTAAGAATCAAGAAACACATCAGTTAGGACTTCTCCCCAGATGTATTTGACTATCTTCTGTGAATATAGCCTTAGGTTACAGAATAGTTGATTTCAAATAAAAATATAGTTGGTACAGAAAGACTTTTGCATGTAGCTTTATTTGGTTAAGTCTGAGTTCATTACTGAAGTAAGTAATAGTAATTAGCAATTACAATTTAACAGACTGATTCAAACCTTACTGTTATAACCTCATCATTCATTTTTTATGGCTGTGGGGTAAGTAAAAGGAAGAAGCATCAGGCTTTTCTGCCCTCCCAATGCACATGCGAACTTGGCCAAGGGGCGGAGGGCAGCGGGCGTGGTGTGGCATATTGTGGCATGGCGTGGCGCGGTGTGGTGTGGTGTGGAGTATGGAGGAGTGTGGTGGAATGTGGTGGAGTGAAGCGGCAGCCTACGGGGAAGAACATGAAATGGCTAGAACACCAAGACGGCTGCTTGAACTGGTGATGAACCTACCCGGTTGGGCATGGTTGCACTACATTTGGCATGGATGGCAGGATGGTTCAAAGTAGGACGGTT
Source organism: Talpa europaea (assembly GCF_964194135.1). Taxonomy (NCBI): domain Eukaryota; kingdom Metazoa; phylum Chordata; class Mammalia; order Eulipotyphla; family Talpidae; genus Talpa; species Talpa europaea. Next base: position 14,503,407 of record NC_140074.1, read on the forward strand.
CGGCACAGATGGTTATGGAACCCTTTGAAACCTGGGGATGGATTGAAGGGTGGCCGGTCACCAGCAGATGGTACTTGGTGGCCGGCCTCCTAGCCCAATGGGTACCCCCGCCAGGAATGGCCAGAGGTAGATGGATCCCTATTGCTGTTGGAACGGGCTCTATACGTAATTAAAGAGATCCCGGATAGATACAGTGCCCATGAGGCTGCAGGGACTGTGGATGTGTGTTCCTCACAGCTCTGAGAGAGTCTAGGCAGAAAGAGCGATCCAGAATCCAGCAATTACAGAATTAGGCACGGGGACTGCAACAGCATTTGCACATTCTGGAGGAAGAAGTTCAGAGAAACCAGCCCACCATTCCAGAGATGCCAGACTCCTTCTCTGGAGAGGAGCAGAGGGGGGCTGGCCCTTTGCCCGAGTCTCATCTGCTAGTGGCAAAGCAACCTGCGACTTTGGAGAGGAGGAGGAGGCTGGTCCCATGCTCCAGGCTCCCTGGTGGTAACTCAGAAAATGAAGTGACAGTGGCCCATGGCCCCCAGGATGCGGGACCACCACAAATGACAGAATTTACTACATACCGACCAGACACCCAGGCGGAACTGGTGGACTTGGGGAAACAGTTCCACCAGAAACCAGGGGAACCCTTGGCAGCCTGGCTGCTATGTTTGTGGGACCTGGGGGTGGATGGGATTATTTGTATGGCAGAAGAGCTGGAGAGATGAGCCTCAGTGACTTCACACCCATCCTTGGAACAGAGACTGCAGAACAGCCAGTGGTATGGCCAGGGAGATCATACCTGGCTGGAATGGATAACGGCTGCCTTGCGAACTGTGTGGGCTGATGCAGGAGACGTGCCAGAGACAGTGAGCACATGGCAGACGTACGCTGAGTTGGTGCTTGTACTTTGGGAATTGGGGATGTGGGAGGCCATGTTCAGTGTGAATACTCGTGGACCTGATCATGAGCATTTCGCAGTAGGGATGAGAGACTTGTATTAAAGAGTCATCGCCTCATCCTCATTTGGATCTCTCATGGCCGTTCAAGCACCCTACGTGGGACATCAAGTCCACAATGTCAAGACAATGATAGCTAGCTGGGGTGAAGTCGAGATCCGGCACTCTCAAACTCAGAAAGGAATACGGGTAATTGTTGAACAGTCAAAAGGAATGCCAAGGAGGGCAACGAAGCCTCTTGGCGTCACAGAACCTGTTAAAGCTACCGGTAACCAAATGTGGACAGATTTAGTGAGAGCAGGTGTAGAGCTCACTAAAATACATGCAAAGCCCAAAGCGTATTGGTTGGAGTTATGGAAGCACCTGCAAGAAGGCCAGAGGTTCACGCCCGTTAGAAGGACTGCTGCTAAGGGGAAGCCTGGAAGCTTCTGGCCTCAGGCACGCACCCTGCGCTTGGAAGGCCACTGATGCCAGGTACAATATTATCTTTGGACACAAAATTGGCGTGTATATTGCCAGATGGGAGGGGCCTCCCATTGCTGGTACCAGTAACTTCCTTATCTTTCTATCCCCAGGAGAACTGAACTTAGTTATATTGTGATGTATACTGTTTGCTTTTGTGGGCCATGGCTGCAGTTTATGTTTGCCACAGGAAACCTATATATACTTGTATGTAGACTGTATGGTGGAAAACCCTGAGGGTGTGGATTGTGGGGTAAATAAAAGGAAAAAGCATCAGGCTTTTCTGCCCTCCCACTGCACATGTGCATTCGGCCAAGGGGCGGAAGACGGCGTGGTGTGGAGTGGCGTGGTGTGGTGTGGCATGGTGTGGAGTATGGAGGAGTGTGGCGGAGTGTGGCAGAGTGTGGTGGCATGTGGTGGAATGTGGCAGCGTATGGCAGAGATTATGAAATGGCTAGAACACAAACAGGGCTGCTCGAACCGGTGATGAACCTACCCTGTTTGGGATGGTTGCACTACAATGGCCCACATGGAAAACCGTAGAGATTTAAAGTTATTAAGTGGAGAGCCTTACATTATTAACATTAATGCCAGTGCATCTTCCTCTTCTGAAAGTCTGGGCCTTTAGTGAGGAAAAAAAGAACTTCTTTTCACACTATCCTCAAATTTAACAGATGAACCATTAGTGGAACTCATTGTATGCAAGGGACAAATAAGACTACTTGGGTGTTAATAAACATTACCCCTGGGTAATTTTGTCTTTTGTTTGGGGAAAAAAATCTGCTCATGTTGCAATGGCAACAAGATTGACAATGATGGATTAGCAAGTTTTTGAAGTGTTCTTTAGCAACTAGAAGTTAATGTAGAGCTATTTCTGACAATTTTTTCACTATTGTTGCCAAGAAATAAATGTGTCAGTTATATGAGCTGGTTAGGAGAATGGGATTTCTTTGAAATAGTACACTTTTCATAAATGTTGGACTAGTGGTTAGGGGCAGATTCCCCTGTCCTGTTCATTACACCAAGTCCTTTGTGACACTGAAAAGTCTCTTAAGTTCTCTTTCCCTAAGTGTGTACATTTCTAATTACTTTAAGTGGTCAAGGTGCTTTAACATGAAGAGGAATATACATAAGAACAAGGTCATTAGTGATAATTGACTTACTTTATTTGTAGGAAAATGAATCCTACACATAAATACGTGGATCAGTCAGAAAAAAGAGCACAAGGGACTGTAGTGATGGTGCACGGGTGAATAGGTGGTGGGAATTTCATGGGGAAATCATATATTGTACAGAAATGAAGGATAATGTAGTAAATATAGTAAAACATTAAAAATAGTCTAAGAAAGAATGTAGTGTAGCATTTCACACAATCTTTCTCCTCACAATTGTTTTGTAGCTGGTATGTGGAAAAAATTTACTTTTCTATCTAAATGTTACTTTTATAGAATGAGTGGCCAGGATTATTTCTTTTTCAAAAAAGGGTGTTTACTGAGTGCCTGTTAATATCTTGAGAAGGTAATCTGGCTATGTCAAGATTAGTAGACTGTACTTGGTGAAAAGTTTGAGCACAGAATCCAGCAGGAAGATATGGACAGTCTTTGTGAAATAGTAAGGTCCTGAATGTCCGTAGATAATATTGAAACTGGAGCTCTGTGGTTCACACACCTGCCCTGACTTTAATGCAGGTCAATCTGGGTAGGGGGTGGGCATCACCCTTTTGTACCTAGCTCTGGGCCTAAATGGATCAATCAGGTTCAACTTAAATGGACCTATCAGATTCAAGATAAATGGACCACTCAGGTTTGAACACTCTAGCTGTCACTCAACCTTGAAGTAATTATGTGATTGAAAATGGAAAGTGAGCTGATTGGTTTTCAAAGGTCCAATCAGACACTTAAGATTGAAAATGGTCCATTCAGACTTGTAGGGGAGGGGACCCTGAAGAGGGTATAATGTAGAGTAAGATCCCACGTGAGGCAGTCAGCACAGGCCTCCAAAGAGTGCAGAAGGATTCATTGGGTCACTTTTGAAGAGGAAGCAGTTAACAGCTGGCCCATGAAGAGAGCAAAGCATCGAATAGTTGACCTTTGGGATTCAGCAGAACCCCATGGACTTCTAGATCTCTAGACTGCCAGACCTCACAGACCTTTAAAAAGACCTGGCCACTGAACCTTCCTCTTGTCCTACCTCTGACATTCCCTGCAAGGAGCAGCATCAGTCTTATCCTGGTGTCTCAAATTGCTGCTTATTGTTAATGTATGACAGCAGCTCACAGAGCTATCCACAGCCTCTGGTTCTCCAGCACCATCTTCTGGTGTTGCAGTCTAATCTGGCACCACACCTTGCCAGGCCTTCAGACTGTGGCTATGGGCTGTTGTAGTGTCACCTCATCTTTCATGAATGACCTTTGTTTGGGACATCTGGACACACCAGGCACTATCTGAGGTGGGACAGTGAGCCATTGTGGCCTTAGATAGTCTTTCCTTTTCTCCAGTCTCCTGTTCATTAAATAAAGCCTGTTGTTTTTATTTTTTTTTTTAAGATTTATTTATTTATACAAGCACTAGGTATAGTCAGAAGTGTGGGAGGGTGAGAGGATTCGCCAGAGCCAGAGCGAGGGGCAGAACAGACAGACCAAGGAAATACACTGCTGAGGGGAGCAGAGGGCGCAACAGGAGAGGTCTGTCGCACCATGTGGGACCCTCGCTGGTGGCTGGGGATCGAACCAGCGCTGCAGAGGCTGCATGCAGATTCATAGCCCAGCGCTCAATGGATGCGCCACCAGGGGAGGCCCAAGCCTGTTGTTTTTAGACGCTGAGCTTGAGTGACCTTGCAATTGTGTGTGCAGGTGAGAACACACTGACAATGACCTGCCCCCCACCTTGGGTACTATCTTAAGTACTGTCCTTTGATGGTGTCTTTAGCAGAGCTTCGTACATTCTTTTACCATGAGGATTCAGTCAGTGTTTGCTGAAATTCCACTATGTGCAGGACATTGGAGTATTGCTGTTTTTCGCTCTTTGGTAAAGAGCTTAAGTTGTAATGAACAATAAAATATTGGATTCCCAGAAATTTTCAGCTGGAAGAAGCACTTAGAGCTGTAATGTATCTGTCTTTATTTACATGACTGAAGTGAAATCTTCAGGAACATTATTTGTTATGATTTGTGGAGGGAGCTTGTGCCTAGGAAGAGAGGCTTGCAGGTCAGAGTGGATGAAGACTGTAGAGTCAAGAGGAGAATCAGAATTGTGATTGTGAAAGAAATGAGCTTTATTGAGAAGCTGTGCTGTTCATCAGTTGAATATCTAAACAGCATCTGAGTCAGCATTCAAGTTCATTTAGCTACAACTGAGAAAGTGGAGCTACAACTCAGATGGAGGAGTTAGTTCAGGACTAACGTTATGATGGAGGGAGGTGTTAGGATTGCTTGCTTTTCTTTCTTTCTTTCTTTCTTTCTTTCTTTCTTTCTTTCTTTCTTTCTTTCTTTCTTTCTTTCTTTCTTCCTTCCTTCCTTCCTTCCTTCCTTCCTTCCTTCCTTCCTTCCTTCCTTCCTTCCTTCCTTCCTTCCTTCCTTCCCTCCTTCCTTTCTTTCTTTCTTTCCTCTCTCTCTTTATTCTACCAGCTGCATCATGTAGAACTGTAGAGACTTAAAGAAGTCACCTACCTGGACTGACCAAAGTTTTTTGTCAGTGTTCTCTTTTTTCTAAGTTCACTAGATAATGAAATTTTTCCAGCCTCATTCCCACTTTTTGCCTCTATGAACCAGTAATTGGGAACCAAACTGGCTTTCTGGACATCTTTGTTAGCACTCCCACCACAAGGCTATTTAAATAAATGAATAATGTGTGTTCTAAAACACTGAGCTGTAACTGACATGTGAAAGCAAAGTTTATTTAGATTAGCAGGATGCTTGGTCTGAATATCTTTGATCTGTGAGGTGGTCAGAAGTAGGGAGGTGGATCTTCTTGGGTTTTTCTTCTAAACCAGATTTCATATGCACCACCTATATTTACCCTTTGTTAGAAGATAGGCTTGATTCTGGCATCTTTGGAACCCAGACATGAGTGTTTAACTCCTGGTATAACTTCAAAATATGGCATACATGTCATTCATAACTCCCTGTGAGAAAATACAGACAAGACAATTTCCTGTTCTGTATGCTGTCAGTTTCCTCTTTGTATTGGTATATGACTCCCCCCCACCCCGAAACATATCAACTGGTGTGTTTCTGAAGCTGTTCGAACCTCATTTGCAGATGTGCTTTAACCTTTGATGCTTCTTCTTGCTTTTTCTCTTGCCTTGGGCTAATTACAGTCACCCTTTATATTGACTAATAATAGTTGTTTTGTAAATATGATACACGTGTATTTGAAATAGTGATCTTTAGTAACTGATAACATCTTTTGTAATTGTGGTATCTAGTTTTGTCTCATTTTGACTGTTTTCTCCACAGCCTCTTAGAGCTGTTGTCTTAAATGACTTGAGTTGCCATAAAATAATTCTATAGATTGGGTGGTTTAAAATAAATTTACTTGCTCTGGTTCTGGAGGCTAAGAGTTCAAGATCAATTTTATGACTATTAGGTTTCTGATAAGAACTCTTTGTAGACTGCGTATGGCACCTTTCCACTATGTCCATAGTTGTTCTTTCCCTGTGTGTATGTAGGGAGTTCAGAGAGAAAGTGAGAGAGAGGACGGTGAGGGAGTATATACTATTATAGATAGATATCATGTTATGTGAACTGCTATGGGAGGTACCGGAATTCCTATTTAATTTTCCCTCCATTCATTTATTTATACAAGAACCCAGGCACAGGCCAGACACGTGGGAAGGTGAGAGGATTCACCAGAGACAGAGCAGGGAACAGAACAGGCAGACTGACCAAAATACACTGCTGAGGGGAGCAGCAGGCAAGACAGGGAGAGGTCCGCTGTACCATGTGGGTATCTCCCCATCTGGCTGGGATCGAACCTGCACTGCAGAGGCTGCAGACAGCCCCAAAGTGCTGTGCTCAACTGCCTGTGTTACCAGGGAGGCCCTTCCTATTTCATTTATTTAGCTATTTATTTATTCATTCATTTATTCATTTATTTATTTATTTATTTTAATAGAGGCATGTTTTATTTATTTGTTTGTTTGTTTATTTGTTTGTTTGTTTATTTATTTATTTTTTTATACATGCGCTGGGTACAGTCAGAAGCACGGAGGGTGAGAGAATTCACCAGAGCCAGAGCGGGGAGCAGAGCAGGCAGAAGGACCGAAGTACACTGCTGAGGGGAGCAGCGGGTGGCAGGAGAGGTCTGCGCGCCATGTGGGACCCTCCTCCTGTGGCCAGGGAGCAGCCTGGGATCGAACAGGCGCTGCAGAGGCCGCGGGCAGCTTCGCAACCCAGCCCTCAACCACTGCGCCACCGGGGAGGCCCCCTTCCTATTTTATTGATGAGAAAATAGATATAGTAAGATTAGCTATGTTGTGCCCTTGTTTCTCAATTTTGTCCTATATAGACACCTCAGGAAACAACCTTTTCCCCTCATTATCTTTTTTACCATTTGTTCTTAAATAATTTTGAGCACCACAATTGTGGTATGATTGACAGGTAGACAGAAAGAGCTTAAGAGAGAGGAAACTTATTTGTAATAGATGTAAAATAGCTACAAAAATATGGTGCACATCAAGTGATTTATTTTAAATAGGCTTATAGTAGTAACATCACATTTGGTTTTTACATTGAAACCAGATATAATTGAGTCAGATAAATCATTGGTTTTTATTTTTTCCAGAGTCTGGTGAAGTTAATTCATCTATTTCTGCTTGATTAGTTATAAAAAAATGAATAAAAATCACCAGTTACCACAATTAAGGCTGGAAATCTCAAAATAAACTTTGGCTGTTAATTTGCTAGTTCTAAAATGCACCATATGTTCTGAGGATGTAGGCATTAAGTGCCCTACAAATACTTCATTAATTTTCAATTAATCTGCATTCATTTCTAGTCATCCACACTTTAATTGTTTTAGTGATTTTCCCCCTAGTAAATGTAAGCAGTTTCGCAGAATGTTAAAATGTCAATAAGTGTTATATTTATCGGTTGTTCTCACTATAGCTACACATCTTTTCACCATAATTATCAAAAACCAATAAGGTTGAACAGTAATAACATATCAAATGTAATATACAAATATTTATATTAACATCTGAGCTCATGGATTTATCAAAGTTTGTCAGAAAATGACTTATATGCTGTGTTAATAGTTAATTGGTTATTAAATTGTGATTCTCATTAATACGGCTTTCTTGATAAATAGAAATTGGCTCTTTAAAATATTTTATTTGTTATAGATATTTTGTGGAACATCAATACAATATATATCTAACCCATGTTTTTATTTAAACAACATAAGGTAATGGAATCCCATTATACATCTATTATTATGCAACGTGCATAATATTTATTATGAATTAAAATAGTATAGTGAAGTTATTGTATTTGTTTGCTGTTAATGTTTTAGAGATAACTGGTATGAATGATTTATATTACCTTAGTAAAGGTCAAAATAAAATTATAAAATATTTAAATGTAAATTTTTTATATTCTTTGGGTATCTTAATTCAGAGATAGTTTTTTTTTTTAAGTCTTTTATTTAAGACCTGTGATAATGACTTTGTAAGCTTGAGAGACTTGTTTACCTGTTGACTATCTAGGAAATGTTTATTTTCATGCAAACAGCATGGAGGATAGAAAAATTTTCTTAAAGTTTTATTAAAACCTTAGGCTAGAACATAATTCCATAGTCTAATTTGAGGTAGAATTTGTATTTCAGATAATATCCTTCACTTCTCTAATTTTGGTTTTTCACTAAATTGGATTGACTTATCCTGAGCTAGAGTAATGTGTGGAGTGTACTTTTACGGAGAAATGTCACCATATATACTGTTGGATGATCATACAATGGTTATCTAAGTAGTTGCAGTTTGGTTGTTAGTAGCAGATAGTACACCTCTTGCTGGGATGTCCTTGGGAAAATATTCAACAAAGATCTTGGGTTCATGTAAAATTCTTTGAATTTTCTTCTTTTTCTTTTTTTAAAGATTTATTTATTTATGCATACAAGAGCTGGGGTGCAGGCCAGAGGTGTGGGAGGTGAGAGGATCTACCAGAGACAGAGTGGGGAACAGAACAGGCAGACTGACTGAAATACACTGCTGAGGGGAGCATCGGACAGGACAGGAGAGGTCTGCTGTGCCATCTGGGTCACCTCCCTGGCCGGGAATAGAATTCATGCTGCAGTTGCTGTGGATATCTTCACAGTGCTGCATCTTAACCCCTTGTACCACCAGAGAAGCCCCTGAATTTTCTGTTTACCTAATTTTCCAGACTATAATAAAAAGGTAAAAACTATAATGATAAATTTAGGTTCATCTTCTTCTGTTAGGTGGACCTTGACTATATGGGGCTCACTAAGTGTATGTGTTGTACACTGTGAATATACACTAATCAAAGCGCGAAGCACACAGACAAAGCATGAGCTCCACCTGAATATATGGTATAAAGGCAACTCTTGTGCCAACCTCCATTGCCAGATCTGCTAAATGAAAATCTGCATTTTAACAAATATCTCAAGGTGATCTGCTGGTATCTTAAAGGTTAAAACTCATTGAACTGAGACTTGATCAGTAATCAAGAATGAATTGATCATTAGTTTTGTTCTAGGACCTGGCACAAATAAACACTAACTTATGTATTTGTCAACTGACCTCAGTTAGAATAAGCAAACTGTACTAACTCTGGGCCATTCTTTTTTGTTTGGCTGTAGAATATGGACAGAAAAGAGCTACAGCACTTTCTGTCTGCATTGTGTTTTCCTGTCATTGCTGCCCTATTACTTTGTTCCAAGCAAAGGCACCTTTGAAATTTTCTCCAGGTGAATGAGAAAAATATATATTTTGAAATGATCTGAAACTGTTTGATCTTCAAGCACACTAAATACAAAGATTATAATCTTTTTTTTCACCTGATTGCATCTTAGTAAATGCTTAGAAAAGCATATTTGAAGAAATGTCATACATTTTATTGGAATGTGATACCATCACACATTTCTCCTTCTGCCTTATGAGACAGTGTATTCATTTTTGAAATGCTACTAGGTATAATTATGTGGTTTTATCAGAGCCTAAACCTCAACTGAGCTCAGCACATGTTTTTCCTGACTGAGGACTGCATAAGTAGACACAGGGTGATTTGTGTTTTATCCTTCAGAGAAAAAAATATAGTATAAATATGTCATTGGAGTCATTAGCTTTATGAAGTATCTCAAAATATATTGAACCAATGACATTTTCTTTGAATTGCTTCAATTATTGAATAAATGTATTTAATTTCTTCTGCCACAGAAATGAAAAAACTTTATTGCAACTGGTGATGATTTCTAATTTCTTTAAATTCTTCTTTTCATGAAGATTTTGAGTGGTTAATTTTTCCTGATAAGGGGAATATCTTACTCTTTTAAAAAATGGGACTATAGCAATATTGGCACCGATAAAATCAATCTCTATCTTTAAGTCCCCACTTTAAATTCTGCTACTTCTGATACTTACTCCATATTTGTCAGTAATAAGCATATATACCTGTACCATTATTTTCCAAATAAATTACTCTTTTTATTAAACCAATATTTAAATATCACATTTCAGGCCGCCAGATACTGAGATAAGACCCTAAATGTCTCCAGAAAATTAAAAAGTACACCCTAAAATTTGGGATCGAATGTTGCTTGACTTATTTAGCAAGAAGGGAAGGTAGAGTAAAATGAGAATTCTGACAGAATTACAGTTACATCATAATGATAATTCTATTGTGATATTTCTGTTTTTCTGACTATATGCTCTGGTATCGGACATTCACATTTTGTTCATGATCTCCTTCTCTTTGGATATTCTTTTTTTGTAAACTTTATAATATCCTTCCTTTATTATAAGTACTTTCTTTGTCTCTAATTTTCTTAAACACTTATTAGATGAGTTCTGGGTTTTCTCTTTTTATCTTCTAATTTATACCTAATTTAAGTGTTTGAATTGAGTTGAATTGAATAAGAAGATTTTTAAAAATATATATTTATATATGTTTTATATTATTGTTCATTTTTGTACAATATTTGCTTTTTCCTCTTAGGTATAGAATAAGAAGAATTTGAGAGATTTGCTTAAGCTTATTTTTCTGATTTCATAGCTGAATAAATACTTTGGGAAGGATTATATAATTCTTCTGGAATCACTTTTTAAGATTTTTCTATCATTTTGACAACATAACTAAAACTATTGATTATAAATCTTTGGCTGCCTACAGAGTCAGGTACCCTTTTGACTTACTAGACATTTGATTTTATATGTCTAGCATCTGAACCTATGCTTGACTGTCAGGTCAAGAAATCTAATTCCCAATTATTTCAAAGTTCTTAATTTTTCAAAAGTTTGGGTTTAAACCTCTGGATTTCTGGGCCTCCCCGGTGGCGCAGTGGTTTAGCGCTGGGTTGAGAAGCTGGATGCTAATTAGAAAACATTTTAAAAAATTTTTATACATAGTAATGACTTATTTTATTATTTCCCCAAGTAGCACCTTCTATTTGGGATGGAAGCTTTTCAAAAAATACAATGTATTTATAAACTGATTTTCTCTTAAGAGATCATTCTTAAATTAATTTTCAAATATCTATAGATTCATTTGAATATAGCTCCCTATTTGTCTTTGCCATTATATAAATGAATCTGTGTGCAAATATTTGTATAATCGCTGGTAACTTACTTATTTTAAAATTAACTTTAGGAGACACTACTTGTAGTCACATTCCTGCCACACCATGTGGGTATGTCCCTGGCCACCTGGGAATCAAATCCATGCTGCAGAGGCTGCAGGCAGCTCCACAGCACAGCACTCAACTTGCTGCACCATGGGGAAGGCCCTTAGAATTAGTACAATGGAGATAATATCTGGCATTTCCAGAATTTTCAAGACATCAGTTTAAACATCTTTAGTCACCTGACGTGAGTATTTTTTAGAATGGCCAGTTACATATGAGGTTAATTACATATTTAGATATTTCTCAAGTACTCCCTTTCCTCAAGGAGTTTGATATGTGCATATCTGATAGATACAAGCACACTAAACCATACCAATTTTTTTTCAAGGGCGAAGGAAGTGGTTTTGTTCATTTTTATTTATTTTTTTTTAATCACTGATGTTTTTTTTTTTTTCCTGGGTAGGAGTGTCTAGTGGTCCTAATTTCCTCTCTATACTCCATTTTTCTTTCTTTCTTCAAAGATTTATTTATTCATACAATAGCTGGGGTGTAGGCCAGATGTGTGGGTGGTGAAAGGACTCACCAGAGACAGAGTGGGGAGCAGAACAGGTGGATTGACTGAAATACACTGCTGAGGGGAGCAGCGGGTGAGACAGGAGAAGTCTGCTGCACCATGTGGGTTAGTTCCCTGGCCGGGGATCGAACTTGTACTGCAGTAGCTGCGGATAGCTTCATAGTGCTTAGATTTAATACCTTGTGCCACCAGGAAGGCCTCTACCCTCCATTTTTCATTTACAAGGAGAACCTTCACATCCAGAACAGCGAATGACAAATGGGTAGAAGAGGCAGCACTTGGACCTATTTGCTGAGAAACTGGGGTCTATTACCAGCATTGTCATTTATTTATTTATTTTTTTACTACTCTGGTACATCATTATCATTGACACTTTAGATGTCCAAGCTCGTTCACAGATGTCCAGTTTACTAATGCCATTCTAATCACACATTCTTGCATTCATTCTGAGTTTTACCAAAGGTAGAGAATAATAGCTATGGATTAAAACGTTGACCACCTAAGTTTACTTACCAAATTCAGTAATTTGTTTCCCACCCATATATACTTTTTATAGTTTGTACTGTATGCAATTACTACTAATTCTAAACATGTTTGTGGACTTTAAAGAGGTCATGGGTGTTTAGAAATTTCAGTTATTTAATTGTAGTTACCTGAGATCTTTCATGCCTGTGTGAGCCTCCTCATATATGTAAAACATCTGTCTCCCAAAGTTGCAAATAAAAAATATAATCCAGTTCCAGTGAGGTTTTAAAAAATATAAGAGATATTTAAAATATACATTACATTTATCATGCAAATAATTCTCTCCTCATATAAAGTGCAGGGATTTGAACTACATAGAAAACTTTGGATTTAACATAAAGAATTTTCACTATAATGGCCAGTGATTGAAGCAGTCTATCTTTTAAAGATGCAAAGACTATCATGGGCACTGCCACAGATGAAATATGTAATTGAGATTCTGAAATTATGCAGGTGGAAATTGATTTAGTTAAGCACTTTATGCAATAGCTTTTTATTCACCAGACTTTAAAAAATCACTCACAAGCAAAAGAAGTGGAAAAAGCTTATATGTAAACCCAGTCTACACTAATGGTGAATATATAAATATGGAGATTTTCATTCAATTTTATACCCAAAATGAAATCGAAATAGAAAAATGCTATATATTTTCATAAAATGGCTCTACCTATTATGGCAGTAAATTTCATCTAAGTCAAGGATAAAAAGGAAGGAGTTAGACTAAGTGCACAGTACAGCTTTGCAAATAATTAGGCTCACAAAAAATTCTATTTCATAAACAGACTTTTCAATAACACATTTTGCCAGTTTGCATTTATTCATGTCACCTGCTTCATTTCCTGGCTAACCCCCCAAACAGTGTCAGTGCCCACTTCAATAAATTAACAGGAATTCAAGCATGTTCTTTTAGCCAAATTCATGTAATTAACTCTTCATTATCCATGTGTTCATTAATTCTAAGATGATTTCCCTTTGCTTCTGTGCATACCTCTAAAAGCCCCCTAATCTTGTCAGCTGATGTCTATCTAGGGGAGGTGGTATAATTTTAATATTTGCCTAAATAATATATAATTAGCATAGCTACTAATACTCTATAATGGGATGCATTTGTAGCCAAGTAGATGCTTTTAATAGTAGATGCTTTTAATTGGTAGAATCTTTGCTTCTTGCTGTTAGCCTGGTTATTGAGAACTTATTGAATCCTTGTAAATTGGACTGTTGTTGGGGCCAGTTGTTATATTTATTTTAGACCCAGAGACTGGTATTTTATGAATCCACAGATAGATCTTTTAAGTCTACTCTAATTTAATTTAAACACTTGGAACACACTTACTTTTATAACAAAATATGTGAAAAGTTTCTACATTCCCTTTGTCTAATCATCCAATTATTAATTGCTTGTTTCAACATTTCCTTCCAGTCTGAGAAGCATCTCTTGTTTATATCAAGCTCATCTTTGCAGGTGTGTTTTCTCCCAATTAAGCAATGAAATAATGCAGTTGGTAAATGAATGTCTGTGTGGTGTGTGACTTACAGCAACAACTACTGGAATAGGAGTATGAATTCCTAGTGTAATGATGTGAGAACAGAGAAACGCATTTAGTTTGGCAGTGCCTTCCCCCAGCCTTCTAATTCTCAGTTTCTATGTGTTGTACACAAATACTTCAGTGATTGCGTTTACAGCTGCCTATGAGTGTTTTCCTTTTAAAGGAGATTTAATCATTTTTGCAATAATAAAAATACCTTCTTAGTGTTGTATTATTTAATATTGTGGCTAGTGGTAAATACGTAGCTAGAAAAGCAGGACATCAGGAAGAAGGAAAGTTAAAGGTTATTTGATATATTTGAAGAGTCAACAATGAATTCACGGCAGCATCAAGAGAAGCATTGCAATAATTTACATTTATGTTAAAATGTACTATAAAGCTGGATCCTTGAGAGTGACTGTTGTCAAATGAATATTATCAGAGAAACAAAATATGCAGCCATCCTTGGATAACTGTCCTTCTTTTTAAGATTCTTACTCAGTCTGAGAATTAATATTTCTCTAAATATAAAGTAATAGCTGTATAGTCAAATTGTGTAAGAGTTTTTAAAAGCTTGAATTGTTTTATGCAACATAATAAAATAGGCAATCATTTTAGCATTTTAAGTGCCTGAGCAACTTAGATTGCCTTTTATATTCAGGGGGAAAGAGGTAGATAATATATTTTGAAGAGATACATTCCAATATGACTTATTTAAAACCGTGACGAGGAATCCAAAGCAAATTGCTTAATAAGAGCTTTCATAAGTTATACAATTCATTATAAAGAATGAAGAAAGCATGTTCAATTCAGACTACAAAAATATTTTCCATTTTAGTTATGTGCTATAGAAGAAATTTTTATGAAAATATTACTCAAACTGTTATAATACATTTGAATTTGTGATTATGATTTGAAAAAAATTATGAATTTTTACAACTTTTCCTGATCAGAGTAGGATGTATTTTACTTACATATTAGTACATGAATGTGTTAAACAACTAGTGGCCAAGATAGTATTACATATAAAAACATTTTATACAATCAAATAATTAGTGCATGAAATGGATTTACTCAAGGGCTTTTATCTTGTGGTATAGCACATAAGAACAAAGGGGTATCTGGCTTTAAGGTCTATGTTATTTATTGGAATTCTTTGCTTTTTTTTAATTAAAATTCCCCTTAACATAATAACATGCAATCATGGAAATAATGCAAAATTTAGAGCAGACAGAATTTGTGTTTGCATTCATCATTCAAAAGCTGTGTTACCTTCATCAAAACACTTAATCCTTCTAAAATTCAGTTCCCTCATTTTGAAAAATTAAAATATCCTTGAGTCCCTATTGTGAGGATTAAAGTAAAAATGCATGAATTTTGTATCACAGGAGTTCTGTTCATAGTTATCATTATTGTGAATATTATTATTATTGCTTAGACTCTACCAAGTGTAAGTTCTGTGTCTAGAGTTGCCTACATCCAATCACTAACAAACATGTTTAACATATGAGAGGTGCTTCAAGATGTTCCAAGAGGGAATTAAGAGTGAAACAAGGGCCTCCCTCGTGCGTGGTGCAGCGGTTGAGCACTGGGTTGCAAGCTGCCCGCAGCCTCTGCAGCGCCGGTTCAATCCCCGGCTGCTCCCCGGCCACCGGAGGAGGGTCCCACATGGCGCGCAGACCTCTCCTGCCGCCCGCTGCTCCCCTCAGCAGTGTACTTCAGTCCTTCTGCCTGCTCTGCTCCCCGCTCTGGCTCTGGTGAATTCTCTCACCCTCCCGCGCTTCTGACTGTACCCAGTGCTTGTATAAATAAATAAATAAAAATAAATCTTAAAAAAAAATGAAACAAGAAAGACGGTAATGACCCTCATTCTTGTTTTATAAGTCATCTTATATTCATAAGAGAATTCATAGTGCCCTTGTCTACCTTAGCTGTCTAAGGAATTCCTAAAGAAATATTAGAAAGTAGACAATAAGAAGTAGGAAAAAAAATAGAAAAAAAGGTTACTAACATGATTCCTAGAACTTTACAATTTCCTTGTCTATGAAATGGGAATGATCAGTACTCTATGCTCTCTCTCTCTCTCTCTCTCTCTCTCTCTCTCTCTCTCTCTCTCTGTGTGTGTGTGTGTGTGTGCGCATCAGGGTTTGTTTTTATTTATTTAAAATATTTTTTGATCTTTTTTCCATATGTGTACATGTTCCACTCACCCGCCACCAAACCACCTGTAGCATTACTCCATCTCAGGATTTAATAAGAAAATTAATTAATACTGCTATACTATACCTACATATAAGTGCTATACTATACCTACATGTAAGTTTTCCTGCATTTTACTGACACCGCTGAATGAAGCATTTGTTTCCTGTTTAGATCATCCAACCTAGAAGAATTAAGTAATGGAATGTCTGCTACTTTGCTTGGTATCTTAGAGAATATAAAAATTATAAAAATACTTGGTCTCTGCCTGTATTGATTTTCTATGGTTTCATAACAAATTATATTACACTTAGCTGCATAAAGGAATACAAAGTTAAAATCTCATACTTTCCACATGGAAATCTTGGCTGGACCCTCTGCTCAAGGTCTTATAAGACTGAAAAGAACTTGCAAGTTCTTTCTATGTGGTGGTTTGAGTCTGGAAATATTTACTTTCATGCTCTTTACAACTGTTGGAAGAATTGACTTCCTTAAAGTTGTGGGACTGAGGTGTCCATTTTTGTTCTGACTCCCTGGGAGTGTTTGGCAAGGGTTGCTTTCAGCTCCTAAAGGCCATGCTGGGGTCCCAGCCACAAGGCACCCTCCATAGGAAGTTTACACAAATGACTGTTAGCTTTCTCCAGGACAGCTGGAGAATGTCCCTCTAACACCGTACCTTTTATTAAAACAATCAATTTATTACGTGAGGCTGACTCAAGGAGAGGTAATCTCTCTGAATTAATCAGCAACCAGTCTATCAGTAACTTCATCATGGAATGACCTCCTATCCTACTCATTGGCCCTATGTACTCTGAAGGAGATGATACTAGTCAAAGCCTGTTCACTGGAAAAAGGGAAGCATGACAGCCACCTTAGGCTCCTCCTTATCAAACAGCCCATGTCTTGATAATTTATATTTCCAAAGGTATCCTTGAAGAGCCCTAATTTTTGGCTGCATACAGTTCCCATATTGACACAGTATAAAAAAATTCACTTTTCCATGTGATGAGACTATGCACAGAAACCTATAAGCAGTTCTATAATGCCAAAGAGCTTTCTCTGCTTAGTTAACTTTTTTTTTTTAAGATTTATTTATTTATGTATACAAGCACTGGGTACAGTCAGAAGCGAGGGAGGGTGAGAGAATTCATCAGAGCCAGAGCGGGGAGCAGAACAGGAAGAAGGACCGAAGTACACTGCTGAGGGGAGCAGCGGGCGGCAGGAGACATCTGCGAGCCATGTGGGACCCTTGCCCAGTGGCTGAGGATTGAACCTGCGCTGCAGAGGCTGCGGGCAGCTTCACAACCCAGCGCTCAGCTGCTAAGCCACTGGGGAGGCCCCTAAGTTAACTCTTGATTGGCCTTAAATGACATGGCATAATTTAAATTAGGTCTCAATGATTGCTAATGAGAATAATATTTTTTAAAACGTATTATTTACCATTTGTCTTATTTTTGATTTTGTAATGCGGATGCTTCTCAGATCCCTTATTACTCAAGCATATTGGGAATAAGTGATAATGTGATGAACTAAGTTCCTGCTCACTCTGCATTTTTAGTTTATCAAAAATACAAAATAATTGGTTGAGCTTAGAATTCATAAGGTCTGGCTCTGGTCTCCAGTGCCAATGCTATTTAACTCAGTAACTAAAGAGAACTCTTTTTGCTCCTGTGTCTAATTTTCCATATATAAACTGAGGCATTCTTTATGACCCTAGTGTTTTATATACTTCTTGGTATTACTTATACAAATTTAAGAGTCTCTTTCAAGGAAAAAATTCTCAGTATTTTGGGGCCAAATTTGACCTGCCTAAAATTATTGGCAATTGAAAACAAATCTGATTATGACTTAATATATGACAGAATTTGAGAAATAAAGAGCTCTATTTTTACATTATTATAACCAAAAAAAAGATTATGTTTTCAAATAGAGAACATAACTCAAGGATTAATACATTAAAAATCTGATAAAAAATTTTCACCTCCGGAGACTTTTTTTCTATGATAATGTTTTTACCCCAAGAAAGAAACTATTATTCGTTATTTTACTTCCTTTTATTCACCTAAATGTGTGTTATTTAGATGCTGCATTTTATTTTATTTTTGATATATTTATTTATTAAATCATCC
The DNA here is from genome assembly GCF_964194135.1 of Talpa europaea. NCBI lineage: Eukaryota > Metazoa > Chordata > Mammalia > Eulipotyphla > Talpidae > Talpa > Talpa europaea. The sequence continues at coordinate 14,521,572 of NC_140074.1, forward strand.
TTCATTTTTGTACAATATATGATTACCCCATGAAATTCCCACCACCAATTCATCCATGTGTGCACCATCAACATAGTCCCTTGTGCTCTTCCCACCACTGTCCTGATCCTTCTCTCTCCTCCCCCCCCCACACAATCTCTCTGGTTTATGGTTGCCTGTTGATTTTGATTTTTACTTTACTACAGTTTTTTTTTTTTTTTTTCCTGATCCCCTATTTGGTTCCTCTACATTCCTCCTATATGTGAAACCATCCAATTTTTTTTTTCATTTTCTTTTTGGCTTATTTTGCTGAGTATAATCCCATCCAGCTCCATCCATGTTGCAGTGAATGTCATGAGTTTATCCTTTTTGATTGCTGAGTAATAGTCCATTGTGTATATATATATATATATACCACATCTTCATGATCCAGTCATCTACTTTTTGGCATTTAGGTTGCTTCCATAGCTTACCTATTGTAAATAGTGTATTTACCTATTGTAAATTGTGTCCTTTGGGTAGATACCTAGGAGTGGAATTGCTGGATCATATAGAAGCTCCGTTTTTAATAGTTTGAGGAACCTCCACACAGCTTTCCATAGTGGTTGCACCAGTTTACATTCCCACCAGCAGTGCAGAAGAATTTCTTTTTCTCCACATCCTCACCAACATTTGTTGTTGCTAGTTTTCTTGATATGTGCCATTCTCATTGGTGTAAGATGGTATCTCATGGTGGCTTTGATTTGCATTTCCCTGATTATAAGGGGTGTTGAACATCTTTTCATATGCCTGTTGGCCATTTACATTTCCTCTTGGAGAAGTGTCCTTTTAGCTCTTCTGTCCATTTTTTTTTTTTTTTTTGACTGGGTTGTTTCCTTTGTTTTAGTTGTGTTTTGTCAGATGCTGTATTTTAAGTGATTTCCCTAACTCTTCTTTTCTGTCTCTTGTTTAGCGTTACAACTGAAAAGCAGTACTGTAATATTGAGCACAGATTATGCACCAGGCTCTATATTAAGAACCTTTCCTGCACAAATTAGTTAAACTGCAATGATAAATGCTCTTGTCCACTTTAAACATCAGGGAAATGAAACTCACAGATGCTACATGACATATTTATGAGGCAGAGCTTTTGAAAGTCAAAGCTGGTTTTGAATCTAATTCTTGTTCCATTATTTACTTTCTTTTGCCTTTACTATGGTTTAATATTTATGTAAACTGTCTTTGTTATGGTCATTTGATTATTTTTTTTTTTAATTTTTATTTTTGTGTTGAAGACCTGGGGTGCAGGCCATAGGGTCTGGGAGTGGAGTATTCACTAAAGACAGAGTGGGGAGCAGAATAGGCAGATTGACTGAAATACACTGCTGAGGCGAGCAGGGGCATGACAGGCAAGGTCTGCTGGCCATATGGGTTAGGTCCCTGATGGGGGATCAAGCTCAGTCTGTAGAGGTGATAGTGCTGAGACCCAATCCCAGACTGCCCAGGAGGCCCTCATTTGATGATTAAATATTGACATAAAATGTGAATATAACTGTAAATACTCTACCCTAATTCTGAATATTGGTATTTACTAGGAACGATAGACTTCAAGGTCCTTGCAGGCAAGAAGCTATATCTCAATTACTAATGTCCCTACTTTATGATTTTAAGCCTATGAATTTAGTATTTTCCACATACTAATGCTGTAAATTCATCAAAAAGTGTTTTGAATACATAAAATTAAAAAAAAATGATTGCACTAGACAAATAATACATTTAAAATAAAATAGCTTTAAACCTACTACCAAATGTTTAAGCTTGATTTTCTCACTGTCTCATGTAAGGCCACTTCTCCCTCCTCATGTTCTCTCCATAGTGGCCCTTTTTTGTTTATTTAGAAGAGAAAAAAAAATTTAATGATTTCTTGGTCAAATTTCTTAAAGCTCTCAAAGTGTTTTCATTAGTGTAAGGAAAGGAGGTATTGCTCTCAGTCCACATGTACCAGTGACTCAGATACATATAACCAAAATCCAAATCTTCCTACTTAATTTATTTTGTGTGTCAAGGCTTTTACATGCTATTGTTTCTGCCAAAGGTTGTCCATGTCCCTCACCTTCACTAATGTTTATATGTCAGCTGCATTTAGCACTCAGCTTAGATTTCACTGCTTTAACCTTCCCAAAACTGTATCACTGCCCTGTTATATGCCTTTTTAGTATCCTGTATTTTTACTTACTAATACTTATAACTTTATTAATTAATAGTGTAATTAATGGTTTTATTCTCCCTCATGAGTGTTTTATTCTCCCTCATGAGAATACCAGGACAGTGGTTTTCTTAATCACTGCTGTATCCCCACTGTCCAATGACATACATTATCACCATTTGATGGATGAATGAATGAAGGAATGTTTTAAGGAAACTAATTGATATTCAGCTGTCTATTGTACCAGGTGATTTTATATCCTGCATTTATTGATAGAGCCTAGATTATTTTTATTCATTCATTAAAAAATAACTCTTATATTTTGTCCCAACACTGTATCATGTCTAGAGTTCAAGATAAATGTAACAAATCCTGTACTTTACTCAGATTGTAATTTGCTCTTGAGTGTTTCGGCAGGGTTTCAGACATTTACTATGTAGGTGAATGTACAATTCTCATGTGAGATTTTTGAGGATTATCAGCATTGCCATGATCAATTTTCAGATTTTATTCCTCCTAAATGAGATTAATTTAGCATAGCATTCGTTAAAATATTAATTCTCTAGTTCTATCATACTGAATCACAATCTTCAATGATGAGATGTGTGTGTGTGTGTGTTTTAACCATTTTAAAACACCTTGAAAAACATTTAATGATAATGAGATTGGGATAATATGAAAGATTATAATTTAAAACTTATTTTAACACAATTTAACAAAATTCATATAGAATTTATTAAAACTTTCTACTTTAGTTTTAATTAATTGTATAAGAAAGGGCATGGTTTGTCAAGGTAAAATACAGATACAGCATATAGAGTTTGGTTAGTCAATTTATAAAAATTCTGTAACAAGTTTTCATTATATTTCTTGTCCTTAAGTAATCATTTGTTAGATACATTTTGCAAATTAAAATTTAAAATGTGTGATTAATGTAAACAAATTCAGTATAATCATCAACATCCTCATGCTGCCCATAAATATGCAAGTGAAGGAAAAGGAAGACATGATCACCTGAGATGCACTTATAGTATTCTAATGGACTTTTTGATCAAAAAATTGTAATGGAAACAGACATGGAAGGAACTATATTGAAGAGCATCTTAATCTCTTGGTAGTTCACAAAGGAATGTACATATCATCTAGTTATAATTTTGCTGTCTTCCTTGTTTAAAATATGCATGACACAAATAAAAATCCAATTTCACCATGATGTCACAGTAACATCACATGAATTTTGAGAAGCGCTCCTGGAATAGGAATTGCTGTGACTGACTTGTGACTGATGAAACAGGAAATCCATAATCGTTCCATTTCTAAGGAGTTTTCTTTGCCAGCCACTTTCCAACATCAGTTTCTTGTTATCACTTCAATATGTTTCTCATCCTCACGAACACTCCGTGTTCTGAAAGTACAAAAAATGGAAAAGTAACTGTTGGGGTAGAAGGAAAATCATAATCCTCTCGGTTCTTCTAGGCTGGCAATATTCAAATAAGTATTGTGTGTGTGTGCGTATATATAGGTATGTACGCACATATGTACATACATACATATATATGTATATACATATATATGAGTATGGGGTAAGTTTCCCCAAAATGGTAAGATAGGCCTTTCTCAATGGGTGATGAGTAGGCCTCTTGTCATCTTGGTATGGGAACTCGAGGTCAACCAATGCTCAGTGAGCCGTGGAGGCTTTTACTTAAGGAATACAGATTGTGGTGGATTGAGATCTCTGAGGGCCCTGAAAGCTAGAAGAAGCTTCTGTTGTTTTCTTTTATTTGAAGATTTATTTATTTATTTATTTATTTGTTTGTTTATTTATTTATTTATTTATACATAGAAGAACTAGGGTGTAGGCTAGAGGTGCAAGGGGTGAGAGGATTCACGAGAGACAGGGTGAGGAGCAGAACAGTCAGATATACTGAAATACACTGCTGAGAGGAGCAGTGGGCAAGACAGGAGAGGTCTGCTGCACCATAGGTAGGTTAGCTCCTTGGCCAGTATGAAACTTAGGTCACCATGGTGATAGCACTGACACTTAACCCCTACACCACCAGGAAGGCCCTGAGAATCTTGTTAGTGCCAAAGTCCTTTGCCCTGCCTTAACTAAAGAAGAAACTACTGTACACTCTTTATAACCTAGAAGAATGAGGCTTGAGATATCTCATCCAGTTTATCAGTGAATATATCCTCTCTAAGAATCTCAGGGGGCAAAGATGTGGTACTGCCATGTGAAGTCCCCCACATTTTCTTGATCCCCCAGGCCCGAAGTCACAGGATAAATATTCCTGGTGTTCTCCATTATTTTTTAGAATTTACAACCATGTAAATCTATTTACAAATGTGATTAATTTGGTTTTTTCCTCTCCTATTAATCTGTCTGATTTCAATTGCTTGTCTGTAAGAACTTAAAAGAACCAGGATGAGGTGGGGAAATTTCCCTCTGTCCCTAGATGAGAGAAAAAGTCCAAAGAAGTTTAATAATAATTCTATATTTCCTGTATACAAGGAAGGGGCTCAGCATGACAAAGTAACTCCCCAAGAGGCTTTAAATACCATTTCTTTTTTTTTTTTTAAGATTTATTTATACAAGCACTGGGTACAGTCAGAAGCACGGGAGGGTGAGAGAATTAACCAGAGCCAGAGCGGGGAGCAGAGCAGGAGGGTGAGAGAATTAACCAGAGCCAGAGCGGGGAGCAGAGCAGGCAGAATGACCGAAGCACACTGCTGAGGGGAGCAGCGGGTGGCAGGAGAGGTTGGGGGGCCATGTGGGACCCTCCTCCTGTGGCCGGGGAGCAGCCGGGGATCGAACCGGCGCTGCAGAGGCTGCGGGCAGCTTCGCAACCCAGCGCTCAACCGCTGCGCCACCGGGGAGGCCCCAACTACCATTCTTAAATAACAGCTAAGACAGATGAACTTTTGGCAGAAAGGCAGAAAGGTAAGATCAATTAGGATGTTGCAGGGAAAGTCACAATAGACAAAGACATGTAGGTTTCAATTCTGCCTTCTCCTTAAAGAAAGATAAGGAGATTAGAGCTTCTCAGCATATACATTAAGGAAGTTTACTTGTAAATATGTTTTCAAAGGTAATCTCTGCCCAGCCATCACAGCCCCTCTGTTATAATCAACCCTATGCCAAAGACCTATTAGAGGGTGGCATTCTACATAGCCTACATAGCCCTACATAGCCATTCTTCTGTGGAATAGTTAGGTTCTCCTGTTTTAATGAATTGGTATGACTTAGGATTTTATGTATATGGATATACCTTCTGGATAAAAAGGAGAAAAAGAAATTCCCATATTTATCTAAAACAATTCCAATATATTATATTATAATATAATTAGACTTATCTGTCAATCCTTAAAGAATATACACCTCTCATGTCTTCATGTATTGAAGAAACTGTTGAATTCAAGGAATTCAAGCCAGTGGTAGTTTTGAGGTATATATTTATTGCTTGTCACTAAGTAATAGTTCTTTCAAAATATTGTCTCAATGAAGACATCTAAATTATTTGTTGTGCTTCGCATAAAATGAATTAAGGCTACCTCTTGGTCCTTCAGCTATTTTTTTTGTTATTTTTTTCCATTTTTGTATTTAAGAGACCTTCAAATTAATCAACTTTAAGCTTTCAGGCAGAATATGCTTACACTTTGACTCATAATATCAGCATGATTTTGTTTCCTTTTGAAAAACGTTGTTAGCTGTTGCCATAGTTTAATCACAAATCTGTCCTTATTGGAGTTATCTTCAATTATTCTCCTGTGGCAATGAACATTCAATATCTTATTTTCCTTTTAGTCCCTTGTCTTGCAAGTATTTGTCAAAGAGTAGAATGGATTTTGGATGACTGTGGAGTTTAGGGAATAACATTTTAAGATAGTGAAATTAATGAGTATGAAACAAAGAAGCACTCCATATGAAGGACAGAGTGATAATGAAGCTGTAGACATTTCTGAAACTCATTTGGCATCTGTTGTTGGTCTGGTGTTTAGATTATGCAAACACAGAAGTATATATTTTTTTTCTTCACTAATGAAAAATAGGAATTTTGTATACTATATTACTGCATGTAGTTAGAATCTCAAAAACAGTATTCTTACAATACCATAAAATACCTTGAGCAGAATCAATAAAAATATTATTAAGAGATTTTTTTGTTAATTTTTTTCCCCAACTCAAGCAATTGTGTAATTTTCAGTGGATAGCAACTGGACGGCCTACAAGTTTAACTAAATTCTTCTTTTATCTACCTGGAAATAGCATCTGGTCCTGCAGGTTAAGAGCTGAGTCCCACAAGACCTCCTCCATTTCAGATGCCAGTTACAAGTCCATACTGATACCTGTAACTTCTGACCTGTCAGCTGTAAATGAGCGGTTACAATGATTTTCTCCTCAGGTTTGATAATTTCCAGTGATTCACAGAGCTCAGGGAAACATTTATTTATTACATTTACTACTATATCAGAAAATGATACAATTCTGGAAATCAAATGGAAGAAATGCCTAGGCAGGAATGGCGGTGGGCATGAAGCTCGATGCCCTCTATTGGTGTACCATCTCCCTGCACCATGTTTACAAACCAGGAAACAGTAAGGTGTGTTGTATCTAGCTAGGATATCATAGCACTCTATGCATCATTGTGAAATGTCTTTAAGTTATTAGCATTCATTACTTGTATATATTCAAATCAGAATGAAGTATAATTTTGACTTTAAGTGATTAAAACATTTAATTATTTACTTCTCTAGTTTTTTTTTTTAAAGGAAAGGGATAACTTTTTTTTTAAATATTTATTTATTTATTTATACAAGCACTGGGTACAGTCAGAAGTGCTGGAGGGTGAGAGAATTCACCAGAGGCAGAGCAGGGAGCAGAGCAGGCAGACCGACAAAGTACACTGCTGAGGGGAGCAGCGGGTGACAGGAGAGGTCTGTGTACCATGCGGGATCCTCGCCCAATAGCCGGGAATTGAACTGGCGCTGCAGAGGCTGCGGGCAGCTTTGCAACCCAGAGCTCAACGGCTGCACCACCAAGGAGGCCCCTAGTTTTGTTTGTTTTTAAGGACACTGTTTAATAACATTTTATCTGATACCTTGTTAAGTTTGCTCAGACAAGTACTAAGTGATCAAGTAGTGTACATTCTTCAGAAATTAGAGAGTATAATTTCTATTGCAGACTTTTTTCCAGACTATAAAAGTATAGTTGAAATTAAAATTTGTGATTTTTTTTCTTAATGAATTCTCTAAAAGTAATTTCAAAAGTTAGTATATCAAGTTAGCCAAAATTGTATATAATTTGCACTGTTGCTTATTTAAAAATATTTTAACATAGTCAACATTTAGCGTAGAAGGTCTAAAAATTGTTAGTAAGACTTCTTGCAAACAAAGCAGGTTTGGCACGGCGTCTCCCTCCTCCTGATTTATTAAAACAAACATCGAAGAGGAGAGAGAACTAACTATAGAAGGAAAGGAAGAAGGTCTAGTTACTGGCCAGTGAGTAATGTGGAGTTGCAGCTGCAGGAGCCAGCAAAGGGAGGCAGACTCTGCTGAGGTTGTGGGGATTATGTAGTGATTGAGAACAAAGATTCTTCTCTCTGCACTGCAGAAGTTTTATTATTTAAGTGGTCCAGATTTGTAGATCAAATGTAATACCATACAAGGCTGTTTGGAGCATTTTGGTAACTTGCTGGATGAGAAAGTTTTCACTTTTATCTAGCACTTTATTTTATTTTAACATTTATTTATTTATGCATAGAAGAGTTGGGCACAGGTCAGAGGTGCAGGAGATGAGAGGATCCACCAGAGATAGAGTGGGGAACTGAACAGGCAGATTGCCAGAAGTACACTGCTGAGGGGAGCAGCAGGCAGCCATGTGGGCTACCCTCCAGTTGGCCGGGGATTGAAATCAGCTTCGTACGTTGCATCTTAACCCCTTCTGCCAACAGGGAGGCCCTCTAGCCCTTAATTTTAAATAAAATGAATTCTGTTGCTCTACCTTTGTGTACAGTTAGCAAAACATAGCCCTTTTGGAAACATTACTATCAGAATTTTTATTTTTCCTAGTACTTAAATATTTTATTTTAAAACTAGTGTCTGCAGATCTTGACAATGGAAGCATCTGTGTTTCCATGGAGGTCCGCTGGCATAAATGAGAAAGAAAGAAAAGAAAGAAAGAAAGGAAGAAGATGAATAAGTGTGTCAGAAGTCAGGATAGAACATTTATTTGTAGCTTGTACTTTTTCCCTTACAATAATTATTTGATCATTTCCCAAGTGGAATAGATTCAGAATTGTAATCTTCAGTTCTCAAGAAGAATCTTAAATTTTACCAGTGTCATAGCTGCCAATAGAAAGCCTGGATGAATAGAAAAAATGAATATCTTGTTTCATTTTCACGATCATCATATATGTATATATATATATATATATATGCTAGAAAAATTGTTTTATATGTCTTTCGCTTTTCTGAGAGGAAAATACAACTTTATGTTGAAGTTATAATCAACTGATATTTCTTATAAAAAATAATTTCAAGATCATAATTACTGACAAAACAAGCATCCATTAAACAATACCTGATTCCTGGATTTTTATATCTATTACAAAATATTAATGTTCTTGTTTTTTTGAGTTTATAACCTAGTGATATCAAATAATCATATCAGGAATATGTAACATATTCACATATTTACTAGAATCCAGACTTAATATTAGCTTGTATGTCACATCATTGTGTATTGCTTTCTGCCTCTGAAATGGCTAGGGGCAACCATCATAACTAAAGATGGTTTACTTCTTTATGAAAAAAAAAAAAAAAAAAACAAGATATGTGTGCTATATGCTATTTTCTGGTAAATTCAGATGGTTACCTGAATTTTTGAGAAAAATATGTTGCTAAATTAATTTTCTTTCAGTTTCTTTCAGTTTAGGCAGCAATTTAGGATTTGATCTATGACCATAAATTCAGAAACAAAAATGAATAAGAAAAGATCCCTTCAGAAAAAGAGAGATAGCAGAGACAGAAACAAACATAGACTTAGTGTCATCTGTCAGCTGCTCAGGGGGAAGCCCAGTATGACTGATGATAAGGAGTTCTGAGAAAAGAATATTTCAGAAAAGAGGCATATTTGACAGGACTTTGTACTACATGGAATCAAACAATGGAATAATGCATGTGAAGGAGAGGTAGAATGCCATGTGGCAACGTATAGAGGGTGGAAGAGCATCATGTATGTGGAGAATGACAGAACTCATTAGAATGCACTGTGGTATTAAGCAGTGCTAGACAGGGGCTACTTTAAGACAGACATGGGAGCAGAATCCTTTTCTGCATTAATCACGGTGCCTGGCATATTAAAGTCCCAGATCTCTCTCTGTTTCTCTCTCTCTCTCTACATAGATAGATATAAATATATCAAAATATATACATACTATGAAAGAATACTACATATTTTTTAATTCTCTAAATCTAATAATAAGTAGTTAAATTGTAACCTAATATATTCTTGGAGAACAAGAATTAACAATAATGTGCTTTGTTATTTTTTTAAAGATTTATTTATTTATGTATACAAGAGCTGGGGTACAGGCCAGAGGTGTGGGGGGGTGAGAGGATTCTCCAGAGACACAGTGAGGAACAGAACAGGCAGATTGAAAAAAGTACACTGCTGAGGGGAGCAGCAGGCTAGGCAGGAGAGGTCTGTTGCACCACGTGGGTTGTTCCCTGGACAGCCAGGGATCGAACTCATGCTGCAGAGGCTGCAGACAGCTTCATAGGTTGTGTCTTAACCGGTTGTGCCACCTGGGAGGCCCCCACTTTGTTATTTTGTTTCAGTGTGAAAATAACATTAGAACAATATGTGTGCTACTCTATTCATTCAAGAAATATTTATTGACCACCTAGCATAAAAAGTAATCTAGCCTTGGGAATACTGCAATCAACAAAACTGAAAATCCTATTTTCTCATAGAGTGTACATATCATTCTATGCACTATAGAAATCATCTTATAGTGGTTGACAATCATGGAACAGAATTGCAGGTGAAATACCATATATGAACAAACAAGTTAAAAGAAACTGTCATTTACAAATTCATCAAACAAATATTTACAGAATTCTAATTATATACCATACTTTATGCTTAAGACCTAGAATAGTAGAAAAAGACATCAAGATAGGGCAAAAGAGAATATATAAAATACTTTATTTGATTGAACTTATTTTTTACAATATCCCATCATATTGAAACTGATCTTTGTAAGAATTGCTTCCCTCCTTTGCTTTTTTAGTTTTTAATCATTATTTATGTGCAGATTTTCAGGCAGATTAGAAGAGTATTAAAAATAATACTATTGCTACTACTTTGCAGCTTTTCAGATTATTGTGAAATATTTGAAAGCAAATGATCATTTACTTGACAAAAGTGTTTATTATTGTACAGCCCAAACTACTCTGCTCTGACATAAGATATATTAGTATAATAAATATAAATAGGACAGACTATAGTGTAAGCATAATCAGTTTAATGTTGTTTTATGTCTAGAGTTGAAATCCTACTGATTTTAATTGCTTTATGAAAACTTTGCGATTTTAGCTTACTTCAAAAATGAAAGGGATGAACGTTTGGGGGGCATGTCCATATACCTCCGATAAAAATGTTAATAATCTATGTGCTGTATCTATTTCCTCAGCATTTGATAATCAATTAGTTGATCAGAATGCATTTTAGTACAATTATTTGCATCATATAGGGAGAACATATTTCAGAATTCAAGTAGCTGAGTCTAACTGAATGACATATTATAATAGTGATAGATAGCTTTCATTTTGATTTTAGATGTAGTAAAAAAGATTTTTTTCAGCATCCCACAAGTCATTTTTCCTAGATTATTAGCATTTATAAATTCTGTTATAACTCTTGAGAAAAACACATCTATATTCATTTTAAATTGAGTGTGGGTTTACAAACAGAACAGAAGAGCACAAGGGACTGTGGTGATGGATCACGGATGTTGTTGTGGTGGGAGAACCATGGAGACTACATCTAAGAGGAGAAATCAAATCCTGTCCAAAAATTAACAATGATGTAAGAAAAATAAATAAATAAATAAATAAATAATTAAAAGAAACAAACCAAAAAAAAGTATCTTAGAATCATATTTGGATTTATTTCTATGTAGTATATTTGCCAAACAAAAACAACATTCCCTTAGGTGTTTTGTGCACAGTACTGTGTTTTGCCATGAGCAGAGAATAGTCTATTGGTTTGTTTGGAAACTTAAAGACCCAGCCTAGAAGATATAGGATTTAGGAAGATGTAGGGAAATCTAGGTATAGTCAGTTCTTTATGATCTTGAAAACAGTATTACACTTATTGTCACATCATTTAACCTTACTATGAGACACAATCTTCTGGCACTATAAATAATGCAAGTAATGCATTTTCTTATTTAATCCTCATAGCAACCTGTGAGAAATGCTACTTATTTTTTTAGACAAGTAATGAAGTAGAGTAAATATAAATATAAATGGAAGTATTAATGACATATTTGTAAAGACTTTCATATATTGAAATAATATGTATAAGCACAAAACACCTATTTTAACCTATATATTTAATCATTGTGAGGTGGGTAATTTATTGTTATTCCCATTGACAAAAGTGGAAATTGGTTTGTTTAGAAGTTAAAGAATGCCCATCCCATACCTAGTAAGTGCCAGAGTGGGGATATAAACATAGATGGATACTGCCTTTTTTCTTAGTGTGTGAAGACTACTTTTCTTATTTCCTTTGCATGTTACTTAGTCAAGACTATTTGGACATATATATTATAGACAAAAGTCATTTGAACAGCTTATTGTCTAATTAGAGATAAGAACAACATATGAAAAGATAAAGATAGAAAACCTTGGAAAGGGATGGAGACAGCTCTAGCTTGGGGGAAACAGTGTGGTGTAGCAGAAGGTGTACACAGGCTATGAATTTGATAAAGCTCATGCATTCCAGTTTCATTATTTCCTAATCCTATATTCATGGGAAATTTATTTTAGTCCCTATAAGTTTCTGTTGCCCCTGTGATATAAAGGCATTTCCCCCCAAATAAAGGTAAACTTATATGTATAAATTGTTTTATAGTATTAGCTACCATATATTAAGAGCTTAATGTTGACTAGTCACTGATTTTAAGAACTGTACATAGTTAATCTCACTTAGTCCTCTAATCAGCCTGTTAGGGTAAATGTCATTACTACCATTTCACAGGTAAGAAATTGAGTCTTTGAGAAGTTAACTTGCCTACATCACGGGGGAAGCAGTGGAACTAGGATTTAAATCTATGTGATAATGCTCAAGATCATTTCTCTCAATCATTAATCAGCTTTCGCAAAGTAAATGCTGAATTAACTGGTCATTGTAACACTGGTAAGTTAAATTTGTGAGATTAGATCTAACTTGCAGCTTTTATGATAAAATAATATTCCTTATATGGGTCTTTAATTATATACTTTTGTTTGGAAATGCACTCATGAATGCTGAGAGGCAGGAAAATTAGTATAAAGATTAAATCTCTTTACTCCTCTTTTGCATTGAATTAGCTGACCTTCTGCTCTCACTTTTCCAGAAGAACATTGAATAATCAAAGCTTTTTGCAAAAACATTGTTTTACATTGTAACATATTATGGAGGGGAAAACTGAGGATAAGGGAGGTGAAATACCCCCAGGTTAAACTCACAATGCTGGAATGATGATGGATATTCAGATTTACAGTATGTGTGTGTGTTTATTTGTGTCAATACTACACAATTTACAAGTAGTTATCATCTTTGGAGTAAAAATGGCCTTGGTAAAGAACAATATGTTTTCTTAAAATAGCTAAATTTAAAAAGTGCAGGTCTATCTTTCATTAATGTTTTAAAGATAAGTAGTTTAAGAGAAGTATATATTCTACTCAGTTGTTATCATTCTCAGTTAACATCTGTGTTCCTTAGAGGATTTCCTCAACCTGCTCAGAAACAGGAAAATCTACAGAATTGATCCTTGTCCTATGCAAGTTCAGAGCCTATATGTCCTAAATTGTCCTGTTTCTGACTAACTTATACTGTATAGTACATTCCTTTGTTCTTCTATAAGTCTGCAAGGAGGTGGGATGAAATGGACCTGGCATCCTTTCCTACCTCTTTCACAGTGCTCTCTTTCTGTCCCTGAGAAATACAAAGAGGCACCACTGTTGATCTGGGAGCACATATACATGTGGCAATGGTGAGCCGAAAGTTATAGGTACAAAAGTTGCTACTACTTGTAGGAACAAATAGTGTAGAGGTTAAGAGCTCTTGTCATGAACTTAGAGCTGGATCTCACTTTTGGCTCAGACGTTCAACAGATATGTGTTAATTGTTATTCAAGTTACTCAACTGAGTCTCAATTTTTTATGTGAATAAATTGAGGTTAATCATTTAGGAAACAGCACTCATAACATTTATCTCATGAAATTAAATGGGGGATCATATATATAAAGTGTTTGAAACATAGTAAGTGCTAGAATAATAATAGCTATAATTATTGTCACACTCATTATTATCTTCTCAGAGATTCCAAGATTAAAACCATATCTTTTAGTTGTTTCTTAATGTTGAATTTTAGAGGTTCTATTTCATTCATTCATTAATTCATTTACTTGGCCCTCCAAATTTAGATAGTAATACTTCCTTAGTCTTTAGTATACCCCTTTAGTCTATTTATTTTTTTAAATGTTAAGATACCTATTTTAAATTAGTATTTAAAGGAATAAATATACCTGCCTTAGCTTGGGTCCTGGTACATTGCAAGCAATCACTTGATAGTAGCTGCTATTACTTTTTATCATTAGTTTTGTGTTTCTTAAGAGAGCAAATAACAGAAAATGTCCATTAATTTAATTCATGCTTTTTTTCTACCTGTCATAAGACATTTAATGGATTCCTATTGAGATATTTAATAAGATAGTGCCTTTCTATAACCAAGACTATAATATGAGATGAATTTTTGGAAAATCAGTGAACCAGGCTGCCAAATACTAACTTTCAATCCTGCAGGTATGATAATGATAAAATAAATTAATTTAGGAATCAGTTCCCACATTCTAGTGAAATGTTATCATAATACATTTTGTATAGAAAAGAGAGTGCCTGTGATCTAGGTTAAAAATAATTTGGTAAGCGAACAATAAAAACAAATTGCAATAATAAAACCTAAGCAATTGACCTTTTCTTCAAGTTCTTTCTAGTGAGGTATTGTATTCACTCATTCATTCATCTAACTGCACACATTGAGAGCCTTCTATGTAGCATGTACTCTGGAGTTCTAGGCATTTGGGAGTTCTGGGCATAATTTAATGAGAGAATCAGACATTAATCAAATGATCACATAAATAAATGACAAATTTTAATTTTGGCAAATGTTATAAAAATGTGATGTGCAGTATAGTAAGGACTCTTGAAATGGGAATTTAACGAAATGAAGATCAGAGAAGGACTCTCAAAAAGGCATGCTTGATCTGATGTCTAAAGGACCTCGTGTGTAGCTCAGTATCAGATTCTGTTTCAATTAATTAGGAAATGTCACAGCCTTTATTTACTGCAGTCTAGTTCTCTGAGTGATTATTTTGAGCAGACAGTAAAGGGAAAATCAGCCTGATAATTTTACTGTATTTTATGCTGCTTTTAACCTCCAAATTGAAAATTGTGCAAGAAGTTAGAGTAGTGTAAAAGTCCAGTTATAATATAATAGTGCATAATATAATACTGTATAATATAATATAATATATAATATATTATACAATATACACAATATATATTATATATAATATAATAATGTATAATATAATAAATAATGTATATTATAATATAATAGTGTCTAAGTCCAGTTATAAACTATGGTTCTCCTTCCTTTTGCTAAAAATAATCACTTGGACAATCAAATGTATTTTTTGGAACACATTAATAAAGTAGCCTTACTCTGATTAACTGATAGTCATGGTGCTTCATTATCTACCTTTTTAAATTTTAAAATTCCAACAATGTTTTAGCTAAATGATCTATATTTCTGAAAGCTATCTTTCACATGAGTTAAACACCTAATTTTTTTTTACCAAGAAATATATTTGAAAAAGCAAGAGTTCATAGTTATTATAATTATTTAATTAAACAGCTATAGTACAATGAAAAACTTAAATCACAATTCTGAATTTTGTTTTTTACATAAATTCTACTAAAGTATGAGGAAGACATTCCCCAAGAAATGATTGTGCCCCAGATAGTTGATGTTCTTGAGATTAAAACAAATTTCCAAGGTGTAGTGGTTGGACCAGTTTGCACTCCCACCAGCAGTGCAAGGAGAGTTCCTTTTTCTCCGCAACCTCACCAACATTTGTCGTTGCTAGTTTTTTTAATATGTGCTATTCTCACGGGTGTAAGGTGGTATCTAATTGTAGTTTTAATTTGCATTTCCCTGATTGCAAGTGATGCCAAACATTTTTTCATATGTCTGTTGGCCATTCACTTATCCTCTTTGGAGAAGTTCATTTTAGCTCTTCTGCCCATTTTTTGATGGGTTATTTACTTGTTTTTGTTGAGATTCTTCAGCTCTTTGTACATTTTTGTGATCAGTCCTTTATCATTAGTATTGTGTGTGAAAATTTTCTTCCAGTTGGTGGGGTGTCTGATTGTTTTGGTTACTGTCTCTTTGCTGCACAGAAGCTCTTTAATTTGAGGTAGTCCCAGCTGTTTATCTTTACTTTCGCTATCACAGCTTAGGGTCATGAGTCTTTAAAAATGTTTCTGAGGTGGGCCTCCCCTGGTGGTGCAGTGGTTGAGTGCTGGGCTGCGAGGCTGCCCACAGCCTCTGCAGCGCCATTTCGTTCCCTGGCCACCAGCGAGAGTCCCACCAAAAAAAAAAAAAAAATGTGTTTCTGAGGTGTATGTCATGTAGTGTTTCACCTATATTTCCTTCTATATATTTTGTGGTTTCAGGTCTTATGTCTAGTTCTTTAATCCATTTTGAGTTGGTTTGTGTACATGGGGTGAGGTAGTAGTCAAGCTTCATTCTTTTGCATGTAGTGACCCAGTTTTCCCAGCACCAATTATTGAACAAACGTTCTTTGTTCCATTGCATATTTTTTGCTCCTTTGTCAAAGATTAGTTGACTATAAATCTGTGGGTTTATTTATGGGTTTTCTATTCAGTTCCATTGATCCGTGTGTCTGTTCTTGTTCTAAGGCCATGCAGTTTTTATTATTATGGCTTTGTAGTATAATTTGAAGTCTGGGAGTGTGATGCCTCCATTCCTTTTTTTTTTTTTTTTTTTTAATTTCAGAAGAGCTTTGGCTATTTGGGGGTTTTGGTGGCTCCATATGGATTTCATCAATATTTGTTCTATTTCTTTGAAGAATGACATTGAAATTTTGATTGGAATAGCATTGAATCTGTATATTGCTTTTGGTAGGATGGCCATTTTGATAGTGTTTATTCTTCCAATCCATGAGCAGGGGATGTCTTTTCATTTCTTTGTGTCCTCTTCTATTTCTCTTAACAGTGTTTTATAGTTTTCTTTGTATAGGTCCTTTACCTCTTTTGTTAGGTTCATTCCCAAGTATTTGATTTTTTTTTTCATTAATAAAAGGGATGGTTTTCTTGATTTCTTCTTCTTCAGATTTATTGTTTGTGTATAGAAAGGTTACTGATTTTTGCATGTTGATTTCATATCCTGCTACTTTACTAAAATGATTGATTAGTTTGATTAGTTTTTCTGTGGAGTTTTTGGGCTTCTCTATGTATATTATCATATCATCTGCAAATAGTGATAGTTTGACTTCTTCCTTCCCTATTTGGATTCCTTGTATGTCTTTTTCTTGTCTTATTGCTCTGGCTAGGACTTTCGGTATTATATTGAAAAGCAGTGGTGAGAGTGGACATCCTTGTCTTGTTCCAGATCTTAATGAAAATGCTTTCAACTTTTCACCATTGAGAATGATATTGGCTATGGGCTTGTCATATATGGGCTTTATGATGCTGAGGTACGTTCCTTGTATCCTGAGGATTTCAAGGGTCTTTATCATAAATGGGTGCTGTACTTTGTTGAAAACTTTCTCAACTTCTATTTATATTATCATATGTTTTTTATATTTCTTTTTGCTGAATAAATCCTATTTGGTTGTGGTGAATTATCTTAGGGATACATTGTTGGATTCTGATAGCTAAAATTTTGTTGAGTATTTTTGCATCAGTGTTCATTAGAGAGATTGGCCTGTAGTTTTCTTTTTTTGTGTTGCCCTGTTTGGTTTTGGTATTAGTGTAATGTTGGCTTCATAGAATGTGTTTGGCATTATCTCTTACTTCTCAATGCTTTTTTTTTTTTTAATGATATACAAGTATAAGGATTTCACACATAGGCCTTTCTAAGACAGTACACAGCTGTCACCAGACTTTTTTTTTTTTTTAATTTATTTAGACAAGCACTGGGTACAGTCAGAAGCGCAGGAGGGTGAGAGAATTCATCAGAGCCAGAGCGGAGGGCAGAACAGGCAGAATGACCGAAGTACACTGCTGAGGGGAGCAGCGGGCAGCAGGAGAGGTCCGTGCGCCATGTGGAACCCTCCTCCGGTGGCCGGGGAGCAGCCAGGGATCGAACCGGCGCTGCAGAGGCTGCGGGCAGCCTCGCAACCCAGCGCTCAACCACTGCGCCACCGGGGAGGCCCACTTCTCAATGTTTTGAAGGAGTTTGTGAAGGATAGGCACTATTTCGTTTCTGAAAGTTGGTAGAATTCATTTGTAAATCCATCTGGTCCTGGGCTTTTGATTTGGGGGAGGGTTTTGATTACCATTTCAGTTTCACTGCTTGTAATTGGTTTGTTTAGGTGTTCTTTATCTTCTTTATCTAGCTTTGGGTGATTGTAGAGTTGTAGGAATGTGTCCATCTCTTCTAGATTGTTGAGCTTGTTTGCATATAAGTGTTCATAGTAGTTTCTGATTATTCTTTTGATTTCTGCTGTGTCTGTTGTGATTTCTCCTGTTTCATTTGTGATCCTATTTATTTGTGCTTTCTCCCATTATTCCTTTGTAAGCCTGGCTAGGGGTTTGTCTATTTTATTTATTTTTTTGAAGAACCAACTTTTGATTTTGTTGATTTTTTTTTTATTCTTAGTTTCTATTTCATTTATTTCTGCTTTGATTTTTATTATTTCCTTTCTTCTACTGGTTTTAGGTGTTTTTTTTTTGTTGTTGTTGTTCTTTTTCTAGTTCTTTCAGATGTGAGATTAGGTTGTTTCTTTGTATTCTTTCTTGTTTCTTGATGTAAGCCTGTAATGCTATATATTTCCCCTTATTACTGCTTTTGTTGCATCCCATACATTTAGGGAATTTGTGTCCTCCTTGTCATTCAATTCAAAGTATTTTTTAAATTTCTTCTTTGATCTCCTCATTAATCCAGTGGTCTTCCAGTAGTGTGGTTTTCAATATCCGTAAGGTGGGAGGGTTCTTTGTCTTCTTTTTTATGATTCATTTCTAGTTTGATGCCCTCATGGTCAGAGAAGATGGTTGGTATTATTTCAATCTTGGTGTATCTTTGGATGTTTTTCTTGTGTCCCAGTATGTGATCATTCCTGGAGATTGATCCATGTGTGCTTGAGAAAAATATGTACTCAGATTTTGTTGGGTGTAATGATCTATAGATGTCTGTTAAGCCCATGAGATTTAGATCCTTATTTAGAGCTTTAATGTCCTTACTTATTTTTTGTCTTATTGATCTACACATTGTTGATAGTGGTGTGTTGAAGTCTCCTACTACCTATGTGTTTTCTCTGATGTTTGTTTTCAGAGATGATAATAGTTGTCTGATATATTTTGGTGCTCCTTCCTATGGTAAGTATATGTTAATGAGTATTATTTCTTCTTGAAGTATTGTCCCCTTGATCATAATGTAGAGACCATCTGGGTCTCTTTTTACCTTTTTGAGTTTGAAATCTCTTTTATCTGATATAAGTATAGCTGTTCCTGCCTTCTTTTTTGGTCCATTTGCTTGTAGGATTGTTTGCCATTCTTTTACTTTCAGTCTATTTTTATCTTTTATAGTTAAATGAGTTTCCTGAAGACAGCAAAAGGTTGGGTTTTGTTTCTTAATCCAGCCTGCAACTCTGTCTCTCTTTTTTTTTTTAAGATTTATTTATTTATTTATACAAGCACTGGGTACAGTCAGAAGCACGGGAGGGTGAGAGAATTCACCAGGGCCAGAGTGGGGAGCAGAGCAGGCAGAAGGACCAAAGTACACTGCTGAGGGGAGCAGCGGGTAGCAGGGGAGGTCTGCTACCTAATAATGAGTGAGGATGAACATCTTTCCATGTGTCTATTGGTCATTTGTATGTGTTTTTTGATAAAATGTTTACTTAGATCCTCTGCCAATTTTTAATTATATTTGTTTATTTGTTATTGAATTTTATAAGCTGATTATATATTTTGGATATTAACTGCTTGTTTGATATGTGATCTGTAATCCTGAGATATAGAGCAATGTAGTTGTATACACCCTGATTCAAATGATACCCAGAAGCTATAGTAATAAAAAAGGAAATATGGTATGGAAAAAAAAAATAACCAAACAGATCAATTGAACAGAATTTAGAGTCCAGAAATAAACCCATATGTATAGACGCCTAATTTATGAAAAAGTAGCTAAGAACATACAGTGGAGATAGGAAATTCTTTTCAGTAAATGGTGTTGGGAAAACTAGATAGCTACATGCAAAATGATTAAGAAATGTAAACAATTAAGAAATTTCTAAGGTAATTACATTATTCCAAATGCACATTTATCACACCCTTGTATATCCATCAATAGCTTAGATATATTTTGGCAAATTGAAACTTTCTTTGTAAAAGAATTAAAAGATGTGTTAAATTTGAGGTATCATTTATTATTCTAGCACCTAAGAGGATAATGACAGTTGTTTGACATATCATTTTGAATAATCCAGTTCAGAATTTTTCTATATGCATGTGACTTTGCTTTTTTAAGCTAATAATGAAAAAATTGAATGTAATAAGTGAATAGCCTGTTTCTGCAATTGCCTTTTCAGAATTAAGAATGCATTTTCCAAAAATGAAGATATAGTTCCAGGTATAATCATAAGAAGTCATGAACATTAATGAGTATCACAGTATAGTTTGAAAGTCATAAAAAAATCAAGCTCCTCCCTGGTGACACAAGGGATTAAGCACAGTGTTGTGAAGCTATCTACATCACGAGTTTGATCCCCGGCTGGCCAGGGAGATACCCAAATGGCACAACAGACTTCTGTCTTGCCTGCTGCTCCCCTCAGCAGTGTATTTCAGTCAGTCTGCCTGTTCTGTTCCCCACTCTGTCTCTGGTGAATCCTGTCACCACCTGCACCTCTGGCCTGTACCCCAGTTCTTCTATGCATAAATAAATAAATCTTTTAAAAAAGAACATGTTTAATTTGGTATGTGTTTATTGTAAACACAAATGCACATAATGAAGAAATTTGATATGGTACCCCCACTTATGTTTGTAAATCTGAGGGAATGTCTTCCTCTTTGCTCCTTCCCAGACTGTCCATGAAGTTTGCTGAAATTTTGATGAAATTCATTCTCTATTATAAAATAATGAAATGTTAAATAAATAAATGAATTGAAAAAGAGCCAGAGGATGTGTACTTGGAAATTAATATCAGTAAGATTTTTAATGAATTAGTTAGCTTGAATTGGATGTATCTTATATAAAAAAAATTAGTTAAAGGTGCATATATTTAAGTATGAGATTCTACTTTATATCAACATATAAGAAAATCAGTATAAGATTATGATAATATACAATATGTTGACTTTTTGTTTATTGACTACTCAGTTTACATATTGAATAAGTTGTGTAGATTTGTCAAATAGGGTTCTTCTTTTAAGAATGTCAGTTTTGTCACCATATTGATGCATACATATTCGGCAGAATATTTGACTACTTGCATACATAATGAAATGTTCTTTATCTTTCTTGGAACAGATGATTAATAGTAACTTGAATGACTGCATTCTAGGTTTTTAAAAACAAAAAATCAAGGATTTATCTTTAAGGAAAAAAATTATGACAATCCAAGATATAAAATAAAATCATTATAGTCTTTGGGTATTTTTCTCCATAGTACTTTTCATAGTCGTAGACCTTTTTTTTTAGGTGGAAAATGGGCTATTCAAATTTAAAATACTGAAACCTTGAAAAGTAAGAGTGACTGAGGTATAGTACTGCCATATTCAACTTTTTTTTTTTTTGAAGATTTTGTTTATTTATACAAGCACTGTAAGCAGCGGGCAGCAGGAGAGGTCTGCGCGCTATGAGGGACCCTCCTCCGGTGGCCGGGGAGCAGCCAGGCCGGCGCTGCAGAGGCTGCGGGCAGCTTCGCAACCCTGCGCTCAACCACTGTGCCACGGGGGAGGCCCCATATTCAACTTTTAAACCATTGGGTTTGTTGTACTAGGCAAGAACTCAGATTATTGGATTTCAGAAAAGTTCTCAGTAGCAAAGACTGACACTAGCAAGATTAACCACAAATTATATATTTTTCTTTTTTCTCCATTTTAGACCAAGGGCTGCAGATGTTCTATTTTAAGGATGAGAGTAAATATGTAGGATATGTTAGGCATACAATCTCAGTGCAACTTCTGCTCCACTGTTGTTACCTGAAAGCAGCTATAGACAATATATAAATCATGCATGTGGATATTTTCCAATACAGCTTTATTTTTTGATACATTTGAGTTTCATGTGTTATAAAATGTTATTCTTCAATATTTTCAATAATTTTACATTGTAAAATCACTTTTAGCTCATAGTTAGTAAAAAGAAGTAGATTGCCTTTCTTCTGTGACCTTAACATGCCTTTCCCTACCATAGACCAAAATTTATCAAAGGCAATGAAAGATATCCTTTTTAACTTTCTATTTCCCAATACTTGTAATAGGCACTCAATAAATATATGGTAAATAATTATTCTGAAAGATATATTTAATTATAAATTTAATACTCAACTGTTTCTATGTTGACTGCATCTTAAGTGAAAATTTTATGTGTTTCCATGTTTGGTATATGCTATCTATATATCATTATCCACTGTTTTTTTTTTTTTTTTAAATTTAAGAAATACGTAGCCATCTCAAGGATCTCATTTTTTGACTTTTCCATCATTTCCCAAAGATCCTGTATATTCATTTGCTGCCAATCTCTGTTTATATATATTTAAAAAGTTGGTGGATTAATATAAGATTTATTCTACTATGTTCAAGGATTAGTCTTTAAGGAGAAATGTCAAAGTGTGTGCTGTTGGCACTTTATAATTAACCAATTTTGTCCTCCTCCAACCAAATGTGGCCATTTTTTATTATTAGCTACATTTTTGTGATCAAAAAACTGAAGTCACTCACCCACATTTGTTGAACTAGAGCATAGCATCAGATCAGTTATTAAGTGATGTGCACATCTTAAACCTATGCAATCTGACCCTGGGTCTGTGATCTTAATGATGTTCAGAGTATAAGAATTTAGAAGTTATTGAAGGTCTTCTAAGAAAAATAAAAGGTCTTTTTTAAAAGGCAATGATGAATTATTAGCTTTTTTTTTTTTTTTTTTTTGTGGAACCCTTGCCGGCGGCAGGCAAACGAACCGGCGCTGCAGAGGCTGAGGACAGCCTCGCAGCCCAGCGCTCAACCACTGTGCCACCAGGGGAGGCCCTGAATTATTAACTTTTGACTTACTATTTGGGCAAGTAATAACTTTCATCAAAATGATAACTTTCAATCCTCTTTAATCATAGCTAAATTAGATTCATTAGACAGTATGAATCAGCTGACATTGTAAGTGTATTGTTTCAAGTAGTAAAAAGGAGGAAATTATTCTGCTATTTAGATGTGTACCTTTAGTATTTGTTATTTGAAAAGAATTCTTAAGAAAAGCTTATAAGTAGGACTGATTTTACATAGCTGGAATCTTTCACCTGAGTAATTTGCTTATATAAATAACAACCTATTTATTTTTGACAATGCTTAAAATGTTTTGTTTAAATTATCTTACAATTCCAATTGTATTGTGCTTATTTCCCAAGGTTTTCAAAAGTATTAGAACAGCAGTTAATAACCAATCATCCACAGTTGTGTATTCTATTCTCTCTTATCTTAGAAATCCCAAAGAAATATTTCTGTCCTTTGAGAAAAGGTTAAATGGGATTATTATATATTTTAAAATGTTTTATATTATGTAACTATAAATGTTTGTATGCTGTGCATATTTTCATTTCCTTTGCCATTTTAGATATAATTACAATTTACATAAAAAGTATGCCCTTATTTTGATGCAATTCTTATAGGCAATAAAAATTGAGGTAATTTCCAGTTTTCTGGCTTATTCTTTAGGGAAAAAAGTAATATTGATGGTTAATGGGTCAGGACCTCCCTGGTGGCACAGGTGGTTGAACACAGTGCTGTGAAACTGTCCGCAGCCTCTGCAGTGCTGGTTCAATCCCTGCTGCGGCCTTGGAGCAACCCACATGGTGAGCAGACCTCTCCTGTCTCGCCCGCTGCTCCCCTCAGCAGTGTATTTCGTCAGTCTGCCTGTTCTGTTCCTCGCTCTGGTGAATCCTCTCACCTCCTGTGCATCTGGCCTGTACCCCAGCTGTTGTATAGATAAAGAAGAAATAAATCTTAAAAAAAAATAAAGTTAATGGGTCAAAAGTTTGAGAAAGATCTCAAATAAACAGCAAGATCTTGCCATGTGCTTTAAAGATTTCACATAAGATGTCTCCAGTGATCTTCTTTGATCTACCACTACATGATTTCCCACTGATGTTCTGTAGGATTTTTTTACTCTATTCTTTCTGTTAGTTCTCATGCTGTCTATAACTGCTGTCCTCTTCATGAGGTGTTTAACCCCATCAATCAACACCACTGTTACTACCTCTCCTCTCCTTAATCCTCATTACCACCTCCATCCATGGGTAGAGGTGGAGGGAAATCCTGAAGTCATCTCATTGCTTCTCTTTCTAAATTGGAGTTGTTGAGGCATCATGGTTTTTCTAAAGATATTCCACTCAAGGGTGTCCCCAGTGGTGCAGCGGATTGAGTGCAGTGCTGTGAAGCTGTTTGCATCCTCTGCAGCACGGGTTCAATTCCCAGACAACCAGGGAGATACCCACATGGCACAGCAGACCTCTCCTATCGCTCCTCTCCTCAGCAATGTTTTTGGTCTGTCTGTCTGTTCTGCTACCCACTCTGTCTCCAGTGAATTCTCTCACCCTCCCTTGCCTCTGTCATGCACCCCAGTTCTTGTATAAATAAATAAATCTTTTAAAAAAGAAGACTTAGGGCCTCCCCGGTGGCGCAGCATTTGAGCGCTGGGTTGCGAAGCTGCCCGCAGTCTCTGTGGCGCCGGTTCGATCCCCGGCTGCTACCCGGCCACTGGAGGAGGGTCCCACATGGTGCGCAGACCTCTCCTGCCTCCCGCTGCTCCCCTCAGCAGTGTACTTTGGTCCTTCTGCCTGCTCTGCTCCCCGCTCTGGCTCTGGTGAATTCTCTCACCCTCCCGCGCTTCTGACTGTACCCAGTGCATGTATAACCAACCAACCAACCAAACAAACAAACAAATAAATAAATAAAGCATGCCTCTATAAAAAATAAAATAAAATAAAATAAAAAAAGAAGACTTAAACAAAAAAGATGTTCCACTCAATTCCATCTTGATATTCTTTATTGTCGAAGAAACAAGAAGTGTGAGGATCTAAGTAAAGAGTATTGCAGTGATTAGAGCTGTTTTCAGTTTGTATCCACTAGTTTTACTGTGACCATGAGCAACTTATCTAATTTTTTAAGCTTCAGTTTTCTCATCTGCTTAATGAGAATTACTTTGAATATTCAGTGAGAAACTATATATGAGTTGATAAAGTGCTTGTCACAAAGTGAATAATCAGTGATTACAAACTATGACTGATTTTGTGTTTTGTCTCATGTATTTAGCACTAACTGTCCTATTTCAGAGTTCTTAAACTCTGATGCCAGCTGTGCTATATAAACTCTATATTACCAATTTTAGGATTTTGATGGCTTCTGATTTATGGTATTGATCACCGATTGAAAATTACTTCAGCATTTACTACAAATTCCTTATCAAAATATCTCTTCCATAAAACCTATTGCTGTGTTTCCTTAATTGAATTCATCAATTAGTAAACCGGAGATAAGTGCCTTGAAAAAAATTTCAAAGTGTGGGGAAGTGTTCATATTCTTCTGCTCTTGAAGGAGGGAATAGTATACCCGTAAGTGTTCTAAAGTTCTCTAATAAAATATCTTGTGAAAAGTTAATGGATTAGACTAATTTGTATAACACTAATTGATATCCATATTGAGAAATTCTGTTTTAATGAAAATAAATTCATTGTTTGAGACGTTCATTCCATGGTCAGATAGATTTTATTATGTTATTTTTCTTTATTTTTTAAAAAAAATGTACCTTGCAGTTCTAACTAGCCATCCGTGTTGTGTCTTCTTGAGCAAAGGAAGGAAACTGATTTGCATATAAATGATATATGCTCTCTTAAACTTCTGATTTCTTCACTTAATAGGCAGGACAGCTCCTTCATGCCTTATGGTACAAATAGTTTTTTTAATCTGACTATTTTTTTAAATTTTATTATTTTTATCAAGGTAATATTAGTATACTATGCAGTATGTAATTCAGAGGTGACTTCTCCTTTTGATGCTAAGTAAATCCTCTTATATTATTTACTCACCACTGAATGCAAAACTCCTTGTATAGTGTGATAATAATAACGAATAGTGATCCATTTCTGGATCTAGAAATATCTATAACACGGATGCTATGACTTAACAAAAGGTTACATTACCCTATTAATTTACATTTAACTCATGGTTAAAAAAAATACCTACTGTCTTTGTTTCAGATGTTAGTATAGTAACGTCAGATTCTGCTCAGACCATGCTTGTACTTTCATTGTCAAAACCAAATGTAGAACTTTGCATATTTCCATGTAATATTTGCCGTGTTGGTTTTTGCTTATTACTAGAAGTTGTTAGGATGAATCTGTATCCTGATTTTGTAACTCAGTAAATAAGCTATTTCCCCACTGATTAGATAAAGGCTATCTATTGAATATTATATTGAAGCTTTCAGCTTTTGTCTTCATGAACATAGGAAGAACTATTTCAGATTCTTGGTTGTAATACATACATCAACTTCATAAGTCTACTCTTCCAGTCTAAAACCAGTGTATAAAGTACGGGGCTTCATATTATTTCATTTTAGTAATTCTATGTTACTATTTAGTATTGTGATTTTGTAAAAATAGTTACCTGCAAAATACATTGTTATTGTCTTTAAAATCCCCCGACATCTATCCCCAGATAGCAGACTACATGTATCCTTCATTTATCCTGCATCTCTAGCGTTCTCCATGATTTTTTGAGTATTATTGATTTTATCTGTTTTTTTAATATTCATTTGTTTTTATTTTTTTTATATTTATTCATTTGGAGAAGACCTGGGGTATAGGCCAGAGATGCGGGGGAATGAGAGGATTCACCAGAGGCAGAGTGGAGAACAGAACAGGCCGACTGATGGAAATACATTGCTGAGGGCAGCAGTGGGCTGGAAAGGAGAGGTTTTCTGTGTCATGTGGGTAGCTCCCTAACCAGGGATTAAACTCAGGCAGTGGTGTTGATAGCACTGAGACTTAAACCCGTAGGCCACCAGGAGGCCCTATATTTTGTGTTTAATTTTTAAGGTCTCTCTGAACATACACTTGGAGGTTTGAATTCATTTGCAATAGTTAGTTAAATGCTTTGTTCATTGTATTTCTATCAGTTTGAGTAGGGAGAATAAACTCTCTTAAAGCTTTGTTTGCTGTCTTATACTCTTTCATTCTGATGGAGAAATTCCAAAAAGTAGAATTTTTAAAATTCTGACTTTCCTCTGTTCTACATTCATTTTATTCTACCTTCCCCCAGCGATATTTTTATGCCAGAAATAGCTTTTAAAGCCCCTTGTTATCTCTCTGTAGCAATTTTCAGAAAGCTCAATTCATTTTGGGTTTTTATTTCTTGGGTTTCTATTATTAAATATTTGTATCACTGTATTTCTTCTTGATTATGTATTCCTTCCATCTTTCTTTAAAAATGTGCTGTTTGGCCTTTTTATGTTTTCATTTGAATGAATCATATTTTACTTTTATATCATCTTGTATTATAGAAATTGTACTTCCCTGTCTTTTTTAGATCTCTAATTATGAAATCATTCATATTCCCTATTATTAAAATAGTTTTATAATATGTATGACACCTAAGTTTCTTTTTTCTAATTTAAAACTTTTGGATTTTATAATTGTTATTTGTTAAGATTCTCATAACATTTAGGTCAAAATAGCTTCTTGCTTTTTTTTTTAAGATTTATTTATTTATGCATACAAGAACTGGGATACAGGCCAGAGTTGTGGGGGGTGAGAGGATTCACCAGAGACAGAGTAGTGAACATAACAGGCAATTGACTGAAATACAGTGCTGAGGGGAGCAGCAGGCTAGTCAGGAGAGGTCTGCTGTGCCATGTGGGTTGCTCCCTGGCAGGGGATTGAACTCATGCTTCAGTGGCTGTGGATTGTTTCATAGGTTGCATCTTAACCCCTTGTGGCACCCGGGAGGCCCACTTCTTGCTTGTTGATCCAATTTATGTTAAGAGCAGCAGTCTTCCTCATTATCCTCTCTCTTATACTATACTGTCAGGTCTATCAAGAAATTCCAGGATATTAAGTTTGATATCTCTAAGAATATGTCCAATGGCTTATGTTCTCTTTGACTTCTTTTTAGTCTAATCAGTATCAGAAATAGATTCATTCATATTCTCTACTTGCAATCTGTCATTATGATTTTACTTTTAGTTTTTATATCTTAAGTTTGCAATAATGTAATTGGTATTAGATAATGGACTTTGACTTCCACAGCCTTTCTTAACAAGAAAATTTGTTTTTCCTGCCTGCCCTCATTCCTGTAACCATCACCCTTGCCTCATTTTCAACTAGATGCTTATAAATTCATTTTGCTTTTTGCATACTAAGAAGTATTTTACCACTGTAATTTTTCTTTTATTCAAAAGTTCATGTCTTTCTGGTTTTATGACTCAGGGATATTAATTCTTGCCTCTAGGGTGCAACTATGATCCCAAGTAACTTGGATGCTTGCAAAGCACTTGATAGTAATCTTTATATAACCTACTTGGCATAGCTGAGTATGTACATCTCACTTTCCCTCCTCAGTAACCAAGATTATTAAGAAGTAGTTCTGCCATAATAGCTTCATTTTGTCAGCCTTCTAAAACTGACTCAGCTTTCTTTCTACTTTCTAGGCCTTATGGAGGGAAAATCTGAGGCCTGAATTATTATTGTTTTGGCTTCAGTTTTCTCTATACTGCCTTAAACTCAACAAAATCTGTATTCTCCTTTTCTTCAATCTAGCCAACCAACACAAGTGACTCCCACTTCAAAAAAATAATCAAAACAAAACCAAAAAGAGCGAAACACTTGCAGATGGAGAATCTACATGCAGAAGGAAATCTTTAATATCTTAATTTTTATGGAAGAGGAATTTTGTGGATTTTTTTTTTTATATAGTCTCCCACCCACCCAAGGAATTTTAAGATATGGGGACAATAGTTTTGCTTGGAAAGGAAGGTCTTCCATATTCGCTCTTCAGTTAAGTTTCATTGGATGAATAATATTGAAAATGACTTTGTGAGAGGCTAAGAACACTGACTTTGAGATTAGTCATACTTCAGTTTTAGTACTGACACTACATTAGCTGGATGTCTTAGGGCAAGTTAAATAACCTTTAATTTTCCTTAAATTTAAATCCAATGTATTATTTCCAGCGAGGATTTTTGTTGATGGGATTAAATGATACAAGGTGTAAAAAAAAAAAATGATACAAGGTGTATATAGTAAGGTGTAAAATGTCTGTCATAGTGAAGAGTTCCATAAATTATAACATTTATGATTCCAACTCCCTATCACCAGTATAAATCAGAAGTGTGCACTTAATTCATGTAAGTACTAAATGTGACCATATTTTAACATTAGAATATCAACTCTTAATTTTTAGTAGGAAGAGAAATCTCACATTCATTTTTATTTCTGCTCAAATATTGTACCTATGTTCTTTAGTTTTTTAAGTTGTCTACAGTATGTGCACCTGGCTTCTGCAAGGCCTGGATTGATGGTGGTATGATGTCTGCACACATATACAAGCATATGCATGTGCACAAACACACAACATAATTTGTGACTTAGGTATTATGATAATAACCAGACTGTGATAGGCAACCCCCTACCACTTTAAACTAAAAAAAGAAAAATAACTGTGGAGTTGCTTTGTTGATGAAGTAGAAAATAATCTGAAAACAGAGTAAAAATTTCTAAGTTGGTAGACTTGTTCTACCACCTATGAAATGCATGGCCTTGAACAGAGCCCTTTTCTTTGAAGTGAAAATTGTATTTATCCTTTAAAGTTGTTGGGAAGATTAAGTGGGATCATGTATGCAAAAGTGCTATGTGATCTGTAACCTTGTTATTAAACTTGAACAGTGTGAGAAAGGCTTCCTTTTTTTTTTTTTTTTTTTTCTTATTTTTTACTTCCACACCTGAATTCAGGAAATTCTAAGCTAGTTCATATTTGTTAGGTCAGTTAAGTAGAGGATCCCCTGCTTCCCTCTTCCCTTCATACTTCTTTCCTCCCTCCTACCCTTCCTTCTTCATGAAGCTGGATTTTTTTTTTTTAAATCTTTAGACCATGTTAAGAGATAAAATAATCTATAAGTAAATTTTATACAGCATTTAAACATCAACCTTCTGTATGATGTATTTTTATCACATTTAGTTTCTTCAAAGCTATCTCATAGTTTCTGATAACTTCTCTGTAAGAAACTCCTGCCTATTAGATTTCTTTCTGAGAAAATACTTAGTTTTACAATCGAAAATGAGTTAATCAGTCCAGCCTTATATAATATTTAGAATTTTTTGAGGTAAGCCAAGATGAGAAAAATAAATTTGCAACAGGAAAGTTAATGAAAAATTATTGTATTATTTCTTTCTGTAAAACTTGTCGTTTCTTTTTCCTCTGTTGAATCCCAGGGTTCTGGGTCTTTTGCCCTAGAACTCTAGGGAAGAAGACTTATTCCTTCTACAACATCAGAAAAAAATCTCACCCAGTATTTGATATGGTGTCTTAACTGATTTCATGCTTCCCCTATTTTCCTTCTTGTCTATCTAAAAACATTGCACAATGAGCAATTAAATTCTGACAGTTCTATTTATATTCTTGTTGTGTATTTGTTATTCAACTGATTATAGAAATGAATATTTCACTGGTGATTAAACTAAATGTATTACCTTCCGGAAACAATGCTTTGCTCAAGATTTCTTAATGCATTAGGATTTATGCCTGCACAAGAGTGGAAAACTTCCTTAATTGTTTAAGGTGCTTTGTGAAAACAGCAATAGTATTCACCATTCTTTAACCAGTGCAAAGATAGAATTTTTGCTTTAGGAGGAATTTAATCAAAGTTTAATTAGTAAATGTCACTTCAGATTAGCTGTAAATATCATGTAAGAGATGGCTGTAACATATGTCTTGCAGATATGTTCCAAAATAATACAATTATGATTAAAATACCACACATGTTTTGCTTTAATATAGGACACGTGTAAGACATTTAATTTTCACATATGATAATAATTAAATTGAATTCAAAAATAGGGAAGATGAGCTTTGATTGCTACTTATTCTTTCATATTTAATGCCTGAAACTCATATTTGGGGAGGAGCCCCATAATCTATGAGTACTTTGCTTGTGGGTGTGTTGTGGGTGTGAACACATCTTCACATATCTGAAGGGGTGTGAACCTGTACCTCTGAATCACATACAGTGTTGTAAACCAGTGTTATCCCAATAAAAATATAGTGTTGAATTAAAAAAAAGAAATAAAGTGATGAGTAGGGGATATTAAGTAACTTGATCAGTGATAAGCACTTTGTAGATTAGTAGATCCATGATAAAGTATGCAGACAATGTGACTTCAGAACAATATAAAATAGACTTTTTTTTCAGTCTCTCTTATCATAGTATAATAAAAATTTAGCTTGATTATCAGAATCACAATATGACTAGTGTGGCATGGTGAAAGTTTACATATTCATCTTTTTACTTATCAAAATACCTTTTGTTTTGAAGTATGGTCAAAGCTGTAAACTTTCATCGTTTTGTGTTAAAAGTGTGTACTAAACATCCTCCTATATGGAATCTCTTGCTGACTTGTAATATTATATGTGGGAAAAAACTTTACTAAGTAAGAGTGAGTTTCATGAGAAATATCCATATTTGTTATATATTATCATGCATAGAATTGTGAAATGATGTAAAACCATTGCACCAATGTTTTGATTATGTTGTACTTCCTGTTTAAATTCATCATCTGCCTTAATTTAAATGGATAATTTAAACACATAATTTAAATGGATTATGTGTTTTTTTGGTACTTCTGATCTGTTTGAGACCCCTGCTCCTGCTAACAGTGCTTACCAAGGTCAGACTAACTTTCCAAACTCATTTGTTATGTTATTTTCCTGTTATGTTATATCTAAACCCCCTCACTGTGCAGCTTCTCAAGCTGGTTTGTGTTACTTCCCCACCCTAAATTCTGTGGGATCTCAGCAGGAACTGGAAACTCCAATTAGTCCTGTCATCTCAGTCCTCATCTGAAATGAACATGCCTTTCTCACACATTTTTATTTATGCTCTTCCCCCAGCCATGTGGTTTTTGCTTCTACCCTCTTTTTAAATCCTGTCCCTTCTTCAACATCCTTACTTCCTCAAAGAAGCCTGCCATGTTAGCCCAATTCAAAAATGATCTCTATTTCTCTCAATCCCTATAGTATTTTGATTGCAATCATGTTTTTGAATGTAGATTTTATTGTACTATCTTTGAACCTTTGGTTTGTAATTCTTACCTACATACCAAATTATAAATTCATAAGGTTAAAGATAATAAATTTACAAATTCTATGCAGACTCTTCTCACCTATAAAACCTTCAGTTAATGTACATTATTGACAAGTTGAAAGGTACGGGCTAAGGAAACATTACTTCAACTTTATTGGCTTCCTTCAGATGACTTTATAAATTGTGTGAACTGATTTTATTTTGTTCATCTGTATCAATAGCCTGCAAAATGTTTGTAATAATGCCTTTTTTAACTTCCTTATGTTAGAAGGAAGTTAAAATCCATTTTTTTTTTAAAAATGTCACAATAATTGTATACATATTGGCACTTTCTTACTTTGGACTTGAACATGTGAATGTAGGAGCACATGTTTAAAAATCTAATCTATGTCTAAATATTGGCTAATTGTATTATTGTAATAGTAAACACTGATCTGTCATGGATCCCCCGTAAAATGGGGGCCCAAAAACTAGGCAGTGTTTTGTTGTTTGTTTTCCTTCATGGATAAAGCTGCTTGATTTAAATGTATGCATCATTTATAAATAGATATTTTCCACATGAAACTGGTAGTCTAACAAACCTCATTGGGATTCCGTGGATTCCAGAGATACACATTTTTTACAATATAGTATATATTGACATGCTATCCAAATTTAAATATATATAATCTCTACTGTATGTTACTGTATTATAGCAAGAGACATGTTGTGTATTTCTATTTGATTTTCTATCAGTTTGCTCATTTATATCATTCCTCCTGTCAACAAAAGTGTGTATTTATTGTAGATGCTGCCACAGTAGCAGAACGTGGCCTTAGTCATTGCCTAGGAAACTATATTATAATAGAAGATTTCTGCACATTAGTTTTCTACCTTTCTTTAGTTTTAAATAAAAAAAAAGTCTAATGTATTACAAATTTAAGACAATCAGAATTAGGAATATTAATTTGTTTGGATGATTTGAAAAAATGGGTGTTGCTTATGTGCTGTTTTTTTTTTTTTTTTTTTTTCCCATTAAATAAAGGCACTGAATTCTTCTGTCTGGGTGGTATAGGAAAAAGAGTGCAAAAAAGGGAAATGAGAAATCTCAGTTCAGTCTTCACTCTGTCCTGTATTAAATGAATCTATATTTATTTCACAGCTACCATGTACCAGGTGCTGTGCTGCCCATATGTCAAGAGACTGTTCTGAATCTACCTCTGTGGTTCCGCTTTATTTATTTATTTATTTATTTATTTATTTATTTAAATAATGGATTTTATTTTTATATTCCCCATACAATTGCAACCCCCCCATTCTGATCCCAATCCCTCCCCTCCCGCCCCCCACCCCCCAAAAAGTGTCTCTGTTTCATAGTTTTTTGTTGATTCTGATTTTCACTTTCTTATAGTTATTCATTTTCCTGGTCCCTTATTTAAGTTTTCTAGATTCCTGCTATGAGTGAGACTGTTTGGATGATTTGAAAAACTGGGTGTTGCTTATGTGCTGTTAACGGATATTATATATTGAGAGTAAGCTCAGGCTGAATTCCCCAGTGATAATCTTGTGCAGCTCATATATAAATGATTTTTTCCCCTGGAAGTGCTTCCTTACTCCCACATGCTTAAATGTAACTTAGGGACATTCAACAGATAGGCTTATAGCTAAATACTATCTCCAAGGCTGTCACACTTCATTTACTCATTAAATAAACATAGAGATAAATATATAAGTACAAAATAGAACAGTAAGATAAAAAGATAAGGAGAATATAATTTAGATGGAGACATCATTTCCCTGACTTTAAACAATCATCAGCTATCACCTATACTATTATAGGCTACTTGGTATTATCATCATATTCATCAATCAGCTTAGTTGCCAAAGAAACATTTTAAAATTGTTAATAAGCAGGCAGTAATATAATTATATGTATTATTTACATAAAGCTATTCAGATTATCATTGAGTTTTCTTTCTACTACAGTATTTTCTAGATACAGACTCATTGAAACAAGTGAAAGAGGCATTGATATTATTAGAGCATTTGAGGAGTTTTTTATTGAAATTATCTAATCATGATAGAACTTTTATAGTTAGATTTTAATTGAATAAAATTATTATGTGGGTGACAGTACTGTCATATATGATTTTAATTACATGTTTATTGCTTTCATTAATCATGTTAGAGTAATTGTTTTTATAACATTGAATTTGGGGAATAAATAATATTAATATTGAGTTGTGGATTGAGGAAGGCATTTAAAAATACAAATGTATGGTACCCTGTGTCAAATGTTTTGGAGTGATTTATGAACTTGCAACTAGATTCTTGGACATATTACAGTCGGGATTTTATGACCCTTTTTTGATTTCCAAATCTTGATGACATTCTGGTTATAAATTATTCTGGTCTATTAAAGATATTAAAAATAGTTTATTTTTTTCTATAAGTGCTGTAAAAATTTTGTTGTGACTATTAAACTTTAAAAAAAGTCAGATAAAATTACAGATCTTTACGTTAGATATTTGAAAATGTATTAATATTTGTCTTTTATTTATGTTAGTCTAGCTTCTAATTAAGTCATAAAACTTTGGCATTAAAGAATGGTCATAATAATAATTTCATTCAGAGAGCCATATGTGGTTTGATCATTGTACCAGGTGTTTAGCATACATTATGACCAATCTTCCTAGCATTATAAGTACAGTTTATTTTATTAAAAATTATAATTATAGGGCCTCCCCTGGTTGTGCAGGCAGTTGATCATCATGCTGTGAATCTGTCCTCAGCCTCTGCAGTGCAGGTTTTTGTTTTTTTTTTTAATAGAGGCATGTTTTTATTTATTT
The DNA here is from genome assembly GCF_964194135.1 of Talpa europaea. Taxonomy (NCBI): domain Eukaryota; kingdom Metazoa; phylum Chordata; class Mammalia; order Eulipotyphla; family Talpidae; genus Talpa; species Talpa europaea. Next base: position 14,556,647 of record NC_140074.1, read on the forward strand.
ATTTATTTATTTACTTGTTTGTTTTGTTTATACATGCACCGGGTACAGTCAGAAGCGTGGGAGGGTGAGAGAATTCACCAGAGCCAGAGTGGGGAGCAGAGCAGGCAGAAGGACCAAAGTACACTGCTGAGGGGATCAGCGGGCGGCAGGAGAGGTCTGTGCGCCATGTGGGACCCTCCTGCGGTGGCCCGGGAGCAGCCGGGGATAGAACCGGCGCTGCAGAGGCTGTGGGCAGCTTCGCAACCCAGCGCTAAACCGCTGCGCCACCGGGGAGGCCCTGCAGTGCAGGTTTGATCCCAGCCTGCAGGCGAGAGTCCCTCTTGGCGCAGCAGACCTCTCCTGTCTGGCCCGCTGCTCCCCTCAGCAGTGTATTTTGTCAGTCTGCCTGTTCTGTTCCCTGCTTTCTCTCTGGTAAATCCTCTCACCCTCCTGAGCATCTGGCCTGTGCCCCAGTTCTTGTGTAAATGAATAAATAAATCTTTAAAAAATTATAATTATAAAATCATGCAACTTATGAGTACAGAAATGTTGCATACTGAAATTATAGAAGTAAGTACTATTAAAAAGATATGATTGGTGGGCCTCCCTGGTGGCTCAGGGGGTTAAGTCGCAGCACTATATAGCTATCCACAGCCCTTGCAGCATGAGTTCAATCCCTGGCCAGGAAGATAACACTTACAGTGCAGCAGAACTCTCCTGTCTCACCTGCTGCTCCCCTCAGCAGTGTATTTCAGTCTATCTACCTGTTCTGTTCCTCACTCTGTCTCTGGTGAATCCTCTCACGCCCTGCACATTTAGCCTGTACCCCAGTTCTTGCATGCATAAATACATAAATCTTAAACAAAATAAAATTAAATGATTGGTATCCTCACTTCTTCATAGAGAAAGATGATCACTGCCAACTATAACAAAATAAAATGTAGGATGTAAACGTATTACAATGATACTATAAGGTCTTCACTGAAGAACTAACACTTGAAGTGAGTGAAGCACTAGTTATGGAGGAATATGAGTGCATATCCCATATTATTTCAGAGAAAGCCCAGGTTCTTAAGCTCTATGCTCTACTTACCTGCCTTCTTAGTTTTTTTTTCATCTTTGGGAAGTTTTCAGGGCAATTGCAAAGCATAGTTTCAACTTCACAGTTTTTTTTTTTTTTTATGGTAATATCATGATTGGCCAGATGTTCTCTATTCTAAATTGTGTATAGGACCAAAAAGTAACTCTGTGTCTGTCAGTTGTTTATTACGTAGATCTGTTAATCTGTACTGAACCTTATGGAAGTAGAAAGAAAAACTGCCAACAACTAAATGTACATGTGATCTTTAAAGCCAGCCAACCTGGGTTTTGGGGGGAGGGGTCAGGGAATGGTGTTGTGGCAAAGAAACAAATCATCATGCAAAGAAACTGCCTCTGAGCAATGCAAAGAATGTTATCACAAAGGGTCAAGAAAGGGCATGACAAAAATGATGGTGAATGTTTCTTCATTACCTGGATAAGGTAGGGAAAATGGAGCCAACATCTGTTTCATGAAAATATGAAAAATAGAGTTGAGAATATTGGGTATGCACCATACTGTTAGGCTTACGGAAAGGTCACTTTTTAGATAAGATAGGGAGTATTCAGAGTGGATATGGCCCTAGACTAATTTAGAAATAGAAAGAAATTTAAAAAGTGTCATACCTATAAAAATAGAATGTACAACTCAGCGGAAGCCAAAGAGAGCCCACTGGGATGGGCATGGTGCGGAAACATACATTTGTAAGATTTGAACCTATAACCCCCAATGCAAATACTGTGTTGTAAACCAATGTTATATCAATAAACATAAGTGAAAAAAAGCCTGAATATATTGAATGATAACAATAAAAGTGATATAGTAAATTTGCATGTAGTTACTAATCAGTTAAACAGAAAAACATCACATTCTTTGAGATTTCCTCATTCTTCTCCCTGATCCCCTTCCTTAGTATCTCAGTTGTGACTACTATTTTGAGATTGTTACATATTATCCCAAAAAACAAACTTTCTTTTTTTATTTTATTTTTTAAGGTATATTTATTTACACAAGCACTGGGTACAGTCGGTAGCGCGGGAGGGTGAGAGAATTTATCAGAGGCAGAGCTGGGAACAGAACAGGCAGACTGACGAAGTGCACTGCTGTGGGGAGCAGCGGGCATGGCAGGAGAGGTCTGTTGCACCATGTGGGACCCTAGCAGGCAGCCGGATATCGAACCGGCGCTGCGGAGGCTACGGGCAGCTTCCCAGCCCAGTGCTCAACCGCTGCACAACCAGGGGAGGCCCCACAACAGCTTTCTTAATCATGAATATTCTTACTATATGTAATTGGAAATGTGTTCTCTTATTATTGGCTTTTTCATTATTCCTTATTTCATTATCCCTTATTTTCCCTTTTCATTATCCCTTATTTTCCCTTATCCCTTATTTCATTATTCCTTATTTCATTATTCCTTATTTTCATTATTCCTTATTTCATTATTCCTTATTTCATTATCATGGAAGGCATTTTTGCTGATGCATGGATTTGTAGTTCATTTATTTTCACTACATGCTACTTTCTTTATATAACTAGATGACACATTATTTACCATTTTCCTATTGGTAGACATTTGATTGGTTTCCTCTTTCTGTTTTTAAGATCAATGCTTCCATGAATATTTTTGGCTAACTTTTGGTGGACTTTTACAAGAGTTACCCTATTATATATAATATTGGGAAGAATTGTTGAGTTCTAAGATATGGACATATAAAGCTTTAAAAGATAATGTTGGTTGACTTTTAAAAATGTATCTATTTTGTTTTTAATTGCATTATTTTATTGAGATGATATTGGTATACAACACCATATATGATTCAGAGATGTTCTGACTTCTTCAGATATGTCACCATACCACACCTACCACCAAGACACCAACCACCACGACATCCATAGGCCCTCCACCATATTCCATTGGGTCCCTTTCACAGTAGACGTACAAATGCATATGCAATTATCCAGTCATTAGTGGATAAGTCCTTTTGTTTTATATCCCAACCCCCAGGGAATTAGCATTTTCTGATTTTAATGTTTGCTGGTGGAGTGTTTGTGCACTAATATGAATTTAATTATGTTTTGACAGTTTTTATGATTTATTGACCACTCAAATTTTCTTCTTTGTGAAATTCCTGTTTAGTCTTATGAATGTTTTTATATGGACTTATTTCATTTTATTAAGAATTTTAGAAGTTCTTAATTTACTCTTTATTCTAACACTTTGTTAACAATTCATGTTACAAACATCTTCATCTACATATTAATAGCTTTTTCATCTTTTGAATGTTTTGAAGATGTATTCAGCCTAGTGAAGTATTTATATATAGTAAAGTTTATAATTTTTTAAAAAGATTTATTTATTCATTTACACAAGAACCGGGGTACAGGCCAGATGCACGGGAGGGTGAGAGGATTCACCAGAGACAGAGCGGGGAATAGAACAGGCAGACTGACGAAATACACTGCTGAGGGGAGCAGCAGGCACAACAGGAGAGGTCTGCCATAGCATGTGGGACCCTTGCTGGACAGCGCGGCGCTCCACTGCCTATGCCACCAGGGGAGGCCTTAAAGTTTACCATTTTTAAGAGTCCAGTTCAATGAGCTTAAATATACATTTTCATGTAACTACTACCACAACCAAGATATAAAATATTAACATCATCCCTAAAAACTATCCTGATGACCAGTATCTGATTTCTGATGTTATGGTTGTTTTTTGTTGTAGTAATGTATACATAACAAACCCTACCCATTTAACCTTTTGAACATGCAGTTCAGGGGCATTAACTCCATTCTCATTGTTGTACAACAATCAGCAACATCCATCTCCTGAACTTTTTCATCTTCTCAAACTGAAATCCCATATCCATGAAACAGTAACTCCCTATGTCCCCCTCCCTGCACCTCCTGAAACTCTACTCATTTCAAAATAATTTTCATATAACAAAAATAGTAAGTATTGTAACAATCCAACTTTGTTCTTTTGCATGTGGCTGTTGAGTTTTCTGAAAACCATGTTTTGAAAAGTGTTCCCTTATCGAATGTTCTTAGCATCCTTGCCAAAAATCATTTGACCATTGTATATAAGATTATTTCTGGGATGTGCATTTCATTTGGCTCTATGTCTGTCTTTATTTTACTTCCCCTTTCTGATTACTGTTTATTTGTACTGTTAAGAAGTCAGAAAGTACAAGACCTCCAAATTTGGTCTTCTATTTTTGAGGCTGACTACTCAGGTCCCTTAAGAGTCCATGACTTTTAGGAGGCGATTTTGTATTTCTACAAAAGTCCTTGCTGGAATTCTAGTAAAGTTTGCATTGAATCTATAGATTGCTTTGGATAGTATTGACTCTAGACTCTTTTTTTATTATGTATAAATAATGTATACATTTATAATGTATAAGTAAGCAAATAACCTATATAACCTCTGAAAGTTTTGTATTTTTCTTATGTTATGTCTGTATTAACATGGGATTATGTTTTGTGTTGGTAGGTAATTTAGATTCTATGTAGATCTCTTGTTCTAGGGACAACTCCTTTCTCTTTGGTATACTGTTTTAAAATTCAAGTCACGTAGCCCCAAACTCAATCCCAACCTTTTCACCTCAAAAAGAACCCTATGAACTATTTGGGGAAGTTTCCAGTGTCTGAAAATAAGTATTTTATAATTGTTTGCCCATTTTATGTGTATTGATAGTGGTAGGGAAAATTCATTATCATCTCTCTCATATGTGGAACCAAAATTTGATGGTTTTCATTTGTTTTAAAATAGCATAATCAGTATTATAGATTTTTAAAATGATAACTTGCTTGTTCTCTGTACTTATTCCCATTTTTCATTGTTTTTAACCCAATTACGTCTGACTCTCTTTTTTCTTTCAATGCCCAGAATTCTAGCCTTGTCCTCTGCTTATCGATTAATGCTGCCAGATGATGCTTCCAACAGCAAAACTCTAAAATGTGTTATATCAGAGATGGCATCTGGGCATTCAGCTGGCCCATCTGGCACAACTTTTCTTGGATGTTTTTATCTGGCAGCACACTTGGCTAGGGATAAAACCACTAAGCCTTTTCCACTGTTGAACTAGGGTCTGACCTTTTCTAACTGTCTTGAATTCTTATATGATGTGCTTTTGGCTAGCTGCCTACTGTACTTAGAGAAATTGCTTCTTATTTAATCTGGTAATTGTGGTGCTTTTTAAGTTTTAACTCTGAAAGCAAGATTTCCTTTTAGCTACCTTTGGGCTGAAAATTTATTTTGAAGTTATTTGATGCATCAGCATCTGGAGGGGGAGGGGGAAAATGGAATGCACAGCAATTAACTCTTGTATTACAAAATTTTAATCTGAAATGTAAATAAAAACTTCTAAGAAAAGTTTGGGAGAAAAATACGCATAATAACCTATATAACCTCTGAAAGTTTTATATATATATTTTTATGTTATGTCTGTATTAGCATGGGATTTTGTTTTGTGTTGGTAGGTATTTATTTTTGCAAGAATTCCACCTGGCTGTTAATTCTGGACTGTTTGTGTCCCAGAGTTATTGTTATTAAGATGATACTGGAGGGAGGACTTTGTAGAATTAAAACAAACTGCCATTTGCAGACTGTCCATCAGGAAAATATTATTTCAATGAATATGTAGTGTTTTTCCGCTTACGCTTAATCTTAGCCAAAGGGCTGAGAAGTGATGTGTTTTCCCTTTTATATTTTTTCCAGTTAGGAATAATTTAGTTATATCAGTCTTTTGAATGCACTTTATTAATTTTATTTTACTGATAACTTCTTTTTAAAAATTTTATTAAATTTCTAATATAAGTAAAGAACTCCATTCTGAAGGACTAAAAGTAGCTTTAGAAAACCCTGCAGAGTAAAGGTATTTAGTCTTAAAAGAAAGACAAAAATAAAACCAAAATGGCAAAAACACACATAGTTTTCAAATGTTGAATTTTATTTTATTTTTTAAAACATTTATTTACTTATGCATACAAGAACTGGGGTGCAGGCCAGAGGTGTGGGGGGTGAGAGGATTCACCAGAGATGGAGTGGGGAACAGAACAGGCAGACTGACTGAAACACACTGCTGAGGGGAGCAGTGGGTGAGACAGGAGAGGTCTGCTGCACCATGTGATCAGCCTTGGCTCGAACTCATGCTTCAGTGGCTGCGGACAGCTTCATAGGTTGTGTCTTAACTACTTGCTACACTAGGGAGGCCCAGAAATGTATACTTTATTAAATATCTAAATGACACACATATGTTAAACTTAATTAAATTTGAGCTATGTGTTGTCAGAAATATATTCTATGTAATTATTTTTCAGAAGTTTCTTTGATATACCCCTATTAATAAGTATATCATGATTATGCATCTTTGTCTCATTATTTATATACTAAATATTTGTAAACTATTTAAAGATATTTAATATGAAATATTTTTAATTTCTTATCTCTTTTAATTTACCCTATCTCATATGTCTTTTTTTCTGGTATCCTATATAGATTACTAAATACTCTATATATACTCTCTCAATAGAATTTATAAAACTTTTGGTAGAAGGTTTATTTTACAGAATATACATTTTATTAGAAAGAAATAATTTAAGTGGATGTTTTTCAAAATAAAATGACAATTTATTGGCAAAAATGAAAACAAAAAGTTTTCACTATAACACTATGATTTTTTAAAATAGCTAAAAATATTTGTATTTATTTATGCATAAAAGAACTGGCGTGTAGGCCAGAGGTGTGAGGGGTGAGAGGATGTACCAGAGACAGAGTGAGGAGCAGATCAGGCAGATCTACTGAAATACGCTGATGAGGGGAGCAGTGGGGGAGATAGGAGATGTCTTCTGTGCCATGTGGGTTAGCTCCCTGGCCAGAGATTGAACTCATGCTGCAGTGGCTAGGGATAGCTCAACAGCACTGACTTTAATCCCTGTGCCACCATGGAGGCCCCACCATAACACTTTTCATGCAATAATTTCTACTCAAGAATAACTGTCTCTGTTAATTATGAAGTAAACCAAGTTATATGTATGAAATTCATGCTATTTCATTTAAAACTCAAAAACATTTTCCTAAACTGAACTCATAGTTTAATAATGTTATAAAAATGTCCATTACTTTCCCACTTTTTAATGTATCTTTTCAAATAATAAAATTCTTAGTGTAGTTCTTTAGTATTCTCAGTTGCTTTTGCTGAGATTTTGTCAGATTTAAGAATAAGAACATGCTTCGTACTTTTGAATAATAACTCAAGATAAAAAGCAGCAACCACCACAAACTACTAGCATATGACATTAAAGTACTTATATTTTAAAAATTGTTTCATTTTTTTATTGAGTTAGCATTGTTATATAGCATTGTTCATGACTGACTAAGAGCATCAAACTGAACTATGTTGTTAGAACTTGTAAGATTAATAGGAGATTAAAACAAACTATAATGAGATTATAGCTAACTTTTTGGTTCACATTTAGGAATGACTGTTTTAGTCATAAGAAGTTTGTTCAACAAAAATTACCAACTCTTCTTTAGTGCATGTTGCACAGCTGAAGAGAACTACTCAGAGAGAAATGTAACATACTATATTTGACTTCAAAAGAAATGAAAGACACAGCACATTTGAAAAAGACACAGCACATTGCAAACATTTAAATAATTCTTTAAACCATGTATTTCTTGAAAATTAATATAATTTTTCCAGTTGACAATGTATTGTTCTCCTGCCCTCTGATATATTTACCATAATATTACAGGGCCTTTATTATAGATGTAAAAATGACATGACTACTATTTTTATTTACAGAGCAGCAAAGACCCCCTTAACAGAAGCTGTTTATACTGGTGTTGAAGGACTTTGATTTCATTACCAGCCAACATAGTTCCTAAATGGATGAATAAGAGGGTAGTGTTAAATAGAATAAATAGTACAGGTTTTATAGTCTAGCTCCTCACCCATGGGATGATGCTGGCATTCCATAGGTGGGGCATTATAAGTATACCCCATGATTATTCACACACCAAACTATCAGTTCTACAGTTTTGTATGAATTTAAAGCATATGAAATTGCTATTTTTTCTGGATTAAAGATTGTTAAACATCATCAATTTCATATACTTTAATGAAATACATGGTATGTTATAGAAATACATCATCTCTAAGAATTCAATGTCCGTATCACACACATTTGCTTATTATGTATCAGATACTATGCAACTCAACTTCCAAAGGTAAACAAATTTAATCATGATCACAATCCAAATAGTACTTTTTATTCCTCTTTTTGAGATGAGGAAACTGAAATGCAAAGTTTGTATAATTCAAATTCATGCAGTCAGTGAGGGGTGGATCCAGAATCTAAAGTCAGGCTGAATTCAAGACAGGCATGATACTTTGAAATAGGTCTCTTATATTCTATAGTAGGAATCTCTTTAATCTTCAATTAAGATGTATATGGAAAAGTTTTCAGAATTCAAAACTCCTAATACACAGATCCTAAAAGCAAACAAACAAAATATCTTTCATGAAATTAATGAGGTAGATCATAGAATGGGCACGGGACAATAATATGAGAAAGAATTATAGTTTTTGTCTTTTGTCTACTCCATAATAAAAGAGCTAGCACAGTTTAGTAAAAAGACATTTGTTCCCAATGCCATCTCTGAGATCAAAACAAGAGACACATGTTTAAAGGAGCTGTATTTTAGATATTACACTTAATGATGGTAATGCTGGACCATTCAGTTCCCTTGCTGTGTATTTCACTTTCACCACTGATTTGAACTCTTCCTTTATATACTTGGGCTTGAAACTAAAAATTATAAAATCGCTATTATCCTAAGTGCTCATTGGAAGAAAGTCAAATATTGTAACACTTCTGGCAGGAAAAAAATACACCCACCATTTAAGGTCTATTTTAATATGATCAAATAAATGATTAGTATTGTGAAAAGAGGCATTTCTTCTACTCTCCATGGTTATAATTTCATTCACATCCACAGCTGCTCATATATAGATAAATGTATGCATTATATATTTTTGGATCTCCCTCATTTTCATTTATTTCCTATAGGTAACCAAACTCAAGAGTTTCTGATTTATCCTTTCCCTGTATCCTTTTGCATGAAATGAACAGATAAATATTTATTTTCTTATTTCCTTTATACCTTACACAAAAGTTAGCATTTATAGTAAATATTTCATTCTTTCAGTTTTTTTTCCACCTAGAAAATATTCCCTCTCAATTAATAGAGATTTTCCTCATTCCACTTTTTCAGCTCTATTATATGTCAATTGTGATTTATAGTACTTGATTTAGTCAGTCTTTCATAGTCAAGGATTTAGGTTGTATGGTCGTTTTGTAGTTACAAATACTATAACTGTAATGTTACTATGAATCATCTCCTACATATGAGTTTTTAGAGCTAAAACTTCAGGATAAATTTCAGGGTCAGAATAAGTGCATATATTATCTAGTTAGAATTGCAAAATTCCCTACAATATGTTTGTATCATTTTATTTACTCAGTAGCAATGTTTTAGTCATATGTTTTATTTTGACCAAGTACATATCATCTTTTAAAAATATTTTAAGTGGTGGTTTTGCAGTGAACCGTGAGTATTATTATATTAAGCAGTGGTATTGTTAGACTAAGGAATAAGCCAAGTAAGAAGAATCATGAACATAATTGAAAAAATAAATGAGGATTTTTCCTAGTGTTCACCACCCTATTTGCTTACCTTTCCAATTTATCAATTTAATTTATAGGCAAATAAATATTTTGTCATACCCATAAGTATTTTAGCGGTGTTAACAAGTTTATTTCTCAAGAAAATCCCATATGGTAGTAGGCAGTATGAGTTCAATTTTATGGAAGTGGAAGATGAGAAATAAGCTTTCAGGTCACCTAGCCAAATTTCCACACCTATTAAATGCACATACAGCATTTGAATTCAGGCACTGTGTAGCTGGAAACTATTTTTTTAATTTACTACTTGTCTTTTATCACAGCCAAAGGAAATACAGTGGCAACAGCTGGTAAATGAATTGGACAGAACTCAAGTTTCTTATGCTGTCCCTCAGCAGCAGTGCATTGTTCATTGTGTTATGCAAAATTATAATGGACATGGTGTCTTAATACATCATTTCCAGTCAATCTTTGATGTGTTGATGCAAATGATTTGTTTCCGATTTTCACAGACTAAACCTGTGTTTTAGCTTACCACAAAAGAACTAATAAAGGAAGTTCAATCTATAAAGATATCAAATGGTGTTATTTATTTCCAGTTTTATGATGACCATGTAGTTGTATTACCTGGAAGTCCCCTATATGATAATCATATTTTCACCGAGAGAGAGGAACTACTTACTAAGAATGAAATACTTGTTAATAATCAGAAATTAGAAAAACATAAAAAAGGAAGAAACCTCAACACATGCAAAGAAATAAATTGGGAGTTCAAATATTGCATCAAATATTGCAATGGTTCTCCAGCATGCAGGGGTCTAGCAATGTGATTTTTTGGCATAGGAGTTTTGGTGGAGTATGAGTGACTAAGGTGTGCATATGGAGGAATAAAAATATAACCCAAAAATTATATAGACAAGTAAATGGCTGACAAACTAAGAAAATTTTAAAAATTATAAAAGCCACTTATATTGATTATAAAATAAAATATGACTTCCTGGCTATTTCAACAACATGAATTATAGGGATAACGATACAAAAGCATCCAAGATAAGTATAATCAACTATAATCAGCTATAAAACTATAGCCATTCAAAAATGCACATTTAAAGGGCTTTTGTTGATTAGTCATTGATATATTTTGAGCTGGAACAGTGAAAGCTAGTCAGTCTTGACCTATCTTATACTGACTCCAGAGATAGTCTCCCAATATCTTCAATAGCTTCAATTTTTCAGTTTTGGGGAAGGAATTATAATTTCAGCATCAAGAAGATTTTATCCTTCACCATCCAACCCAAAAGATTAGATAATGTCTCCCTGAGAAATTATTGGTGTCTAGTAACACACACTAATTATTGGTGTCTAGTAACACTCACTAATAGTGAGTGTGATAAGTTATTTATAGGCACAGTATAAATAAATGACAATTTAAGATGTGTGCTACGGAGGCCATTGCTGAAATGTTTTTAAAGTTGAAAAAAAAAAGTGATTTTAGGGATTGACTCAAGTTAGGTCATATATTCTCATAGATCCTGTTTGTTTTTGTTTTTGTTTTATTTTTCTTCTATTTGACAGAAGAGGATATTGAGACCTAGTCTGTTACTTTCCCAGTGTCTCATAGCTTATAAATGAATTCGGATAGTACCTAAGTTTCTTGATTCCTACATTGGCTTTTTTGGTACAGCATGTGCTTATCTTTCCAGCCAATTGCTTCGTTACTAGCTTTCTTACTGTTTAATAGAGAAGGTTGGGGAAAGTAATGAGAATTGCCACTGTTCTTCCATCATTTCTGTTTTTGATCGACTTTGTTCAATCTACACCTATTGGTTATTTAAATTAAAGCTTTTGTTTGGAAATATTGGATATTTACATGCAGTCAGTTAAAAAATAAATGCAGAGAGAACCATGTACTTTTCCTCAGTTTGCCCCATTGTTGGCATTGGAAAGTTACAGTGAAATATCACATTCAGGGTATTGGTATTGATTGTCAGGATACAGAATGTTTAGATCACAAGGATCCCTCATGTGGCCCTTTAGAGCCACATCCACCACCTTTCCTCACTTTGCCCCCTGAGAATAACCTTTGACAGTAACAAATCTATCCTCTATTTCTGCAATTTTGTCATTTAAAAACCATTATATTAATAGCATATGAGTTCACTCCATTTGTGGAATATAAAGAAAACAAAAACAAAAGCCAACCTGTAAATTCTTAAAAGAACATGGTGGTTACCAGAGGGGAAAGAAGGGATTGGGAGTGGGTGTACAGGTACACTTAGTTGGTGGAAGATGGTGACTCAATTTTTGGTGGTGGGTGAGGTAAGAAAATATTATCTTGGAACTTATACAGTGTTGTAAACTGATGTTACATCAATTTAAAAAAAGTTGTATTTATGGAACAATATTGTATGTAACCTTTATAAGATTGATATTTTTTATTTAGCACAATCCCATAGTTCCATAACCATCATAATTGTGTATTAGTATTTCATTAATTTTGATTGCTGAATAATATTTCGTGATATGGGTGTAGCACAATTTTTTAAATCATTCACTCACTAAAGATAGATGTGGCATTTCAATTTGGGGACTATTACGAGTAATGTTGGTATGAATATTGGTGTTTAAAATTGTTTGTGAACGTAAGTTATTATACTTTGATGTTAATAACAGTGAAATTTCTGGGTTTTATGGTTCCATGCTTAGTTTTATAAACTGTTTCCATATTAGTTACATTATTTCACATTTCCATCCACAATGTATACATGCTCAATTTCTCCATATCCTTGCTAGGATTTGGTGTTGTCATTTTAATTTTAGCAATGTTGTTAGCTCTATGGTGATATATCAATGTGGTTTTGATTTGCATGACATTAATGGCTAATAATGTTAAATATAACTTTACGCATTTACAATTTTTATGTTCTCTTTGATACAATGTATGTTTATATATTTCCCCCATTTTCTAAATGTATACTTTTAACAGATAAATATCAAGAGTGCTTTATGTATTCTTCCTTTTTATTTTCTGTAGAAGAACTGGGATATAGGTCAGAGGTTCAGAGGGTAGGATTCACCAGAGTGTCTAGCAGTGTCTGGGCCCAAACCTGAACATCAGGGTTCTTGCCTGAAGCAGGTACTGAATGTTAGCTCCAGTGAAGGTTTCAAGTTTCCTATTGTGATGATTGAACCCTTCCCCCTGCTTGCTCCTTGTGGCTTGTTTGCATTGGTGGTCTCTCCTTGTTCGAGATAATGAGAGACCTCCCCCTCTGAACCCTATATAACATTGTACACATTCCTGAATAAATGAGACTGGCGATGATGATCCTGGCTTTGTCTCCACTCCTTGCGTACCCCTGTTCCATACCAAGCCCCTGCTTCCTCCCCCGGGTACCCCGTTGATCTGCCCAGCTGGCCAGGACATAGCAGAATAGGCAGATTTACTGAAATATACTGCTGAGGGGAGCAGTGGGTGAGACAGGAAAGGTCTGCTGCACCATACTTGGGTTAGCTCCCTGTCCAGGGGACAAACTCAGGGGGTAGTGGTGATAGTGTTGAAATATAACCCCGAGGCCATCAGGCAGGCTCTCTTTATATACTCTAAATGCTAGAACTTTGTCAAATATGGATGTGATTATTTTCTCCCATTTCATAGATAGTCTGTTCATCCTTTCAATATGAGCTATTCATAACAAATGTTTTTTTTTTAATTTTATTAAATCCAATTTACCCATGTTTTTACTTATGGTTTGTGCTTTCAGTTAAGTCTAAGAATTCTACTGATCCCTAGATTTTGAACTTTTGAAAAATGTTTTTGCTAAGTTTCATAGTCAAAAGTTTTTCTAAAAGTTTAGTTTTATATTGAAGCTCATGATCCAGTTTGAGTTAATTTTTGTATAAGGTGTAATAAGGTTTATGTTAAATTCCATTTTCTGAATTATTGATGCCTAATTGCTTCAAAACAGTTTGTTGAAAAGAATATATTACCTCCATTTAATTATTTTGCATCTTGTTTAGAAACTTATTGGATATATTTTCATAAGACTATTTCTTGATTTATATGTGATTTCCTCCACAAATGCTAGAGCACCTTGTTTATATAGCTTTATAGTCATTTGAATACTGGGTAGAGTGATTCTTCAAGCTTTTTTTTCATTTTCAAGAATGTTTTAGCATCAATTATGCAGTCATATTTTCAGGGTTCATTTTCATTTAGTCTTTTTTTTTTGTATTCTACACATGGATAAAATTGTCTAGTAATTGTCTTTCTCCTTCTGACTTATGATATTTAGTATAATCCCCCCAGTTCCAACCATGTAGTCAGAAATGGCAAGATTTCATCTCTTTTTACAACTGAGTACTAGTTCAATATGTGTGTGTGTGTATGTGTGTCTCACATTTTTATCCATTCATCTATTTTGGGAACTTAGGTTGTTTCTGTAACTGGCTATTCTAAGTAGTGCTTCAGTGAACATAGTAGACTGATATTGTTCATATAAATATTAAATAAGCTTTGTGTGGCCAAAAACTTTGGTGGCATTATGATAAGAATTAATAACTATAAGTCAATTTGAAAAGAAAACTTATGTTTACTCTGTTGATTTAATTCATGAACATAGTATGTCTCTTTATATCTTTTTAAAAAAATTATTTATGCATATAGAACTGAGGTACAGGCCAGAGGTGTAGGGGGTGAGAGGATTCACCAGAGACAGATGGGGAACAGAACAGGCAGATTGACTGAGATGCACTGCTGAGGGGAGCAGCAGGTGAATCAGGAGAGGTCTGCTGTGCCATGTGGCTAGCTCCCTGGCCAGTGATCAAACTCGTGCTGCAGTGGCTGTGGACAGTTTCATAGGTTGCATCTTAACCCCTTGTGCCACCAGGGAGGCCCCATTTATATATTTTTTGATTTATACTGTCTTTTCATTTATGCATATTTACCAAGGTAACATAACATGTAAATTCTGATTTTGCTTAAAATGAAAATTTTATATTAATATATGTTCCCTAGTTATGAGGTCAACTTCTAAATCTTTTAATATTTTTAAAAGAACAACAAATGGTAAACATATTTCAATTAAGATCTGTATTAAAGGAAGGGGAAATTGATTTTAGAATGAATTAAAAGCTATTTCAGACTATTAAAAAACAATTATTAATTCAGTGTCTATATTCATGGGCTTAGAGTATGACAATTTTCTGTCAGTTTTTCTTTTGTATAACTTTAATTATAATCTATTGTACCTGTTTTACAATTTAATTCCATGGTTACCCATATTGTTATTTTAAGCTTATAGATAAATACACTTTTTTATTTGTTAGTATTTTATGGACTTGAGATTCTACTATAGAAATTTGGAAATGGAGTTCTAAATAATTTTAAAATGCACTCTGCTGATTTTATGGCACTGTAGTAAACTAGCCAAAAATTTATTTGCTTATAGTTTTTAAAAAATGATACCAATGATTTGTATGTCAAATATTTTTATAAAATATGAGTTATTTATATCTTTTTCCCCTTCAAACTAGAATGTACATGATTTCCCATTCATCATTCCTCAAAGACAATCTAAGTTTTGATATGAACATTGGGACTAGATAACCAGTAATGATATATAAGAGAATATATGCTTATGCTGTAAATGGATTTTCTGGAATGTCACCAATTTTACAGGGAGGATGACTTTTATCAACCAATGAAATTTCTCTCAATTAGCTTTTGGTATTGCATACTCTTATAGATTAATTTCAACTCATTTTAATGAATTTAAGTATAATAATATTCCAAATTTGTGTTTTTTAATTTGTACAGTTTTACAGTTCAGAAAGTTTTCAGTCACTACTAAAATTCAACAGCCTCTGAGATAAAATTTCACAGAATAATTGTCAAGAAAATTATGTTAACAACTTAAGAAGGGAACTGAAGAAATAATAACTTATCTACTTGTAGTAATGACCAAAATTACATAACCAATAATGGAGTTTTAAAAATTGACATTTTATCAGAATACAAATTTAAGAAATACTTCCATAAAAATACTGGTTCAAATTAAAATCTTAAAATGGAACTATTGACCCTGTCTCTTTTGGAGTTGAAAATTGTTGAGGAAAAGAAGTGACAATTTATTTATTTATTTTATATTGGCATTTCCCCCCCACCCCCTCAGATTGAGTCCCCATAGAATTTCCTTCCCCAAGGCCCCCGTGCACCATCACCTCAGTCCCCTGTGCTCCTCCCTCCCTCCCTCTGATCTCTCTCCCACCTCCTCCCCTGTGGTATGACTCTGATTTATAATTGTTTTTGCTTTGTTGTGTTTTGTACTGTTTATTTTTTTTTACACTGATGTCTTATTTGGTTCCCCTATATTCCTGTTATAAGTGAAACCATCCATTTTTTTTTTCCTTCTGGCTTATATCACTGAGCATAATTCCAAGAAGTGAAAATTTAATCCCAAAGCACATGTCCCTCAGTGTCTGTCTACCAATTGCAGCTTCACTCATCTGCTAGTCTCCACCTTGGACTAGTGGTGACACCTTCGTCAACTGTAGCTAGTTCATAACTGCCCAGGTGTGCTGACATTACAAGGCCTGTTCCTAGAATGGGTTAGACTGGGGATATGAACTTTAAAATCTGTGTTTACTTAGAGTTGCAAACACCGTGGAAGTTATGGGCAAGCCAGAGTTATGGGGAAAGAGAAATTATAAATAACCCAAGAAAATATAAGGCAGCAATATAGGGAATGATTGGTTCTATCAAGCAAAGAAGAAGCTCTGTAGGAGGAAGGAAGATAGCACTGAGGGTGGTGCCTCAGTTTCCAGTGAGCTTAGTATCCTGCTAAATGTGCCTTACTGTAATCCTCTCTTTATTTTTTTTTTTAAGATTTATTTATTTATTCATACAAGCACTGGGTACAGTCAGAAGCACGGGAGGGTGAGAGAATTCACCAGAGCCAGAGCGGTAACAGAACAGGCAGACCGATGAAATACACTGCTGAGGGGAGCAGCGGGTGGCAGGAGAGGTCTGTGTGCCGTGTGGGACCCTTGCCGGTGTGGCCGATGATCGAACCAGAGCTGCAGAGGCTGCGGGCAGCTTTGCAGCCCAGCTTTGCAACCACTGCGCCACCGGGGAGGTCCTGCGATCCTCTCTTTACATCAGTAATTCAATACTGAAATGAAAACATCCTAATTAATACAAAGATGTAATGCTCTGTTGATTAGTTGTTCTCCCGGGAACATTATCTTGTCTGTTTGTAGACTTTTATATACACATTCTCCCTTATAGATTTTTTTCATTCTCCCTTATAAGATCTAGACAAACTGCAATCAATTTAGATCTTTACTAAAATTTAGGAATATCTAAAAAAAAAAAAAACTATCTTTTGTAGCAATGTAAATGGGTATACATCCCAATTCTGGTTGCTGGTTTTGCTTTGTAAGCAAACATCTTGAGATGTTTCAAATCTGAAGAATCTTCCTTAATGAACCAGTATGATTTTGTTGTAAATTGTACAGCTGTTGGCCTGCTTATTTAGATCAGGTTGTAAAGATAGACTGTAATACAGCCAATTAACACTAATGATTATTTAAGTAGTCACTGATGGATACCTGACTAATGTATACTCAGCTAAAGCCTAATGAGCAATGACAAAAAAGGTTCGGAACCATTTCATAAAGTTGGTAGACAACATTTATACTCTCCATTGAGCATTTGCTAAGTTAAAATATCATGATATCTTCAGTTTCTCCTTTCAAACTAGAAATAGTCCACTTAACCTAACTGTATTTTCTACCTGTGTTTTTTTTTTTTTTTCAAATAAAGGAATGTAAAATTGTAAATGAGAATGTATGTCAAAAGTATGTTACGCACCCTCATGACTAAATGTGAGATATACATTTCTTCATGCGCTTTTACTAATTAGTGAGAGCTGTTTAATTCTTCTAAGCAGTTGCCCTTAACTCGTTTCCATGGATTATTTATCCATATGCTGCTGAATTATAATTAGTGTATATTTTATTTTTTCTTTAACTTAACATGTACATCATCAGATTCTGCTAGATTTCATGTTGCAGGTATTCTTTTTTTTTAAGATTTATTTATTTATACAAGAACTGGGGTACAGGCCAGATGCGTGGGAGGGTGAGAGGATTCGCCAGAGACAGAGTGGGGAACAGAACAGGCAGATGGACCGAAATACACTACTGAGGGGAGCAGTGGATGAGACAGGAAAAGTCTGCTTTGCCATGTGTGACCCTCGCCAGCTGGCCGGGATTGAACTGGCGCCTTGAAGGTATTCTTGTGTACTGTAAGGAAGAGGTGAAAAACATAGAGTAATGTCATTTAGGTATCAGAGATTGAATTTGTTCAGTCATGTGAACTTTTCCTTCAGTGTCAAGATGTATCCACTCAATAGTGACAGTGCTGAAGACAACCATGGTAACAGGTGGATAATTGTGTACATGGTACAGACACTGTAGTGGTGACTGTATTTAAACTATTGCTACAGATTTGCTTTTAGTTCTTTAGTGTCTAAGATTTTCTGTTGAATGAGTGCAAGGTATAGAATAAAAAAACACAACAAACATAAAATATTTAATATTTAATTACTCAGACTTTAGAATATCTCCCTTAATAGATGGGTACTTTACTTCACCCCATGGGATTAATGAGAGCCCACAAATACAGTCTGAAAATCATGTTGACATGTTTTTATAAATTATCCCACCTATAACAGACATCTTAAAGAATTAAATTTATAATTCATATACATTTCTTTCTCCTTTATTAAGTTAGAGACTACTAAATTACAGCAAGACCAGTGACTGAACACAAAATTATTTATAACAACCTTTATTTTCTGTTCAGGTTGTATAGTTTCTTTTGTTTATAACTTATGTAGAAGTTAATTGGATGGTTATTGGTCAATAATAAATTTGGAATTAAATTCATCTGCAAACACCTTTTAACAATATGATTCTACAGACATTATTTATGTTTTAAGGATTTTTATTTTTGCCAACAAAGTAGAATAACATACTTGTCAAATTATCTTCAGGGGTACATGGAAAAATTCTAAAGTGCTTAACATCATCTGTCATATGCTATACAAGAAATGAATGGTAGTTTTTTTAATATAAAGAGAACATGAGGACCTTTAAATGGCTTAGATGAGATTTGTTTCTGTGCTTTCTACACCCACCCTTGAAAAACTGATTAGAAAAAAAATAAAAGTAAAGCAAATGGGAAAACTGTTGAGGTGTATGCTTCTGACTTCCCATGTAGACTTGTTGCACATTCATACTAACTGCTAATCTAGTACTACATTTTTCCTATTTAATATAAAATCATGAACTAAGATAAAATATAAGATTACACTAAATAAAAAATTAGTAAGTTACAATAAAAGAGATAGATAAAATTTAAGATGTAGTACTTTTAGCTAGTAAACCACAGTAGGTAAATTAGTCCAAACCTCCCAATGAGGAAAGATACAAATATTGAACGATATAGAAAAACACCATTTGAAGGTATTAGAGAACTTAAAATGCAACAAGAATTCAATGGCCAAGATGTGAGAGCACTAAATTCAGAAACGTGATCATAGAAATGGGGGCCACATTTCACCAGGAGAATTTGACAGTTCTAGTAGCGGATGATGGATGATTAAACAGAAAATTTGATAGGCATTATAAGTAATAGGAACAAAAGTTCAATCTGGGGCCTATCAAATGGGAGGACCATAGAAATCCCCACAATTAGTTTGGGGCTCAGTGGGTCTAAAATGCAAGAATGAGGGCCTCCCCGGTGGCGCAGCAGTTGAGCGCTGGGCTGCGAAGCTGCCCGCAGCCTCTTTAGCGCCGGTTCGATTCCTGGCGGCCAGCGAGGGTCCCACATGGCGCGACAGACCTCTCCTGCCACCCGCTGCTCCCCTCAGCAGTGTATTTCGTCAGTCTGTCTGTTCTGTTCCCTGTTGGCTCTGGTGAATTCTCTCACCCTCCTGTGCTTCTGACTATACCCAGTGCTTGCATAAATAAATAAATTAATAAAAATAAATAAATGAATAAATAAATAAATAAATCTTAAAAAAAAAGAAAGAATGAATGAAACAGAAGTTAACTAGCACTCACAGGGATGGAAGCTGTGCCTCTGGACATTTAAAATTAGTGAGAATAGGGCAGTTGTTCACCCAGAAACAGACAAAGGAAGATAATAAACAGAATGTATGAGGGTGGGGCTGGGGCTTTGAAGACAGCAATAAGAATTACTTGACATAATTAAATAAAAACAATCATTTTCATCCTAACATACATTGTTACATTACATCTTTTGTTGCTAATAAAATATTACTAATTTATTTTTGAACTCATATTCTCATATTCTGTTGTGTTTTCAATTAACATTTTCTCAAATAAGTCTTTGAATCTCAAGTTCAATTATGAAAAAAATAGATTTTTTTTCATTACTAAATGGTGGTTTGAAAGGTAAAAACATTCAGTCTAAAATCTGTCTCTAAAATTTGCTATAATAATAGTGAATAAGATAACCTGTCTTTCTTTTTAACCAAAAAGCTTTTTCCCCTTGGTTAGATGGAATGAAAATGCTTAGGAATGGAATCCTGATGAAGCTCATTGTCTGATTCCTTAGACTAGCAATATTTTTCATATTATGTTCCTCTGTGTTGATTTCAGATTGTATTATCACATGCAGTACATACTTGTGGTTAATTTTTCAGCCTTTCACTTTAATAATTTCCAGTCTCTTTTTAAAAAAATAACATCCCCAAATCTTCATTTTAAAGGCTAATACCACTCTGTAGTATTCCAGATGTATACTATTAAAATGTTTTTGTAGTATTTCCTCTCTGTTCTCTCTGAGACTTTTCAGCCAGTTTTACACTTACAATATATTTTAAGTCATTCCTGGAAATCAATGTGTTCAATTTTCATAGGAGTCCTTGACTAAAAAATAAATTTAAAAAAAACCATTCAATTCTTAAATAACTTTTATGTACTGCCTTTTAAGGTTGTACATTTAACTCCAAGATTAATGTTAACAGTTGATGTGAAATGTGTCAATGCTTTGAACCAGTTAACATCTACTGTTCACCTCATACTGTAGATAATTATAAATCAGCAAAGTTTTCATTTGGTTACTGTCTCTTCCCACTTTCATAGTCTGCAGTAATTGTGTGGAGATCATGTAACTCAAATGTAACTCAGGCTTCTAAAAGAGGCAATATATACCTCACCATACCTTAATGATGTGATTCCACATCTCTTTCTAATTTGGCTTGTGAAATTATTTCACCACAAGTTTTCATACTTTCCTTGCCTTACTTCTATACAGATTTCTCAGGCATGTTGACTTTTCATACCTTATTTATGCATTCCCTTCTCCTTGACAATTTACCAGCATCTGTGTTTCCATTTCCTTAGAATACTGATTGTAGTTGTAATGCTGATGGATTTTGACAATGGTTCAGTACAGTTTACAGGATAATACCTTGCATACTTTCTTCTTCCGATCCTGCCTCATTTTTTCCCTAGTCACTATAATTTTTGTTAATTTACAAAAAAAATTGAGGATGGGACTTTTTGTTATTATTGGCTATGTTTTTACTTTCTATAAGTAGTATTTATATATATTTAGAAATATATTTTAAAGATTTATTTATTTATTTATGCAAGCACTGGGTATAGTCAGAAGCGTGGGAGGGTGAGAGGATTCACCAGAGACAGAGCAGGGAGCAGAGCAGGCAGAAGGACCGAAGACACTGCTGAGGGGAGCAGCAGGCGAGACAGGAGAGATCTGTTGAGCCATGTGGGACCCTCTCCGGGGGCCGGGGATTGAACCAGCACTGCAGAGGCTGTGGGCAGCTTCTCAGCCCAGCACTCAACCGCTGCGCCCCCAGAGGAGGCCCTAATATATATTTTTAACGAAGTGCTGTTATTTTACATCCTTGTTAATTTTTTTAATGATATAGGATTTCTCCTTTTAGGTGTGGTCACTATAGCTGCCCCTTCACCGTAGTCCATTGTGCTCATACCCTCTCCTCTTTTTCTCCCCTCTTTTTCTTCATCCACTTCCCCCTCCCTCCTCCTGGATTAATCTCCTCATTTATTAATCTTCCCTTTATCTCTTTCTCTATCTGTAACCAGCCATGCTGCATTTTGTTCTCTTCTTACAATGCACTTTGCTTGCTTTGGATTCTAGGCTTCTGTGCATGTTGACTCCTTTACTTTAAACACTCTTTCCTCTCTGATCATCCATTTCTGTCTGACAAGATATTGACTTAGATGCTACTATAGTCAATAAAACATATCCAACACAGTCTAGGTGGAAGAAATTAATTTTTCTTTTCATTTTTTTGAAGATTTATTTATTTATTTATACAAGCACTGGGTACAGTCAGAAGCATGGGGGGATGAGAGAATTCACCAGAGCCAGAGCAGGGAACAGAACAGGCAGACTGACAAAATACACTGCTAAAGGGAGCAGCAGGCGTAGCAGGAGAGATCTGTGGGCCATGTGGGACCCTTGCCGGTGGCAGGGGATCAAACTGGCACTGTAGAGGCAGCTTCGCAGCCCAGCGCTCAACCGCTGCGCCATCAGGGGAGGCCCAGAAATTAATTTTTCTTAACAAGATAATATATCTTGTAAAAATTTCAAGCCAAGATGAGTAACGTTTCTTCCTGTAACAATATTATTAAACTAAATGAAAAGATAGGAAGGAGAATGTTAAGAACTGAGCCATATGGACAACCACCTCATCTTTTATTTTTAATTTTACTAGACTGTTAAAAAAACACTAAAGTACCTTTGGTTAACATTGTTTCAATATTTTGGAAGTACTGGATCTCCATTTCATGTTGTCATCGTAGTGCATTCACCACCAAAGCACCTGTAGTGCACCATAGTCCTCTGTTTTTGCCCTGCCCCTACCCCTTCCCACTCTGAGGTCTCAGTTCTATGATCAGCATTCAAGAATTGGTTTAAAGTTTTGTCTATTCTGACTCTTTGTTTGCTTTCTCCATATTCCACATGTAAATTGTATCTTCTGATTTTTAGGACTTTTCATTCTCTTTCTGGTTTGTTTCACTTTGCATAATACCTTCCAGTTCCATCCATGTTGCTGCAAATTGCATGAGTTTATTGTTTTGATTGCTGAGTAGTATTTCACTATGTATAGAAACCATATTTTCTTGACCCACTCTTCTGTTTTCAGCCACTGAGTTTGTTCTCATAGCTTGAGTGTGGTAAATGGTGCTTCAATAAACATGAGTGCAATTTTCCATTTGAATTAATATTTTTATGTTCTTCGGGTAGATACCCAGGAGTGGAATTATTGGGTTATATGGTAGATCCACTTTTAATCTTTTGAGAAATGTAAAATACTGCTTGTCATAGGGACTGGGTCAGTTTACATTCCCAAAAACAGTGTAAGAGGGTTCCCTTTTCTCCATACCCTCACCAGCACTTGTTTCTGGTCTTTTTTAATATGGGTCATCCTCACAGGTGTGAAGTGATATCTCATTGCGGCTTGACTTGCATTTCCCTCATGATAAGTGATGATGAACATTTTTTCATGTGCCTGTTGGCCATCTGTATGTCTTCTTTGGAGAAGTGACTATTTACCTCTTCTGCACATTTTTTAATTGGGTTGTCTGTTTTCTTTTTGATTAGTTGTATGAGCTTTTTATAGATCTTTGTTATCAGTCCATTTTCAGATGTGCGGTTTGGGTATGTTTTCACCTATTCAGTAAGGTGTGTCTTTGTTTTAGTTATGGTCTCTTTCACTATGTAGTAGCTTTTTAGTTTGCTGTAGTCCCAGTTGGTTATATTCTTTTTTGTTTTCCTTGCTACTGGAGGCACATCTGGAAAGATATCACTGAAGTTTATATCATGGAGTGTTTTGCCTTTGCTTTCTTCTATGTTATGTGTAGGTTCACTTTTTACATCTAAGTTGTTTATCTATTTTAAATTGACTAGTATGTATTATATGAGATAGTAGTCTATTAATTCTTTTGCGTATGCTCGTCCAGTTTCCCAATGCCACTTATGGAAGAGGTTTTCATTTTAAATGGCCATAGTCTGTGTGACTTTCATTTTCTGAACCTCCATTTCTTCATTAAAGAATTAGAGGTTTGATTAGGGGGCCACTGAGATCCTTTCTAGTTCTAACATGACTTAGTAATTTTTAAAATAATAAATAAAACTATTTATTTTCTGTATTTCTGATGTGGATTCCCTATGGCTTTCATGGCTTTATTATTTGATAATCTAAAGGGGCTTTAACAATGCAATGAATTTGAATTATTGGATTATCCTCTTAAAATGAAAATTATAATGAAATTGTTATTTATTGAGGTTTGTCATTCCAAATAGTTTATATATATTATTTCAAATAGACTTTTGTTTGTCTTTCCTTAACTTAGAGAAATTACATGAATTTCACATTAACATTTCTTGGTGTTTTGGACCAAGGTTAGAAGACATGCTCATTATATGATTGTCAGTAAATCCATGGTGCTGAGGGTAGCAGACCTGAAAGGTAAAGGGCTTTCTATAGGGTAGTTATAAACAGAGACAGGGTGTTAGCAGGACAATAATATTTCTTCTAAATTTTCTCATCTCAGCAATGCTTTATAATCTTCTATTTTAATGATCAAATGGATATCTTAAAATTGCTACTGAAACATGCCACTGTACTTAGAATAAAATATTAGGGGAGCGGTAAAAGTAATAGTCATGAGGCTTTTTTTTTTAATTGACAGAGGATAGTCCCTCTGACCAAAGAAAGAACAAAGAAACTTACAAAATCATGGCAAAGATTGATTTACAGTTTGTATCTTCAAATTGTGGATTTGCAAACTCATACTCTCTATGAGCTTAGGTTATTATGTTAGTGACAGAGCCTGGTCTATCCTAGGATATTTAAATATGAAGTTTCTAAAGTTAAATGGTCTTCATATGTATGCCACATAATATAATGAATATAACCATATTAAATACTTTTTTGAGCAAGGCAGTGTTTAACTTAATGAAATGTTTTATGTGTATATTTGATAATGTTATGTTTGTTTATTAATTTAAGAATATCTTAAAAATATTTAAAAAATAGTCATTATTTGCATTAATTTATCTACCTATTCTTGCA
This sequence comes from Talpa europaea, assembly GCF_964194135.1. NCBI lineage: Eukaryota > Metazoa > Chordata > Mammalia > Eulipotyphla > Talpidae > Talpa > Talpa europaea. Next base: position 14,581,550 of record NC_140074.1, read on the forward strand.
TCCATTTATTTAACAAATATGGATGATTACTTTGTCTCTGATAGAAAGTTTTGAATAGTATATGGAATATGTAATAAACTTTGTAAAACAGAATGTTAAAGTAATAACATTTTTATTTATAACACTTGTCAATGAACAGATATTTATTTATAATGACACTTTACCATCATGCAAAATACACTAAGAGAGGTGTAGTACAGATTAACTTATTTTTATTTTATGAATGAAGGAGAAATCGTGGAATAAATGTGTAGCCTTAATCTATGTTAAAAGCAACTTGGAAATAAAACCTGTATCTCTTGGCTTATAATAATGCAACAAGATTCCTCTGAACAATAATGCAGTAAGAATGATTCTTAACACTCTGAAAAAATTAATTCAGCTCTATCCACTTGTCAAATGTGAGTCATCAAAAACAACAGTCTTGAAGCAGGTTTATATGGACAGAAGTGTCACACATCTGAAGCAACAAAATCAGAAAATTTTGCCTCCATGTTTTTGTGTTTCATTGGTACCAGATAGGAATAACAATGAATGCAATATTCAGAAGCCCCAGGGGTAGAAGGATGTTTCTTTTGCCTCACCTCCATGAACTTTGGAAATGCATGAAAGCAGAATAAAGCATTGGAGCAAGCTGTTCATTCACATGAGACTGTATTTAAAAAAAAAAAAAAACTAAAAGAGGACGTAGTGGAAGATTAAGAAGCAGTGCCTTTTTAATGGTGACATGAATAATTTGTGAATAAATAATTAGATTATGATTTACAAATTAAGGTCAGTGTTTTCTTCTTACCACTATGTCCTAATTTTAATCAAATCCTTTCTGCTTTCCCAAGATTGAACTAGTCAGGCTAGGTTGAATACACTGAACTCATGGTGTAGTTCTAGAGGATGGCTCCCTAACAGAACATTTTGAAGTGATGGCAGTGTGTTCTACATATGCACACTCTACTAGTAGCTGCTGTTTACATGTGGTTATAATGCACTTGAAATGTGGCTGGTGTAACTAGAGAATTAATATATAATTTAATTAAACTTACTTTAATTATAATTGATTTAAATTTAAATAATCATATGTGGCTAATGGCTAGTATACCAGTCAATGCAATTCCACACCCTTAAGCATCTGTTTTTTTAAATATGTAGTTCAAATGTTCATTATACCACAGAATCTAAAGCTGGAATCATTCTTAGAGCTAATCTAACACAGTTGCTTTCAGACCTCATTGACAGTGACTCAGTGATATTTTATTTTCTTGCATGCCTCTTCAACTGCTTGTTTTAAAATCCAGTTTCTTTTTTCTCAGGTTTTATTGCCAGTCATTTGCATAACTATATAATTAGAGAAGTACAGCTTCTCACCTCCATATGTGCACGTGTCACTCACCCACCCCAAATCTCCAGTGGAATACCCTATCACATTCCCTCCTTAGTCCTCTCCTCTTCCCCCTTATACTGATGTTGATAAATTTAGAGGACAAAAGTTTAAGGGGAAATAGGAACTGCGTCTTGTCTCAAAGTATTTCCCTAAAAGATATTAATTAATAACAAAGGAAAAAATCTTGACAGTGTGAAACCCTACAGATACTGCCATAGCTAGTGATTGTTAACAGCACCATTAGTAAGACCCCTTGATTGATTTATTGAGTAGGATCTAATTGGGAGAAAAATTCAGACAAATCCAATTAAGAGATATTCTACAGAATAACTGGCTTATACTCTTAAACAACATCATGATCATGAATGACAAAATAAGATTTGAAGTATCATTATCGATGGGAATAAACTAAGAAAAAAAACCCAAATATAGTATGGGAACTTGGATAGGATTTTGTAACTAAAATAAAATATTAACAGAAAGAAAGCTGATGAAATTTTACTTAGCTTTAAAGGAAGTTGAGTGAGAGGTATGTGGGACCTTGATTATTTTAGAACTTTATTAGAAGACTAACATTACCTTAAAATTAAGAATAATAAAAAATATGCATTATGGAACTGATGAATTGAATTGTTTTGGCCCTGTATTTCAATATAGAGTCGTTTTAGATCATTCTGATTTTTTCCTCATAATAATTAAAATGTTTTTTTTCTTAGAAAATGGTAAATGACTTTATATACATACTTGTAAAATAATAAATAAGTATACTTGTTAAAAAAAGTTTAACATCAGGCTCAATTTAGTACATATAAATTTTTACTTGTATTCTATTGAACTCCCAGAAGTCTTTTACTTTTTCTCCTGACAAATAACACATTTAAAACGTATATGCCTAACACCATTCAGTATCAAGTTTTTACAAGTGACTGAATGCACATTGTCATAACAATTGATGCCCAAAAAATAGCCAAAACCCCCCACATATTTCCTAAACCAGTCAGTTCAGAAGTTCTGGGAAATGCAGATAGAAAGTATACAAATCATTTTTTTCAGGAAACAACCAGACCTTGTTTTCTCTAGGACCTCTGCATCCAGTCAGATGCTGCGTAACTTATCTTGGTGAATAACTGAAATGGAATCTTGCTTGAGGAGAAGGGACACTCTTGTCTCTCACCCCGATTGACTTCGTGGTGTGTGTATAAATGTATTAGGTGACATTCAGTATCCTTTATATTTTTTTCCATTTGTATTTCAAAGTGCTGCATTTACTGTTGGCTATTGTACATAAGTAAATGAGTTCACAGAGGTCTCACTTCTCACCTCATTTTCAATTCAACAAGTACTCATTATAAGTATGACTAGTGGAATAAGACTCTCTCTTTATGGGTATATGTTGAATCAGCACTTGTGGGGCCAGAGATAAAAAAATAAAGTGTACCCATTTTAAAGGTTGATTTCAATACTTTATTAAAGCATTCCGTAGTAATTAACACAATTGTGCTTATTGTGATTTAGCATTAATCATTATGGAGCATTATGTAATTAAATCCCTATTAGGTAGATAGCATTATTATTTCAATATTATAGATTATGAAACTTGAGCTTATAAACTTTAAGGAGGTTTCTTAAGTTCACACAGGGGTGTGTCAAGCCTAGGGAATCTTACCATGAAGCCCATCCACCACACAACAAACAGGAGTTGAGCATTCAAAATGGATAAAACAATCAGTTAGTCTTTAAAGAGTTCAGGGATGAAAGGTTTAATCTTCTTGATTCCACAGGATAAATGTCAAGGAAATAATGAGGGTTGTGTTTTTAGTTAATCATAAAATTAACTAGAGCCGTCATTTCTTCCTATTCTGTGAACACCACACATTGCATCTAGCAATTGCTGCTTAGAAAATTACCAACATTCATTTTCATATAATAAGCATTTATTTTTACCCAATAATCTGTAGGTTGGCTCAGTAGCTCTGGTGTTCTGAACCAGGCTTGGCTAATTATTATGGCAGCTTACCTATCCTTCCAAATTCATTTTTTTTTAAATTTAAATATTTTATTCTATATAATTCTTACATCTTTTTTTCATCTTTGCACAATGTATGCATTTTCATTTTGATTATATTCCCCATACAATTGCACCCCGCCTTGTTTTGACTCTAGTCCTTCCTTTCCCTGCCCCTCTCCCCCCACCCCCATAGTGTGTCTCTGGTTTATAGTTGCTTGTTGATTTTGATTTTTACTTTGTATTGATTAGTCTTTTTCCTGGTCTCTTATTTAGGTTTTCTAAATTCCTACTATGAGTGAGACCATCCGCTGTTTTGCTTTTTCTTTCTGACTTATTTTGCTGAGCATGATCCCTTCTAGCTCCGTCCATGTTGCTGCAAACAAGCATGTGTTTATCTTTTTTGATAGTTGAGTAATATTCCATGGTATATATGTATCACATCTTCTTGATCCAGTCATCTATTTGTGGGCATTTGGGTTGTTTCCATAGCTTAGCTATTGTAAATAGTGCTGCTATAAACAAAGGCGTGCAGGTGCCCTTTGGAATTACTGTTTCTGTGTCCTTTGGGTAAATACCTAGGAGTGGAATTGCTGGATCGTATGGAAGAGACAGTAACCAAAACAAAGAAAAACACCACAGACTGGGAGAACATTTTTGCACACAACACTAATGATAAAGGACTGATCACAAAAATCTACAAAGAGCTGATGAGACTCAACAAAACAAAGAAAATAATCCAGTCAAAAAATGGGCAGAAGAGCTAAAAAGAAGCTTCTCTGAAGAGGAAATGCAAATGGCCAACAGGCATATGAAAAAATGTTCAACATCACTTGTAATCAGGGAAATGCAAATCAAAACTACCATGAGATACCATCTTACACCAGTGAGAATGGCACATATTAAAAAAACTAGCAACAACAAATGTTGGCGAGGGTGTGGAGAAAAAGGAACTCTCCTGCACTGCTGGTGGGAGTGCAAACTGGTCCAACCACTATGGAGAGCTGTGTGGAGATTTCTGGACCTACTAAGCATAGAGCTTCCATATCCTTCTGAATTCTAATAAACATTCTTGCAGCCGCACTCAGCCTCACTGACTGTTGACTAGCTGATCATTGGGGCAAAGGGAGTGCTTGGGCCTACTGTCTCTAATCATCTAGCAGGCTGGGAACAGGACTCTAGAAAGAGTGCCACACCTAGAAACCTAGGTTCATAGTAGGAGCAACATTGTTTTTACATTTTATGGGACATGGCAAGTCACATGGTTAGCCTGGATCTGTTGGGAATAGCAATGAAGTCATAATGGATATGTGAAGATTTGGAGATATATTTGCCATTAATTCATGAATACATATCCCTGCATAATGTGCTGTTCTTCTACATGCATAATTCTCATCACCTGAATCACTCCGCTGCACAATTTCTATCTTAAATTCATCTGTCCACATATATCCTACATGTCTCTTACTTCTCAGAGTCTACTAGTACTGGTCAGCTTCCTTGACACAGATGAAAGAATTCAATTTGCGGTTGTAACTTTTGTGTGAGTGGCTAGATAATAGGCTCTGGAAGATTGATTGGTTTCTACTATACTCTCAAATGTTCTTTTGAGTAGCAAGTTTGTGAGTTTGCTGAGAGTGAAAAGGATTTTTTTTAGGTGGTAAAGTTTAAGATCCACTTTACTCTATGGATAGTAGTAAACCTTTAATACCACTTGTTAATCTAAAGAATCAGGGAACTTTGGTATCACCTACTTACCTCAAGTTTAATTTTTTGTTGGATGTGGCAACAAGAGGTCTGTTACTACTTCACCTGTTAAGTGCCCTGATGGTTACTCTACATACAATGTTTCATGTAATTTCTCCTAGCATCAGCATGAGGTGTTATTGCCACATTATTGATAGAAATGTGAAGTTTGGAGGAGTTAAACAAATTATCTAGGCCATAGTTAAGATTTTAAGCAATTTGAACCTAATCTATCTAACATAAAAGATTATAAGGTTATTTCTTAAAAATGAAATTGTCCTTTGGCTATTTTATTTAATTTTTAGTAAAGATTTATTTATTTATGCATACAAGAGCTGGGGGACAGGCCAGAGGTGTTGGGGGGTGAGAGGATTCAACCCAGATAAAATGGGGAACAAAACGGGCAGACTGACTGAAACACACTATTGAGGGGAGCAGCGGGCGAGACAGGAAAGTTCTGCTGCGCCATGTGGGTTGCTCCCTGGCCAGCCGGGGATCGAACTCATGCTACAGAGGCTGTGAATTGTTTCATAGTGTGGTACTTAACCCCTTGTGCTACTAGGGAGGCCCCGCCTTTGACTATTTTAGAATAACAAAGCAAGTAGGCAATCTGGATCATTTACAGTTTTGTTTATTTATTTATTTTTTAAAGATTTATTTATTTATTTATTTATACATGCACTGGGTACAGTCAGAAGCATGGGAGGGTGAGAGAATTCACCAGAGCCATAGCAGGGAACAGAATAGGCAGACCGAGAGGAGCAGCGGGCATGGCAGGAGAGGTCTGTCGCGCCATGTGGGACCCTTGCCAGTGGCCGGGGATCAAACCGGCACTGCAGAGGCTGCAGGCAGCTTCACAGCCCACCGCTCAACTGCTGCGTCACTAGAGGAGGCCCTAAAGTTTTTGTTTTTTTTTAAAGAAAATATTGATATATCAAATCAACTATATCTTATAGATTCATACATTATAATTTATGACTCCAAGTAAGCATTTATTTGATGTTACAACAGTATTATCTTAATAATCTAAGTAATATTTAGCTCTCAAATTTCCAATGCAGCACGTTGACGTTGACCTGTTATTTCATCTATTTTTGTCTCCTTTAATCCCTCCTGTGTTGTTTACTGTATTGCTAATATGTATCCTAATATGGTGTTATAACTATTTCTTTTTTTAAGATTTATTTTATGTATACAAGAGCTGGTGTAGAGGCCAGATGTGCAGGAGGGTGAGAGGATTCACCACAGGCAGAGCAGGGAACAGAACAGGCAGACTGATGAAGTACACTGCTGAGAGGAGCAGCAGGCAAGACAGAAGAGGTCTGCTCACCATGTGGGTTTCTTCTAGGCCGACAGGGGTCAGACTGGCACTGCAGAGGCTGCATACAACTTCACAGCGCTACACTCAATCGCCTGTCCCACCAGGAAGGCCCCATCATAACTATTTTTAAAATTTCCTTTCTAGGTTGTTTATTTTCTCCTTACAGCTAATTAGTAACTTATAACAATGCTTGAATTATTACATAATATTGTACCTTTATTGAAAAATTTTACTCCTTGGGCATTAATTTATTTAAAATATTATTATGTAATTGTTTTGTAGATCTTCATTTTGTTTAAATGTATTATTGTTAATTGGTGTAATACAGATTTTAGTCATCTTGTCCATACACAAGAACTGGTAATGACTTGGTTTATTTTGACTTCTAATCCATTCTTCTGTCTTTAAGCACTTAGGTTGTTTGCATAACTTGACTATTGTAAATAGTGCTGCAATGAACATTGGCACGCATATATCCCTTCATATTAATATTTTTGCATTTTTGTTAGATATCTAGTGGAATTGCTGAATCATATGTATCTTTAATATTTTGAAAAACATCTATACTGTTTTCCCTAGGAACTGAACCATCCTATATTTCCACTAATTGTTTGTGAAGGTTGCTTTTCTCCACATCCTGTCCGATACTTGTTACTGACCTTTTTGATGTGGTCTGTTTTCAAGGTGTTAGATAGTATCTCATCATGGTTTTGATTTGCATTTCCCTGATTATAAGTGTAATGGTGAGCATTTTTTTCATGTGCTGGTTGGTCAACCGCATATCTTCTTTAGAGAAGTGTCTATTCAGTTCTATTTTTTTTTTATTTTGTCATTTGTTTTTTGTTGTTTTTGTTGAGTTGTATGAGTTCTTTGTAGATTTGGATATCTGCTCTTTTTCAGATGTTTTATGTGCAAAAATTTTCTCCCTTTCAGTATGGTGTCCTTTTTGTTTTACTGATAGCTTGATAAATGGTACTACTAATATTTATTTTTGTTCCACTTGCCATCAGAGACAAATACACAGACATTACTGAATTCAATGTTGCGGGATGTTTTGTATTTATTTTATTCAATGTATGTTATGATTTTCAGTCTATGCACATGCTTTTTATACATCTTGAGTTAATCTTTGTATAAAGTATGAGGTGGTAATCTAGCAAAAAAATGATCACACTGTGTATCACATGTGACTGTTCAATTTTCCCAGTTACATTTTCTGTCTCCTTTCTCCAATGTGTATTATTGGTTTGCTATAGATCATCTGTCCATAGATATGCAGGTTATTTCTGGACTTTAAGTTCTCTCCCATTGTCTGTGTGTCTGTTTTTATTCCAGTAGCATGCTGTTTTGATTATTATAGCTTTGTAGGATTTTTGAAGTCTAGGAGTTTGTCTTACCACCACTATCTCTCTTTTTGCCTGGATTGTTATGAATATTCAGTCTTTTATGATTCCCTATAAGTTTTAGTTATGTTCTATTTCCCTGAAGAATGCCATTGGAACCTTGAAAGCGATAGCTTTGAATCCATATATTGTTTCAGGTAGAATGACCATTTTAACAATAGAAATTCTTCCAGTTCTTGAGAGAGGAATATGTTTTTACTTCTTTATATCATATTCTACTTCTTTCGGCAATATGTTATAGCTTTCATTATGTAGGACCCTTCACCAGCTTTTTAAATTTACTTATGTTAATTTTTTAATGCATATTGACTTGAAAGTGATCCCTTGCAGTATTTATGAGATTCAGAACATTCCTTATTTTTTTCTCTTCTCAGTAATCAAAGATTTCCAATTTATTCTATGTGTTTTTATCTGTTTCTTTTTTCCCTCATTTTTATTACTCTTACATCACACAAGGGTTTGAAAAGCAGATGCAAACTATGAAGAGAACATTTTATCATGTTTTAGTGGAAATACTGTGAATGTGCTATCAGGAAACTGTAGTTGGTGTTCTTTTAGTAAGAGGACTCTCTCTCTCTTTTTTTTTTTTTTTTCCTTTGGGTAAACAGTGAGTCATTGTATGGCTTCACTAAGAGAGGAGGGCATGCATCTTGTCACTAGACAGGCTTGTTGCAGCTAAAGTCAACAAAAACAAGAAGGTAGAAATGAGATTTATAGCAAAGTTGAACTGAATTCTTCCAGATAGAAGCACACATTTTATCATTGTGGATTTGCTATTTAGTGTATTTTTCAGCAAATTCATACAAATGTAGCAGAAAATGATCACATTATGTATCTCAGTGACTTAGATGCTGTGGAATGGTAGTAGACATATTTCACAACTATTAATAAAATGTATTTAAGGTATAAAGGGAGACTTCTGGTCCACCTATAGTTAAATTAGCAGTAAATTGAATAGAAATTAATGTCATTATGTGCACATTTAGTCATGATTTGCATTTATACATTCATGATTTATTTTGATAAATATTTGTTGAGTACTTAATATGTAGTTAATTCTGAAAATGAAATAATCCAGACAGTATCTTTCCTCAATTTTTTTGCTTCCCAAGGTACTTTGAATATAGGTATTATTGCTCTAGTCAGTAATCTTATGATAAATGTTTTACAGAATCCCAAGAAGTCACATATGTCCATATGTCACTCAAAGGTGCTTTGACTTCCTTAGTCAGTAATATGGCACTAAAAACTTATAACAATCTAAACTTTACCCAGAAAATTCTTGCAGAATGTCAAGAACAGTTAAAGGGTTTTACCTATTCTGGTATTAGGGAGATGGGTTAGAGATTTTGTGCTAACTGTAGCAAGGAAAGTGGTAGTACATGGAAGGAGGAACTAAGGCTTTAGCAAAAGGGAATCTGAGGTAATATTTGTACTTTGTTGGACACAGGAAGGTATTAACATTTAGCAAAATAAAAATTAATGTTTCATAGGAAAACTTTAAACTTGGTATATGCATTATTTTATACCAAGTACACAGGTAGCTCTTTTTATAAATAGCTGCATTCATAAAGGTCTCATATAATTTTTAAATCTATGATTACATCAGATCACACATATCTCAGTTCTGAAATTATTTGTTTCATATTGAGTATTTGTCAGAATTTCAGTTTTATGTGTGCTAGTGGAATATATATTGAAAACTATGTAAAATGATAAAAAAAACCTCTCATAAAAATGGGTATAGGATAATAATACTTAAACACAACAATTAGGTCCTATAAGATAGCCCACAACTACTACCATACTCAATGATGAAATTCTGAAAGATTGCTTTTTCTTGCTAATATTAGAAATAAGGATATCCACTCCCACCACTGTTATTTACCATAATATTGGAAGTCCTAGCCAGATCAATTAGACAAAACAACAACAACAACAAGATTTTGGAAAGGAAGAAGTAAAGCTATCATTATTTGCAGTTGACATGAAAAATCTATTCACTGAAAATTATATAATGTTATTGAAAGTAACAAAAGAAGAGAAAGTAGGGGCGAGACATTTCATGTATATGGATTAGAGCAATGAACATTTTGGGCCTCTCTGGTGGGCCAAGGGGTTAAGCACCTCACTGTGAAGCTATCCACAGCCTCTGCAGCAGGAGTTCGATCCCTGGCTGGCCAGAGAGAAACACACATGGTGCAGCAGACCTCTCTTCCCCTCAGCAGTGTGTTTCAGTCAGTCTGCCTGTTCTGTTCCCCACTCTGTCTCTTGTGTATCCTCTCACCCTCCCCATCTCTGACCCAGCTCTTGTATGCATTAATAAATAAATCTTTAAAAAACAAAAAAAAGAAGAATTAACATTTTGAAAATGACTTTTTTACCATAGCAATATACATATTCACTGCAATAGTGATCAAAATCCCAATAGCACTCTTCCCATAAATAGAACAAAAATCATAAATTTGTGTGGAATCAAAAAAAATATGTTATTGCCAAAGAAATTATGAGATAAAACAACCACAATGGAGTATTCACTGAGTTCAAATCATACCACAAAGCAACAGTAATGAAAGTACCTCCCTGAGATCAATGCAATAGAATTGAGAGCTCAGAGATAAACTAACTACAAAGGAGCCAAGAACAGACGATGAAGAAATGAAAGTATCTTCAATATATTGTATTGATAAACTGTACAACTGTCAGCAAAATGATGAAATAAGAACACTGTCTTACACCACATGCAAAAGTATTGAAGATAGGAATGTAAGATCTGAAAGTAAAATTGTGTAGAAGAAAACATATATGATAAGATAGTCTGACATTGACCTTAGTGATTTATTTTCCTGGATACATCTCTAAGGCAAGGGTAACAAAATCAAAATTAAACAGTTGGTTCTACATTAAACTAAAAAATATCTTTTGCACATTATAAAAATCATCATAAAAATGAAAAGACCATGGGAGAAGATATTTTCAAGCCATTTATCAAACAAAGGGTTGTATCAAAAATCTATAAATTCATGAACAAATAAACAACTCAATTTAAAAAAATGAGCAGAGGTGCTTTGCCAAAGAAGACATATAGATGACCAGTATACACATGGGAATATGTTCATCATCACTTATCATTAGCAAAATGCTAATCAAACTACAATGACTATCAACTGACAGCTGTTAAAATGGGTACTATCAAAAGACAAACAATACATATAGGCAAGGATGTGGAGAAAGGGGAACACTTATATACTGTTGTTGGGAATGTAAGTTGATGCTGTCACTATGAAAAGGCACATGGGAGTTCCTCAAAAATTGAGAATAAAGCTGTCATATGATCCAGCAATTCCATTTCTGAGTATTTATCTAAAGAATGCAAAAATAGTAATTTGAAAATATATATGCATCCCAATAGTCATTGTACCATTATTCCCAATAGCCAAGATATGTAAACAAATCAAGTGCCCATAGACAAATGAATGGATAAAGATGTAAATATACACTATGCAAAACTACTCAACTTTAAAAAAGATGAAGTCCTGCTATTAACAACAACGTAGATGAAACTTGAGGGGAGTACACTAAGTGAAATAAGTCAGAACCGAAAGGAAAAAATCCATATGGCCTTATTCATATACATACGATAAATAATCAGAACAAAGCCAAAACAAAACAAAACACTTAGATTCTGATAATAGAATATGGTTGCCAAAGGGGAAGAAGGATAAGGGGGTCGTAGACTAGAGGGGGTCAGTTGACGTGTGGTGGGTGGTAAATAGACCTTTGGTATTTCAAGTTATTCCACTTATTATTTCACGTTATATCACAAGTTATACCAAGACCTTTGGTTTTGGGTATAGTGTGCTTCATACAGATATTGGGGTGTGAAACTGTATACCTGAAACTTACACAGTGTTGTAAACCAATTTTACCTCAATAAAAATAATTATTTTATAAAACTGAATAAGCTATGTAAATGTTTTATTTTTATTGTGTAAAATGAGTGTAAATATTTATTAATTTGAATTTCTAGAGTAACCATTCTTTTAAATTGAGATTAACATAAATACTTTATTTTAATATAATTTTATACTATGCAAACATTTATTTGTAACCTTTTTGAATTTTAGATGCATTAAACATTAATTTCAGTAAGACCCTTTAAAAAAGATGTAAATGAAAATAAATAACTTTCTTTTTTTATTTTTAATTTTTTAAAAGATTTATTTGTTTATGCATACAAGAGCCGGGGTACAGGCAAGAGATACGGGGTGGGGGTAAGAGGATTCACCAGAGACAGAGTAGGGAACAGAACGGCAGATTGACCGAAGTACACTGCTGAGGGGAGCAGCAGGCAAGCCAGGAGAGGTCTGCTGTGCCGTGTGGGTTGCTCCCTGGCCAGCCAGGGATCAAACTCATGCTGCAAAGGCTGCAAATTGCTTCACAGTGAGGTGCTTAACCCCTTGCTCCACCAAGGAGCAACGGAGGCTCAAATACCATTCTTTTATATCCATTTTGTACTTTTTCAAATGGAAATATAGTTTGTAAAAAGGTATCCATTATTATAATTGCTGAAAAGGAAATTTTACAAAATATTAATAGGATATAGATTATTATATCACTGGACTCAGATTATTAGGATTTGTATTATCCACTATCATAAATGTTTTATTTTCCTTCATTTTTCAAAAGAAGTTCCTTATTTTTTCACAAAAGAAATTATTTGGGCAATGAAAGAAATGCTTTCTGTGTGTGGTATAATCCTTTTTCAAATTTTCAAAGCTATTAAACAATCTGATTAACTAGAATCTTTTCTTTCACCTTGACCATGTGGATGTGTCCCTATCTGTAGTGATCGCAAGGCCACTCAGTTGTTAGATACTTAATTGATCAGCCAACAATCAATTACTTATATATTACATAGGCAGCATGGTGTTAGTTACTAAAAAAACAAGACATTTTTATAATAACTTGCCTATATATTTTTTGACAGAAAGAGAATGGTTTGACCTTCCTGAGTTCACTGATTGGGTTCACATCAGAAATGTATGTTGAGTAACTATCAAGTGTCAGGTAACATTTTAGATATTGGGAATATGAGATGGATAAGACATGTTCTCCATAACTCACAATTAGTAAGGGAAGAGAATGCACACAGAGAGATGTAAGGCCCTTTCGAAAGTGCTATTTTATAACAATGCAGAGAGTACCATTTATTGACCCGTGGAGAAAAAAGTGATTAACTTTGCTTAGGAGAACATGTCTAATTGCTTGATGACTTTGATTTTTTTTTTAACAACTACTAAAGTAGTTATAAAGAGGTGAGTGAACAAGAGGCAAGGTTTATGAGGGTTGTTTCAGGATATGAAATTTGAGAAAGAAAATGTGATGTGAATTGTGAAACCAATTGTAAAAACCCGATTGAAACAATTGAATTTCCATCATCATCTTGAAAGAAAATGGTGTTACAGAATATAAACAAAGTTCAAACCCATTAGTAATTATAAACAATGCAAAGCATAGACTTTGATTCATAAATCATATTATTAACAATAACTACTGAGGAACAGGCAGCTATTCTGCATGATTGTGAGAGTAAGCACAGACATTAATCCTTTGTAAGAGAGAAGAAATACTTAACTAGGGATGAGCAGATTTAATTATCACTTCTGAGCAACAATGACCACTCATTTTTGCCTTATGAAAATTGAAATTATTTCAAAGATACTTCCATATCAAAATATACATTATTTTCATTTCATAAAATCAGTATAAAATCAGTATATTTTCAGAAACTGAATCATAAAAAATGTGAAAGAAAATCAAATCTTCAGTAGTACAGATTGCCACTAATGTAAGAAATTGGACAATATTGAAATATTTGGAAAAAAGCAACAACAAATAAATGTAGCAAATATTTTTTTCATTAACTGCTCCATCTTTACTGCAATATAGATCACTGATATAACCCTACTATTTATATTATTTAATAATAAACAGCAGTCTTTTTTTTTTAAGATTTATTTATTTATTTATACAAGCACTGGGTACAGTCAGAAGCGCTGGAGGGTGAGAGAATTCACCAGAGCCAGAGCGGACAGCAGAGCAGGAAGAAGGACCTAAGTACACTGCTGAGGGGAGCAGTGGGTGGCAGGAGAGGTCTGCGCGCCATATGGGACCCTCCTCTGGTGGCCGGGAACAGCCGGGGATTGAACCGGCGCTGCAAGAGGCTGCAGGCAGCTTCGCAACCCAGGGCTCAACCGCTGTGCCACAGGGGAGGCCCATAAACAGCAGTCTTTCCCAGAAAAGTTATTTAAGTTTGCCCACTTTGAAATTTTATTTGAAATGAGCTCCATATTGAGACAAAGGAAGCAGATAATTTAGAAAATATCATTTAAGAAAGGCAAACAAAATTTCATTTTCTTAATTAATATAAAATTATATATTAGTTTTAACATCCCAAAATTAAAATAGAAAAAGGATTGACATCAATAAGACTTATCTTTATAGTATTTTTATATTTCTCCCATTTTACAGATGTGGAAACTGAGGTACAGATACACTCAAATATCAGTAGCACTAATAGTTTTATTGCTTTACTGGCTAAATTTTCTTTATAGATTTCTATAATTATGAATAATGATCTGTTGGATCGTAAATAATTCAAGTGAATTGATTAAATGATATATTAAGTCCCTAGGTATTTTTTGCTAGGATTTACATGTACTATTATTGCATACACAGTTATAACTTAGTGTGGAATATTGAAAATATATGCGAAGAAAGCAAATTTACCTCATATTCTTGAAGTTTTGTTCCCACTGCAAAATATTTGCCAAATGTTCATCATCACACCCACACTTACAACTATTGGCCTTTTCCTGTCTCATTCCCTGTATCTCTCCTATAATATCCATCTGGAGTATGATCTGAACAAAGAGAAACACTATACCATTGTGGGATCAGAGGGCTGTTTAAAATAATCCCTGTTCTTGTGCAATAGAGACTAGTTTAATAGAGACTATAGCAAATAACTGCACTTAAGCTAAGGTTTCAACATCTCTGAGATAATTTACTCATTTCCTTTCCTTCAATTCACATATCTTGGCTAATCCTCCTTAAAAAAGTTAATTTTTCTCCCTCTGAGTTATTTTTCTTAGTATAATCCCCTCCAGTTCTATGTTTTAACAAATGACAAGATTTTACATCTTTTTTATAGCTGAATATATATCTGTATAGTATTTCATTGCATATATATCACATCTTTTTTAGTCTATTCATTTGTCTTTTCATGAAAGCTATAAACATTGTTAAGAGAAATAGAGGACACAAATAAATGGAAAAATATTTCCTGCTAATGGATTGGAATAATTAGCATTGTTAAAATAGCTGTCTCACCCAGAGCAATATACAGATAGAATGTGATCCTTATCAAAGTTTCAATGGCATTCAAGTGTCACTTTTTTTTAAAGATTTATTTATTTACTCATACACAAACTGGGGTACAGGCCAGAGGTGGGGGAGGGAGAGGATCCACCAGAGAGAGTCGGGAACAGAACAGGCAGATCGACTGAAATACACTGCTGAGGGGAGCAGCGGGTGAGACTGGAGAGGTCTGCTGTGCCATGTGGGAAGCTCCCTGGCCTGGGCAAAAACTCGCATTACAGTTGCTGCCAGCAGCTCCATAGGTTGGGTCGTAACATGCTGTGCCACCGGGGAGGCCCTCAACTGTCATTTTAGATGAGAATAGTCAATTTAGATTTTGTGGATCATGAAATGGTATTTGGAGCTGTCAAGGAGATTGTTCCAAGAGAAACTTTTCTAAGCAAATAATAATAGACCAAGCCTGGTAATACTTATTCTCTCCCTCAGATAAGTGGACCTTCTTTTCTATCTTCCCTGGCATTAGATCTATACAATGCCCAACTGAAACTGATTTTGGGACTAGGGAAAATGAGACAAAGGCTTGTAGATTGGTAAAGCTATGACTCATAACCTCTCCCACTTGACCTTAGACTAGATTCTGATAAAATCATAAAGCATCCCAGATATAATTTCTAACTTCTTAACTTTCTAAGGTTCAGAAAAAGCAGAAAATGTCACCTTCCCTATTGGCACTTGCAGAAATAAGGAAACCCAACTACTTTGCTCACATTCATCATGCTATCTCTTCTCTTTCTTTATTGTGCATGTGTTTCTTACTCTTCCCTCCATTCAGCACACCAGTGACCTTATTTCATTGTCTCTTTCTTATCCGTATAACTATAAAGGTGGTCAAAATGCTGAGTTCCTGTAGGATTAGTGACATTTGCTTAATCCTAACCTTCTCACACATGCTGCAGACATTACAGACTGCTGTAAATTGGAATATTTTATAAGTCTGTATTTGTATTTGTTTCCAAGGACAGCAATAAACTGGGTGACTCAAAACAATAGAAATTTATCATCTCACTGTTCAGAAGGCTAGAAAGAAAAAAGGGGGACATAATAGAAATTTATATGAAAACACAAAAGACCCTGAAAAGCCCAAAAATATCTTGACCCAAAAAAATTAAGAATGGAGGTGTCATATTTCTTGTCTTCAGAATAATCAATGAGTCTATACTATCAAAACTGTATGTTCTTGGAATATAAATAGACACACAAACCAATGAAATGGACTTGAGAGCCCAAAAATAAACCTCACCTATATAGACAGTTTATACAGCAAAGGAGTCAAGAGTATATAATGGAGAAAGGAGAATATTTTCAAAATCTGTTTGGAAAACTGAATAGCCACAGCCAAAAGAATGAAACTAGACCACTGTCTCATACACAAAAATTAACTCAGAATGTATTAAAGATTTGGTTGTAAGACCTGAAACCATAAAAATACATGTAGGGAAACATAGGTAAAACATTCTAGGACATTGACTTCAGGGATGTCTCTGGGAACTCTATTCCAACTACAAGGGAAGCAAAGCAAAAGTAAACAAGTGGGACTATATCAAACAAAAGTGTTTCTGCACAGGAAGGAAATGCTTATTTAAATGAATAAACATTCTCTTTGTCTTAAACTAAATTTCGACTGTTAAAATTGAACTTAAAAATTTATCTATTACTTGGTGCTTCTTATGCAACAATATTGTTTATTGTAAGTATACCCATTTGCCCCAAGGCAATCTTTGCTCAAATTAGCCTCGTTTCTTCACTACTCACTGACTTTCTGAATTCCCATTGTCATTCTCAACTCTATGCCATTATCATCAGAGGTGACCGATATGTCACATAGGTTCCCCTCTATTCTTACTTCTCCATAATGTTTTCCACAAGCTTTCTCCTTTTTGGCTTTCTGTAGCCAAGTACTGTGTGATCACTGTCTTCTAATGGTGAATATTATTTCCACATGATGCTTTGCTTCTTGATTGTGCCCCTTTACCGACCCTTTAGAAGCTTGAGAATAGAGCTTACCTACTAATAAAATCTGTCCCTAGCTTTTCTTCA
This sequence comes from Talpa europaea, assembly GCF_964194135.1. Taxonomy (NCBI): domain Eukaryota; kingdom Metazoa; phylum Chordata; class Mammalia; order Eulipotyphla; family Talpidae; genus Talpa; species Talpa europaea. Next base: position 14,598,883 of record NC_140074.1, read on the forward strand.
GCCAAGGCCATATTAATGTAAACTGACCAGAAAGGAATCCTTTCTTTTGAAGTAGACTGACTGATAATGCAATCCTTTTTTCTGGGAATGGATTATACTAGAGGTAAAAAGGACTTAAATGTTCACATATGTTTTTGTTTAAAAATAGGGCCCTTTTTATATTTACTTGAATGAATTCTATCTTAAATATTTGTGTCAGACTTTTGTCTCTGCAGTTTGGTCCATGAATTCCAGTGCCCTGCATTCCATACTTTATTTCTGTGCCAGAGAGCTCTATAGACCCAAGAAAATGAGTGTCTAAATCATTTTGAGCATATGTTAGCCATTTCAGTGCTTTACCTTAAGCACTCAGGTGTAAGTGGAATTTTATATTGGAACCTCCCATTAAACTGTGAATGGGAGCACTCAGCAAAGCATATGGCTGTTAAACATATGCCTTCAGTCATCATGTGGTACCTCTTCCTTAAGTTCTTTCTTCCCATTATATAGGTTGCTGAATTTGCAAGTTCTCTCTCAGGTATTTTTATCATTTCTGAAAATCTCCCCACTGAGTATTGTTGCCTAATTCCATAGCTTCCATGATTGAATATTATTCAACCTGTTCAGCAGGGATTGAATTCTTCTGATTATGAAGGAATGAGATAGAGAAATACTTATCAATGCTTAGAAACATGATTATATCATAAGAGGTGGGTTTTGGGTTTTTTTTTCATTGACTATTGCATTCTAGATAATTGTAAATGTTTAACTTTTAATTCAGTGCCACAATTCCTGATGGTCAAGATATTGTGCCATGGCGTAATAGGGATGAGAATGCCATTAGTGTCTGATCCTCAATAAGCAGTGTGACAGATTTAGGTTGAAATATAAAATTTCACTAGACAGGATATCGTCCATGTCAGAGTAAGATGATCAATAAGAGAGGAAATCATAAGAGGAAGGAATTGTTTTTTCTAAAGCTTCTCTTTGTCACCTTTTCATCATGTCACCATGCATTATTGGGAGACATAATAGTCATAAATAACAGAAGTGTGCCATGAAGTTAGCAGATAAACTCAAAACTAGAATGCCTGATCTCTCCTACAAAATATAAGGTCATGTATTTGCACATGCAACACATACCACATTTCCGGCTATATCCCCTGATGAACTGGTATATCTCTCCCTTTACTGCAAATATATTGTGAAAATAAAGGTTGAGTCTAAACCCTTTAGTCAGCCATACGCCCTGTACTATATGGTGTATTATTCTTTAGATTCAAAGATTTATTTAAATTGCTAAACTAAAGCCAATTACCAAGATTAAAACAAACATTAGAAAGTCTGAATTAGTGTGTAGAAATATAGCAGAATAGTTGAGATTTAGCAAAACCCATGCAATTATTTTTATGTATTTAAAAATTATTCCAAATCACTTTTCTAGATACTGTGGTCTAAATATAGTTAATTATTTGAGTTAAGAATAACATTGGATATCACATTTTTAGGGAATGATTGTTCAAAGAACTTCAAATCCTTTTGCTCATACTGTCCCCATTTAAGACTCTCCATGGGCCCTGCGAATTTTGTTGTTATGTTGGCCCTTGACTAGACAGATGTTTTAAGAGACTCTTGATTACCCTTGCCTTATGCAGTTGGTGTTGGGGATGTCTTCCAGCAAATAATTCAGTCCTTTCAAGTATTTGTTCCAGATCTAAGTGATAAAAGATGCTGTCTGTCTTCTTTGGATGTTGACTATCTATATTTATAATCTCTAAGCCACTATGTCCTTTAGTTCTCAGTTTTTTTCATCTATAAAATTGTAATAATAATAATTACTTCCTAGAGTTTTTGTGAGGATGAGATTAGTTTATGTGTATAAAGTATACAAATAGTGATCAGCACATATTATTCCATAATTATTCTTACCACTACCACTATCACTAGGAAAATTAAGATACTTTCTTGTATCCCTTGATAAACGCAAATATTTGCCTGAAGAACTTTCAATATCATACTTCTGTTTTAGGTTTGACTCCAAAAAGCTGAATCAAATTGTGACACTTTAGTAAATTTTATGACATGAGAATACTACATATCTATGCTTGAATTTCCTTTTCATTTCTTTTTTTTAAAGATTTATTTATTTATGCATATAAGAACTGGGGCACAGGCCAGAGATGCAGGGGGTGAGAGGATTCACCAGAAACAAAGTAGGGAACAGAATTGGCAGATTGGCTGAAACACTCTGCTGAAGGAGCAGTAGGAGTGTCAGGAGAGATTTGCTGTGCCATTTAGGTAGCTTCCTGGCTGGCCAGGGATTCAACTTGTGCTGCAGTGGCTATGGATAGCTTCATAGGTTGCATCTTAACCCCTTGCACCACCAGGGGCGGCCCAAAGTTCCTTTTCATTTCAATCCCACAGTGTCCATATGGATTTTCCCTGGCTCTGTATTCATTCATTTATTTATTTATTTATTTATCTATTTATTTATTTATTTATTTATCTGTTTATCTATCTATCTATTTATTTATTTGAATTTCATTATTTGTATAAGACAACTTCATTTCTTAGATTATGGATAAGCAACATACAAAGAATTACAGGTAAGCTAGACAAATTGTTGTTGATTAAATTTTTAAAAACAACATAATTGAAGGTTAAAATAAAATGTACGTCTTACATGTCCAATGTTTTATTTTTAAATCTTTTGCTACAAAATAAATCTGAGTTAATGTATAATATTGTAGTATCAATCTGTCTGACTTGGTTTTTAATTCCTGAGGATTCCGGTTACAAAAATACATAAACAAGCCACAGAAGAAAGCACAAAAACACTGGTGAGTTGCAGTCACAAGAGTGGTGTCATATGTTGAAGAGATAGATAGGTAGTTTTTATTGGCTATTCAATTTTATTGGTCAATCATTGCATCAATTTTAACATGAAGCAGTCTATTAATATTTATACCATTTTAAAAACTTAGAGTTATGAAAAACATACATCTCTCTGCAATAAAATTGGGAGGTTTTTAAGAAGTAGCTATAAGTGCTTTTGTTTGCCTGAAAGTTTAGGTTAATATAAGAATTTTTTTATTTGTTATTAGGTTATAAAGGTGTCTGATGATTTATTAATGAAAGTTAATGAAAATCACGACACTCATTTTCTCTCTTACAGTTTTGCTTGAGTAAAAGTATAAAATGTTTAGTTGTCTTATATCTTTCATTTCTGTGGTGATCTAAGGTAGAGGAATGAATGCAACAATATACTACTATAATTTCAAACCTTCAGTATATTACTTTAATGTTCCTAATCAGTATATACATTGTGAAGGATGAAACCCATAGGAATTGGAATTATTTCACCAAAGGTTTCAGTATTGAAACTTTTGGAGGAATTCTTTTATGCAGAGTTAGATTACTCTCTTAAAAATCTGGTCCTGGGTAATTGATGATTATCATTGTGCATCTTACTTTCTTCATCTCTGGAAACCCTAAGAAATCCAGTAGTTTATGTTGTACCAGCAACACCGTTTGAGGGAAGTGAATGAGTATTATATGCTAAGCACATAGGTTTGAAAATTCAGCAAATAGAGGATTTCTGAAAAGAATCTCTAGGTTTTTTTTTTTTTAATTAGTGTTTGTTTTTTTTTTTTATCCTGGTTTTTAATTTTAATTTTTGGTGTATTAGTTTGTTTTATTGAAATAGCATTGGTATTACAACTTTGTATATTTAGGGGTGTAGGATCACACCCTTCAGGCATATGTTAACACACCATCTCTACCACCAAGGCACTGAAAGTCCACCGCAGTCCATTGTGTCCACCCCCACTTTGATTTCTCCCCCTGCCTCCCTCTTTTGGAGCCTCAATTTTACAGTCAGATTTTTAGCCTTTATATTGGTTTGGTTTTATCTGACTCTTAATTTCATTTCTCTATAGTCTACATATAAATGATACCATCTGGCATTTGTCTTTCCCCTGACTTATTTTCTCTAAAGAATTTATATTATGCTAAGTGAAATAAGCCAGAAGGAGAAAGAGAAATGCCAGATTATGTCAGTTATATGTAGAAAATAGAGAAACCAAACAAAGGGTCAGAAATAAATTTCAAAACCAACTCTTGAAAGCTGTCTATAGATTTGCAGCTGTCAAGGGCAGGTTGAGAAGGGGAGGAAAACACAGTGGACTGTGGTGAAGGACTACAGGTGCTGCAGTGTAGACTACAGGTCTGCACCTGGTGGGGGGGGGAAATCTGATACTGTCAAAACACTAGCAAAAATGTGAAAAAAAAATCAAGAAAAATAAAGCAATCTTGCATGGGAAGGGCAGTATACACACACACAGACACACACACACAATTTATATGCTAGAACAAGAAATTCTAAAGTATGCTATTTTGACAAGAATTATTCAAGAATTATTGTTATGCATAGTTTAGGTGTCAGAAATAGAAAAGGACTCTTGCACACTGCCCCAGAAGAGCATGCTGCATTTCTGAAATCCCATGTCCAGCTGGGCTATCACTTTGTTTCAAGGACCAGATAAAGTCTGCCAGGGCTGGGAAGCCTGGGAAGAAGTTTTTAACCATAGTTTTCACCTACTTGAGAAAAGGGATGGTGAGTTGCAGTTAGTCCACAATGGAAAGGAGTGATGGGAGCAAGGAATGCATAATCAGGGGGAACCTCTTCCCACCTAGAAAGGAAACAACCTTACAAACCCGACTGCTTTACCTCTCAGTGCAGCTTTCCTGTTTTCTGAGACTTCCCACTGCCTCTTGCACTGTTCTGTTCTGTCCCTTCCTATTAACCTTGTTGCTGGCTTCATTCTGGTGCCTCATGATGTTCTTTTCTGTAGAGACATCAAGGACCCCCTGGCAGTGTGGTCCTCAACATAGGCAAGGCACAATATTAGGATTGGGGAAGATCACATAGGAAGAGAAAGTAGAGATGTAGGTTCAGAAGTTTGAATTGACCATTGTGTGGTATAAAGGCAATATGGTGGCCACGCTGTGAAGATGATGGAGTTGCTGGAGGAATTCTTTTGTGTCCGTTCAATGGCAAATCAGAGAGAAAAAGATTCTTAACTGAGTGTAAAAATTACTACATAGATAATTTCAAAAGTATGGACATTCTAATAAATTAAATGGTGATAGACATTTCCAACTAAGAGGATGCAAACATAGGCTGACACCTCCCCCCAAAAGCCAGAAATCAGAAAAGAAACCCCAGACCTTCTGCAAGCAGTGAAGAGAACATATAAGCACTAACCTAATTTTTTTTTTATTTTAAATCTACATAAAAATACTTCTGCATAAAATAGATGAAATCCTAGCATTTGCAATAGCATGGATGGACCTAGAGGATACTATGCTCAGTGAAATAAATCAAATGGAGAAAGACAAATACCATATGATTTCACTCATATATGGTATAAAGAGATAGATAACAAGAAACTGCATGAACTAAATAAAACAAGACAGACTTTTAGCCTATTAGGCCAAATTAGTGATTACCAATGTAGTAATATATATGTTGTTGATTTATTATGATTCATACCTGAAACTTACATAATGTTAATACAATTTTACCTCAATTAAAAAAAAAACTATTAAAATTGCCATTACTATAATAGCAAATAAAAGGTTTCACAGGGAAAAAAAAAAAAAAAACTACATAGGCTGATAGGCTGTCCTGGGGGACAAAAATGTACTACGATTGGCATTGACTTTCGATACACAAGGGATGAGCAAATTATGGTCTGTCAGCCAAACCTGACCTGCCATCAGTTTTGTAAATAACATTTATTGGAGCACAGCCATGCTCATTCGGTACCTATTATCTATAGCTGCTTTTGTTCCACAGTGGCAGAGTAGTTGCAACAAAGACATATGATTTAGAAAGCTTAAAATATTTATTATATTAAGGGTGAGGGTCCCCTCACCCGGTGGCCAGGGATCGAACCGGCGCTGCAGAGGCTGCGGGCAGCTTCGCAGCCCAGCGCTCAACTGCTGCGCCACCAGGGGAGGCCCAGAAAGTTTTGCTTTCTCCTGATAGAATCAACAATGCAGGAGGATTGTTTTAAATATATGTATGTGCTTATATATATATATATATATATATATATGTCGAGAGAGAGAATATTTAATACTGCATATACATGAAGAATTTAATATTTTGGCTGATCGTTCAAGAATTAGGGCCTCCCCGGTGGTACAGCAGTTGAGCGCTGGGTTGCGAGGCTGCCCGCAGCCTCTGCAGCACCGGTTCTAACCCCGACCACTGGGCGAGGGTCCCACATGGCGCGCAGACCTCTCCTGCAGCCCGCTGCTCCCCTCAGCAGTGTACTTCGGTCCTTCTGCCTGTTCTGCTCCCCTCCCCTCAGCAGTGAACTTGGTCAGTCTGTCTCCTCTGTTCTCGCTCTGGCTCCAATTCTCTCACCCTCCCACGCTTCTGACTGTACCCAGTGCTTGTATAAATAAATAAATAGACAAACAAACAAACAAACAAATAAATCTTTAAAAATGAAGAATTAGTAAGTCTAGTGTACTCTAAATTCTCCAGCTGATTCACTGGGGGGAGGGTAATACTCCCCCATAACCAACTAGGGATCCCTTCTTAGCAGCTATTAAGACAATTGTGTAGTAGTTAGGGTGAGTAGCAGGAAAACGGTGAAGTACATGATTTTTTTCTTTTTACTACTACCCCTATAGAATTTATTTTGCATAGTGAAAGTTTGTACTATTTCACCAACATATCCTCACTTCTCCCTCCACCCAGACACCATTCTACTTTCTGCTTCTCTGTATTTACCTACTTTTCATTCTGATGTAAGAGAGACGATGCAACATTTGCATCTGTGTCTGATTTATTTCATCTAGCATAGTGTCTTCCAGATTCATCCATGTTGTCGCAAATGGTAAAATTCCCTTCTCTTTTTTAAGGCTGAGTAATATGTATGCATATCTGGATTACTGTGAATAATGCTGCAATGAACAGGGATAAGGAACCTGTGGAATCCTTAGAAAGGGTTTCCTTTTGTTTCTTTATGATAATTTGGGTCAGCATGGTTGTTAAGAATGATTAAAAGATGCTAGAGAATGAGAGTGAAAGCAAGAAATTAATCAGGTCATGAGAATTTGACATACTATTCACCATAAGGAGGCCCTGTTACCTCCTTCCCCTAGAGAAATACAAGGATATTACCACCCTTCCACTCTGCTTCTCCGATGGGAGGCTTAATAATTTCTATTCTGTTCTGTTTAAGTGTGTTTGTGCAAATCAGGTACTCACTAGCATTTTTTTAGTAGTGCTGGACCAGAATTTGGGTCTAGGTAATATTAATCTTTGAGCAACTCACTTGTCTTTTCTTGGTTTTTGTTTCCTCTGTGTTTAAAATACAAAAAGCCTACCATATTTAGAATTGTTTTCACTAAATTATTTACTTCTACTTCATACTGTTATGAACAAGAAATGAGATGATATATGCAGAAGTGTTCTGAAGAGCATAAAACACCATTCAAATATCGGTAGGTGTTATAATGTTTATGATTATATCGCAGCAATGGCACATAGGACCAGCGTAGTCCTGAGGTGCTGATCCAAAATATCTCCAAGCAGTGATGCAGCCTGATTTAATGACAGTTTGTTCTAGGAAGTCTTTGGGACAAGAAATTTCAATTATTTATGTCCATTTTAGTGGCTTAGACATCAAATTTGAATTGCTTCTCCAGACATGGTGATAATAAAGACCCATTCACATGTATTTAACTGCATTGCACTTTTCTCTGATCTTTAAAGATGCAGAGAAAATAAAAAATGTAGACCTCTATAACATGTGTGCTGCAAAGTACTATAGTACAGAATACATTTAATTGAAGGAATGACCATGGAAAGGGAAACTGAGGGGCAGAGAGAGGGAACGAGTTAAGAATAATGTTAACTGCCTGGAAGTCAAATAAGCAATAAAAGTGTTGAGATAGGACCTCCCCTGGTGTTGCAGGTGGTTGAGCGCTGTGCTGTGAAGCTGTCCACAGCCTCTGCAGCGCCGGTTTGATCCCAGCCGGGCGGTGAGGGTCCCACATGGCGTGGCAGACCTCTCCTGTCATGCCCGCTGCTCCCCTCAGCAGTGTGTTTCCTCAGTCTGCATGTTCTGCTCCCCACTATGTCTCTGGTGAATCCTCTCACCCTCCCATGCATCTGGCCTGTACCCTGGTCCTTGTGTAAATAAATAAGTAAATCTTAAAAAAAAAAAAAAGTGTTGAAGACAGTATAAAGGAGAATGAGTTAAGGGATGAAGCATCTGATGAGTGAATTTTATTAATATCAAGATTTCTAAATTGCTGAGACCACATATAACATTACATACAAAATTTGCCTGACTGTAGTAATCTCTTGTTAAAGAAAATACATCATGGATCTCCATATAAGATGCTGAAATTTCTGTCTTCCCACTGGAAATATGATGAGATTTATTAAAATACAAGCACTATACTTCTGCACTTCAGTGAGGATATAATAAATATGTTAATTAAATCTGAGACAGAGGCCCTTTTCATTTTGTCAGCCATTGGACTACAAATTAACTATGAGTTTCTTTATACTTTTTCTACATTAAAAACAAAGTTTTTATAGCATTATAGTTGAAAGGCATCTAGCACTCAAGTGGCTGTATATCCACGTTCCATAGTGTAAGGAATTGCACCAACATTGAAAATATTTTAGGGTTCTTTACATTATTGTCTTGGGATGCTCTATGCTAATCTAGATCTTTTTATAGCTATTGCAACTAAAAAGCTATAAAGTGAGCCACCAAGAGAAACTCATAATAAAATATTAAATTAGATGCTCCCCCTAAAGTATAAACTATGTCTGAAAAGTGAACTGGGTACTTTGTTAGGTACATGCATTTTCAGAACTCACTGGGGTGCCATTTAGAACATAGGAACAATTCTTGCAACTTCCCAAGAGGTCTGACAAAGTGAATGAGTTCCTCAAAGTGCCTGTTTTTTACTCTGGGGAACAATGGGAGTTAGAAGAGTCTGGTTGAATAAATGGCTTCTTTGTCCCTGTGTGTTAACAGAACAACTGCAGTCAATATAAGATTTCCCCATTCTGCTAACTAGAGTAGTGGGGAAAGAGTAATCTGAAACTTGCATCTAAGGTTTCTTGTGCCAATATTCCCCCTTTTTTTTTTAACTTAAAAATGTTTTTTGTTCCAAGATTTAGTCATTTATGCATACAAGAACTGGGGTACAGACTAGAGTTGTGGGGGGCTGAGAGGATTCACCAGAGACAGAGTGGGGAGCAGAACAGGCAGATGTACTGAAATACACCACTGAGGGGAGCATTGAGTGAGTCAGGGGAGGTCTGCTGCTCCATGTGGGTAGCTCCCTGGCTGGGGATCGAACTCACGCTGGAGTGGCTGTGGATAGCTTCATAGGCTGAGTCCCAACCCTCTGTACCCATACTCCTTTTTAACTATAGTCATCTTTAACTATAGTTGGATTTAGAACTTTTGTGAAGCAAGATGATGAACTGGTTGGATGAACTATAGAGATTATTTTTAACTTCAGAATTTAGTATTACTCACTAATAGAAAAGAACCTTTCCTGGCATCCCAAAATTATGTATGACTTCTAGTGAATCAAGGAATAATATAAATAAATTTTACTCTCTTGCAAACCAAACCTACAAATGATCACTTCATTTAACTAACTGAAGTGAATAATTTTGTTACAGTTATTTCCAATAAATATTTTAAGTTAACAGATATATGTGAAATTGCATTAAAATAAATGCCTATGAAGTTTTTTTAAGCTGATAATGAATTTTTCTTTTTTTCTATAAGAAAATCCCTAATTATATCTTCATTACAAGGAGTAGTAATGATAATGCTACAAATGTTTAATATTATTCTTGTGTTAATTACCAAATCCTCTAACAAATGAAAAAGAACAACATAAGTCAACATAAGTCAACTGGAGAGAGTAAGGTGAAGTGCGTAAGAGTGAAAATTCTGCAGTTGATTCACCTAAGATGAAAATCTGGTTTCACCATTTACTATCTAGGTGAACTTGGGGAGTTGTTTAAGTTCTCTAATTCTGTTTCTCTAAGTACGCCTGTTGCTGCATAATACTTCTATTTTTTTTCTTATTTATACATGTACTTTTACATCATTGTACCCCATAGACATTCCACTATCAAGTCACCAATGAACCATCACCATGGTCTCTTCCCTCCCTTGTTATGATACCTTTCCTGCCCCTCCTTTGCTGAATGTAAAGCCAATTTAATGTACAGACATTAAAAAATATAATGCTGACTTTGCACTACAGAACTGCGGCAGTTTAAGTGTTGTGAGAACAGATATTTTTCCCCATGTTATATATGAAGATCATGAGACTTAGTATGGTTTAGTAATTTGAATATTGCTGTACAAGTGGCAGAAATTAGGAGCAAAATCACAGATTCTTTTTCCTTTCCCAAACACTACTTAAGCATTGTAAATCTAGCACTCTCATGAAGTTCAAGCCATTATTCTAAAAGAATAATCTGTTCTTTTAATGTTCAATTATGTATTTTTGCTTCTATTGTCTGCATTCAGGTACTAGTTAGTAAATGTGAGAACTTATATAAGTTAATCCTCTCAGTCTTTTTTTTTCTCATGTGTAAAATCAAAATTCTCAGGATTCTTATTTAAGATGCAGATTCAACCTGAGACTTCTTAAATATGATTTTTTGAGCAATCTTTCTTTGGTGAACTTACCAGGTGATTCTTGTATACATTACAACTTGGAGTCAGTGATATTTTCTTCAACATAGACTCATCTGTTCCTGGGGGATATCTATTTATAAAAAGATCCTAAAAATATATGGCCCATAATTTAACTCACAGGAAAAATCCTGTCATTTTATACTGAATAATAATATTAGATTACATAAATAAGAAAATTGTGAATTTTAGGAAAAAATTAATATTTTAGCATTTTGGAACAGAAAAATTTACCTGTTTCAGTTTTTGACAACAGGAATACATGTACATTTTAGAAAGTTATAATTTATGGAAAAGTAAACAAAAATGCAGGCCATTCTGCTTTGGTCATTTTCTTCTTTTTTTTTAAAGATTTATTTATTTATTTATTTATACAAGCACTGGGTACAGTCAGAAGCGTGGGAGGGTGATTGAATTCACTAGAGCCAGAGCAGGGAACAGAACAGGCAGACTGACAAAATACACTGCTGAGGGGAGCAGCGGGTGCATCAGGAGAGGTCTGTCGCACCATGTGGGACCCTCGCCTGTGGCCGGGGATTGAACCGGTGCTGCAGTGGCTGCAGGCAGCTTTGCAGCCCAGCACTCAACCACTGCGCCACCAGGGGAGGCCCACCAGCTCTTAACTCTTAAGAAGTTCTAGGTTTTTGTGTCTAACTACTTATTCAACTAATTCACTTAGATTTCAAATAGATTTCAAGTTGAACATATTCATAATCAAATTCCTGATCCTACTCTATCAACTTCCATTGAACTACAGAGATCAAAACTTTGGAATTATCCCTGATCCTTTTTAGGGAATGCCTGTCTTTCCCAACTGATTTCCAACTCATCAGCCAGTTCTTTTTTCTGCCTTTAAAATGTGCCCAGAATCCTAGATTCTGTACTCAATACTACCATAATAATGGTATTAAAACTCCAGTCAGATCATATTACTCCTTATATCAGAATCTTTTGTTGCTTTTTATTTTATTCAGAATAAAACCTGGAGTCCTTAAGCTACCCCTATAAAATATTGCCTGACTTGCTTGTATTACTCCCTTGTGTGCTTCATTTCAGACATGTTGTTCTCTTTGCAGTTCACCTAAAATGACAACATATTTCTGTCTTAGGACACTTGCACTGTCTAATAAACCTAGACATTCCTTCTACCAATACCCATATGAGTATTCTGTTCATTTTCTTCAGACTCTTTTAAAGTTTTAGTTTTCATATTTTTTCTTATATTGAGCTAAAATGGTTTACAAAACTGTATATGATTCAGAGATAAAGGATCCCACCTCTTCTGGTGTATATTACCACACTAAACCCACCATCACGGTACCCATAATCTCTATTTTAATTTCATTTTAACAGTTCAATATTTCCTGAGCATCACAAACCCTTCCGCATCCTCTGCACTCCTTTAGCTTCCTATGTCCCTTGCTTTTCCCTCTCTCCCTTGCTCTCTGTATCTGTGCATCTTTCTCTCTTTATATCTTTTCCCCTCTCCCTTCTTCCATCGATCTCTCCTTCCTAACCCCTTCCTCATCACCCTCTCTCTATATTTCTTCTTTCTATTTTTATCTATCAGAATGGTAACTTCTATTAAAATTGATACATTTTGGTAATTTTACGAGAGCTTTCTTTTAAGTAATTAGATCCTATAAAAATGTGTTGTACATGTTAATTATTTAAAAATTATAGAGACAGAAATTATAAAATACATAGAAGGAAATATAGGCGAAACACTACGTGATTTGCACATCAAAGACATCTTTACAGACACATCACCCAAAGCAGTGATAGTGAAGGCAAAGATAAACAGCTGGGACTACATCAAATTAAAGAGCTTCTGCACAGAAAAATAGACAATAACAAAAACAAAGAGAAACCCCACCAACTGGGAGAACATTTTTGCACCCAACACTAATGATAAAGGACTGATCACAAAAATCTGCAAAGAGCTGATGAGACTCAACAACAACAAAAAAATAATCCAGTCAAACAATGGGCAGAAGAGCTAAAAAGAAACTTCTCTGAAGAGGAAATGCAAATGGCCAACAGGCATATGAAAAAATGTTCAACATCACTTGCAATCAGGGAAATGCAAATCAAAACTACCATGAGATACCATCTCACACCAGTGAGAATGGCACATATTAAAAAAAAACTAGCAACAACAAATGTTGGCGAGAGTGTGGAGAAAAAGGAACTCTTCTTCACTGTTGGTGGGAGTACAGACTGGTCCAACCACTATGAAGAGCTGTGTGGAGATTTCTGGACCTACTAAACATAAAGCTTCCATATGATCCAGCAATTCCACTCCTAGGTATTTACCCAAAGGACACAGAAACATCAATTCCAAAGAGCACCTGCACCCCTATGTTTATAGCAGCACTGTTTACAATAGCTAAGCTTTGGAAACAACCCAAATGCCCAAAAATAGATTACTGGATCAAGAAGATGTGGTACATATATACCATGGAATATTACTCAGCATTCAAAAAAGATAAACACATGCAATTTGCAGTAACATGGATGGCCCTGGAAGGGATCATGCTCAGTGAAATAAGCCAAAAAGAAAAAGAAAAATACTGGATGGTCTCACTCATAGCAGGAATCTAGAAAACTTAAATAAGGGACCAGGAAAATGAGTAACTATAAGAAAGTGAAAATCAAAATCGACAAAAAACTATGAACCAAAGACACTTTTTTGGGGGGTGGGGGCAGGAGGGGAGGGATTGGGGTGTGAATGGGGGGGTTGCAATTGTATGGGGAATATAAAAATAAAATTTATAAAAAAATAACTCATACCAAAAAAATAAATAAAAATTATAGAGACATATAGACAAAGTTTGAATCTTCTCTGGGCAGAGTTAAAGTACATGTCGTTTAGTTATAAGTTACCAGGAGCACTAGGAGAGGAATGTGTTTATCTTTCAAAAATTTCTACCATTACCTTTACAACATCTTAAAGATGAAAAAACAGTCAAAAATTTTATCATATCTAATGCAAAGTAATTACACTTACAATATTCCAAGCAAAGTTAATTGTCCACAGTTCAACTTTCAGAATTTTAAAGCTCAATCACATCACTTTTGGAGATTTCACCCTATGTTACTATAGAGCTATAGATGGAAGCATCTGAATAGTAAAGTTTAGCATTGATCTGTGGGGCTTGAGTTTCTTTACTTTACTTTTCTTTATTACCATTTCACAGAACAGATACTTACAATCCTTCTTTACAGCATCCAGGGACCATGGAGAGTTGTATGTTATATAGCTTCCATTTTACAGATGAGATTTTTCATTAATTTATCTTGGTCTGTCCTATGTCTGAATTAGAGCCTCTGGCTTATTTGATCATATAAGGTGACTGCTCTACTTATTGTTGAACATTTTATCAATAAAGGCACATGAGTAAATCTACCTTACTCCTTATACTTTAGCTGCAGGAGAGAAAAAAGAAAAAGGAAAAGTAATTAAAAAATCGTAGATTACTTGTTTATTACTATTCTAGAGGACATTCTTGAAGCACAATGTCCAAAGGCTTTATTTCCCTTCTGCTAAGAATTTTTAAGCCTCACTTATGAAATGTCTGTAATAAGATGTGGGTACAAGACTAATCCTCAAAAATTTTCTTAAAGTTCTGAAGGCCAGACTCACTTTAGGACATTTTGGAATAAATCAAGAAATATAAATTATATGGCTCTATAGATTGTAGGTGAGTCTCTCTTTAGACTGAGAATAAGAACAGCAATTGATGTATAATACTATTAGTTGGCATAGAATTTACAGTACTAAGCAGCAATTTTACTTTTTTCCTGAGGGAAAAGAAAAGAATTTTCTTTTTTCCTGAATTTAACGGTGGTTGTCAAATTGTTTCTTGTGTTTGAATGCTAAATAATGAAGATCTTATCATTCTTGTTGATATAATTTCCCTATGAACTAGGTAGTAAGTTCACTAAATATTCACTGAGAATTGACTGTGTGCCAGGGACTAATTAGGCCTTTACATATAAAAAAAAGCAAAATGTTTTTAAATGATAGCTCCTTTTAAATATAATAACAGTCATTTGTTGGTTGATAATTACCGTGAAACACAGAAGAACAGAGATGAGGTTAAGTTTAAATCTCTTAAGATTAAGCATATTCTCTATCAGCCTATATAGCTTCTTTGGTTTGCCTATAGTTTACTATATATAAACGTATATTTTTTTTCAAGTGAGTATCCTATAATGGATAACATTTGAAAGATAACCCTGGTTTGTCATTAATTTTTTACAAATTAGAATTTATAATATATATATGCTATAAACCTGTTGAACAAATTTATTGTTGCCATATTCATATAGTGTTTTCACCCATAAAATTTTGTGAAAATAATATTTTATATTGGCAGTAAAACTGAGCATTTTGTATATTTTGTGGTTTGTATAATGACCGTTATGACAACTCTATAATACACAAAGATGAGCACATAAGTATGTGTATGAATATATTAATGTAGCATATCACATGTGGATGAATAAGATAACGGTAAATTTTATATTTATTATTGGCAGGCACTTTATAAATTCAGTAGATTTATTAGTTCACTCAATGTTTATAAAGGTCCTACAAAGAACATTGTGTTATTAGCCCCTTTTTATAGATGAGGAAAGGGAGGCAGAAAAGGGTTAATTTACTTGTCCAAGGAGACAGAAATATCTCTCTGTACCACATTTCCCCTCATATGTCCACATATTATATACATATATATGATGCACATATCATGTGTCTCTGTGATATGATATATGTTGTATCTTTTCCTCTAACTGTTTCTTTAGTCCAGGAAAGTATTTGCATCCTTTGTGTCTCAGAGGATATAGATAAATGTATGTGACAAATAAGTAGAATTGAATAATGTCCTGTGATTAATAAGTAGAATGTACACAACATGGTGTTATGCCACATAATATTCAATAAGTGTGCTTCCTTTTTAATTTGTGGAATTTGTCAATACACTATTTAAATATTGATTTACCAAAAATTTCTCAATGACTGTTCATGAAAGGGTTAGTGAATTGTTAAATTCTGGATGGTCTTTGAAGTCCATATTTTAATTATATACTTAATTTTTATGAGATTATCTTTTATTTTGTAGCTAAAATTATTTCCATTTAAAAGGAAAGATTAAAGAATGAGAAAGAGATAAATCACATTAAAAGAGTAAATGAGCATATATTCACATAAAGTTTAAAGTAAAAGAAAGTAGATTTAAATATATACATGGAGTAATTTCTCTTTTATATAAAACTTTGAATTTAATCATTATGAGAAATCTGTATTTTAGTACTTTAGGAACATTAAGTCAGGTGAGTTTTTCTTATCTTGTAAAATGAAGTGTAAGATGTTTGAAATAAAAAAGGAAGGGGAGGCAGTGTCGTTTTAGATTAGAATAGAGTTAATTTAGATTTTTGTGGATTGTGAAATTGTATTTGAAGCTGTCAAGAAGGATGTTCCAAGAGGAAATCTTCTAAGTAAAGAATAATAGACAAAGCCTGGTGAGACTGATTCTCTCCCTCAGATAAGTGGACTTTCTTTTCCATCTTCCCTGGCATTAGGCCTACACAATGCATAACCAAAACTGACTATGGGACTAGGAAAATGAGACAAAGACTTGTAGATTCTGGAAAGCTACTACTCATAACCTCTCCTGCTTGACCCTAGATTAGATTCTGATAAAATCATAAAGCATCCCAGTTATAATCTCCAACTTTTTAACTTTTCAAGTTTCAGGAAAAGCAGAAAATGTCACCTTCCCAATCGTCAGTTCCAGAAGTAAGGAAACCTAACTTCTTGCTTACAGTCATCATGCTATTTCTTCTCTTTATTGTGTGTGTGTTTTTCTTTCTTACTCTCCCCCATTCAGCACTCCAGTGACTTCTTATTTCATTGTCTCTTTCTTACCTGTGTAACTGTACAGGTGGTCAAAATGCTAGTTCCTGTGGGATTAGTGAGATTTGCTTAATCCTAACCTTCTCACACATGCTACAGACATTACAGAGCAACAAGAAAAGATCAATGTAAAATTAGAACTTTTTTTTAAAGTCTATATTTGTATTTGTTTCCTAGGAAAGCAAAAAATGGGGTCACTCAAAACAACAGAAATTTATTATCTCACTGTTGGGAAAGCCAGAAATCTGAAATCAAGGTACAAGTTTATAAGCTCTTGAAGGCTCTGGGGAACAATTTGTTCCATTCCTTTCTCTTTCTCATAGCTTCTGGTGTTGCGGCAATCCTTGGTGTCCTTGACTTGGAGACACATCACTCTAATATCTGCCCCCATACTCTCATGAAGTTCTTCTTTTATTTATGTATCTCCTCTTTTTAGAGAACACCAGTCATATGAGAGTTAGGACCTACCTTCCTCCATTATGATTTCACTTGATTACATCTGGAAATATCCTTTTCCCAAATAAAGTCATGTCCAAAGATACCATGGATTTGGACTTGAATGTATATCTTTGGAGGATAAGGTTGAATCTATAAAAATACTCCCTGAAATTCATATAGTTTTTAAAATCAGTGGTGAAATGAATTTATCTTTTTTAATATTTTTTATTAAAACAACAACAACAATAACAACAAAACCAACAGTAGAAAAAGTGGGAGTAAAAGAGTAGTACATATTAAGTAGGGGAAACATAAATTTAAACCCAGCAGAGCCAACCTTGGAGCACTCACCAGAGCTGGAAGACTACACAGAAAGAAAAAAAAAAAAAGAAACAAAGAGAATGGGAGGGAGGGTGTGTGTGTGGGGAGAGTGAGAGAGAGAGAGAGATGAATACAGCAAAGGTGTTTGTAGTTACAGAACACAGGTAAGTTTGCTCCCAGGAAGACTGATGTGTTCCCTGGCTGGAGAATTCCACAAGTCAGATGAACTAAATGTTAAATTGTTGACTAAATGTTAAATTGTGACCAAGTGCTGTCCTTGTGTGAACTCCATCTTTAGAACTTTGACTATCCCATGCAGCAGTGTAAGGGCTCTACTTAGCCCTCCTTCATATTGTCAAAGCAACTGCACACTAGCAATAGGAGAGAATGTTCTGCTGACCATCACCTTTGTCCAGAGTGGTTCTTATTTGCTCATATCTAAGTATGTGCTATTCATATGTCAAAATTACTCTATTCCATAATGACACACTTGTTCAAATTCCTTTTTTTTAAAGATTCATTTATTTATATATATATAAGAACTGGGGTACAGGCCAAAGGTGTGGGGGGTGGGAGGTTTCAACAGAGACAGAAAAGGGAACAGAACAGGCAGATTGACTGTAATACACTGCTGAGGGGAGCAGCGGGTGAGTCAGGAGAGATCTGCTGTGCCATGTGGGTATCTCCCTGGCTGGGGATCGAACGCATGCGACAGTGGCTGCAGACAGCCTTACAGGCTGCGTCTTTACCCCTTGCACCACCAGGGATGCCCTTGTTCAAATTTTTTGCCTATGTAAAATATTATTGTTCAGTATATTTTTAAATAATCATCACTGCAATCTCCTAGGAGTCATATTGGAAATCCATAGTAAACTGTGATGTTTGAACTTGAAGTGAGTCTTATCACTGAATAAATTTTAGTTATGCTTAAAATAATGTGACCTTAAACTCTTTAAATCATTGGAAAATCAACAGAAAAACATATTATTTCCACAAATGTGGCTAAGATTATTTAATACTGATGATAATTGTCAGAAGTTTCTGTGATATGTTTATTTTTTAAATGAAATTTATATTATGTTCACACATACACAATATTAAGGGATACAAAATAAATAACTAAAGAAGAAGATGGCGATGTCAGAACTGGACAGGCCATAAAGATACTGGGGGACTCTACATTGAATTACCTCTATTTCTGAGACAGGAAAAACAATGGAGACTTAAATGACATTGCTTCCTATCTTCCCAGAAAGGGAAGAGAGAAAGGAACATAACTCAGTCACTCCAATGGGTGAAATAAAGTGCCATTATAAATGATAAACGAGTTGTCAAGAAAAACTTTAGAAAGAATTCTAAGCCAGTTCCACGATATAACACCTGCCTGGAAACTCTGGGGAAGTTATATGGCTAAATAGCAAAGCAAAGGGGTATTACTTGTCATAACCAATGTACAAAATAAGTAAAATCCCATTGCCATGCAGTGGGAAAATAGACTTGTTATGTGAGTTTGCCAAGGAAGCTTTATTGTTTATTTACAGTTTATGTCCCCTTCGTGCTTGATGTATTGAAATATCGTGTTTTTACTTAAATGACTTCTTGAAAGAAAATGTATGATAAAGATCTTTATCCTTAAGTCAGGTTCATGAATAATCATATGGCTTGTGATAATACATTTATATGTATTAAAATCAACTTCATTTGAAATTTTAATTTGACAATATTTTGCTCTTACTTGACCAACTAACCTAAGTAGCAAGAAAGTGAGTTTGCAGATCATATGAGATATTAAATCTCATATTGAGGTCAGCTTCTACTATAATTAAAAGGAAGATTCTCATTTTTATGATATGATCATGAATGCAGTGTTATGTGGTACACTCTTTTTGTTAAACTGTCTTAAGAGTAGCATGTGAGGGCCTCTCCTGGTGGCGCAGGCGATTGAGTGCAGCTCTGTAAAGCTCTCTACAGCCTCTGCAGCACCGGTTCGATCCTGGTCAGCCAGTGAGGGTCCCACATAATGCGACAGATCTCTCCTGTCTCACCCGCTGCTCCCCTCAGCAGTGTATTTCATCAGTCTGCCTGTTCTGTTCCCCGTTCTGTCTCCAGTGAATCCTCTCACCCTCCCATGCATCTGGCCTGTACCCTGGTTCTTATATAAATAAATAAATAAATCTTTAAAAAAAAGAGTAGCATGTGATGAGAAAAAAATACAAAAATAGTGGTGATGGTGCATGGGTGCATTGGTAAGGGGAAATGTATGGGGATTACACCTGAGGGTGTGGGGAGCAAATGTTGTTTACAAATGAACAATGATGTAAAAAAGAAATAATAAAATACAATCAGAATCACAACCCCCCCCAAGAAAAAGAGTAGCATGTGATGAGAAAAATATACAGAAATAGCTGAATAAACAAATTAGCTACATGAACTGTCAACAATCACATTATGATGTGTTTAGTTATAGGATGGGAAGCTAGTTATCACTCTATTGGACTATAAAGAGAGGATTCTGCTTTGGATATGATGATAACGCATTATGAAAATTGCAACTGTACCTTATTTTCTGTGTTAAAGTGGCTTTCAAAACTTTTTGAGTATCATCCAGAGTAAGTAATATAGTTCATATTACATACTACTATACACCCATACATACACTGAATCAGAAGTTTTCACTGAACAGTACTCTTTACCCTTATACTTGAATGTTGTTATTTTTAAAATTGTGCTCCACCCTATCCTGTTCCTGTGCAATCTAT
The DNA here is from genome assembly GCF_964194135.1 of Talpa europaea. NCBI lineage: Eukaryota > Metazoa > Chordata > Mammalia > Eulipotyphla > Talpidae > Talpa > Talpa europaea. Next base: position 14,619,069 of record NC_140074.1, read on the forward strand.
GTTTTTAACAATTCTGTAATCATTTAAATTGCTTCCATGCCTATTAATGGTTCAAATGACAACTTAGCAGTTTTCACTACATGACATTGCACATTCCCTGGGAACATGGAATATATGACATATGTCCTCTTGTGACTATTCCTCAAGCCGAACTCAGACTCTGCACAGCAGGCAGATGGTAGTCAGTTGTACATTTGAAGAGTGGAGAAAAATATAACTAAGGGTAACAGAACAAGGAGCAAAGTATCAGTGGAGATTAATTTCTTAAAATAGGCGGGAAACAGTGGTGGCAGGCATATGTACTTGAGAGGTGTAAAAGCTCTGTGTTTATATTCCTCATATTGCTGATGAAGTAGCTTTTTGGTATGAGTCAGTGTAGAGCTATTTTCAGAATGTAACAGTGCACACTAACTTCATGACTAGAGTTCTATACCTCTAATCTTTTCTAATTTCTAAGTAATTTTGTTTTCTGTGTGGATAAACTGTAAACTAATTAAATTCATTTGCTGGGGATAATTGGTATACTCAAATTTCATAAATGTATATAGTTTAAATATACATATTGAATATAGTGTGTATGTATGTGTTATCCAGGAAAATGATTCCTTAAAGGCATTGAATTGGAAATATACATATATATTATATATATTAAAGTATTGCATAGTAAATTTACAATTAATATTAGACCAGTTTCTTTTTTAAAATATTCTCATGAAATAATATAAAATATGTGCACATAGGTTAGTTAAGAACTAGGAACAAATAAGTCATTGCAAGTGGTAGTATATTATGATTGTATGACCATGTCCAAGAATACTTACCATGATGCCTTAAAATTTTGCATTTAGACATATATATGGAAGAGCAAGCAACTATCCTGAAATAGAACAAATACTCCTTAGGAAATGGCTTCATTAATTATGCTTATATTAATGGATATTAGCAAAATTGTATTGTTTTATTTCTAACATCTATTTGAAATAAATTGCACATAAGAAAAAGGGACTTTGGGGAGGAAACTTGGAGAGGAGTGATATACATACAGTATAGTGGGATCTTTTGATGCCTGAATGGAATGTGTCAGAGGATTATAGATAGCCTACTAGAGCAATAAGAGGGCAGCTTCAAGTTTGCATAAATTGGTGAAAATATTTTCTTTTAGAAACCCTTTCCTTCTTGGAATATTTTTTTTTCTTTCTTTCTCTCTCTCTCTCTTTTTTTTTTTTTTTTCCCAGCAGTGTTACAATAAATGTTTATTCAGGGCTTCAGGACTGTGATCAAGGAGATATAGAAACTAGGAACATTTGATTTTAATACCAAAGGAATCTGCCAGATGTGTTTTTATATAGACAAAAGGGGCAAGGTGAGGTCTCCTTCACACAAATGTAATGTTCAATCAGTGCAGTATGATTGGTGGAAAGTTTGTCAAGTGGTGATTGGCTGAATTTCACTGATATATTTTTCTATTTTTTAATTGTATCAAGCTGTTTATAATGTACATTAGCTTGCAGTTATCAATAGTTTAATCCTAAGCATGTGCATACATACTTCTTCACTTAATTAATTTGTAATTTGTTGTATCAAGTATTTAGAAGTAGAGGATTTTGGGAGATTTAACAGTTTCCTTATCAGATTACCAATCTCAGAAAGGGTAAAGGTTGACGGAAGTGGGGAAGAAACTCCTTTTATGTATTGTGCAATTCTTGCAATAATTTTTAAATTATCTGGGCCTCCCTGGTGAATCAGGGCTTAAAGACACAGCACTATCGAGCTATCAACAGCCACTACAGCGTGAGTGAGATACCCGGCTGCCAGGGAGCTAACCCACATGGCACAGCAGACCTCTCTGGTCTCACCTGCTGCTCCCCTCAGCAGTGTATTTCAGTCCATCTGCCTGTTCTGCTCTCCACTCTGTCTCTGGTGAATCCTCTCAACCCCCACACCTCTGGTTTAAACCCAAGTTCTTATATGCATAAATAAATAAAATAAATATTTTAAAAATAATTTTTAAATTATGGAATAGTTTATTACTCAAAAATAATTATTGAACTCATTCTATATTAGGTCCTGCTCTAGATAAACAGATACTGAAAATGAATATATAATCCAAAACAATCATAATTGGATAAGAAATTTCCAAGATGTACTACTATGTTTCTCAATTGGCTCTTTTGACAGTTTGCATATAACCACATCACCCCTGGAGAAGTGTCGATAGAGCTAGACAAATAGACTCTGTCATATGTTTGATTCTGATCAGATAGACTTTCATTTTGTTGACAGAAAACTCCTGGCTTTGTATTTATTTCCTGGGTAATGTGGATTAAAGTCTAGTGTATGATGACAACTGAGTATATCATAATTAACAAACTTGTTCAAATGCATAATCTCAGCTATGATCTCAGGAATTAATGATCATTAAATTTCTTTTTTTCACTGGAAACAAAATTCTATTAATTATAATAATCAAAATCAACAAGCAACTGTAGACCAGAGACACACTACTGTGGGTGGTGGGGGGAGAGGAGGGATTAGGGTCAAAATAAGGGGGGTGGGAATTGTATGGGAAATATAACCAAAATGAAAATGCATACATTGTGCAAAAATGAAAAATGATGTAAGCATTACATAAAATAAAATGAAAAAAAATCATGTGAGTCCATGTATATAATAATAACTAGTTCTATGCCTGACTCCTGATAGGATCAACTAGTACTTGTTTCATTTTGTTTAAAACAGACCTATTAAAAAAATATTTCAGATACAACCTAAAATGATAGAAGTGAGAGAAAAAAATCCATCTTTACTGAATTTAGAACTTTCCATTTTTTTGTCCCTATACCTATTACTTATGGTGATAAAAGGGTAACCCACGTGGAATGTAGTGAAGCTCAAAATATGCTATTTTACATAGGACGGGTGATTCTCATGCTTAGATTTATGACTTAGAGGCCTCTGTCTACACTGAAGAGTTACCTAACTTCATGATGTAAAGGACTGTTGAGTAACATTTATGTCAAATGTATACTGATTCTATTTGTAGTGAACTAGGAAACTCACATCTTGACCTAATTGTATATTTTGATATTTCTGTGCAATTTTTCTGGTAAAGGAATTGCTTTATTTCAGGAAGGATATTTCATTGCTGTGTATTCCATGAGAAAATAGAAGTTTATGTTTCAGATTAGGCCAAATGATTAAATTTATGTTTAGTGGTAGGGCAGCCTGGCTGTGCTGTTTTATCACAATGAAGTTTATGACTAGCCCTATAACTAATGATTGGATCAAATGTGGTGATAATGAAGTAAAGAAAATAGCATGTGTATCAGATCTCAATTTCACTCTGTTAATCCCACCTATTTTTAGCATAATACATATTCTGCCCTTCTTCTTATCCTCATATTTTGCTTTGTGGTATGGGCATAAAAGGTAGTGTTGTTTCAAATATGTCAGGTAAGGTACTTGTGCTATTGTTTTTTTGTTCCATGCCCAAAAATGCATTACCAATAATCACAGCACTTTTTTTCTGTTGAAATGCCTAACATTCTCAAAATAATACCTGAGGTAGCCTCTACTTGTCGCTGCCCCTGATTCTTATTCATGGACTTCAGGGAAAGCAGACCAGGACTCAGATGTCAACTCTACCACTCATTAACTTCAAGATCTTGGGAAAACAATATATTCTTTGTGATGGAAAGGAAATGAATACAAAAATATTATACATAGTTGAACTTAGAAAGGGCAGTTGTTCCACTTCTGCTATAGATGCTTTGCTCTGGCATTCGCCCAGAATGTATATTCCCTAAACTCTGTTCCTTGAAAGGCAGGAAAATGTCACTGATGGTTAACCTAGCTTATGGCTTGTTTCTATATAGAACGTGCTGTCTTACTATCCAGAAAATGGTTTGATTCCTGGTCTATGGTAGACCTGGTGTTCTTCCTTGACACAGTGAATTACATCCTCAGCTATCAGTGACACAGTATGCCATGCATTTAGTATAGTTTTACTATTTGCTGTAGTTGAATGTTTTTGTTCTCTCAAAATTATGTTGAAATCCTAACCCCCGAAATGTTGGTATTAGTAGAGGAGGTCTTTGGGAAGTGAGCAATTAGTTGATAAGGATGGAGCCTTCATGAAATGGATTGATGCTTTTATAAAAGAGGGTCCAGAGTGATCCCTATGCTTTTTCCACCAGGAGAGGACATGATGTGAATGTCCTGTCTATGAACCAAGAAGTGGATCTTCATCAAAATATGACCATGCTGGTGCCTTTGGTCTTAGGCTTCCAACCTTCAGAGCCATGAGAGATGAATTTGTTTTATTTAGGTGCTGCCTAGTCTGTAAGTTTTGTTGTGGCAGCCTGTGAACACTAGATACTGATCAAGGTACTGATGTGAATTATTTGTAAAAGCACTGAAAATTTCAGTGACTTAACACATTAGAAACTAGTTGTCATTCAGATCATAATTTTAGCTGGGTAATCAATTTGGTAAGGGGTCCCTTTTCCACATTTTTTAACACATGACTTTCTAGGTCATCACAAACATACACATGCCAACCAGCTAGAGAGTGGAGGATTTTGAGGGCACATATCATATTCATTTACATTCCATTGTCTAAATCTCAGTCTTGTGGTCATCCTAGGGTACACACACTATGGTAACTGCTAAGGAAGCAGGATAGATATTTTACTGCATGCCTAGGAAGAAGAGGCAGTTCATTTTGATGAACATTTTGTAGACTTTTTAAATGTTTTATTTTATAAATTAATTTGTAAGTCATTTACATGTCTACATAACTTTCATTTTTACTCATCCTTATATGCAAATGACAACTATGTCTTAATACAGTGGGCAAGAATCTGAACATATGATCTCTTTAGCATGAATTACACACACATGTTAACAGTGTCCATGACATAGACTCTAAAGGTTAAGTGACTGTCTAAAATTATAAACCTTAATTAGAGATTAAGGCTCTAGTGCCCAGTCTAGCATTCTTTCTAATATGGCATCTATACCTCTAAAGTAATTGGGGTAAAATTTGTTATATTCTATCATTTTAGAAGCATTTCTGCAGTTAATGCATATAGTAAATATGTATAGTTTTATTTAGACTTCTTTACATACACTGCTTTTTTTTTTTTTCTTGTTTCAGTGCTAGTATGGGCAGAGTTGAAACCAATTAGTTTAATTATAAATCCTTTAAACATCATTCATTTTTCTTTTATTTGTCACTAGTTATTAAGATTATGAGCATACTACAGGAAGAGAAGTTAAACATTCTATAGCTTTGTTTGGTGGTAGTGCTAATGAAGATAATATACTTACAATATGTATTGTAATAGTAAGTGCCATTTATGTTTCTTTTAAGATTTATTTATGTGTGGAAAAACTGGGGTGTAGACCAGAAGTTTGAGCAGTGAGAGGATTCAATAGAGACAGAGTAGAGAGGAAGATCTACTGAAATACTCTGCTGAGGGGAGTAATGGGTGAGACAGGAGAGGTCCACTGTGCCATATATGGGTTAACTCCCTGGCCAGGTATCAAACTCAGGCCATAGTGGTGATAGTGCTGAGACAACACCTAGGCCACCAGTGAGGCCCCTTATTTATGTTTCATTGTACTGCATAAATATAGTAAATATATGCATTTTTCCAATTTTCATAAGGCAACTTTAAGATGCCCTTTTTCATTTCTATTTCTTAATTGCATTTAAAATTTGAATTGTATTTTTCTACAATAATGAACAAAACATTGGTCATTTAATTTATATTTTATATTCTGGAAAGCATCTGAATTCAACAATGGTAATTTATGTTTTTTCAAATTCACTGTAATCCAATTTATTCCCTGTATCTTCTCATTCTAATAGCTGTTGTTTTGTATTGTATTTGAAATTTTCAAGTATCACAAATGAGAAAGCTAAGAAAAAGGGTGATAGGATTAAATAGTAAAGTATTTTTAAGTGCGAGGGTAACCAGTTTTAGTTTCTATCATTGTATAACTTTTAGAATTTTCAGTAGTTTATGCCACTGTGGGAAATCTCCTATGCGTATGTTTTGTTTTTTTTTTTCCCCCAAAGATTTATTTATTTATGCATACAAGAACTGGGATACAGGCTAGAGGTCTCAGGGGATTCACCAGAGTGGGGAATAGAACAGGCAGACTGACTGAAATACACTGCTGAGGGGAGCAGCGGGCGAGTCATGAGAGGTCTGCTGTGCCATGTGCATCACCTGCCTAGCAGGGGATCAAACTGGTTTTGCTGTGGCTATGGATAACTTCATAGTGCTATGTCTTAACCCTTTGCGCCACCAGAGAGGCCTCCCAATTTTTTTTTCTTAAGCATCCTATGCTTTTATGAAAACTTCAAAAATTATCAAGTATTACACAACTAGCGCACATTCTTGTCTGTGGCTGACCCGTGGGATAGAGAACAGATTTTTATATCATGTGTTAGAACATTTCGATACTAGTTAGGGTAAGGTTAATACAGACATATGAGTAGTCCTTTGGGTTAATAAAATGAGAAGAGATGGAAGAATGGATGATTGTGTGTATGTGTATGTATTTTTTTTGTTTTTTACTATCTTATAGTTGTATAAAAACAGAAATGAATATCCATATTGGAGAAGACCTAAAGGTTTTTGGTGACTGACATTATAAATCTTCCAAATACAGACAAAGGATCATGGAATGGGAAGTGAGGTGTGTACAATGACAGTGCTCTCTTATTTCTCATCTTTATTAAAGACATGCTACAATAATGAAAGTTACCCTTGAACTCATTTATTTATTACAGTAAGAGTGAAGACCTCTGATTTTATTTGTTTAGCAAACATTATTGAACTCTAACTATGATTCAAGTATTGGAATCACATACTTTACCAGTACAATGCCTAACTCATAGAGTTTAGTGTTGATTTGAACACAGTCTTTAAAAAACCATACTCGGGCCTCTCCGGTGGCGCAACGATTGAGCGCTGGGTTGCGAAGCTGCCCGCAGCCTCTGCAGTGCCGGTTCGATCCCCGGCTGCTCCCCGGCCACCGGAGGAGGGTCCCACATGGTGCACAGACCTCTCCTGCCTCCTGCTGCTCCCCTCAGCAGTGTACTTCGGTCCTTCTGCCTGCTCTGCACCCCACTCAGGCTCTGGTGAATTCTCTCACCCTCCCACACTTCTGACTGTACCCAGTGCTTGTATGTATAAATAAATAAATCTTTTAAAAACAAAACAAAACAAACTAACAAACAAAACATACTCATTGTTATTATGAGGATAAGCTAAAATAGTATTGGGAATATATTGTTATTATGGAATATATTGTATTAGGAATATATTGATATATTTTTAAATTCATTTATTTATGCATACAAGAACTGGGGTATAGGCCAGAGGTGTGGGGGTGGTGAGAGGATTCGCCAGAGACAGAGTGGCAAACAGAACAGTCAGATCAACTGAAATACACTGCTGAGGGGAGCAGCTGGTGAGTCAGGAGAGGTCTGCTGTGCCATGTAGGTATTTCCCTGGCTAGCCAGGGATGGAACTTGTGCTACAGAGGCTGTGGATTGTCTCATAGGTTGCGTCTTAACCCCTTGCACCACCGGGGAGGCCCAGGGATATATAGATATTTATAGATACTTTCCAATTCACTAAATATCTTCATAACTTCAGGTTAACTTCCTTAGATATATAGTAATTTCCTTGTTACAATATGGTATGTTACTTCTAATTAGCTACCTTGCTTTGTGTTAGTTTTCATCGAGGATAACACTTGTAAATTCCACCATGAACTTATCAGTCTTGTTAATGGAAGACAAAAAAAAAAAAAAAAAAAGTCCTTCACTACTAGATTTTACAGGAATTCATCATATAATGTAACAAAGGAATCATCAAATGTCTTATGTTAACGAGTAGATAGTAGATAGTAACTATTTTAGGCTTTGGGAGACACATAAGATCTCTGTGGTGTGTGTGTTTGTGTGTGTGTGTGATCCTTTCCAAATATCAAAACCATTATTAGTTTGCCAGCAATAAATAAAACAAGCAGTAACCCAACTGAGCATCAGCACACAGGTTGCATTTTGTTAACCCCTAATTATAACCTATAAATTTTCAGCAATATTTGAAGTTGAAGTTCCACTGACTGCTGAGTTCAAGTAATTTCTCTTTTGTGACCCTCCAGTTATAATAATAGGGAGAAGTAGGAGAGTAATAAACACTTAAAAACAATCAAATGGACTGTCAGTCACTAAGAATGAAATACTCATATATAAACAAACCAAATGGAGATGTATTTTACCTAAATACTGATTTACTTCACAGGATTTTCAATTTCAGAACATGTGTAGATGACTGTAGATTATTAATGGTATCTATGCATTCAAGTCTTTCACTTTCAGAATTATTTTATTTCTAGATATTACAAAGCTCAAGATTTTGTTAGATAAAAGACCCCCCTCACCCCGTGATGTTTTCTAAAGTGCATGTTGCATGCAATCCTTTAATGTCACCCTGTATTTTGTCATAATGCATGTAAGAAATCACAAGATATTTATTGTGAAGCTTTACAAAAAATCTCTAAGGGTTAGTTAACTAAAACTTTGTTTGCTTGAAACATTATGTACTATCACAGAAATAAATGTGATGTCTCATTTTGAAAATATAGCTTTTCAAAATTGGCTGAGCCTTTCACCCTGGGAAATGGATTAAACCACTTGGGGTCTTAGCTGCCTTTTGTAACCAAGGTAATTCTCTATAGCACTTAGAATGCTAAATTTAACTATCAGCTTGCGGTTTTGACCTGCATTGTAGAAGTTGTCAAAGTATGTATAATACAAAACTTTTACCAAGAACAGAAATCCCCATGTTATCTTTCTGAACATCTTCTGTTTCCTTATGCCCGAAGAATTTTTTTCCATTATTACTGAAAGACTTAAATGATAGTTTGTTTTAGTTTAAGCATCATATGTTTCCTTAGCTCAGCAGTTGTTAAACTTTTCAACAGATTGGAGTCACCTGGAGGGCTTTGTTAATATACCCATTTAAAAAATGTATTGTTATTGAACTACCATTGTTTTACATCCCTGCTAAAGTTTTGGCAGTGTAGGATTTACCCCCGCTGGTCTAGTCACTGTAGCATGGTGTCACTTAGAGGTGGAATATATATATTCTTAAGCTCTCACCCTGACCCACAGACACTGATTGAGTAGTAATAGTAATAGTGGCAATGCTCAGGAATTTGCATTTTTAAAACTGCGAATGTCATTTCTCATGTAATCAGTGATAGCACAACAGTGTTTTTTTTTTTAATGTGTGGTTTTTTTTTTTAAGATTTATTTATTGGTTGATACATACATACAAGCACTGGGTACAGTCAGAAGCGTGGGAAGGTGAGAGAATTCACCAGAGCCAGAGCGGGGTGCAGAGCAGGCAGAAGGACAGAAGTACACTGCTGAGGGGAGCAGCGGGTGGCAGGCGAGGTCTGTGGCCATGTGGGACCCTCCTCTGATGGCAGGGGAACAGCCAGGGATCGAACTGGCACTGCAGAGGCTGCGGGCAGCTTTGCAACCCAGCGCTCAACCGCTGCGCCACCAGGGAAGCCCCACCACAGTGTTTTGACAAACATTGTAATAACCTATATAAGCCTATATACCTGATTATTGAAATACAACTGAATTCTATTTTCTCATCACTTTCAACCAACTTTTTGATTTTTCTGTTCTAACACTTTCCTGCCATTGAGTGAATGTGTGATTTTAGAAAGGCAGAATCTGGGCCTCCCTGGTGGTGCAAGGGGTTAAGCACCGCACTATGACACAATCCATAGCCTCTGCAACAGGAGTTGGATCCATGGCTGGCCAGGGAGCAACCCATATGGTGAACCAGATCTCTCCTGTCTCTCCTGCTGCTCCCCTCAGCACTGTACTTTGATCAGTCTGCCTGTTCTGTTCCCCACTCTGTCTCTGGTGAATCCTCTCACCACCCCTCCCCCGCCACACCCCTGGCCTGTACCCCAGTTCTTGTATGCATACATAAATCTTAAAAAAAATAAAGTCTGGATCACATCTGGGTTGTAAAATTTCATTTTAATGCTCACTGCAGTATCCACACTATGTTTTCTTAGCATGTCATCACATATTTGTAAACTTCTTTTGCAGCTGTGGAATCTGTCCTATTCACTTTTGTATTTTATCACTTAGTAGGAACTCAATAAATAAGGCAAAGTTCTTAAAAACACCATTCAATGAAATAGTATTTGGAATGGCAGACAGGTGGTAGGGGTAGCAGGAATATGCACCTCCCAAATATGCTTGGGTTCAGTGACATTTGAATCTTTGCCATCACTAACACACCTGCTCTTCTAAGTAGTTAGTTCCATGTTGAATGACTTTGTCAAGATAAGAGCAGAATAAGATTTGGTATATTTTCATTTCAGGGTAGAATATAGAAGCATTCTCAACCTTCATAGCATCAGAAATTTAGACAGCATGATGTAGTTTTAAATAAAAGTCAGTAAAATTTCATGAGTCTATAAAAATAACTGTTGTAACCAAATACTGTGTTTTTTTTTTTTTTTTGAGAGTAGTCTTAGAGCCCCTGTAAGGATCTTAAAGGAAAATTAATAATTTGATTTTGTTTCAAAAGATGTAGGCATTTTCCAACCTAAAGCAGTAGTCTGAGCTCAGACTCAGTCACTGGATGTGTGAGTTATTTAACCTTATTGAATTAAAATTTATTTTATTGCCAGTGGTAGTCCTATATTGTTCCTACAGTTTGTTAGGGGGTAACTGAGAAGTGCATGTGTGAGCACCACACATTTGTGTGTTGTTGATGGGAAGATAATCAGTATATCCCAGATATCAGTTCAAGTTTGGTTATTCATTTGATGAGGACAATCTTGATTTTGGCAATGAGAAGAATATGTTTCATTGTGCTGCTACCTATGTATCATCAATAATATCCATGAAATCACTCAGTCTTCTCAAGTTACAGATTGTTACATTTTACCCTACAATCTTCTGAATAATAACTTCATTCATCTGAGCCTATTTATTGTGCATCTATAATGTGCAAGAATATCCAGAACTCTGGTGATATGACAGTAACCAAGAGTTAAATGTATTCATTATCATGGAGTTTACATTGTATTCAGGAGGGGAATACTGATAATAAGCAGATCAGTGCATAAAATATAGTGTATGTTAGATGATAATACAAATGATATAGAAAAATAAAGCATATAAGGGGGCTTCCCTGGTAACCTAGGGGTTAAATCTCAGAGCTATCACTGCGATGGCCTGAGTTCAACCCCTGGCCAGGGAGCTAACCCACGTGGCACAGCAGAGCTCTTTTATCTCACCCGCTGCTACTCTTAGCATTGTATTTCAGTAGATCTGCCTACTCTGTCTCTGGTGAATCCTCTTAGCCCCCCACACCTCTGACCGGCATCCCAGTTCTACACAAAAATAAATAAAAATCATTTTAAAAAATAAAAATAAATAAATAAAGCAAATAATAGGATCGGGAACTGGAGGCCTAGAGTTTTTTTTTTTTTTTTTTTTTTTTAAGATTTATTTAAAAAGAACTGGGGTATAAGCCAGAGGTGTGGGGGAGTGTGAGGATCTACTGGCAGATCTACTGGCAGATCTAACAGGCAGATCTACTGAAATACACTGCTGAGGGGAGCAGCGGGCATGGCAGAAGAGGTCTGCTGAACTGTGTGGGTAACTCCCTGGCAGGCTGGGATCTCATGCTGCAGAGGCTGCTGATAGCTTGAACGCACTGTCTTCAACCCCTGAGGCACCAGGTGGGCCTGGAGGCCTAGAATTTTAAATGAGATGGACTTGGACATCTATAAAGTGGATAATCTCTAAAAAATAAAAGAAAGGAGAAATTAAAGGCAGAAGATAGAAGAGCATTCTAGGCAGAGGATGGCAAGTGTGAAGGTCTGAGGCTCTTACCTGCCTAACGTGTTTGAGAACAGCACCGTGATTAATGTGGCTTGAATGGAGTCAACAAAGAGACTAATCATGGGAGACTGGTTTTATTTTTCTGTAGGAAAAACAAGGGGAAAGATTGTAGATTCTGTAAGACTGAGTGTGAATAAGATGAGAAACATTGGAAAGTTTTGAGCAAAAGGCTGACATCATCTTATTTAAGTTTAAAAAAATAAATTGAAAAAAAAATAAAATAAAATGAAACTGGCTACTATCAACAGTAGTCTCTAGAGAGGTGAGAGATGAAAGCAGGGAGATTAATTAGAAGGTTCCCACAACATTTGAGGTAAACAATGAAAACTTGGACCGTGGTAAGTGTGATGGAGATAAAGAGAAGCATCAAGATTCTGCGTGTTTATTGGAGGTAAAACCATGTATCTGATGATGAATTCCATGTAAACTATGAAGAAATAGATCACTGTTTTATCTAGGCACTCAGAAAAATGTGTTACCTTTTTTATTGGGCACACTGTTGTAAAAGATAGGTTGAGTTTGAGGAGCAAAGATCAGGAGATTGCTTGTGATACTGATAGGCTTAAGATAAATATGTTTCCATATGAATAAGTCAAAAAGTTGTTGACTATATAACACAGCACACTTAAAATTAAATATGGCTATCAGTCATACACAAGGCAGTAGTGTTTTGCCCTCACCTTAACTGTCCAGCATCATGTTGTGTTTTCACTGATTGGACGTGAGATGCTGGCTTTACATATGACCATTGTGTTTATATACCATCAGATTTGACAGTCAGGATCATGAAGCAATATATTCTTTAAGTTATAATGGGAATATTATGGTCATTTTGTGCATCACACATTTCTTGTAAAAAAAAAATTATCATCATCAAGTGCTATATTTAATTGGTGGATTTGCTGTGTTTTAGAAATTATTTTAGGGCCTCCCCAGTGGCGCAGCGGTTGAGCGCTGGGTTGCGAAGCTGCCGGCAGCCTCTACAGCGCCAGTTCGGTCCCCGGCTGCTCCCCGGCCAGGGAGGGTCCCACATGGCGCGCAGACCTCTCCTGCCGCCCGCTGCTCCCCTCAGCAGTGTACTTCGGTCCTTCTGCCTGCTCTACTCCCCACTCTGGCTCTGGTGAATTCTCTCACCCTCCCACGCTTCTGACTGTACCCAGTGCTTATATAAATAAATAAATAAAAATAAATAGAAAAATTAAAAAAAGTAATTATTTTATAATTCCAATATATACATTTTTATTTGATAATGTAATAATTGCTCAATTAGCCTATTAGGTAATAGAATGCAAATATATTGAAATATTTAATACATTTATATATATATATAAATACACTATATATGTAAATATCTACATATATATGCCTGTTTGTGTATATATACATATACATATGGTATGTTTGTATATGGATCTATGTTGAAATGGATACTTTGTATCCTAGTATCAGCTTTCTTTTGGAAATTGATACCTCCTCATATTTTCCACTATCCACTATACTTGGAAGTCACCATATGGTACATTAGAGAGATCCATGGGACACATCTACAATCTAATCGTAGTCCTTGCCTAACAGTTTTGGTATTGAAATTAACAGAGAATTGTGTTTTCTTAGGACCTTTATCTTTAAGTTAAAAACTAGAGTGGTATGGACAACACTATTTTTATAGTATGACTCAAACAAGCAATAAAACAGAAACAATTAGAATAGAAGGAAGGGAGAGATGAAATTAAAAATAAAGAAACAGAAACATAAAACAGAAGGAAAAAATAATGGTAATAACTGATAGTGTTGAAATTTCTTATTTTAATGTTCAACCTCACTCAGCCTTTGGATTCCAGTTCTTGTTGTAAATAAATCATTTTGATTAAATAATTGTGTATGATTCTTGGAATCAAAATAATCTTAATCAATGTATGACTCCAAATTTATGTAGACTAAGATGAAACATTCTTTTTTCAGGCAGTACCCAATTTATAATATATTTCTTTGTCAAAATGTCTATGTTGTAACACATTTTAGTTCCCAGGATAAAATGGAAGAATAATTTTGTTGCATTTCTTGTTTTGTGTGTCCTCTTTCCTGTTCTAAAACTTAGTTGAAATCCTTGCAGTGATCAAAAAAGAAAAGGAAAAAAAGTGGTAGTAATTTCCACTGTGTACCCAACATATTTTTTTTTATTTTCTCCAAGTTTATAAGCGAACAAAATATTCTCAACATTTATTGAGTATGTAATCTATATTAGACATCTTGCAAAGTATTTTCTGTACTTTCATCCCATTTTCCTGTCAACAATCTTCACAGTTTTATTTCTACCCTATAGGAAGAAGAAACTGAGAATTAGTTGTATTTCTTCTTCTAAGGTCTTGCAAATTTCAAGTGGAAAGAGGAGACAGGACTCCAATAAAATACAATATGCTTTCTTATGGTCACCGAATTTCTAGAAAATTTTGTTGCATGAATATACTGTTTAGGTGACTGTTAACAAAACCCCAAATTACAATTTTCAGTTATAGCTGTACCCATTCCACTGCACAAAGATGAAAATCAATGTAGGATAACAAACAGTTGATTTCACATTCACTTTACTAACCCATTCCAATATTTCACATGCAATCCATCCACTATTTAACCATGTTGAGCTAAAAAAGGAATTTTTATATTCTTCATAATTCCCTAATAAGTAGTGTTTTCTAGTTAAGTATATAATAGGAATGGGAAAATCATTTATCATAATCTAAATAACAACTTTTCACAACAGTATGACATAAAAGAAAGTTACATCACCATGCCTAATTGAAAAAAATTGTTTTCATTCTTTCCCAGTCTTGTGATCATGACCATGGATTGACTGAATCCTCTTCAGTTCCCCATAGGTTGTGTTAGTTTGGGAATCCTGAATGATTCAGTTTCAATTATATTGCTCAGTCAGAAATTCAGCTCCCAATGAACCTGGTGTCAGATTCAGCTCAGTTCAATGTGTGACAATCAAATTTTTGACACTAGAATATAAAATCCTCAGAGTCAAGATGTTGTTGGCCCAGTTACATTTTGCCTGGGACTGAACTTACTAATATCTATCCCTTGGGGTACAAAAAAGTATTGTCTTCTATTTAGCATGAAAATGAAAAACACTTTTATTGTTGTACAAACTCTAATTTAGCCATATAGTAAGATTTTAAATCAAGTATGAGAGCAGTATAGCAAAACTATGGCATTAACACCATAAACTAAAAGTGCTCAGAAAATATAGTAGCACAAACATCCTATTACTGCAGAATTAAAGAGAAACATTATTTTTATTTAGTATATGCTTTCAAAAACAGCATAAATTTAGTATAATACATTATGCGTACCTATTAGTATAGACTATAGACTGAACTGAGAAAGTACTCAATGATTATGAAGTAACTACTTCCATAGCCCTCTTCTTTGGCCCCCGTCCATCCTCTGGAATAAGAACCTTAGCTTGTGATGATTGAGGAGGGGGCTGTTTCAGGACAAGAACCAATGCCCAGGCACATTTCATTATTGTATCAGTAAACTCCTCTTATCATGTAGTATATTACATGGGTTGCATTATTGTTGACCACTGCCTTGCTGGATAAATTATCTTAGGATTTTATGTATATTTGTAAAATTATTTTCTGTTCATTGTATCTGAGTTTTAGAAAGATTGATAATGTTTTATTTATTTTTAAAGATTTATTTATGCATGCAAGAACTGGGGTATAGGCTGGAGGTATGGTAGTGTGGGGTGAGAGGATTCACCAAAGGCAATGTGGGGAGCAGAACAGGCAGAATGACTGAAATGCACTGATGAGGGGAGCAGTAGGAGAGAAGAGGCCTGCTGTGTCATGTGGGTAGCTCCCTGGCTGGGGGTTGAACTCATGCTGCAGTGTCTGTGGATAGCTTAATAGCACTGTGTCTTTAACCCCTGCACCACTAGGGAGGCCTGATAATTTTATTTAATAAATTTTTAACCAATTAAAAAGCTACTCAGCAAAAGAGGGCAAATTGACCTATTTCAAGTTTTCAGTGTGAGCATCTTTTGTTATATTTATAAACACTGGGAGAAATGGTATCTTATCATTATGATTATTTTCTCTAACAAAATATAAATTGTTAGTAAGCCCTAACCCACATTTTTCTGACTAATTCAAGCCATCTGTTAGTGCATCCACCAGATATTTTTATATTGTAGTTAATGAGAATTGATAGACCATTTAATTATTTTCTTCCTTAGAACTTGAGAGTAAATTTGAGCTTGAGAAGGGACCTTTCTAATTTGCTTTATAATGATGCATCTTTCCTTGAGCTGCAACTTAGAAAATATCAGTAACTCTGTGCTTGGACTTTTAAAGCTCAGCACTTTTATAAGATACTGCCAATGTCTTGTATAACTGATCTATCAGTGTTTTGAAATGGTTTTTCTATAGATAACAGTGGAGAAATTCAACATGATGCTGCCTTTTTGTCACAAAATGTACTTTAAATTTCAGTCTTGTAGGAAGTGTCTAAAAACACATGCAATTTTCATTGCTCAGTGCTTGCGAATTGGTTGTTGTGCAGTGTTGAGTGTTTACATTCTTCCCTGGTGGGCTTATCTGCTTATCTGTATCAATTGGCATGAACTTCCCAAAGTACAAATTTTCGATCCAGTTTTCTCTAGATCATGGTATGAAATTGAATGAGCTAAATCTTTATTGCCTCTGATATGGTTTGGGAATAACGTTTACATTAGGCATAGAAAGTATAGCTGAGGTGGATGATCTAGGATTCCAAATTGTAAAGAAAAAATAAAACTCAAGTACCCTCAAAGACATCAAATAGGGCCACTTGCTTTTGGGATACTTACTGTGAAAGTATCCCATCAATCTTTTATAATGTCTCCAGTGTACTGTCTAATAAATGCATTTGGACTTGTCAAAGGAGAATCACAGCCTAAAAGTAGACAATGCAAAACAATGACATTTTTTTCCTTGTTTCACAACAATTCTAATAAGAACCTGGAACAAAATGTGGAACCTTAACTCAGGCTGAGATCTATTAAGGCAAACACCCAAAATATGCAACACTTTGTAACTTAAGTAATTTATCCATGATCAGGAAAATGGCACTTTCACAACTTCAATGTCATGCCCCCATGACTGATATACATTATTAGCAAATTCATAGAGAATGCTTTTGAAAAATCTGTAATACTTGCTGGCTTAGATAATCTATTTGTGTAATTCTATAGGGTTATGGACTTGTTGGGATAACAATTTTAGCCAAACTAAGCAGTGGTCTAATTTCGTTAAATCAATGAAAAATGATTAACACCAATGTGATAGAATATTAAGACCCATAGTAATTCTGTATAATGAACCACTATATAGGTTGTATATGAGTCCCACTGGATAAGATGTTGCAGAAAATTTTGAATATCAGATCTATCTCTACCTAGCAGATAAGAGGCTGTGACATTTAATAACCTTATGCCTGGGAGAATATGGAACTGTGCACTGGCAAGAGTAAGGTCTAAGACAGAATATTTTTAATAGTGCATTTTATTTATTCATTCATTCATTCTTTATTTTCTTTCATTCATTTATTTACTTATTTAAGTGTTTCCATATATATTTGGTGTGTGTAGATAAATAGAAAGTCTCTATGTAGGAGATATTTTATTATCCTTAATTTTTGTTTAGTTTTTCCTATCACATCTTGACATTATTCTTTTTAAATCCTCCCCCAGAAGTAAAGCCTTACTCTGGGCATTTTAAACCCAAATTCATCTTTGCAGTTATCCTCCAAATTGATAGCATTTTTGTGCTTATGATTGAGGAACCTAACCCTACATATTTTAAGTTATTTACCTAGGCAGCAAGGTAAGAACAGCCTAAGAAATTCTAACTCCTACTTACTCCATTGGAAAAGAATTCCAGTCTGGGCTTTTATTAACTATCTGCCTAGCAATGAACATGTCATACGATCTCTGAGTCAAGGTTTTCTTGTGTTTAAATAGGATAATGATATCTAAGAACTTTATCAGTGAATCACCGCACATAAGATACAAATACATATACCACACCCTAAGAAGTAATTATTTTTGTACCAGTTATTTGTGCTATTATGACCATATTGTGTTCTCTTTGTAGTAGAAAATTATATGTTCTTTTTTTCCCCTCTGAGTTCGTCTAAGATTTCCAGTGCATAAACTTAATTATTTGATGTCCTCCGAGTAATATGTTGGCCTTTCTCAAACTGGGACCACACATTGTTTCCCCCCCAAAAAATATTAAGTTTATATTCAGCATTTAGTTTATAGTAATGCTATTTCTTTTGTGTTTCTAGTAGATTATAAGACAATTATGTTTTTATATATTGACATGGAACCTTAACACTTCAGCTGTATTTGGCAAAAATCTACTGATCCTCTATGTCCAAATAGCTGCGGATTTTCACTTTGCAGAAGAGCATTTTATGGGCTGAATATTGCCACTAGCAAAGGCAATAACGCATGTTCTCTTATGAAGTTCTGCAGTTTATTTTTGACTGGAAATATCTGAAATACTTTTTAAAGATTTATTTATTTATGCATACAAGAACCGGGGTATAGGCAGAGGTGCGGGAGGGTGAGATGATTCACCAGAGACAGAGCAGGGAGCAGAACAGGCAGAAGGACCGAAGTACACTGCTGAGGGGAGCAGCGGGCGGCAGGAGAGGTCTGCGCGCCATGTGGGACCCTCCTCCAGTGTCCGGGGAGCAGCCGGGGATCAAACCGGCGCCGCAGAGGCCGCGGGCAGCTTCGCAACCCAGCGCTCAACCGCTGCGCCACCGGGGAGGCCCTCATCAGCTTTTCTAAATGATAGTTACTTAGAAAAGCAAGGGAAGTGTGTGCACTCTCTATATTAAAAATAAAGCTAGTTATAGAATCACAAAAATGTGACATTTAATGCCTCAAAAATTTTCTGAGATCTAGTTCATTCCCTGGATTTATACTTAGAGATATCCAGGTCACCCAAAAGTCATATATTGTACCTATTATATACCAGGCAGTGTGGTGGACTTCCGAAGCCCAAGACTAAGTGTGATATTGTTTCTGCCTTTAAGAACCTTCTGGGCTTGTAGGTAAGACAGATAAGTAAACATTAATCTCATTGCAATGAGATTTCTACTTTAATAAGAAACACTTAAACTCTGCTTAAGATTTGCCCTGGAAAAGCCACTTGGGTCCAGCAGTGCTTTTTCATCTCCTTCTTCACCGTAACAGAATGAAAGGGGAACAGGCTTTGTAACAAAGGAAAAAGAGAAGCAGCTCTGCAACTACAGTATTTTCAGGGAATATCTTCATAGTTGAATACTAGAGTAAAAACTCAGCAGATCTGGCTTATAATAAATCTAAATGATATTTTTGTGAATCAACCATTCATCAATTGTATATTTATTGATAGCTGCTCTGTGATATGTGACATATTTGTTAAATGCCTAATTTTATAATATTCTTGCTGATTTTCATAACTCACTGTCATGTTAATATAAAATTATGACTAAAAATGCTGTTTTGGGTTATCAAGGTGGCACAAAATTAAGAATTGTATCCACTGTTTATTTATTGAATGTTACTTTTTAATAGATGCATGTTATTTGCATTAAGCAAAGTAGTATATATATTATAAAAATTGGAAGGCTTTAATAATGCTTTATTACTAAAATTTATTGTAAAATAATCAGGAAGGTACATAAATTTCCTCTCCTCTCTTCTCTCTCTCTCTCTCTCTCTCTAGTTTACAGAAGTGAAAAAAATAAGAAACAGATTGTAGCGCCACACATCTTACATTTTGAATGATGTGAAAACACCTGTTCCCTTCATGTCTATCAGAAATAAATCTTAACCCTGTCTGACAAGACTATATTCATAGGTTATAAGCTTTTCCTCTTAAGTCTCCACAGTCAACTCAAACTAATAGTCGATCTTGTTGCCAAGGGGAATAGAAGGTGATAAAGCATAACTGGATGATGTAGGTGGCAAGAAGTCAGGAATTAAATAGTAACAATGTGGTCAGCCCATGAAACTGGCTTCTCTCTCTAAAGGGAAAAGTTGATTGAAATGTAGAGGGATGCCCCAGGACACATTTGGTTTTATTGTTCTCACATTTACTTCCAGATATGAAACAGGGACTCTTCTCCTTGAGTATTCTCATTTTCTGTAGTTCCCTGGACTGGTTTTTAGCCCAGAGATGGAATAATTTCTATTCAACAACACTGATTTTCCTTCCAATATTCCTTCAATTAATTTATTTGGATTGTAGCTCAAGCCATTTTCCTAAGTCAGCCAAAAAATAATTATTTAGAGCCATGTTAGGTATAAGAACTAGGCTAAGCCCTCAGCTTAGAGTGCGAAATTAGAGCACTGAATCCTCACAGCAAATTCACACATGGCTGTAGGAAGAGGATCCCTGCTCTGGGCACTGGGGGTGGGGGTGCTTATAAAATGGAAAATTTTCATTGCAAGGTGGTTGACATCAGATACATTCTCCAGTCTCATAACATACAGGGTGTATCTCTGCTCTTCATTTTCCCTTTGTGAAATGGGTAAATTCTTTAAAAAAAAATAATAATGCCTATAATAAGCACTTGGCACATACTTGGATGTCCATATGTGTTGGTTCTGTTTTCCTTAAGGACAGGGAGGGTTCAATTTTATGAATCGGTAAGTAGAGGTTGTTAAAAGTGTGCTCCCCTATAAAGGCAAAACCAATATACTTCATCTCATTTCCTTTGCAAATTGTTCTGCATTTGACTCAAGAATTCTTTTTAGGAATCATGCTCAGTGAAATTAGCCAAAAAGAAAAAGAAAAATACCGGATGGTCTCACTCATAGCAGGAATCTAGAAAACTTAAATAAGGGACCAGGAAAATGAATATAAGAAAGTGAAAATCAAAATCAACAAAAAACTATGAACCAGAGACACTTTTTGGGGGGTGGGGGGTGGGAGGGGAGGGATTGGAGTCAGAATGGGGGGTTTGCAATTGTATGGGGGAATATAAAAATAAAATTTATTATTAAAAAAACAAAAAAAAAAACAAAAAAAAAAAAAAAAAGAATTCTTTTTAGCAGGGCCTCCCCTGGTGGTGCAGGCAGTTGAGCACACCGCTGTGAAGTTGTCTGCAGCCTCTGCAGCGCGGGTTCAATCCCAGCCGTCCAGAGAGATACTCACATGGTGCAGCAGACCTCTCCTGTCTCGCCCCTCTGCTCCCCTCAGCAGTGTATTTCGTCAGTCTGCCTGTTCTGTTCCCCGCTCTGTCTCTGGTGAATCCTCTCACCCTCCCGCACATCTGGCCTGTACCCTGGTTCTTGTATGCAAATAAATAAATCTTTAAAAAAAAATTCTTTTTAGCATTGAAAACAGTTCCTCATAGGGATTTCTCATTACCTTTATGGAATACATTTATCTGCTCAATAGAGGCAATGTTATTGAAAAAAAAAATTTTTTCTCTTTCCTCTCTCCTTTCTCTTTTCTCCTCTCTCCTAAATGCCAAGATACTTATGATTTTAATCCTAACTCTGTTATATAGTAAGTGACTTAAGCTGATGAGTCACCAATTGGTATGTTTATGCATCACTATATTAATAAAATAGGAATGACAATATGTACTTCACACAGTGATTGTGGGGATTAATATTAGTACGATGTGGCTGTCATTTAAATGCCACTTTTGTCTGCAACCTTGCTGGAGTCGGAAAAACAAAAAGTCATTTCTGCCTGTCTGGCAAGGCTGATATGCAGGTCAAATTGAATAAATATATAGAAACATTTGAAAAAGAATCTGCATGTAAGGAATAGTAACAGCAATCCTCACTATCATCATGTGATCCTCTAACCATTTGCTCATAGACTTTCAAAGCAAAGGGGACTTGATTCTTACACTGTTTCTCAACCTCCTTTATACCTTTTTCCTAAACCTAGCATTCCATGTTCTAGTCATTTATGTGACCTCTTGATTTCACAGATAAGAACATTCAACAGAAGCTTGAAAAATAATAACCTTTCAATTTCAACTTTTATGGCAGATGCCTATAGGGCTTTACCAATCAACTTCTTCTGTCTGGGTTTGGAGAACCTGCTGAGTGGGGATTCCCTCTACTCAGAGATAACCAAAATCAATAGATCTCTGGTTTTGAGTTCCTACAGATACACAAGTAGGATAAAACTTGAGTTATTCAAATTAGCTTTGGGAGCTTTCAAGTTTTGCTTTAAGAAAACAACCTGAGTAGAGAAATTCATTCTTAAATTTCCTTCATGGAACCCTTATGAAGAGAAATTTAGGCCTGAGAATTACTCTGTCAAATGGATGGGTTTACTTATATTATTCATAGATTTTAAAATTTTGTGCAATTACTTCTTATTTGATTAGGGAGAGTGATTATTTCTTCCAGTTAATATAGGTATTTTAAAATATTTTTATAAGTCAAAAAAAAAAAAAGAGTCCAGTGACTAAAATTTAGCATCTAGGTTCTCATTAATTAATTCAATTAATTATAGGTTAAGCAGGAAAACCTATTATTTTGACCCTCACTGAGTAAGCTTTTGCTTTTATAATTTTCTTTCCCTAGGAAGGATAATATAGTAATAATAATCAAATCATCTCATTACAAAACTTGAATGATGAAGGATCATGATTCTGAACATTAATCCTCATTGTTCAGCTATTTAAATATATAGGATATTGGAATATTTCCTTAAGGCAGAATGTAGTTTGGAATTTCTTCTTATTTTAATATTTAATTGAAATTAAAACTTTTTTTTCTCTTGAAAAGAGGCGGTCAAGAGAGATTTGTATTATTAACTGATTTTAATTCTGATTTTTACACCCTGGTTTGAATAAGTTATTCAGATCACAATTTAATGTAAATAATTTATTACTTACTGAGGCAGAATTATTGTTAGCAACACGACTATATTAGATATTGATTTAATTAAATAAAATCCAAAATATTCTTGTTATTAGGTTTGAAACTGCGTCCTTTTTGCTATTTTTACCATCTTTCATGCACAAAATGGCGGTTTAGTTCCAAAAGAGAGATTTAGCTCTTACACTCCACTTTTAAATTTTATATTCTTGATTGTCTTTCTCTGAAAAATGCTATTAGCTTTGATGGCTTATGAACAACAATCTTTTCCCTCATAATTCTGGATGTGGTACATCCAAGAATATGGTGTTAGCATAATTACTGTCTGGTGAGAGCTTCCTTCCTCACTGATTGCCTTCTTACTGCATGCTCACATGATGGGTGAAGCTAGGAAATTCTGGGGGTCTTTTTTATATGGGCCTAATCCCATTTATGAAGGTTCCACTCATGTAAATTGATCACATTCCAAAGTTCCTCCCTCCTAATACAATCATCTTCAGAGTCTAACATATGAATTTTGGGGGGCATTTAGACCACAACATTAATCTTAAGTGGAAGCCTAGTTGGGACATCGCTAGTGATAAAAATAAAAATCCCAAACCACACTTGAAATACATTCTTATTTCCATTTGCTTCTTTCCCCTATTTCAGACCACTCCCTGTGAATAGTTAATATCATCTCCACACAGTTTAGCTCAAATGAAATTATTTTAATTAACTACTTATCCTTGGGTTTACACCAAAGCTGAATTCCACCTGTTTCTCTACTCTATTTTCTTCTTATCTGTCCCTATTGGTAGTACGTCTGGTATGGCTTGTTGCAAAATTTTCCTTATTGGATTTCCTATTTTTCTTAAAACTCCTTAGTGAATTCTCATCCCTGTAAGTAAGTTCAAGCTCCTTATCAGAGTATACCAGGTTGCAAATCATCTTGCCCTGAATGTTTGACTTTCACATCTTTATTATCTCAAACTAGATGAGGAAAAATAACTGATTAGAAGCTTCCATGTACATCCTGATACTTCTTGCTTCTATAATTTTGCTAAAATTCCTTTTCTGGAAAAATTTCCTTATACCTTGTTCATTAGTCAGCTCCTACTTAAACTTTAAGTTTGGGTTCACACTCTACTGTGGAAAGCTTTTCTTGATGTATTTCCTTTGCTGGAAGCTGGATAAAGATAAGAATGAATATGCCTGGGAAAATTTCAAATATATTTTTGAATCATGTTTAATCATTGGTTGCCTATGCTCTAGAAAGGATTTCTGCACATATTAGGGCATTGTATTAGTAGCACCCACTTTCCATTTTCAGAATCTGTGATAATGAAAACTAGAGTAGCAGAAGGTAAAAGGTGAGGATATTGACCTTGTCCATACAGACTTGTATTTTAATAATCTGAAAATAAGGGCATAGGGATATTAGAATAAATGAAAACATTTTGCATTTATAGCAAAGAGGGTAAGTAGGATTTTTGATACTCAGGTAGTGTTTGGTATAATCCTAACTCATTATTGAAAGACTGTAATAACAGGGACAATAATAGTTCATTATATCCTCGCTCTATCCCTATCATTGAGGTCAGTGTCATTTATCAGTGGATAGGCATTTGTGAATTATCTTTATGTTGTAGACTTCAAGTGAGTAAAATTCCAGGATTAGGCCTGAGTATAGACCTGATGAGTGTGGGTGGGTCAATCTCTTTAAGGGAAGTGCACACAGTGTGTGCAGGATTAAGTACAATAAGATATAAAATAAGATAAAGAGAATGGGCCTCATTAGGATTGCATAGAAGGCCTAGCAGACATTGAGCCTACATTTGATGGGAAATAACAATAAAATTCTTATTGAGTAAAATATTCAGTGGAAAGCAAAATAGAGTAAAAAATTGCATATAATGGATGAATAGATGTGCGATGAACGTATATGGAAAACTGATTTTGGTGAAATGTAGTTATTAGCTTGTGGGTGCTTACTGTAGAATTCTTTAACTTTTCTCTCTGAGGAAATTTTATTAGAGTAAATACTTTGCTGTTTCATAATAAAGCATTTGAAAACTTGTATGTACATAATAATTTTAGCTATGTACTAAGAAAATATGAAAGAGAAACTAGAAGAAAATGACCTAAATGGGTATTAATACTGAGGAAATAGAGGTTAGGGATAATTATTTTTCTTGGTTTTTATAATTTAACAACACCTGAAAAGTAAAGGCAAAATGGTTTTAGCTAAGTAGGGTTCAGAAAGAAGACATTTTTGATCACAGTACAGGAGAGTGAATATTTGGGTATTTATTTACTATATGACTTTGGATACATTATTTAGCTTTAAATTTTCTCATTCTCCTTTATTTGTTTAGCGAGCTGTGACTAACAATACTACTAGCTTCCCTAGACTGTCATAAGGATGAGATGTTTTAATACAAGTAAAATGCATAGAATAGGTATTAATACCTGGTATATATTGACAAACATTTTTAGGAAATGAACATTTTAGAAAATGATTGTCCTACAAATATTTCCCCCATCCCTAAGCCTAGCATTGTTTGTTTAGAAGGCTGTGCCTTCTTTAATCCCTAGAATAGGATGAACTTTTTTTTTTTTTTTTTTTAATGACCTCTGTTTTTCCCTTTAAGCCTGTTAAGTATTTTGAAGAGCTTGGGAAAGAGACTCGGAAGTGGCATCAAAAGTTATGGTAGAGGGATAGCAGCTCTCAAAGGAAGTCAAAAGTAGTATTAAGTTTTCCACAGAGCATCTTTTTATCCTGCTGGTTTAGAGAACAAAACAGACTTCTGTAGCTGTTAGCCTATTAGCGCTCCCTGGGGAGAGAATTTGATCAGGAATGAGACAGTATATAGAAAAGCGAAGCACAGGGAAAGAGGCATCTCCAGAGGTTCATTGGCTGATTTTTGTGCTGCATTGATTTCTTCACCTTGAACGATGGTTAGAGTCTGTGTAAATTCAGCACAGAGCTCTCCATGCAGTTGTTTATAGCTCCAACTTTCAGACTTTTCATTATAGAAGGCTCATTTTCTCTTTCTGGGCTACTTTTAACACTGAGAAGACAAATAGCTCCACCGGGGTTGGAGGAGGTTCTAAGATTATGAATTGTGATTCAAGTACACATCCTATCTTGTCCTGAGCCCAAAGGAAAAGATATGATGATCCCTTTGATTCATTTACCCTTTTTTTAAAACATATGCAAAAGAAAGTCATGTGCTATTTGTAATGGACTACGTTACAAATATTCCCTGGTTATGAAATCTTGAACCAGATATATCCCAGATGTGGGGATAGCAGGACTGTGCCAGGAGGATTTTTCCCAGACTCATTATTTGTTGGAGTGAGAAAACAAGTAACTATCTGTCAGGATGAGAAAACGAGGAAGGGAAAGTCAGACCTATGTTCATTATTGCTTGCTTCCATTCTTGTGAAGACTGGACTACTACTGGGATAGTATGGTTGTGAAGTTGTATTACCATCTAGAAAATTTTACCTATTGTAGTTAAGCTAACCTGACAGTACATAGTTGAGTTTATGCTATTAGCAACATTAAAATGCTTTCTAGCCCATAGATCTAAATGAACATAATCTTTCTCCATCATTTTCTGGTTTAATGACTTTCCTTACAGACAGATAATGCTGACTCTTCCATGCCAGTATACCTGCAGATTAGTGATTTATATGTAAATATTAAGTGTGTTTTGTGAAGGAGTAACATAACAGGTGGTTCATTATACATATTTTAATTTTTATTTAATTATTAGTTATTTAATTATTAATATAGTTAATTATTATTTCAAAAGAGTCCACAAATATGGGATATTCTGTCATTCAGTCATTTATTTTGCATAAAATATTTTTGGAATACTGAGTTTAGAAGTTGTTTTCTTGTAACCTATTTATATGTTAGATCTATCTATATATTCTTTTTTAAAATACTTTTTTAAAAATTATTTTTGTGTAAAAGAATGGAGGTGCAGGCCAGAGGTGTGGGGGATGAGATAATTAACCCGACAGAGTGGGGAACAGAACAGGCAGATTTACTGAGATACATTGGTAAGGGGAGCAGCGGGCGAGACAGGCGAGGTCTGCTGTGCCATGTGGGTAGCTCCCTGGCTGGGGATGAACTCAGGCTGTAGCAGTAATAGTGCTGACCCTTACTAGGCCACCAGGGAGGCCCTATATATTTGTGAAGTAAAAATTTTCCCAGTTATGAATACAACATGTGTCCATAGGAAATAATGATAATATTGAAATATTTTTAAGTGACAATTACACATTTTCTCTATGTTAAAAGGTTACTACAGTTAGATGACTACAGATATGTCTATAGTTTTCTCTATATTTTACAAACACACAAAGATAAATTATTGTTTTTTAATTTGCATTATTTTTTTCAGGCACCAGTGGTCTGCATCACCATATATGAGTCAGAGGTATATATTTACCACCTCTTCAGATGTATGTTAGCAAACCATACCCACCACCAAGGCACCCACAGTCCTCCGCCATTGACCATTGGGTCTTTCCATACTTTTTGTTCCCTACCCCTCTCCCTCCTCTTAGCATAGCATCAATTCTACAGTCAGAATCTTAGGGTTTGTTTTGGTTTGGTTTTAACTCTTCCTTTGTCCCGTTTGTCTATTTTCCATAGTATTTGTCTTTTATCTTCTGACTTATTTTGCTTTGCATCATTACCTCCCACGCCATCCATGTTCACAAATAGCAAGATTTCATCTCCTTTTATAGCTGACTAGTATTCTATTGTACATATATATTCCACATCTTCTTCATCCTTTCCTCTGTCCCTAGCGATTTAATTTGTTTCTATAACTTGGCTATTGTAAATATTGCAATAGGCATAGGCATGCCTATGTAGGGTTGTGTTTTTTTTTATTATTTTTTATGTAGATGCCAGGAGTAGTATTGCTTGATCATATGGTAGCTTTACTTTTAATATTTCAAGAAATCTATTTATTGTTTTGCATAGAAGCTGACCAGTCTACATTCCCACCAACAATGTATAAGGGTTCCTTTTTCTCCTTTTTCTCCCAGTATTTTTTTTTTATTTTCTTTTGATGTGGACTATTCTCATGGCAATGAGGTGATATCTCATTGTGGCTTTGATTTGTGTTTCCTTGAAGATAACTGATGATGAACATTTTTTTCATATGCCTCTTGGTCATCTGTGTGTCTGTATAGTTTTGCCCATTTTTTGATTGGGTTATCTGTTTTCCTTTTGTTGAGTTGGATGAGTTCATTTAGTTATTGTCAGATGTCTAATGTGCAGATAATTTTTCCCATTGGATAGTTTTTTTTTTTTTTCATTTTAATGATAGTTTGTTTCTCTGAACAGAAGTTTTGTTTTGTTTTGCTTTGTTCTGTTTTTTTTTTTTTTTTTTGAGGTAATCCCAAAGAGTGGTAAGAGGGTGTTCAGTTCATAAAGCCTGTTCTGCTATTATCTTTACTGGGGATCCCAGCTCTTCCACAAGGTATTCTTCTCTTTCAAGGGAGTGTGCCTCTGTACAACCTCTCCTCTCTCCAGGGTCTCTGGCTGAATGACAGTCCTGTGACCAGTGTCTCCTACTCTGCACCACAAAATCCCCAGATCCTTTTCTCCACTCATTTCATATTTGACATAGTGTGAGTCTCCTCAGTGTCAAATCTGCACTGGTCTCTACCATCCCTGGGATAATTAGTCCCACTCCTATTCATGGAAATATCTCATTACTCCAAGTGTCACAGCTAGTGGGAACAGGGCCTGCCATTACTTCTGCCAGATCCGTAATGTCTGTACCCCGTGGCAGGGCCTCATCCACTGTTTGCAAGGCCTGCAAATGGGCTGCTTTGAAGTCTGACCTGGGGCTCACTATGGTCTTCCAGGGCCTCTTAATGCCTTATAGTTCTCATTGTACAGTCTTTTAACTCCTTTCTTTAATTCTCGTTATTTCATTATTTTTATGCCCACATTAAATTGTTTTCTTGATTTCTCTCTTTTCTAGTTCATTGTTTGCATATAGGAATGCAACTGGTGTTTGTGTCTAGAATTTGTAGCTTGCCCTTTTACAGATCCATCGTACCAGCACATTTTAAATAATAGAATTTTCTAAGGCATGAATGTAACAAGATTCATTTTAACCACTTTTGTATTGATGGGATTTTACAATGTTTCTAATTTTATATATATTTTTGAACCTAAAAGTTAGTGTGATTTTAGTCAAATTTCTGCATATCCATGATAGTCAGTAAAGCAGAATTTCTATGTGCCTTTTTACTCTAAAATGAATATGTTGCTTTTGAATCTGAATATTTTGAAATATCTAACTTGTGCTGGATATATCTTAATATCAGCATTAAACATTTAACACTCAGTTGTTGCAGACACAGAATTTAGTATTGAAAGTATCCCAGGAGGAACATTTCTGTTATTATTTTGAGATGCATATTATGTTTACCCACATAGTTATTGCCATCATATAATTGCAGTTTTTAGAGTTTGGTACATTTTTAAAAGTCTGAGCTCCAACATCTAAAATGTCTTTATGGGCCTCCCTGGTGGTGCATCGGTTGAGCACTGGCCTGTGAAGCTGCCTGCAGCCTCTGCAGCACCAGTTTGATCCCGGCCACTGGGCGAGGGTCCCACATGGCGTGACAGACCTCTCCTGCCGTGCCAGCTGCTCCCCTCAGCAATGTATTTCGTCAGTCTGCATGTTCTGTTCCCCACTCTGTCCCTGGTGAATCCTCTCACCCTCCCGCGCTTCTGACTGTACCCAGTGCTTGTATAAATAAATCTTATTTTCTCCATGAGTCCCTTCCTCACAACCACACCCTACTCCCACCCCAGTCTTATTGGTTTATTTATCATTTCCATGCTAGTGATTTCCAAATCTGTGCTACAAACTGACTCAGTAAACCTTGATGACTGGATGAGACTCCACCAGGGGCTAATGGACATTGAGCACATAAATAAGGTAAGGGGTAGCTACAAAAATAATGGGGCTTACGTGGAGGAAAACATCAAGCTTCACCACAAAAATCATTCTCCAAATGATTGTATTGAACCTTGTCCCATTGATGAGTCCCTGCTGTCTTGCTCTGTGTGTAGTTGTTCTGATCTCATCCTCCCATTTTGGTTGTTATGCCCTGCATCTCTCACATCTACTTTGGCTGAGATTGCGCTTACTTGCGTTGTCCCAAACAACCTGTCTGTGCAGTCTCTAGTCCTCTCCCCTCCTCTATTTACCCTTTCTTTCCTTTCTCATCTGATACATCTCTCAGTGATTCAACATTCCTGAGGATTACAGCATAAGTGTCATAGGAGCACTTCATTGAACTGAATCTTAAGGGACATGTGGCTATCTGGAGAGCTGTATATCCTACTTGGTATTTTTTGAAATGTTCTTCTCACACAGAAGGGATTGTACGCATTGTATAAAAAGTACATGCACCTCTCCAGTACATCAGGAGATTGTTCTAGGCTCACCTGCTGCCCTTTCAAATCTACTTTGTTATTGTAGCTCTTTACTCCCATTGTCTGAAATTATCATTTTCTTGCATGGATCTTTTGAGTAGATACTTCCTAAATACATCTGGCTCTGTTCTGGGAGGTTACCATTAAACGTTAGATTGTCTTCAGCTCTGCATTCTGCCCACTTAGTTCAATCCTATCATAATGTTTAGACATAACTATAGCTTTCAGAACTCAATTTAAACTAGGGGTAGAGAGGTCAGAGAGATTTCATAGATTTGTAAGCCTTAATGTATGGTTACCTTTTTTTTTTTTTTTGCTACTATGATTGCATTACATCAAAAAATAATTAGCAACAGAGTAGCAACATTAAGACTTTAGAATCGGGCAAATGTAATTTTCTTCACAAGATCCACCACTTAAAAGTAACTTGAGGGCCTTTCTGGTGGTGAAAGGGGTTAAGCACAGCACTGTGAAGCTATCTGCAGCCTCTGCAGCATGAGTTCAATCCCCAGTCAGCCAGGGATCTACCCACATGGCACAGCAGACTTCTCCTATTTAACCCACTGCTCCCCTCAGCAGTGTATTTCAGTCAGTCTGCTTGTTCTGTACCCCACTCTGTCTCTGGTGAATCCCCTCACCCCCCACACCTCTAGCCTGTACCCCAGTTCTTGTATGCATAAATAAATAAATCTTTAAAAAATAAAAAAAGCACCTGATATTGATAAATTTTATTTGACTTCTCTTAGGTGGAGATATTCTATTGAGGAATAATGTAATAATAGCATTAATATAGTATGATAATAGCACTAGTCTATTAGTCTTTTTATGGGCATAAAGGTGCTATAAATAAAGAACTTAGTATGTTGTTTACAACATAAACAGTGCTTGATAAATGATCATTATCTTTATTTCTATTCAGATTGGTAAGATTTGCTTTGTAGTGGTAAGTGAAATTTCTAGGGAAACATCTTTGAATGTTTTTCTACTGAATGTTAAAATATTTAGGTAAATGTTAAAACTTTTAGGTAAATATCATTTTCCTAGCTGTACCTCTTTTTTGATGTTTGTTTTATTTTTATATAAAGTGATGTAGCCAATCAAAACAACAACAAAAATTAACAAATGTTTCACATCCTGAAAATGGAAGCTGCTGTACTAGTATACATTCACAGTTTGTATTCTTCAGATTGGGGATATTGGGAGATCTATAAGTATGGACTTTATTACTGCCACCTGGAATTGTGAAGCTTCACCTGTAAAAGATGGGTGATAGTCAAACTACAACCATAAAATTTAGGGGAATATAGGGAATGATGCTCTAAAAGGAGGAACATAGTCATAAAATAAAACATTAATGTTTACTTCAAACGTGACATTTTCGTTCTGGTTTTCCTCCAAGGTAAAGCTCCCCTATTCTGCCAAATTTCACTTTCATAAGTTTGTGTTCTGCAGTGTGACATTATATATCATGGAGGGCAGTAACTAATTTCTGAAATCCTCCTTTTCTTTTTTGATCTTTCCAAAGGAAAGTTTCCCTTTGTGTTCATTGACCTAAAAATGAAGTGGTGGTAAGTAAACAGTATACCTCCTAGGGAATGCTTCACACAGTTTTTTAATGTGATGCTTATTACTACATCTAGAATCTGAGTCATATGCTATTCTCCATGGCTCTCAACCTTCAGGCTTCTGAATATGCTTATTCCAAACACCTGGCATACAGAGGCAGCTAGAAGGTTCACATTTACCTTTTCCCATTCTACCGAAGTAATGTTATCAGCCCAATAAATAGCGATGCAATAAAAGGGCAGTGGACTCTGTACTCAAAAGAGTTAATTAAACTTTAAAAAAATTCATTGGATTCTTATAACTTTATTATATAAAGGAACTAAGAATCTCCACAACAAACAAACGCAACAAAAAACCACATGGACTGTGTTACACTTTCCAAGTTTCACTACATGTCTTTTAGTGCGCAAGCCATATGCAAAATGGTTTGAGAAATAGCATTTTTGTACCACCACTTCATTTCACAGATTCAGAAATAGTGCCACTGTCAAAACAAAAACCTGACACTTTAATAAAAAGCAGAGTCCAGTTTGGAAGTTTAAAAATTCAACAAAATTGGCAGGACCCCATAGAGTACCCATCTTCCTATTTGGCATCATGACAGCTGGTGCTAGTACCCCAGTTCATTTTCTTCCCTCTCGCCCAGTGTTACACAGAGCCTCACACAGCCTATACTGGTCCTGCCAGTACCTGATGCAAAGTTATCTTTTCGTTTCCGTAATGGAGAACAGCAGCCCAGACTCCCATTTACTTTCATTGACTAATTTGAAATGTAATCATATTCACCACTGTTCACATGCTCATTTCATTCAATGTGAACACTAATCTGACATAGTCATAGTGACAGTCATGTCATTCACTTCATTTTTTAACCTCTTGCTTTATTTTTACACTACAATGACTATAGCATTATATCTGTCCTAATATTTCACAGTACTAGTGTTAAGATTTAGGAACTAGTTGACTTTGAGTTTATATTTAAATGCAGATTGGATTTTTACTCTGTGTTTAAGAATCTAGGCATGCATAATGGATGGTGAAGAGGACAAGTGGCAGTTTAAGATTCGGAAGAATTCCTTTTTTTTCCCAACTCAAACACAAGAAGTCATGCACTATTATGGCTAGAGAGAAACTTAGAAATTGCATTCAGTTTATACAAGCTGAGTTTTTCCAGGCTTGAATATGTAAGTGGTAGAATGAAAGCATTGATCTTCATCTCAAGTACAGTGACTCCTCTCCTCTATATTGCACCAGCAAAAATCTGTCTTTTCCCAATGCAGAACATTCTTCACTACCTCTATCACCACTCTGTGTGTCTTCCAGGTCATGGAGGAAGGAAGGACATTATCTTTCATACTGCTCACACACATGCAGACACCCACACATGTTCACATTAAGTCAACCTCGCATAGGTAAAGTAGAAAATCTTGGTAATTGACTTTTTGAAAACTGGATTACATTTTCTTTCTTTGGCAATCTAATGCAATAGTATACTTACTTTGTTTCCTCTTTGTCTCCCTCCTTCATTGTGCCTCTCTGATTCAGTTTCCCAGTCTTTTTGTTTCCCTCCACACTTCTTCTTTTCTTCAGTTTATTTGTTTTATGTCTTATCTCTGCTTTTTCTTCTCTGTCAGTCAGTAAGTCTGTAAGGGTTTTCTGTCTTTCAAGCTCTATCTTTCTCTGTCTCTCTCCCTCTTTTTCCTATTCCTTTAGCTAATTCAGAATTCTTGGAATTGCTTGGGAAGGAATCTCAAGAATAGGGGAACTATTTTGTTAACAATCATGATCATGAGGGGCAAGGTCATCTCTTTTGTCTCTGCTCCAATATTTTAAACCTGAGATTAAACCTATTATATCTCACCGCAGTGATTTAATATTGTATTTCACCACATTGATATCTTACCACAGTGATGTCATTGAGTGCAGAGAGGGGAATCTCCACACTGACCTAAAAGAGGGCTTCTTTGTTAAACTTCTTACAAGTACTCTAACACTTCACCACTACTTTTAGCTCACTGTTTCATAAGTGGTTCTTAAATTTTGGACCTTAGATCTATGGTGCTCCCAGGATACTCAGAGAGTCTGCTGTAAAAAGAATTTTTTAAACTAAAATTAAGATATTTTTTGCCTTTTCACTGCATCAGTAATTGCACTGGTGGTAAAATTATTGGTATCTTAAGACAATTCAAAGTGGTAACAACAGACTGTTAGTCATTGTATTTTTTTGCCAATGCATATTAAAAACTGAAAAACAGTATGATATTTCTCAAAATATTTTATTTGTTTTACAGATTAATTCATTTATGCATGCAAGAACTGAGGCACAGGTCAAAGGTATGGGGGGGTGAGAGGATTTACCAGAGACAGTGTGGGAAACAGAACAGGCAGACTGAAATACACTGCTGAGGGGAGCAGCGGGCGAGATAGGAAAGGTCTACTGCCTATTATTTTTATTATATATATATTTTTTAAAGATTTATTTATTTGTGTATACAAGTACTGGGTATAGTCAGAAGCACAGGAGGGTGAGAGACTTCACCAGAGTCAGAGCGGGGAACAGAACAGGCAGACTGACGAAATACACAGCTGAGGGGAGCAGTGGGTGGCAACATGTGGGACCCTCGCTGGTGGCCAGGGATTGAACCGGTGCTGCAGAGGCTGCAGGCAGCTTCACAGCCCAGTGCTCAACTGCTGCACCACCAGGGGAGGCCCATTTGCCTGTTGATTTTGATTTTTACTTTATTATAGTTACTTTTTTTTTCCTGATCCCTTATTGGATCCTCTACAATCCTTCTGTAGTTAGAGGAGGAACACCTGCTTTTGAAACAAATACCATGTAATATAAAAATAGGTTAAACAGCTTTTGAAGACCTGAACATGGAAAATGTGGCTCCTGATATTTCAGAGAGATCGTCACTATAGAATGAAGCTCCACCCTTTGGGATTAGGCAACAAAAGGAAGGTTGAAATTAATAGGAGCTGCAAAGAGGGAAATGAATACTGAGATCCCTATTTCTTGGAGGTGGTGCTTTGCAGCAAGTGTTGGGATCTCAGAAACTCCATGGAGAGGCATCAGGGAGCACAGACTCAAGAACTCTTAGGAGAGGATATGAGTAGCCTTATGCTGGCACCTCAGAGTTCTGGAAGGGCTTGAAAAATCTGTAGACAGAAATTGGTTTCTTCTCACAGGATAAAGGGTGATTGCTAAGGTAATGTGGTAGTGAATGAACTTGAGGGAATAAGCCCATACTCCCTTTCTCTTGCCCTGTGTCCCCCAACCCCAAAACTCCCTCCATTGCCCCCACTAGAAAACCTGACAGGAAGTCAGCTGGCGAAGGAGAAATGTGGTGTGCAGAAATCCAGCCCCCAAATGTTAATGCAATATAGAATCTGGGTTTTTGAGTTATGAACAGCTTAAAAACTGACAAAATTCTGAGCTGACCTCTACTGAGAAGGAAATTAGAGCAGTTTTCTTTGTTCAGTCTGTACCTGAAGTGAATCTATCAAAAAGATTTGAGTTGTCAATAGTATTTAATGGACCCAGTGGACTCATTTTCTTGTGTAGTTTTGGGATAAGAGTCTCACTTGTGCCATCGAGTAAGCTATAATTAGTATTTTTGAAGAAATAGAATTCAGGAGATACCAGGAGAGCCAAAGCAACAGAATTTGTTCTAAAATGACTAATTTAAAATTAATCAATATGACATACCTCTTTAAACTTGAGATGTTTCACACAATCAGGTTTTCAGTACTTTCATTAGTATGATTTGCATAACCAAGGTTTTATTTCATTTTTTTGTGGGGGGTAGAGGATTCTATTATAATGAAACCAACAAGTTATTAGAAGGTTAGACCTGAGCTGATGGATAAATGTGATTTCACTGTATTTTATATGATTGCAGAGCAATTTCTTATAATAAATTTGACTTGTAATGTGTATGTATGCGTGTGTGTGAAAGATCTCTAAGAATAACAACCATTAAGATTGCTAGATTTTTGTAACAAAGTATAATATCTGGTAAACTTGTGGATGAGGTCTTAACTGCAAAACTTCCAAGGCTTACACACACACACACACACACACACGCACATTTTATTTTTTTGCATTTTTATTTTTGTATTCATCTTTTGAAATAAGTCCACAATCGTTTTTATTTTTGACATTCTTGCTTTTATTCCTTTATCATTTATAAGCTATATTGATACGTAGATAATTTATTTCGAAGCAAATTGGGTAAAATGACTCAGTTTGATGTGGGAAATATTTAACACTCTAAGTATTGTTTTCCAATACCTATTTAAGTGGGTATTGGATGATAATGAAATCCACTATGTGAAAACACTAGCAATAGTACCCAACCAGAAGTGAGTACATTAGATGGGATTGTGAATATGAACCCTGAAAGTGTAAAAATTTTTGTCATAAATGGGGCAAAAGCAGTCAGGTGGCAAAAGACATAAGGGATTTTGAGATTGGTAATACTGGAAGGAACTAAGTTTGTTTTTCCACTTGCCCAAGAGTTTTCCTTTCATTTCATTTAGGGAATCTGATGGAGATGGTTTCAAGATGTAGAACCTTTATATATGAAGCATCCTAAATGAAGCTGGAGCATCTACAGTGTCATCACTTCATGTTTTGGTAAGAGAAATGATTCTTTTAAATTGACATTTGGAGAAAGTGATGAGACCTGTGTGTATGCTTGTGTGTGTAAATGAAAATTATAAAGATCTTTACGTAGTTTTAGATTCAAAATAACTTCTTTGGAATTATTTTATGATGGTTACTTTCTGGTTCTTCAATCAGAGCAGTGCATAAGAGAAAACTCAAGTTTGTTAATATGAATTTCCCACTATGTGTATTTGCATTGTTTATGTTATTTAGTCACACAACAGCCCCAGGGGGTAGGTATTATTGTCCTCACTGTACAGATGTAGAAAACAGACATTTAGAGAAATTGAAACTTTGCCCATGGGCCTGAACCTAGTAAATAACACAGAAGTTACTTGACTCTCTGCTCTGCTTTCTGCTCCCCATGCTGTCTATAGCAATGTGGTAGGCAAGAAGCCAGAAATTGACTTGAGCTGAGTGAGGGCAGGACTCTCGTACTTTAAACTCTGCCGGGGACCAGCCTCCAGCAAAATGTTGTGTTAGGGTTTTTGAAAGGATGAGAGGTGTTGGGGAATACAAATGGTTTGAAACTTAGGGACTGGGGGGAAGGGAATGAGAAGACACCGACACTTGGTGAGGTGTTAGTATTTTTTGCCTGAAAGGTTCAGCAGGTTTTTTATTTATACGTTTTTTGCAAGCATTGAGATTGCATTATCAAGTTCATAGAAACAAAGCAGAAACAATTAGCGCATTTTTTTTTGTGCTTTCAGCAAGAAGGCAATAAAAAACTAAATCTTACACTAAAATTCATTGTTTTAGCTAAACAATAACCTAACACAATTGATAGTCACCAGAATATTTCCATCAGCTAAAGCTTAAGCAAAGAAAGAACTTTTTTTTATTCTCATGGCCTTCACACCAGGGGCCGGCTGCTACTCAGCTATCAGAACTTTCTCTACCTAGAAACTTCTTAACTCAAATAGTTTTATTTAAAAACTTTCCCAAGAAACTGCAAGGGAAGGCAAAAAAGAACTTACAATAATAGTTGTATTGTAATGCTTGTCAGGCATGTTTAATAAACCATCTCCCATTGTCAAGTGGGCCAAATTGTTTAATAATTAGTTTTTAAGAGATAATTTTCCATGCCGTTTATTTACTGTATATTGATGTATATAATGTAGTGCCTGATGTACCTTTTGGGAAATTTTTCTCCTTTTATGACCAAGAACAAAAAGTGAAGGGATGTTAGATCTTCAACCCCACGGTGTGAGGCACAAGGAATCTTCGGCCCCATGGTGTGAGGCCCTTTAACTTCACTACTTGCCAGTAGTTTATCTGGCTGGGGCTACAAGGCCTCCTACTACAAAATTCATTGAGAATTTGTAATTACCTTCCCTCAAATAGAAAACTGAAATGAAGAAATTTCCTTTATGTTTTCAGTAGTCTTAAAAAGAAAAAAAGATCTCTGTAAATCATTGACTAGTTGCATACATGATGGTGTTTCAATAAAACTGAAATTTATAGAAAAACTGACATAGGAAACATGTACTATGATTTTTCTATTCACCTTTCCTACAAAATAAAAATCTGTAGAGGTTTCTTCTTTGGAACTAGTAATAATCTTTATATATATATATATATATATATATATATATATATATACACATATCTCACTGGTAATACAACTCAAGTAATTTAAGTCTCATTTCCCTTTTCTTTTACTTGAACCATGAGATTGTTGTAAGATTCCATTACAGTAAGATATAATATATATCGTAAGCACCTACAATTTGTCTGACACACAGTAGATATCCAATAAATAAAAGCCATATCAAAGACCTTATGATTGATGACTATTAAAACATAAAACCATAATTTTGCTGTATTTCTACTCATGACAATTTTTAATTGTATAAACATTTATGGTAAAATCACTATTCTACATTATGTAATGTTAGGATGGAATGCATTTTTATTTATATAGAAACATTTGTTTGAAGTGATTGCAGGTTGCTGATTGTAACATTTAGAATTCTAAAATATTTTAGAAGCATTAGTTAATAAATGGTTGAACATAGGATCATTTGTTCTAGGAACCAGCAATACTACTAGATTTAGTTTATCTAGATATCTTACTTGGAAATTCCCAAATGGATTTTCCCTAGTGATTACAAACCAGATACTCACTCTATCCCTGTGAGTTAGATTTGCTTGTGTTTTCAACAGTAACACTTGGGAGTTTATAAAGGGTTTTCTCAGTGGCTTTTGTTTGTGAGTCTTGCTTCTGTGATGGTAATAATCAGCAAAATTTCTGTAGGAGCAGATACTAAGCCTGCAGTTGAAGATTACATTTTAACTAGCTATGTTTGTGAAATGTAGAAAAAAAAAAAAGGCCAACTTTCTATGTGAGGTTCTGAGAATCCTGAAATCCTTGAGTTCCAATGTGTGTTGTTTTTTCTATGCTAGAGTAGAAGCCTATGGGATTAATGAATGCAATGTAGGTATTAGGGTAGAATTTCCAACATAAATAGACCAAGGCTCCCCTAGAGCAACACAGGAAGGAAATGTAGGCTATGCATTACTTAGACTACTTTTGTTAGTTTATATTCTAAAAACACCTGAAAAAAGTGTCACTGTCTCTCCTCTGCTATATTGCTTGTCAATTCAAGAGATCTGCATTTGGACAGACACTCCAAAGCAGACTACCCCAAATTCCTGGTTAACATCTAGCTTCAGTCAGATTGAGTTAAAAAAGATTTTGTTGTTTCTTGGTATATAATTTTCATTGCTTATGACCTCATTTTCTATGTATTGTTCTCTCTGTAATAACCCCATATTTGCTTCATATCTTACTATAAGTTAGTGATCAAGTTATTTAACATCTTTTAATCTTAGTATTGTCACCCTACTCCAAGAATAATAGCTATTACATCACATATATTTTAAGGATTACAATGATTATGTGCAATCAACTAATTGGGATGTTGTTGATGATCTTTTATATCTTCTAGATCTAGATCTGCTAATAGCTTTGATAACATGTGAACCCCCACATAGTAATCAAGAATTCCTAGAATCTTCCAGATTAAGGACAAACTTGGTTCAAAAGATTGTAGAGATTCCTGAATGTTGTGTGTTGGTTCAAGGAAATCTCAACTTGGACATAATTACCTAAAGGGAAAAAATGTGTTTTATTTACTGTATCAAGCTAAGGAAGATTTATTTAAGATTTGCTCGTATTAATTAGTATGGTATGGTATGTATGGTATGGTATAGTATGGTATGGTATGGTATGGTATGGTATGGTATGGTATGGTATGGTATGATAGCATGACTCTATCATTAACTTTTCACATTTGCAACTCCAGGCCAATAGTGTAAACTGTTTCCAATAACCAGGAGATTTTATTATATAAATGGGGTGCAGGGTGCTCTTCTGAGGATCCTACTTCTATGAGATGGATTGGGGTTGGATCCTACAAATCAACAATTTTAAACATGATTATTTAGAATAAGAGTAATTCTGGTATACCACACTAATTGTAGTTAAATACATTTCTTGACACTTTAAGTTTTACACAATCTAGTTCTGGAGATTTATTTTTATCAACTTCATTTAATAGCTGTTAAGACAGATAGCTAACAGGTAGGTATCAGTGATGATTCTCTACACTTATTATTCACAATAGAGTAAGTTCACAAATAATTTGGTTCCTTGACAATACAAACATTGATAGAACAAATAAGTAGAAGAGAATGCCATTCCAGTTAATAACAATAAGGATTCTGGTTATGTCAACGCTTACTGAAAATCTTCTAGAAACCATTTATTTGCATATGTACTAGCTCACCAAATCTTATTTTAGTCATTCTCAGTAATTAGCATTCCCATTCCACAGATTAATAAAAATTTATAGTATTGGTTAATCAAATTATAGAGATAGGAAAAAGGTTCATGACTCAATGTTGGCATCAAGTTGTGGAACTGGTGCAGCTGCTTCCTAATCCTGAGATAATTCAGTTTTCAGTTATGAAAGGTTTTGTTTTATGGCAGCCAGC
Organism: Talpa europaea; assembly: GCF_964194135.1. NCBI lineage: Eukaryota > Metazoa > Chordata > Mammalia > Eulipotyphla > Talpidae > Talpa > Talpa europaea. The sequence continues at coordinate 14,659,648 of NC_140074.1, forward strand.
AGCATAAGCACATATGGGAACAATCAGCCTGTATTTGTTTTGTTTAAGCTTCTGAACACCTAATTCACCATCACCCACTGAGTTAGAATAGGCTTATTTCGTTTGCTTTGTAAAATGTTCAGAAGGAAATTTTCTGAAAAAATGTCTTAAGTATTTTCTGCAAATTCTTTTGTTTTTCACCAATGTGCTTGTTGATTTTCATCAAATTTGCCAAGTGTTTGAATATCCTCTCTCAGTAAAAATCAACTATCAGATATATACCTTAATAACTAGGTATATGATCTTGTAATATATCTACCTGTCTGGCTGTCTGGCTGTCTGTCTCACTCATTCACTCACTCATTTATTATCTATCTGCATGTCTCTCTATTAGTGGGACATGAACTGTGATAACAGGTACAATTTCTTCCAGGTCATATTCTTACAGGGTGCTTATACATGCATGTGTTTCCTCCTTCTCTCTCTATGACATGGAAAATGAATGTCGGGTGTACTGTCCTGATGAGCTATCCTGAAGGTAGTAGAACAATAACCTAGAAAAATCCTGATTTCTTTGCTTAATTTATAGAGCAAAACAGTCTAAAACTGTTTCTCTTCTGAATGTTATGTGAAAGACAAATAAGCTTCATTTGTTAAACCTCTGCTGCTAAGTCATTTTCCATGGTAACCTATATAATTTAGGGAATTAATGTATTCTTCCATAAGTGTGTAAATGGATATTTTAAGTATACTAGTATACAATTTAAGTTTTAGATACAACAGAGGAGAAAAATGCACCATTATACTGGAGGGAAGAGAGAGAGACTAAGATCAGAAAATGTTTTGTGGAGATTTTACTTCAACAAATATGAGTTCAGTGCATCTACTGAATTTTGAAAAATGAGGAGATAGACTCAGGCATATTAAATGACTTCTCCATAATGTCACAGCTAGTTAGATGCAGAGGGTGGACAGAGATTGATATCCAAGTACTTCTGATGTTATAGTCATGCAATCAGCAATTCTTGCCGTAGAGTTCTTTAATTCTTAGCTATTTTGATAACTGATGCTAAGTCACTGGGGGATACTGCCCCCCTAACCTCATTATCTATTCTACATGCTTCTTAGCACTAGCTTCTCAGTTATTGTCATATGCATATCATAACATATCGTAATATTCTAATGTTAATTTTACCATTTTTATTCACAAAATTAATATATAATACAGAGAACATGATGTATAAATTCAGATATTTTTCAACCAAACAACTTTACTGCAACTGTTCAAAATGGGATTGTGCTTATCAACAACCTCTTTCAACTTCCCACCTCCCCTTCCTAGTAGCTCCTCTTTCATTTTGCAAAACAAAGGGATGCTTTTCACTGTTGTCCTTACTTCCAAGAGAATGCCATTCTGAGAAGTAGGAAATTTAGGGATGATCAACCAGGGAAGATTCAGGAATAAACTGTTATTCCCGCAGGAATAATTCTAGGAGCAAAACTAGGCAGTTTAGGGAAGAAATAAAGGTAAGCACTTTATTTCAATCTACCTGTTTTCTGCTACATGATCAACCATCTGTTCATCCATCCCATCTTCCTTAAGACTCCCTCTATTTAAGGTGGAAGTTTCAAACAGGTACATACCCAAGATTTTAGGGAACATATACTTAAAGCAGATATAAAGTTTACAATAAGTCCTAAATTGTATGCTCTGGAGCTATACAAACATTAAATTTGTGTTTGATGTCAATTTAAAAAATATGTGAAAGTGTAGTGTGTATTGTTTCTTTCTTCAAAATTATTTCAAAGAAAAACATATTTGAAGCCCTCCTCCCTAATGTAGTTGTTTCTCTAGGAAATGGCTGAGGAAGGGTAGGAGGTCATGTATCCCTATGTTTCCATCCTTCCCCAGACTCCCTACCTCCAAGAATTTTCAGACTTATTTTATGGTTGCTGGATATTTTCTTTTTGAGTAGCTCAAACGTTTTGGTCAACCTTTTGAAGATAAATATCACCCAAGTATTTTGAAATATTATAATTCTCATTAATTTTACCACCTTTTTTATTGAAGCAATTAATATATAACATAGAGGCATTTATTTTATCTGATTTAAAATATATACTTATAACAAGTTTCAGAACACATGAATTAGATGAACAAATATACAAATGAAAGATTTATTTTAGTGTAGAATACACAATGACAAGAGATTTAGATCTTAACATGAGAGCAATTATAGTATTTTATATATATATATATATGTATGTATGTATCTTCCTAGTTTTGAAGATTTATTTTCTGATCTGCTGAGCTTATTTTATCTTGCATGGCTTTATCACCCAGTATTAGATAATTTAATTGCACAATATCAATAGCATGTTAAGTGTAAAGAAGGCACTTGTGGTGGTATCATACGTTGCTCCAAGCTATATGACACAATCATTGAGAATGAAGTATGAGGGTGTTTCTTCTTAGTTTTGAAGGATGGCACTAAAGTTGTGATTGCAACATAATTAAATCTCTATATCTAGATGTTAATAAATATCATTTTCTCTTAGAATTCAAAAGAACTGTCAGGACTCCTAGACTTCACTGACACTGGTCATAATCTCTAAGCTTTTTTAGTACATTTTGAGGCTAATGACAAGCTTGATGACTATCAAGAGAATGTTGCTACTTTGCACCCCATATTCAACTCTATTACTGAATCAGCTCATTTTTCTTTAACTAGATTTTTCCTTCTCTCTCTCTCTCTCTCTCTCTCTCTCTCTCTCTCTCTCTCTCTCTCTCTGTGAGAGTAGTAGTGATTTTGGAGTTAAGATGTAAATACAAGTGCTCTTTTTAAGTTCTTTTTAAGATGCATTTGTAATTTTTCTTTTCAGGGGCATTTAAAGTAGAAAGTGCATAAATAAAACTAATTGCATAACTCTCTCTAGATGCATGTCAAAGTCTTGACATGTTCAGGCCCTATAATTGGCATTGTATATTCAAAGTCAGTTTTGCAAACAGCAGGGACACAGGCTGTATGAGAGCTGCCTGTTAAATAGGGGCACTCTGTAGTAATGGAAGGTCTGTCAGCAATCCTTCATTGTTACAGCAGCCACTAACCAGAGTCTCACAAACGCACCTTACCCATTTCTATTTCTTATATATATATATATATATATGTATATATATATATATATATATACACAAAGCTTTTTGGCCTGTTTTCTGATTTCATTAGCTGCTGCATTATTGTTAAGTATCTTGACTTTTAATCAAGGTCAGAAAATTATGTTAGAATAATTCTAATTTTTATACCAAACAAAACCCAACATATGTTATACCTTAAGAACAATAAAATTTTATTTCTAAGTCATTGAAAATCAAGACTAAGACAGCTGCTGTATCGACAATTTAAGTAAGAAGAAATTCAAAGATCTAGACTCCTTTTGTCTTGTGCCTTGCTATTGTCAAAATGTGACTTTCACTGCTTCAGTTAGTTGGGGGAGAAACCATAAGGAGGTTCTTGTAGGCCAGGTCCAGAGGTGATGTGCCACACTTCATTCATGTTCCATTGTTGAGAATCCACCAATAAAGTAGAAACATGGGATATCACCTACTGTGTATCTAGGAAGGAGGAAACAAAGTTTTGACAAACAACTAATTTGTCTCTGCCAAAGAACACATAGGATTTTGAAAGTGCATTGATCAAAATTGTAAACAGGGGAAGAATAAGACCAAAAGTGAAGGCAGACACAGGCAGTGAAAAAATTGTAAAATTTGACAAAATAATACCATAACTATAATTATATTGATCTTCTCATGCAGAACAAACAATGCTGATTAGTTTTGCAACTATTGACAAATTAAACATATTAATAAGATAGAACTTCTACTTTTAAGCCCTTCAGGAAGCAATTCTATAAACCAATAACTAATTGTATTACCATTTTTACCATTTTATATAAGCATAATTGGGGGAATTTTTACAATTTCATGAAAGCATTATTGGGGAAAACATTGGCTAGCGAGATCAGGGAAGACTACCTAGAGGTGACATCGTTTAATCTGATTGTAAGTGTGAATTTTTTCCCACAGAACATAAATTTTTAGGAAACATTAAATTCATGGTCATATATGAAAAAGTCTAACCATCAAGGGGTATGAGAGAATATACCATTAGGAGAAACAGGAAGTTCTTTTGCAAGGGTGGGAGATAAAATCTTTATAGTAGGAAACAGAGACCTGGGAAAGTCAGTTTATGAATGACTGCAACTTCACCAGTGAATGTAATAGGTTTTTGAGTTAGGTGTTAGCAGAGAAAGAGTGAATCACTTCCCTGTATGTCAAGTTTTCATTGTGTCATCAGGGTGCAAAGGAAATCATCACATATCCCTCTGAGATTTTCTATGCCCGCAAATAATCAAACAAGTATCAAATAGATTAATAATAAAATAACAGTCAGAAAAGAAATTTAATAACTTGTCTGCCTCCTGCAAACATGGCAGAGAGCCAGCATGATTGAGTAACTTGATCACAAACCTTTAGTTGGAATTTTAAATAACTTAGCTGTCCTGGAATTTGGGGAGGAGAAAGTAGAGTCAGTTAGGGAGGTTAGTAGAGAAGGCATAGTAGACAAAAGTATGCAGCGGAAGTTCTGCCTTCTCTATTACAAAGAAATACGGGTGGTGGTGCTAAGGGTTAAGACACAATCTGTGAAGCTATATGCAGCTGCTGCAGCATGAGTTCGATCCCTGATCAGGGAGCTACCCACATGGCACAGCAGACCTCTTCTGACTCGCCCGCTGCTCCCCTCAGCAGTGTATTTCAGTCAATAGGCCAGTTCTGTTCCCCACTCTGTTTCTGGTGAATTCTCTCACACCCCTCACCCCTGGCCTGTACCCCAGTTCTTATATGAATAAATAAATAAATCTATAAAAAAAGAAATATGGGAATTAGGTCTTCTCAGAGACATTTACATGTAAATCTATACAGAAATTTATATGTAAATATATTTTCAAAAGTACCTTCCACCCTTTCTTTAGAGCTCCTCCCTTAAAACCAAATTTTTATCAAAAGGATATATCTTGAGGTGGCCAGTATTTGCTCCCCCATAACTGTTAATACTCTTAGAGTCTTCAGTTGTCTTGTAACAGAAGGCCATAAGGCACCCCTCTGGTCACTCTTTCTGCATCATACATGTTTCTAGGGAACTATAAAAGAGATCAAGGGATATAAATAGAATTTGCTGAAATAAGGTAAGTTGAAGAAAGTTATTAAAAACACAGATTTTATTGGATTTAAATATAAGTTGACTTTACATAAGTATGACAGCACAACGTCTTGCTACAGAACAGTTCCTACTTTGGGGTTCAATTTCTATCTGAGAGCTTTTGTTTCTTAACATTTGCATTTCAAGGAAACAAAATGCACAGAGCTTAGAGATGTAAAATGGTATTATACATGGCATAATATATAGTATAAACAGCTTACAATAAAATGTGAGAGGAAAGAGATGAATTGAACAAGGAATAGGTAAGCAAAAATGAGCTAGAATGTCAAGATTTGGAAAATTCTAAGCCTGTCAATATTACAAAAAAAAGAAGATGTTTTAGTGAGAAGACCAAGGTTGTGACTGAACACTCATTCAGTCATCTCTGAGTGGATAACGTCAATCATCTCTGTATAACTCTGAATAGATGTTGGTTTATATAAGCCTAGATACTGCTAGTTTGGATTACAGGGGACTGAGAGGCAAAGAAATAAAGGCATATTTTTGGATTCCTGAGGTTCTGCAGGACAAGACAATAGAATTATATATTGTGCAGTGTTGAACATGCCTTATCCTTAAAGAAAAAGGAAGAATTACCTGGAGGACAATTTAACTATCAGGTTTAACTATGAGGTTTATCATCTAATGTTGGTATGTGTGCCACCCTTTATTTGCATGGTTTAAATATGATGACTTAGGCAATAACACTAGAGAGACTCACATAATAAATAAAATTATCATAATGCTGTCATATTTTGGTGACCTTCTATTTCCACTATTATCACTAACTTCACACAAGATTTTTTTGAAAACATCACACCATTGTCAAAGTCTCTTCCTTTAGAATTCTCATATATAAGATTTTGTTCTTACTACTGACTTGTTATTATAAAAGAATTTAAACACCAGGCTGTCTTTAATGGCATTCTTTCCAGAAAGTGGGAGGAAATTGGTTTCCAAATAACATATTTGAATTTATACCCGAAGGATTAATAGATATATTGTGAAAGACTATTTGTATTGTTAGGCCTCATGGAAATATTTCCACACTTATCTGCTTTCTTCTCAGGCCAAATGAGCAAACAAATCAACATCAGACATATTACAGGGGAACAAAAAAACAAATTTAATTGCATACATATGGAGAATTTATATCCCAGTAAATTCTAAAGGAAATGGGATGAATCAGAGGTGAGATAAGGAATGGGTTAGCAGCCTATGGCTTCAATGAGAGTGGAGGGGGTCTCACAAGAGTAGAAACATGACTTCCTATGACAAATTCTTGCCTCTAGATGTTTGCTCTGTCTTAAGATAATTTTCTCTAATAAAAAAAAGGTTATTTCTGAAGATGCCCCTGTAGGATCTATCTTTGCAAAAGGATCATGTATGTTTTTCTCAATATGTCCATGGTAGGCTTCTTCCATCCATTAAGCATCACTTGGTATGGAAAACTAAGGCCAATCAAGGCCCAGTGATCCTCTGGAAATGCATTACCATTACTTAGAGACAGTAGATTGTTTTATTTATTTATTTATGTATGTTTTTAAAGATCTGTTTACTTATTTTACACAAGAACCGGGGTACAGGCCAGATGTGCTGGAGGGTGAGAGGATTCACCAGAAACAGAATGGGGAGCAGAACAGGCAGACGGACTGAAACACACTGTGAGGGGAGCAGCAGGCGAGGCAGGAGAGGTCTGCAGTGTCATGTGGCCAGGATTGAACCAGTACTGCAGAGGCTGTGGACAGCTTCACACCAGGATGCTCAACAGCCTGCACTACCAGGGGAGGCCCCAGATTATTTTAGATAAAGAGTTAGTTAGATAAAGTGTTACCTTTGCCTTTTTTCCTAGTTGAAGAAGCAGTCACTGCTCCTCTTTCTTATTACCTAGAAGAATGTCGTTTTGGGGGTACCTTCCTTAGATAGGTTTATCAGTGGACATTTCCTCCCTATTGGAGAAACTCATCTTGACTCTTAGAGTAAAAGAATGATGTTCTTTTTCCTGTCATGTGAAATCTCCCCTTGTTTTCTCCTTAATGCCATAGGTTCTTAAACACAATGTGTTTATCCCTGGTCTCCCCATTTTACTTATGAATTTATAGCCATGTGAATTCTCTATGCATATGTTATTAAAATTTGACTTTTTAACCTACTAATCTGATGTTTATTTCTTCATTAATTCAACCTCTGAAGAACCCAGAGGGGTTGACATGTGTTAGGAAAAGCCTACTCTGGACTTGTTGGGAAAAAAACAAAACAAAACTGTAAACATTTTGGGAATACTATCCTGTATTATTAAATGGTTAAAAGGCCTGAATTATGAAAGCAATGTTAAGGCCTTACTAGTTGGGTTCCATGCCTTTTTCTCTGTTGTTCTCTGTCTCTATGAAACAAAATGCTTATTTTCTCTAATATGATTCTCGTTTTATACCTTTTAATTAGCTGCTAGAATATGGCACTTTTTAATGTTTCTCCAACAAAGTATGCTGTCCCTTTTTTCTTATATGACAGTTTTTTTTTTTTTTTAATTCTCTTAAGGTTGAGTATTATTTCAGCAAGTCTTCCAACTAGAGTCACAGATTTTAATTTCTGGAAAACAACTGAGTTATAATGTTACCAAATAAGCTTAACAATAAGAAATGCTTTTCAAAGATGTTAAGATTATAATGCAAATTTTTAGAAAATGCATTATAATTAACGCTTTTATGACTTCAGAACATATATTCATTAACAACTGGGTTTAGATACAGCTTCTGATTGCTTTTTACCAAAAATATATGAATAGATTCCTCACTGTGCACCATTGCTATGCATATGAATATATGGTGAAGTTACATGTTCTTTTTTATGCAGGTATAAAAAAAGGATTTTGTATGCATCAAGATTTATCATATTGCACTATTCAGCACTAACACTGTATCTTTCCTGCTCTCCCAAACTAAATCTTTGTCTATATCTTAACTATAGGAGTGTAACAAAAAGGAGTCAGAAAAATAATTAGGTCATATAATAGAATACTGTACCACTGCTCCAGAAGCTCTTTTTAGCACTGGAAGGTTTGACATTTCAGGGTTTGTAATCACTAAGTATATCTATGTCTATAGATAGGTCATGCTGTTATCCAACTTGAATTTCCTCATAATTGTAAACCTATTTGGGTATTTGAAAATTAAACCCCTTATCATGTATAACATATTAATCCTTTAATATAAGTTGCTAAAAACATCTCTCTGGAATTTGTAGGTTTTATATAGATAGATAGATAGATAGATAGATAGATAGATAGATAGATAGATAGATAGATAGATATACACATATATGTATCACATACATACACACATATATATATATATATATATATATATATATATCCTTTTAAATTTTTTTGGGTATCTAAACCTTAAACTGTTTCTTTAAAAAAAAATCTAAAGACAAGTATTCACATGTGTCATTCTCTTAAATTTTTGATGTTTTCTCTTAAAGAAATATAATTACTAGACATGTATATATCTTTAGTAAAATCAAAACTAGTGTCACACCTGGGATCTTTGAAATGGACAGCATGGTTATCATGATGGATTTGCTCAGCAGACAATAGCTCCATTACCAAGACAATCTGAATTAATCTGAAATTGAATCAACCCTGGAACAACATGAAGCAATTTTAGATTAAGACATATAAATATCATGCTATAAACTTCAAATTGAATTCAAAATAAATTGAAATTTTTATTGTCTTGCTTTTATTGTTTTTCCTTTTATACCTTTGTTTCAAGGGGCTAAGTTATAGGAGATTTTGTTTTTAGTGTATGAACATGAATATTGGAATACCAAATATACATATCTGAAATAAAAGGTATTTGGATTTTTTAGCAATCAAAAGTATTTCCTTCTCCTTTTACATAAAGTTTCCTTGTTCTCACCTGCAGCATGAAATTATTTACAGCCTGTGACAAAATGGAAAAGACAAAGTTATTATTCTGTTTGTCAGTCAAAGTCAATTAAAGAAGTTGCACAAAAAGTAGGCATTTATCTGGTGGACACTCCTAAATTAAATTAATCATTTAGAGAATTTTTAAAGAGGCTCATTAGCTCATTTATTTGTAATTACTGCCACTATCTGGGCATAGTGCCTTTAGGTTCTGTTTTGATAAAGGATTGTGTTCTCTTAAAAGATAGCCTTTTTGATCAGCCTAAACCAATATAAAAGGAGCTGAAAATCATGTGTAGGCCAAAAATGATTCGAAGACAAATAAAATGAGTCTTGGTGACCAAGTTCAGTTATCTGTAAAAAGAATTGGCATTTTCAGATACTTTCAGATATTTTTCACTCAAATCTTCACATTGGCCAGGAGGAAATGTTAGGCTCTAAGAGTCTTTCCCTGTTCTCTACCCACACAGAATATTTTTACATCCTAATAAAATCTTCGGTGCCTGCCTGTACAACCTATCCTGTGCTATAAAATATATACTCTATTGTCTTTGTTTGCTACTGTAAACCAATATCTGAAAATAGAGGGAATACATTTTTTATTAAAAAATATGTTTAGGGCCTTCCCTGGTGGCGCAGCTGTTGAGCAGTGGGCTGGGAAGCTGCCCGCAGCCTCTGCATAGAGCCAGTTTGATCCCCTGCTGCCAGCGAGGGTCCCACATAGTGCGACAGACCTCTCCTGCTGCTCCCGCTGCTCCCCTCAGCAGTGTATTTCATCAGTCTGCCTGTTCTGTTCCCTGCTCTGGCTGTGGTGAATTCTCTCACCCTCCCAAGCTCTGACTGTACCCAGTGCTTGTATAAATAAATAAATAAATAAATAAATAAATAAATAAATAAATAAATAAATAAATAGATCTTAAAAAAAAAAAAAAACATGTTTAGAAGTAGATATGATGGGTTAATTAAGACTTCTTATACAATTCTTAGATGAGGAGACTAGTTCTGGTTTGAAGAGAAGCTTTTAAATCATGTGTTGAGATTAGGCCTAAGCTCAGAAATTTGGATAACCAATGCAGCGGGGGATGGGGGGTGGGGGGTGACTTGACAATTTTATTTTAGCAAGATCTCCCTGGCAGTTTTAATAATAGACTGGAGATGGGTATCAAACAAACTGTGTAGCATAATGTTAATTATATATGAGAGAAGTGATTAAGATATAAAATAAAGCAATAACAATGAAACTGGAGAGTAAATACTAGTATCGGGAAATATTTAGGTGGTGCATTTATAAGCTTTACAACAATATTTTGAGTGAGAGGTAGATTAGAATGAGTTCCTGATTCTTGATTTAGTTAGAATGATACAGGAGGAAACATAAGCTTAGTGAGAAAAAGGTTACATTTGAGGGGCTTAGAAAAGTAGAGGAAACATTCTTGAATTCAAGCAAATTCTGAAGTGGCTTAAAGATTTGAAAGTCCAATTAAAAAAGATGAAAGATCAAAAATAGAACCACTGGTACCAAACCGAGTACTGTGAAACTGTTAGAGTGCAGACTGAGGGATACCCTGGAACCCCCAAACATGCACATTCTAAATGGGTTCTGCAATCTGCCATATAAAGACAAAACATACTCTTAGTATGAAAGAACTTTAATGGGATTAGTGTACATAGAAGAGTTGAAAGGATAATAGTTTCCAATAAAACACTCAAAATTACCCACCCCCTCATAGATAAATGCCCAGCTAAACAGGTTTGGCCCAAAGCTGGGCTACTGAGGCCCAAAAACTTGCCACAAGTCTAAGGCACCTTCTGGTGGGGAACCATAGGAAACAGGCAGAAGGAGTCTGGGATGAAAGGAGCAAAATCAAAGTACACATCAAGATAATGGCTGCTTTGTCAGCCTCCCCAAGAGACTCTCACACACATCTCCTCCAAGTGTCTTTACATGTCTCAGCTCCATGTGTCTCCTTCCATATGTTCTAAGTCCCTGGTACAAGTCCAAAGCCAAGAAGCAAGAGTGACTTCTTCACATGTTTCTCCAAATTGCTCAAGGGTTCACTCCAAGTTTTCTCTGGCCTCTCTTTGCTACTCAGCTCCCCCTTTCATTAGGTGAGATAGGGAACATAGAACCTCCCATTTAAGGAAATCCCTCTCTATCACAAACCAAGACTTCATATCTAACTTAATTGTACTTTCAACCCCTTTTAGGAGTGGCATTTTAAAACAGTCAATCTGGAATTAGATGGTTAGCCCTAATGAGGTATCCATCATATGAGACGCCTTCCTCTCTGGTAAGGAAAAAGAATTCCCCACTCTTTCCTGAATCAATACTTTCTTTTGCTGATAACCTCCTTGTCTCACCCTATTCCTGTATCTAAAAGCCTTCCATTTTGTAGAACTCAAGTGCCTTTTTCTCTCACTAGATGGGATGCTGCCATCTTCATGAACCATTAATAAAGTCAATTAGATCTTCAAATTTATTTGTATGAATCTGGTTTGTTAACAGCACCAATGTCATTGGATTTCTCTGATTATTAAGTGACTTAATTTCTGCAACATTCTAGCACAGTGTCTTGACTACAGTAAGCTCAATAAATGTTAGCTATTGTTTCTGGTGATGGAATGGACAATGTGGATATTTGAATTAATCTAAGATGGAAGATTGTCTCCAATACTGAGTCAGATAGATATCGAATACAGAGGAGATAATTACGGCTATAAGGAAGGATGCTTAAAATGATGTACAGCAAAGTAAATGGGGAAAAGTCTGCTAAATGTAGGAACAAGGAGTAAATATTCATAAATATATCTCGAAGTTAATATATTACTGTTTCCTGAAAGGTAGTCATATTTTCATGTTCTCCTCCTCCAATCTTTGATTTTCTTAAGAATCTATTTGATTTATATATGCTGTTTTGTCATTTTCACATTAACATAAAAAAGCTCTTTGCATTTGAAATCATTGATTAATGCTTTACTTGCTAAACAGTTATAGTACAGTCCTACATTTCCTTTATCTAACCTTGGAGCTGAACAATTAGAAAAGCAATTTTATACTGTGTCATGATTCTGACAAGAGTCTTCATTTTTCTTCACTTCACCATAGAACTGTGTGGCCACTGACAAAACATGAGGTGATTAAATGCAGGCAGGCATGTAAAGTAGAGCCCCAGATCATAGCTGTGCATCTTTATAAGAACAAGTCAGACCAACAGTCCCTTCTTACATTGCAAATGTGTGTGATGGTACAAAAGTAACTTGGTATTTGGAAAAATGGATTGTACCTGTTCGGATGGAGGCAGAAATGCTCATGGAGGCGTTGTAAAACAAGCTTCTAAACAGCAGAGAGACACTGAGCTGCCTTCAGGGAAATGAAAAAGAACCGCAAATTAAGCATGGTATGGTTATTCACTTTTGTATATTAGTGTCTCTAACTCCTATAAATGCTGTTTAGGGCTTTTGCATGCTCAAAACTGTCATTTAATCTGGAATGATGTCAGTACATATTTGAAAGTCATTTTGAAAACTTACTGGAAAGGATCTGACATCCATACCATAATGTATATGTCTGGGGACATGGTAGCAGCTTATTTGCCACAGCAAGTTTAATCTAAATCACCAAGTATCCAATTTACCATGAAAAATGAAATACCAGGAGTTTTTTTTCCTCCTCAGAGTTATTAAACTACCTGAGTTCTGCCAGAGCAGGAAATGGCTCATGTAGAAAATATTTAATTGCCTGCGTTCTAAGACATGAGTGTTCTGAATTTAAAACAACATATAATGAAAAGCAATAAAATAATATTGCCAAGAAACATTTTATCATAGGTGATTGCCTAATCCCCAAAATGTCTCTGGAAGAGCACCGAGTTAGTGTTCAGACAGGATGAAGCCTAGTCCTTAATTAGCCATCAATTAGCCATAGAACTTAAAATTCCTCCTTCCATAGCAATCTCCCATTCTCCTTCCTTTCTTCTTTTCCCCTCTTTCTCTTAATTCACTGCTCCTCTCCTTTCATTCCTCCCTAGATCATTTCTAAAGTATCCACTATGTTCCAGCATCATGTTAGCCTCCAGATACAAAGATAAAAGATACTTTTCCTGCCATCAAGGAAGGTTGGGGAAGATTGTGTCTATTCCAGATAAGATGATTCACATCCCCTTGCAATCCTGGTATTCATGTTCAAAATCTTATTACATTGTCAATGTCATTCTTTTATTTGATTACTTGGAGAAAATGAGTCTAGAGTGCAAAGTTACATAGCTGGCTTTCAAGAGGCATTCATATAATCAGGATTTACTCAGCACTATGCTGTGCCAAGCATTGTGCTGTGAGACCATCATGGAAATAAACACTGGGTAAAATAGAATCATACATTCTTGTGCTTGCAATTCTAATTGAATGTGCAGGGGTCAGCAGACTCAAGATGGTATCAGGGAAAGGAGTAGCCCTAGTTCATAAAAAGTAAATGAAGGACACTTAAGGCAGAGAGAATACACATTTTACTCTGGAGAAAACAAATTGCGTTTGTCAACTTGCCAGTCATTTGACATTCCTGCAACACAAAATAAAGAAGGGCCTGAGCAGGGATAGATAACCTTGAATTCGATACGGAGAAGTCAGAAAGAACCTTTCAAAGGAGTTTGGGTTATACTGAGTAGAGGACAGGTTTCCCCCCCCCCCTTTTTTTTAAGATAGAGTCTTAAAACTTTATTTTTTTATTAATTGATTATTTTATTTTTTACATCATTGTTCATTTTTAAACAATATTTGCTTCCCCACCAGTGTAGCACCCATAGAATTTCCTTCACCAATGCACCCTTGCGCCATCACCTCAGTCCCCTGTGCTCCTCCCTCCCTCCCTCTGATCCCTCTCCCTCCTCCTCCCCTGCAGGATATCTCTGGTTTATAATTGTCTGTTTTTGCTTTGTTGTGTTTTGTACTGTTATTTTTTTTACACTGATGTCTGTTTGGTTTCCCTGTATTCCTGCTACAAGTGAAACCATCTGATATTTTTATTTTTTCCTCTGGCTAATTTCACTGAGCATAATTATGTCTAGCTCCATCTACCTTGCTGTGAACAACATTATTTTATATTTTTTGATTGCTGAATAATGTTCCATTGTGTATATATACCACATCTTCTTGATCCAGTCATCTATTTTTGGGCATTTGGGTTGTTTCCTGGTTTTACCTATTGTAAGTAGTGCTGCAATAAACATAGTTATACAGGTGCTCTTTTGAATCAATGTTTTTGTATCCTTTGGGTAGGTCCCTAGGAGTGGAATTGCTGGGTCATATGGTAGCTTCATTTTGAGTAGACTGAGGAACCTCCAGACAGCTTTCCATGGTGGTTGGACCAATTTGCACTCCCACAAGTACTGCAGGAGAGTTCCTTTTTCACTACATTCTCTCCAATATTTGTTGTTGCTTATTTTTTTAATATGCGCCATTCTTACTGGTGTAAGGTGGTATCTCAATGTGGTTTTGATTTGCATTTCCCTGATAATTAGGGATGTTGAACATTTTTTCATATGCCTGTTGGCCATTTGCATTTCCTCTTTGGAGAAATGTCTTTTAAGTTCTTCTGCCCATTTCTTGACTGGGTTGTTTATTTTGTTTTTGTTGAGTTGTGTGAGTTCTTTGTATATCTTTGTGATCAGTCCCTTATTAGTTGACTGGAGTGCAAAGATTTTTTCCCAATCAGTGGGTGTCTCTCTGTTTTGATTAATGTCTCTTTGGCTGTGCAGAAGCTTTTCAGTTTGATGTAATCTCAGGTGTTTATCTTTTCCTTGACTTTCTTTGCTTTGGGTGATGAGTCTTTAAAGATGTTATTGCAATGTATGTCTTATAGTGTTTTACTTATATTTTCTTCTTTATATTTTACAGTTTTAGGTCTTATGGAGGACAGGATATTAAGCAGGTTTTCATGATCAGATTTACACTTAGTATAATAATTAATTTTAAATGACTTATGATAAGGTATTAAAGGAACGGGCTGAAGTTCAGACCGTTATAAATTAGTTCTTTCCAAGTAAGATAACATTATGTTTTAGATATGACACTTAGTCTCAATCTCAGGGATGCCAAAACTTACTTTTGATAGTTCATGTAAGTTGTATTCTGAATTTGCTTTTCCACAGGCTGGAAACATATTAATTTAAAGTCCTTAGTGAGTTTGAAACCTCCCACAACTTTGCAGGGTTGTGCCATCACCCCTTGATTTACATAGTGTCATAAGGAGAAAAAATGTGCACAGTTAGTTATCTGTCCATACAGATAATTGAAATATTCATGGATTCTTCCAGGTACATAGACTTGGAGACTGGACTGTACTCCAAGATACTGTGTTCAGAGCCAACTGGCCTGTTCTTCTGCTAAGCTGTCCTGCCCACAGGGTGCAGGCTGTCAGGATGTGGAATCCTCTGATGTTTCCTCTCTTCAGCCAGCCCAATGAAAGCATTTTAGCTTGACACTTTTTCTTCCTTTATATTGCTTTTGTCCTGCTTTTTCTGATACACTTTTATCCCTCCTATCATCAGTAAACACTTTCAATTTCCCTAATCATTCAGACTGTTGAGAAACAAAAGCCAGAAGGGGTAGTATTCTATTGTGTTTTTCCATGTAGTGTGTACCTTCCTGAAGACAATAAGGTGCACAGCAGTACGGATAATCCAGTAGGGCTAAAGTAAAGTAAGCAAAACCTAGGAAGAAATACAGAAACAAAACAAATAATCTCAAAATATCATCTAGATTCACCTGCTTTGCATATTCTTTCCTTCCTTGCTTTCAAACTGCTTTATTTCATTGATTTTCTCAGTTTACAAATAGTCTCTACTTTCAGTTACTTAGTTGAACTTCTCCGTTGTATAGTCTTCTGTGCTGGCCTATTCATATAATGCTTCAGTTTTCTGATATTCTCTTCCTACCACATGTCACTTCCTAGAACTCCTCCCGAGTACTGCAGAGGCTCACTGAGCACAAGTACAGGACTGGCTGCCCTGCCTAGAACTTCCCATCTACCATGCTATTCTGGTTACCTTTTGTTTAATTGAGGGGATTATACTGTTATATCAAAAGTGCTCTCTAGTATAAGAATACTAAGATTCCTGGTCTCTCTTTTTAATTATTTTCCCACTGCCACTGGGAAGAAACCTCATTTCCCTAACCACTCTGTTTTTCATGTCTTGGCCAGTGCAAAAATCTAGGGAATCTAAGTCTCCACTTTCACACATCATTTGGCAGAGAGACCTCAAATAGTATGTGGTAGGGAGTTCTGTGGAAGTATTGCTACTTTATGCACCAAAATAAGCCTTTGTTACTAACCCGAAACTGAGCTCTGACACGGTTTTCTAAGGGGAAATTAATCTGTGTTCTGAATAACCACACCACACATTCCTTACATCAGTTCTAAACTGCTCATGCTTAAGATTCCCTGAACAGCTCTGTAGATTTAATAATGATCCTACTTGTGTTCTTCTCCAGGAATGAGAAGTAGACAATTTTTGAAGTTCCTGAATATGTTTTCTTGCTTTTCCTTTTTCAGTCAGTCTGCTTTGCAAGTTTAAATTGAGCATTATGTTTTTGAGAGCAAGATACTAAAATTCACAGAAAAGTTTTAAATGCCTTTGATTTAGTAATCATCTTTATAAAAATCTGTCCTAAGAAAATAAGCCCACTGTAGAAAAAGCTATATTTACCAGATGTTTATTAAAGCATATTTATCAAAACAGCAAACAAAAGACTATCACTTTCATTAACTCTTTCCAAAAATAGGATAATTGGGTAATTGTCAAGTAAAACATGACCTCTTACTTAATGAGGTATGAAATCATGCAATGATGCTATAGAAGACAATGGTACCATGAAAGGTCTGAATTTGTATTCATGATATGATAGTTAAATTTTAATTTAAAAAGGATAAGTTTAGGAAAAATGATGAGTACATTAGGATAATGAGATTAGTGTTAACCCACTTTGTGTTATCTAAACATCTCAGTATTATATTTATAATTAGATAAAAATATATAAAATTAAAAAATATTATAATAAGCTAATACTCACAAAATATAAAATAATTGAATTGGATTATCTGGTTAGAGAACTCTGGAAACATTTTGGGGGCAAGCAGTTTTATTTGGATACATTTACCACATGTAGAGAAGTATCACAAAAAAGGTTCAATATTTTTGTAATATGTAATTCACATTGCTAAAGTAGTGAGTCAGTAAACAAATGTAAATTAATAAATCATTAAGACTCTGTTTTTTGTTTTGTCATTGGTTAAAAACTAGGTAATTGTAACAAATGCATTAATACTAATATTTAGTGCTAACAGTCATGCTACTAGTAATAGTATTACTGTTAATATTTTGAGATACAAGTAACAACTGAATGCATGTAGGGAATAGTATATAATGTTTTTAGACAAATAAAATGTGGCTAAATGCAATTTGAAATTAATAGAAACAGAATTTATTCTGTAAGACTTAGCAGGTATATATGAAGGTGCATGTGGTGTGCACCCATATCTTGGAGATATGGGTTAGTGAGGTGTATGGACTTTAATATAGTAAGATTTCAGTGAGAGTCTGTAAGACAGCAATACTTTTTAAAAGTTTTTAGTAATGCTAAGTAAAATAAATAAGGAGAAAGATAAATATCTAATGATTTCACTCCTATGTGGAATAGAGAGAAACCAAAGGAACTGACAAAACTAAATCAAAACAAATTCTGGAAATAGGTAAATATGAATGCAGAGTTCAGACTCCTAGAGGGGTAGGGAAAGAGGTTGTGTGAAAAAAGGGGGAAAGGAGTCCAAACGGTCTATGATGAAGGACTGTGGGTGCTTTGGTGGTGGGTGTAGTGTGATGACATGCACCTGAAGTAGTGTGAACCTATTCCTCTAAATCATATAGAGAGTTGCAAACCAATATCATCTAAAACAAGAAAAAAAATCAGACTTATAGTTCATATTGTAATTCTATGATTTATGAGAGATCTTGGACAAGTCACTTTATCACTTCAAGTTCCTGCAAAATTGGGGTAAGGATCCCTTACTGTATATTGCAAGGACTAGGTGAGTTAATTACTAATTCTAAGCACAAATTAGGTATTTAATAAATAGTGTCTTTTGTTGTGTTGTTGTTAAAAAGAGCAACAGATTTTGGTTAAGAGCACTGATACTGGAGCAAGACTGCTTGATTTTGAATCCAACTTATTAGTTATTATGACCTTAAGCAAGTGATTTCATTGTATCTGTTCCTTCATCTGTAAACCATAGATGACAATAGCAGCCTTGGCCTCACAGAACTGTTAAAATGTCATGTGAAGTACCTATGGCGTTTTTTTTTTTTTGAAGATTTATTTATTTATGTAAACAAGTACTGGCGTACAGGCCAGAGGTGTGTGTGTGTGTGTGGAGGTGGGGGTTGTTGAGAGGATTCACCAGAGACAGAGCGGGGAGCAGAACAGGCAGATTGACTGAAATACACTGCTGAGGGGAGCAGCAGGAGAGACAGGAGAGGTCTGCTGAGCCATGTGGGTTGCTCCCTGGCCACCCTGGGATCGAATTTGTGCTGCGGTGGCTGGGGATAGCTTGATAGCATTGCCTTTAACCATGTGCCACCAGGGAGGCCCCCTATGGCAGTTTTTAGCAGTAAACAAGCAGTAAGCAAGTGTTAGTTCTTGTTATTACTATTTAATAGACAAAATAAGAGTGAAGATGAAATTTATTAAATATATTACATATAAACCATTAACTTCAAGTTGCCATTTATATTATCTCATATGATCCTTACAGCAGTCTTGAAGGGTAAGGAATTCTTTCCTTTGTGGTTTTTTTTTTTTTTTTTTTTTTATATCAGAAAACTGATCCAAAGAACCAAAATCTCTCAGGTACACTAAAATGCCTTTTTCAAGTGTTTAAATCCTCTCTCCCTTTCCCTTCTTGTTATATTGGATCTTCTAGAAAGTAGATCCTATAGGAGTTATTTGATTTACTATGTTTTCTCAGTCTGTTTCACAGGAAGAGCTAGAGAATTAATTAGGGAAGTCTTTGGTATTATGTCCTTCTCTGATCAGTATTTACAACATTCAAACATATTGAAAGTCCACCGAGAAAGCACAGAGTCATATATTAATGACACATGAGATCTATCCAGAGCACATCCTTGTTCAAAATGCTAAATTAACTCATTGAAAGGTGATATCACTTTATCTTTTGGGGCGCCATATGCCAGAAACAGTGTTTGTGCTGCATATGTAAAGTGAACCAGAAAGAGAAGATCTCTCCTTCAAGAAATTTATAGTGCATTTTGAGTGAGAGTTAAAATCCCTTTAATAGAAGGTAAATATAGATGTATATGCTGTGATATATGCTATAAGATGAAAAATAAGTATGATAGAAAAATAAACTATTCATTGAAAGGTCTTTCTTTTTTTAAATATAGTTCATTGTCTTTAATGAGCTATATATACTCTTGAATATGTCAGGCAGGACTCATCATGCCAAAGAGAACAAGTTTATTTTGACTTAAGGTTTGAAATATTTATTTTTTAAGTTTTATTTATTTTTGCATAGAACTGGGGTGTAGGCCAGAGGTACAGTGGGTGAAAGTTCTTTCAGTGGAGGTGATATTTATATTGAAACCTAAGAATGAAGAGAGGGCAGCTGTGAAGTGGTGGGGTGTTTTTGTTTTCTGAATAATTAAAATAACATAGACATACAGTTCACTGAAATTGCATTTTGGGCTCAGATTAGAGCATGTAAAAATCACATGTGATCTAGCTCTATTAGAAATTGTGCTAAAAAAAAAAAAAACATGAAACAAAATGCCACACATCTAGTTATGTAGAGTAATTCCTATGCACAATAAGAACAGATAAATCAGACAATCTAATATTCAAACCAGTCTACATTTTAGAAAGATTGTAAATCCCTACATCCCTGTGGTAAAACTGAAAGATTCTAAATTTAACTATTTTTCTTACAGGACTTACTCCACTCTGTTTTAAGATTGTCTTAGAACAATAGTTGTTAATTGCCAATGTGGTGAAACTTCATGGCTATTGTGATCTATGAATCGTTTATTATATATGTTTTAAGGATACCCAGGTAAAAGGCAGGGCCCTACAAAATTTTCCACATTTCACTGCCCCATAAGGTTCCCTCCCCATTTCTGATCATGGGTAAGACTGCCTTACTCAGCTCCTTTCTTGACTCAAGCTCTTTATCAGATATAAATACACTGCTTAGAGGCAAAGGATTTTTGTGTTCTTTAGCTGTATTTGCAAAGACCAAGGTGCTGAAGTATCTGTGCATGACTCTAATTTCTTTGTTTTCTAATGCTGGCTTTAGGAAAATTGTCCTTGCAGGGATCCCAAAATCACTCTTATTTTTGATGATTTTCTAGAAATACTCATGGAATCATTAAAAGCTAGAATACTTATAGTTGTGGTGTATTACAGCAGAAAGATATAGATTAGGAACTATCGGGGGAGACACTCGGGGACTATGTCCAAGAGGTTCCAAATGTGAAGCTTCTACTTCTTTTTTCCCTGTGGAGGCATGGCCTACAATATTTTTTTTTTCAGCAGTGATGTGTGAGAATACACAGGGAGCATTGTCAGCCAGGGAAACTCACTTGAGCCTTGAGTTTCTAGAGCTTTATTAGAATTTGATTACATTGATATGAGTGACTATGTTCATGGATGATCCTTAGTATTTTTGCCTCTCTAGAAGAAAGTAAACAAACAAATTAATAAATCATTATGACTCTGTTTTTTGTTTTGTCATTGGTTAAAAACTAGGTAATTGTAACAAATACATTAATACTAATATTTAGTGCTAACAGTCATGCTATTAGTAATAGTATTACTGTTAATATTTTGAAATATAAGTAACAACTGAATGCATGTAGGGAATAGTATATAATGTTTTTAGACAAATAAAATATGACTAAATGCAATTTGAAATTAATAGAAACAGAATTTATTCTCTAAGACTTACCAGGTATACATGAAGGTGCTTGTGGTGTGCACCCATAACTTAGAGATATGGGTTAGTGAGGTGTCAGTTGATTTCACATGACCCCAAGTTCCTACCATAAACCATACTATTAAACTATCTGGTGCAATGCCACAGACAAAGACTCTCCACAGGATTCCACAAGACCACCATTCCAAGGATTCCACGAGACCACCTCCCAGTAGACAATGGTGAAAACAAACTTGATTTCTTTGGCTGAGGTCTTTACCGTACAGTCCTGCTCCATTATTTCACATACTTAAATACATCTACATACTTCAAAGTTATAAAAAAGTTCCTTAATATAATCTTTTTTTTTTTAATTTTTTCTAGAGGCATGTCTTATTTATTTATTTATTTATTATTTGTTTGTTTGTTTGGTTTATACATGCACTGGGTACAGTCAGAAGCGCGGGAGGGTGAGAGAATTCACCAGAGCCAGAGCGGGGAGCAGAGCAGGCAGAGGGACCGAAGTACACTGCTGAGGGGAGCAGCGGGCGGCAGGAGAGGTCTGCGCACCATGTGGGACCCTCCTCCGGTGGCCGGGGAGCAGCCGGGGATCGAACCGGCTGCAGAGGCTGCAGGCAGCTTTGCAACCCAGCGCTCAACCGCTGCGCCACCGGGGAGGCCCCCTTAATATAATCTTGATGAAAGAGAGGGAAGCATAACATGTTGACAGTCATTTCCCTTCCAAGCACCTATAGTTAAGACATTCTTAACTGATAGAATTATCTGTCATATCACTATAAACCAGGTGTTTTGTTCTCTGATAAGAAGACTCATCTTCTATGTAAAGCAATTAGCTAGCACAAAAGGGAGAGATAAGATAAAAGCTTTTTCATGCACCTGGAACAAATCAGGATTGTGAGAACATGGTATACAGTGTGAGTGGTCTTGAGGTTGGCAAGGGTCAGATTGTTAGCATGTGACCAATGGGCAACCAGGGACCTCAAAATGTTAAGACTGCATGCTGGAAAGGGAGTCTGCTATCACACACAGAAAACAAATGAAGTTCAGGGATCCCCAAATCATTCTTTTAAATAGAATTAGTGTGCATAGAGAAGAAAGGATGTTCTTAATAAAACTGAAAATTACCCATACCCTCATGGACAAATGCCCAGTCAAACAGACTTGTCCTGAAGTGGAGCTGCTGAGGTCCAAAATTTTGCCACAAGTCTAAGCTACTTGCTGCTGGATAACCACAAGAAAGGGTTTAGGATGGTCCCAGAGAGCTGGGACAACAGGAGAGAGAGAGAATTCAAAATGTAACAAATAATCCAATATGAACTTAGGATAATGGTGGCCATTGTCTCTGCCAAGGATCAGAGTAGCCTCCCCACCTGTCCTTTACTCACCTGTCTTTTTTAAGTATCTCTACATGTGCCACCTCCAAGTACCTGGGTACAAGTCAAAGCAGAGGAGCAAGAGAGAGTGCTTGACTGCTTGCTTGCCTTCTGTGTTACACAGGTCCACTTGACCATTCAGCTCCACCTCAAGTTCCCAGTAGCTCCCTGACTCAGGAAATCCAGTTTATGGCATTGGGGACTTGTAATCCAAGTGGCTGCATCTAAGTGGAGGTGGGGAAATTGGCACCTCCCCTTCAGGGAAGTGTTTAGAGGCTGTCATCATTTTCAAAGTGCAATGTGAATCCTTTGTAGGGTTTGAGAAATGATGTGACCTGATTTACATTTGAAAATAGCATTTTGCTATATACTTGTTTAAAAGCAAATTTTTCAAGTCTAAGTATGATCATTTGACTCTGTCCCACTTTTGCCCCAACCTTTCTCTTATTATTTCCTACAAAAAAAAAAACTGGGTTATTTGACCTTGCCAATAAGCTCTACTTATTAGAGCTTATTAGCTCTACTTTCAAATATTATTGGGTCACTCACTAGTTAATAATTGTCCTGTTTTATACAATAGCTTTGAGGCCTTCTTTGGTTCTGCCCAGAATTTCGCTGGTTGCTTTTAGAACTGGACAAGGTTTTTTTCTCTATTACTTCCTTCATTAGTAATTGTTAGTTGATAGCTCCTGAGTGGGAAGCTTCTTTCTTAAGCTGTCTGTATTCAGTTGTCCCCTGAGTGGACTATTCCTGTCCTGTTGTATGCCAAGCAATTCATTTATTTTTTCCTTCCAGGATTCAATCTTGTTATATGCCAAATCAAATCCCAAACAGATGTCTCTCTTTTTCAGATGCTAGGCAAAATATTTTTGCCTGATCAATTTCTAGTGCCCCATTGGGGCAAAAATAACTTTCTTTCTCTTATTTATTTTTAAAGCATCTAAACATAAAATTTTTCTATAAGAGAATCCAGACTATTAATCATAATGTTAATGATATTCCAAGAACACACCAGCCATCAAAAACTGGTTTTAAAAGGCACTAGAGAAGAGTTAAGATCTTTCTGTGAATGAACTGATTTGAACATTCATTAAGAGCATGTGATTCCAGGGATCTCTGCTGGTAACCACATAAAAATAGTTAGGGAAATGCAATTGCCCTCATCTAAACAACTGTAAGATAAAGAATGCAGTGATAGACACTTGCAAAGTGCCTAGTGACTAAAGCAACCTAGACATATTCTGAAATGAATATATATCGCTGTTGCCGGTATGAGATCTGAATAATATAATTGAAAAAGAGAAGATGTGAAAGAATCACTTGACTCAGTAGTGATTATTTTCTTAGAGGTCATGATTGTATGTAGAAAAGTTTAATTCCTTGGACTTCAAACAACCCACCAGGTATGTGCCTGTCTATTAGTTTTATTACTGAACTCAATTTTTTCACTGCTTGGATGTGTGCAAATAGACCAGACCCAAGCTTTTCTCAGAGGAAGGAGAGCTTGTTTTTTGCAAATAATGAAGACAAAGTCTGTCTCTACAGGTAAGGACTCAAAGTGCCTTTAAAAGAAGGAGGGCAAAAGGGGGACAAAGGAGTGTTGGCCATTGGATTTGTGAGGTATCGGACACTGTCTATCGTGAGATAGACAGTGATATTTGTGAGATATCACTGTCTATCGGCTGATTATTTGCTGGTCATCTGAGCATGTGCAGATGGGGTTCACAAGTTTACATACATGCCATAGCCAGAGATGTTGGTTCAGCTGCACCCCTGTGGACAGTTTAGCACTAATGAAGTTGGTGTGAATTTTAGGTTATTTTAGGAAGAACCCAATTCTTTATTTCATGCACTGGTTAGTTGCTCAAATCAGGTAGGGAGTGGTTGGGATCTAGTTATTTAGACAGATGAAATGAATGGTTTAATTAAACATTTTTGCCTCTGAGTAAATCAAATTTACTTAGAGACACTATCTTGACTAACCCAGATAGGGACTTGAATTTAACATAAATTAGTCAAATCTCTAGCTTTCAGTAAATGGATAGCATTCTAACCACTCTGCTCTGAATTAACAACCAGGGGTGTTAACCCTTTGTTTCCCAGGGATCTGAAGCCCTAGAATTATCTTTTAAACATTTGTTCCCTGGTCCTCTGAGGTCCTGGTTTGACAAAAGCTTTCAATAATTGTGTTGACAAATCACCACAAACTTTCTAGCTTAAAACTGCAAGACAGGGGCCTCCCTGGTGGCTCAAGGGGTTAAGCACTGTACTATGAAGCAATCCACAGCCTCTACAGCATGAGTTCAATCCCCAGCCAGTCAGGGAGCAACCCACATGGCACAGCAGACCTCTCCTGACTAGTCCGCTGCTCCCCTCAGCAGTGTGTTTCAATCACTCTGCCTATTCTGTTCCCTGCTCTGTCTCTGGTGAATTCTCTCACCGCCCCTACCCCTGTATCTCTGGCCTGCACCCCAGCTCTTGTATGCATAAATAAATAAATCTTAAAAAAAAAAAAAAAAAGCAACACACTCTTAAAATTCTAGAAATCAGAAGCCATAATCAATTTTATTAAGGTTTAATTTGAGACTCCAACAGGACCTAATCTCTTCCTGAAGCATCAGGAGAATCCATTTCCTTTCTTTTTTCCATTTCTAGAGCTTCATTCCTTGCATTACTTGACTGCTGGCCCCTTCTTCCCTCTGCAAAGCCAGCTCAGCAGCTTAGGTTCATTAATCCTTGTATTGCCTTCTTCCAGTAATCAGATCTCCTTCTACCTTCCTCTTATGAAGACATTTGTAATTACATTTAGGGTCCACCTGAGTGTCTGAAATTATCTTCCCATCTCAAGATCCTTAACAAAATCATATTCACAAAGTCCCTTTGCCATATCAAGTAACACACCCACAGGTCCCAATGATTGAGCTATAGATAATCTCTTCAAGGCATTTTTCAGCCTGTCATGATCTGAAACTGTTACAGGGCAGCCCTGATATAAAACGGGTTGCTGGCTGTGGGTCCTCACCTGCATGCTTAAAAGGGACTTATTAATACTCCATTGCAGGCACACACAAAAGATTAACAAAAGGTTTATTTACAAGGGAAGGGAAAATGAGGAAATGTACAACTCAGGAGAAAATAGGGAAATAAAGTCTTAAATGCATCCTACCCGATCCGCAGACCTGGAAACCCAAAGGCACTCTGAGAGCTGGCCTAGAGCTGCGAGCTGGCAGAGAGCCAGAAGGAACCCCCCAAGGCCTGCTTGTCTGGTTTTATACCAAACCTGGCTGCTTAACCCCACCCTCAGGTTCCAGCAACCTTCCCTTTGGTGGGGATGGGATTTGTCTTTCCCAATGTCCTGATGGCTTCGGTCTGGAGTGGGGGTGGGGTCCACAAAGCCATATGGAATTAGCTTAGGACATCTTTCCCCACTAACAAAATCAGTTCAGAGTCCTTGTCTTGCCTATGTGACAGGAGAGTAATAATTAAAGATTCCTCAACCTGCTAGAGATGGAGCTTCCATATGATCCAGCAATTCCACTCTTAGGTATTTACCCAAAGGACACAGAAACATTAATTCAAAAGGGCACCTGCATCCCTATGTTTATAGCAGCGCTATTTACAATAGCTAAGCTATGGAAACAGCCCAAATGCCCAAAAATAGATGACTGGGTCAAGAAGATGTGGTACATATACACCATGGAATATTACTCAGCATTCAAAAAAGATAAACACATGCAATTTGCAGCACCATGGATGGCGCTGGAAGGGCTCATGCTCAGCGAAATAAGCCAGAAAGAAAAAGAAAAATACCAGATGGTCTCACTCATCGCAGGAATTTAGAAAACCTAAATAAGGGACCAGGAAAAGACTAATTATAATAAAGTAAAAATCAAAATCAACAAGCAACTATAAACCAGAAATGCACTGTGGGGGGCTGGGGGGGAGTGGGATCAAAACAAGGGGGGTGGGAATTGTATGGGGACTATAACCAAGATGAAAATGCATACATTGTGCGAAGATGAAAAATGATGTAAAAATATATAAAATTAAAAAATAATAAAAATAAATTAAAAAAAGAGAAGTGTGCCAAGGATTTTAAAGACTTTAAATACAGATATCAATAAGTGCACATTTGTTTATTCTTTCATTTATTTATTCACTTTGATCTCATTTAGTGTTTTAACTCCTGGAGTTTATCTTGGAAATAATAACAAAGATCATTTTAATTTACTATAAGATTATCAAGCAGCTTAATTTTTTCCTGTAGTTAACCACTTTTTTTTAACAATGGACACCAACTGAATTTGAAAATATTTTCATTTTTTTAAAAAAACTTATTGAATCTTGCCATCTAAAAGGTTGTATATCCCTTTGCCTCATTCATAAGTAAATTCTACTTTTTGCAGAGAAGCCAGACTTCTGAGCTTACCAATGAGTGCAGGCACAGTGGTGCTTTCATCTATTAGGATTATTTTTGTTACAAGTGACAGAACACAGTTGGCATCAGTTTTAACAAATCCACATAGGGAAGTACTACTCAGGTAATTGACACAGCCAATGCAGGATTGGTATAGCAGCGAGTGTCAAAATGAGAGACAAATGAAATGCGTAAATTGGGTAATCAGAGAAATAGTTATTAAAGGGAATATATAGAGAGAAAGATGTGGGCAAGATAGAAGAAAAGAAGAGATATCACAGTAGCCTGGGGAATTGTAAACAGAAAGCTATTACTAAGCCTAGCGCCTGGGAGATTGAGGTTAGAGAGCAGTTATAGGGACTTGGTCACAGTTTCATCCATGTGGAGAGGATTACCTGACAAAAGCTGTGGTTGTTTTAGTCAAGGGACAGAGAAAAGCTGCTTCAAAACCACAGGGTAATTAAATAGGCCTGTTTTATTTTTCTCTTTCTATCTCATCTCCTTCTCTTGTTTTCAATTAGTTGGAACTGATCTGAATTCAGAGACAAGGGAGCTCTCTGAGACAGTGTTTATATAGACAAGCCCTCAGCCCATGCACTGAACATGAAGGAAAAGACTAGTGAGCAGATATGGAATGCCGAATGGAAGGTTTTGGCACACAACCAAAAACACAGTGTAAAGCAAGACTGATTTTAGCATCTCAGGGTTAACTTCTCCCTCCCTCTCCTCTGTGTCTTGTCTCTGCTTCTTTCTTCTGTTCTCTGCCCAGTCTCAGGTAGACTCTGCCCCTCATGCTGCCAGGGGAGTTGCAACAGGTGCCACCTCACAACCCCAACACCCAGAAAGAAATAGCTGTCTCTCTCTAATCAAGTTGCCTTGTCAAAATTACAGTCATCTTATTGGTGGGATGGGATGACCTGCTTGTGTTTCAACAGTTATTGTGGCTAAGGGGCTACAAGGCTTTAACTGTTCCTGCAAGACTCCTTAGGATCTAATTGAGAATCCAATAGGATCTAATTGAGAATCCAATAGGATCTAATTTCTTCCTGAAGCATCAGGAAGCAGGGGTGGGAATCACCTACATGGGCCTATATGGTATGAGAAGCAAGGGTGGAAAATTAACAAGTGAGGATTCCACATTTATAGGTAAAATGTAAATGGAGATCGATCGGATGGTCAGTGGTTTGTTTTTTTTGAATGGAAATATCATGTCTGAAATTTATTAAAGGATTAATATTTTAATCTAGTTATGAGCAAGATAAGATACCATTTTTAGGTATACACTAGAGTTGTCCTTATTTTTTCTTTTCCCATAATTCCCATAAAAGTGATTTTACTATCATGTTGTAATTCTATTTTCTATTACATGCACCTTTTAAAATAAATATTTAGTACTTAATGAAATATACACATTTGTGTACAGTGTCACATTTTCTATAGTAGTGTTCATGTGCAATCTTCGTGGCTGTATTGTGATATAGGTCATTTATTTATACTTCACATATTTGAAAATGTTACCTAAAAAGAGATTAAGTGACTTATGAGTGACTTTTAAGAAACTGACTAGGGATTTATTTATTTATTTAACTTTTATTTATTTATTTATTTATTTATTTATTTATGCGAGCACTGGGTACAGTCAGAAGTGCAGGAGGGTGAGAGAATTCACCAGAGACAGAGTGGGGAACAGAACAGGCAGACTGATGAAGTACACTGCTGAGGGGAGCAGCGGGTGTGGCAGGAGAGGTCTGCGCGCGCCATGTGGGACCCTCACCAGTGGCCAGGGATCGAACCAGTGTTGCAGATGCTGCAGGCAGCTTTGCAGCCCAGTGCTCAATCGCTGTGCCACTGGGGAGGCCCTGACTGGGGATTTAAACTAAGGCTTTCTAGTCAAATATGTATCTGGAAACAATTCAAGTCTTGGGTATATAGATTCTAGTGTGTGTGTGTGTGTGTGTGTGTGTGTGTGTCGATGATATAACCAAGATAAGGACTAACATTCTTGATTGTAAAATACCTTCGCTATTGACCTATTACAACATGTAAAATTTCTGACGCATTCTTAGGAATGTCTTTAAGAATGTTTTAGAGATATGTACATTTTAGTGAATAAACAGTAAGTAGGAAAGGGTAATGGTATGCCTGCCCTCTACATTTTTGCTGATCAGTTGTTGAACTGATTATTTCATAATAATAATAAAAAAAAAGAAATGCTAAAGAATGTGACATAATAAAATGTGAGGACACAAACATTTCATAGTTTAAATGAGTAAATTCAGTAATATTGCTAGTGAATCTGAACTTCTGAACTTCAAATCACAATAGATATATTATACCTACCCTCTGTAAATGTGCAACTGTATTATGAAATGAAATTCTCTATCAATATCAGGATTTCCCATGTGCTTTCATCAAGGCAGTTTCTTGCATCTCAACCTGTTTAGATCTTTAAAGTGACCATGCTTTTGAGTAATTGCACTTTTGACTATTGAGAACCTAATTTAGAAGAATCTTTTAAATGGGGAAATGTATACAAACAATGTGCTTGTTTGTCATGTTTTTTATAGAGATAAAAATAGAAATAAATTTTCAAAATAGAGAACTGGTTAATAGATTAACAAGATTGCAATTAACAAGATTGCAACAATCTGATGTCATTGTATTTTACTCACTTCAAGTAAAGCCTGGGAGTATGCATCAATTCACATTAAATGAGGAAAGCATAATAAAGTCATACTGCAGCCTGTTTTAACTATGTAAACTATATGTTTAGCAAAGGAAGCCAAAGAAGACATAAAATATGTGTTTAGCAATGATTGCTTTGAGATGCTGCAGCTATAGATTCTTTTCCCTTCTTATCTTCATTTTAGAATTGTCTGTAATGTCCTTATACCAGTTTTATAAAGAAAACAGATAATTGTAATACACTGGGAAAAAGGCCTTTTTTTATCCCTCTATATGCATGTAATTTCAGGGAGTACTATTGAATAAAAGGATACCCATGACTCCTCCAGCTTTGCATCCATTATGTAGCTATGATTTCTGATTGTTTCTTTTGTATAAATGATGCATGGGTCTGGCTATTTTCAAATTAAATGTAAAACATTGTGTGTTCCTGTCTAAGGACTTGGTCATGAACTGATATTATTCATTCAAAATAATTCACAGATAATTACATGCCACATTATATATTGCACTTCTTAGAGAGGGATTCTGTAATGATGGTCCCTAGGATTGGCATATAGGGTTACTGATTACTGAGGCAGGAAATATAGTAAATGATAAGAAATGTGTCCTATGATTGCCGTCATCACCATCATTTACCTTCATGGCTGAAACCTCAAGCATGACTGTAGGGTAGGTTAAATGGGAGTAAACTCATTAGGCACATCAGCTTCACTTCATTAGTAATGGGAAGTAGTTCAACCAGTGCGTCTGCATGTCTGGCCATTTTCTGTGGCTCATATATTTTGAGTTATAGGAAGATAAATATACTCTAGGTGCCTTAGGGCAACATAAGGTAAGCAATGTAGGAATGCCTGCCCTGAACTATTTATTAAGTAATTCTTACCTATTTTTCCACAGATTGAGTCTTTATCATTGGGCATATTAGAATGTAGTTCATCTGTGGTACTAGTTCATGTAGATGTTGGGTATATTTCTTTCCTTGACTTAGTCTCTTAGTGGATTCCTTTGAATTGCTATAGCTGGTTCACAGGATTTTTTCTTTGTGATTTCTTTTAAATATGATTTTGTTGTAGCTTTGTTACTATGTTGTGATGTACTAGATTGTTTTGGGGTTTTTGCTTTTCCCTGACTGATAGAAAAATACATATGGAGTGAGGGAATGGAAAAAGTATGCAGGAACAAAGGCAAACAGATAGTTGGAATGTCACTCTATGCAAATTGAAATATGAATTAACTCTGATGACTCCATTTTATGTGCATTTTAGTCTGATTTTCAATGTCTGAAAAAATAGATGTACTTTTAAATTCACATATGCACATATATCCTCCCCATATTTTCACTTTTAATAAAGTGCTCACAAAGACTCGCCATTTGTTACTTTACATACAATTATTTTTGGTCATCAGAAAGTTTTAAAATATTCTAAATATTAGGGTGACTCCTAGAGATCGTAAGGATCTTATATGAATAGTAGGAATTCCTGTGATATTTTCTGGAGGCGCTGAGTTAAGTATCTGCTTTCAGATTCTAAGTAATGAGAAACTCACTCTAGTAGGAGTGGCCTAGTCCATTGTGAAATACTATACTGAAGAGATAATATAATGTCTTACATACCTCAACCAGAGTTTTATTTTATAAAATACCATTGAATGGTAACTTTCTTTCTTTTTTATGACATCTTTTCAAATATCATGACAAGTAATGTGCCTGTTCAAATATGATTTATTGAGTTAAAAATTCTTTACTCATCACTACATCCCCCCCAAAGCTGTGACCTAGTCTTCAGGATTGTTTTATTAATAGATTCATTGTGGTTGGCCAATATATTCTTAAGATACAGCATTTAAACATGAACAGTTTTCCGGAAGAGGTCTCTCAAGCACATAGTATAAGAATTGATTTTTGATTATTTTTTGTGAGTACACCACCTTTTTACTACAACCCATTTTTGTATAGTTTTTGGTTACTAGATTCTGCCATTAGTTCAGGAAGATTATTATCAGATTTTTTTTTTTTTTTTTTTTTTGGTAACAGAACTTGTTGTTAGGATGAGTAAAAGTCTGGTTTTGCATTCAGCCCCCATGGATGAGGTCTGAAAATATCAGTAAATAAAACATGATAAAAATTTATTTTTATTACTAATCATAGAGTAGCCATCCCTGGATTAGTATGTAATAGAGACTCTGTGATATCCTCAGGTATATAGGCTCCTTCTAGCTTTGTGTTCCATAATCTCTAGTGCATGTCTTCTGTTCTCTTGTAACACCATAGCTTCTTGAGTTCAGGTTATTATGATTATCTGGCTAATGCTGACCTAAGCTATCTGTTGCTACCTCCCATTGGATGGAATAATTTTACTTTATCCTGTACATTTTTGCTGTTAGTCTGTACACACAAAATATTTGTAATAAAAATTGGTTTGTAAGATTTAAAATATCGGGCTATATTTAATGGTTTTCTGCTTGTTTATCCAGTCTTGTTTCAATGAGCCATTTTCTTGCTGAAACTACATCACAGAAAAGTCAGCTTTCTCTTAAGAAATTAGAGTAGGATAAATTATGACCCCTCAGTTTTTTTAATCAGAACAAACTGAAACAATGAAGTTGATGTAAACATATTTAAAAGTACAATTCAAAGACACTATCTTATGTCTCTGTAACACTGTAATTTAAAAATTGCATTTTGTCCAATGCATAATTTTATTTGGTGGACTCTTCTTTATAACGAAAATATACCCATTAGCTATTTGTTTAGGAAAACTTTCAGTGTTCTTTTGATTTTACTGTTTTTGTAAAAGTTCTCTTTAATTTCTCTTTTGTTGCCTATCAAAACTACTTTGTTTTTTTACTTTGCTTCATTCTTTTATGTCCTGTTTCTAACCTTCTCTGTTCTCACTAAATTGAAAATATTTGAGAGTAGACATATACTTGAGATGGTTAGCATGAATAGTTATTTTTGGCTTCTGCTAATATTGTATTGTATTTATTGGTTGACAAACTATAAAGTTCAGTTGTTAACTGATGTCTGTTGTCAGTTACTATTCTTAACTGGCTGAATTGCTCACCTATATGCATTTCCAAAGACTAAGCCAGACTGAAGCCAACAACAACGCGATGATCATTTCTGAGGTCTCAGAGGAAAAATTAATTTCACAATGTTTTGAGAAGAGGTGCAAGAGATGAAGTTAGTGTTATAGACAAGACCTTTGCCTTACTGAATATACCTTATATTCCAGGGAAAAGTGCAATTAAAATAAAAACAGAAAGTAAACAGCATAATTGTGTAAAGCATATGAACTCCATGACAACCCTGTGAGGGAGGCTTTTTAAGTTTGGATTCATCTAAAAGAGTTTAAGTAATTTAACTACATTTACATATATATGAGAAAATAAGTACAATAAAATCTGCAAGTATGTGAAGCATATGGGAGTAAAGATGAAATGAATGTGTGTATATAAATATATATATATACAGTCATATCTATCTATCTATCTATCTATCTATCTATCTATCTATCTATCTATCTATCTCTATATATATATATCAGTGTTAGTACATTTTGGAGCCTCTGATGTTTAGTTGCTAAAGGCATTAAAATATGCCTTTCCATTATAATTGTTTAGTTACTGGGTGACTCAGAATACGGACTCCCATTTTTCATGAGACATCTGTACTTCTTAAGATAATAATAGGTGTTCCATGAAATTAATTAAAAATCTACCCATCAGATTCAAGAAAACACTATATATCTGTTCTTAATGTCAGGACTTATGTGTAGTAGTATGACCCTTTGAGTAGCAAACACAGACTATTTTCTGGTGCAATTTATCCTATTCCCTATACCAGTAACAGAGCTTGTTAAGTTACCGGGTGACTCAGAATACAGACTCCCATTTTTCATGAGACATCTGTACTTCTTAAGATAATAATAGGTGTTCCATGAAATTAATTAAAAATCTACCCATCAGATTCAAGAAAACACTATATATCTGTTCTTAATGTCAGGACTTATGTGTAGTAGTATGACCCTTTGAGTAGCAAACACAGACCTCATATGGCCAAGTTGTAAAAGATACCTTTATAATATTGAGTGCCATAAAAATACTCCAAACTTATTTATCCTGATGCACTTCATCCTATAAAACATTATTCACTTCCCATGAGATTGGACTGATTTCATTGAATGTGATTTGAGTGATACTGGCATGCATGAACCATGTAAATTTCTATGTTGATATCTTAGTATGCTTGAGCATGTAAAGATACTCTGTTGGGTTCAACTTCACCTATATTAAAGAGGATAAATTGTTTTATGCTTTAAGAATTTAGTTTATCAGTTGACAGTGGAATTTTCAGTTTGTTAGGAAATTGACTCCCACAGAAACTGAAGATATTTGCTCAGTCAAGAGGAGAGAGGGAGATATTTTGATAAAGGAAAACCATTCAAGCTTTGTTATATCAATACCTTACCTGTCACTCAGAGCTTTGTTTGGTTTTGTCATCAGGATCTTTAAGTACAAACTGTATGTGAAAACTCTATCTCAAGGGAGAAGAAAAAGAGGTCATTATGCTCTGGAAAACACAGGAAATAAAGCATTTAGTGATTGAACTCTGCAACTCTATATTGCTTTCAAAAACCACAATATAACTATTTCTTAGATTCATGATTTAAGGTTCCCTGTCTAAACTGACTACACACACACACACACACACACAGAGCATTATTTCATTTGAAAGAATTTTAATTACTCACCTTAAGATGACATTCCTGTTTCTCTGCTGCCTAGAACCATGAACTCCTATAAATGGGGTAATTGTGACTTAGTTTCTTTATTTCTTTTCAAGGTTGTCCAAAATAAATTAGCAACCAAGGATTTAAGTATGAAGTGAATAAATTAATTTTAATTTTTGGTCTTTGCAAAATTTATAAAACTTTTAAAAACATTTTTGCTGCTTTTTCTCTGAAGTATTATTTAATAAACTACTCCAAATGTAGTTTATTTAATAAACTACTCTGTTTCTCTGTGGAACTTCCTGTTATTTCCTTAATTTGAATATAAACAAAGAAACATGTATGTGTTTTGTAGTGTGTGCATATTTGTATGTATGTACTGCCTGTTGTCCATGAGAAGAAT
Organism: Talpa europaea; assembly: GCF_964194135.1. Lineage (NCBI taxonomy): Eukaryota > Metazoa > Chordata > Mammalia > Eulipotyphla > Talpidae > Talpa > Talpa europaea. Next base: position 14,694,428 of record NC_140074.1, read on the forward strand.
CAAGCAGAAGTGCTACACAAACTGTAATTGGTTTCTCTTAACATGAATTATAAATGAAGTTCTGGGGACCTCCCCGGTGGTGCAGTGGTTGAGCGCTGGGCTGCGAAGCTGCCCGCAGCCTCTGCAGCGCCGGTTCGATCCCCGGCCGCCGGGCGAGGGTCCCACATGGCACGCAGCCCTCCTCTGCCTCCCGCTGCTCCCCTCAGCAGTGTACCTCCATCATTCTGCCTGTTCTGTTCCCCGCTCTGGTTCTGGTGAATTCTCTCACCCTCCCACGCTTCTGACTGTACCCAGTGCTTGTATAAATAAATAAATAAAAAATATTAAAAAAAAAATGAAGTTCTGGCCTTATGAGATGTTTTATAAGAAAGTTTGCTTGGTATGTATTGATAACAACTTTGAGCTTTAAGGTGCTGGATTTTTTTCTATCTTGTTTACAGAAAGAAAAAAAAAAGGGGTGGGATGGGGTATGCACCTGGCAGGTGTCATAAACTTATACCTAATTGTAATCATCAAGCTTTTTAAAATTAAAGTTTCAAAAATGAAAATGTAAAATATGATTTCAGCTTTTCAAGCATGTGAAAAGCTTGAACCTGAAGCTCAGGTTCACAGTCTGCCATTCAAATTAAGTATAAATGTGCTGTAAGACCTATTTCATTTCTGTTTGAATAGTGGCCCTATTTTCTATGTGGCCAGAATTTTACTGTGAAGGTGAATCCTATGCCAAGATGTCTCAATCACTTTAAACTTAACAGAGATAGAAAAATCAAAAATTTATGATGATTATTTGCTCAGCTATTTGACTAAATAATCATTCCATTTTGTTTAATTAGGTTCCTTTGGTTTTAGATATTTTCATCTGTCTCTATCCACTAGATATTAAAGGCCATGCTTTTCATGTTATATATTTTATTCTCATGATCTTACATTTTATTCTCAATGTGTTCTCAGCATTGCACAAAAGTAGTGCATTGTATTTGTCTCGAATACATTTATGTACATATCTATGTATGTATCATTTATCTATTGTTGTATGTACTCTACCATCTCTTATTGTAAATCTACAGTTATGGGTTAATGCATGTAGAATATTTTATTTTAGTTTGTGTCAAAGAACTGGAGTGTAGGCCAGAGGTATGGGGGAAGGAGAGGACTCACTAGAGACAAAGTGGGGAGAAGAACAGGCAGATTTTCTGAAATACACTGCTGAGAGGAGCAGTGGGCAAAACAGAAGAGGTCTGCTGCACCATGCGTGAATTAGTTCTGTACCAGGGATTGTAACTGTATTTTGGCCACAGAAGTGATCATGCTGAGACTTAACCCCTAGGCCACCAGGGAGGCCCCTATATTTGGCATATTTTAAGCTACTATACTACTCTTTAGTATAAAGAAAGGTGTCTAATTTGGAGAATTAAATCAAATTGTAGTAGCAGTGAAGTTTAATACTTTTATAAATTCACTGAAATTAACCTTACTTTTACCTTAGTCTCCCTTTACAAGCATGATAATCCATGATTTAACTAGAATAAGTTCTGTTTCCTTCTGTATGGCCTTATATAAATAGACATTTAGATAGAAAAAGTAACTTATGATTATTATGTTATGTATGTTATTGATATTAACATATTATTATTAGGAAATATGTTTGAAATTTTGTTCCTTAAGATATGTTTTATATGAGTGTGTAATTACCTTTGGCAGTCCCTGGAAGTACCTCAATGAGAGAGATACTTAACGTTCATATCAGCTAAAACAGGGTGTGGTTTTTTACCAAACAAAGATGATCAGTGGCAAATATCACTTCTCACGATTTGCTAGATATTCTTCAATCCCAGGAAAGCAAAGAGGTTATACATTGTCATGAACCTAGAATTCAGGGAGTGGGAAATAGTTTTGTTTTTTTATATGTTTATCACACCATATTTGAGATCATCAAGACACAAAACATGCAATACATGGGTCTACTCATATATATATTTAAGGAACACCATGTATAGGCTATTAGTCCATGAACGAGATAAACTGAGTTAAAGGAATGTCTTCAGTGATTATTAACAAGACAAATGACTTGTGAATTAAGATGCCTTTCCTCTTTTTTTTTAATAAATTTTATTTTTGTATTCCCCATACAATTATAATCCCCTTATTTTGACCCCAATCCCTCCCCTTCCTGCCCCCCATCCCCCATAGAATGTCTCTGGTTCATAGTTTTTTGTTGATTTTGATTATCACTTTCTTATAGTTATTCATTTTCCTGGTCCCTTACTTAAGTTTTCTAGATTCCTGCTATGAGTGAGACCAACCGGTATTTTTCTTTTTCTTTCTGGCTTATTTCGCTGAGCATGATCCCTTCCAGCGCCAACCATGTTGCTGCAAATTGCATGTGTTTATCTTTTTTGAATGCTGAGTAATATTCCATGGTATATATGTACCACATCTTCTTGATCCAGTCATCTATTTTTGGGCATTTGGGTTGTTTTCAAAGCTTAGCTCTTGTAAACAGTGCTGCTATAAATATAGGGGTGCAGGTGCTCTTTGGAATTGATGTTTCTGTGTCCTTTGGGTAAATACCTAGGAGTGGAATTGCTGGATCATATGGAAGCTCTATGTTTAGTAGGTCCAGAAATCTCCACACAGCTCTCCATAGTGGTTGGACCAGTTTGCACTCCCACCAGCAGTGCAGGAGAGTTCCTTTTTCTCCACATCCTGGACAACATTTGTTGTTGCTAGTGCTCCCCTCTTTGTTTTTACTCCTCCCCCACCTCCCTACCCCTCTGAGTGCTTCAGATTTGGAGTCTGCTAGCATTAGTGACACCATCCAGTATTTATCTTTCTCCTTGGACTTATTTCACTTAGCATTATAGGGATAACCCTTCCTGCTTCATCCATGTGGCTACAAATGGGTGATATCACTTCTTATATACTTACTCCAGATTAAATTAGATAAGGTTGAGGCATTTTTATATTATTGCTGTATGATGTAAGAAATGTTGAATAATGGATCAATGAGACTTTCGTACTTATATAGTCAAAAGAGGGAAAACTTGTGTTCATAATTCTTCTCATTTTATATGTTCATATGAAAATGATTTTTAATCCAAGATATGATTATGATCTGTATTATATTTTTTTCATAACTATAGTGAACATATCAAGATGTATATAAACTGAGGTCAAGTGTGTATCCTTATAAGATAGATAGTATGTTCACCAAACCAAATCAGATAAGGTGGAGGCACTTTGGTTTCATTTATGGTATTCAAATATGGAAAAAAAATCCCTAATTACAGTAACACAAAATGTTTATATATATATATGAATAATATATGGAATTTTAAAATTATTAGTATGAGTAATGTAATATAATGTAAAATGTGTACTAATTTATTTAAATTATTACCTCATGGGGCCTCCCTGGAGGTGCAAAAGGTTGAACGCAGCGCTATGAAACTGTCCACAGCAACTGCAGCACAAATTCAATCCCCGGCCAGCCAGGGAGATACCCACATGGCTTGGCAGACCTCTCCTATATCTATAGCCTGCTGCTCCCTTGAGCAGTGTTTTCAGTTGATCTGTCTACCTGTTCTGTTCCCTGCTCTGTCTCTGGTGAATCCTCTTATCCTCCCACATTTCTGGCCTGTACCTGTATGCATAAATAACTAAATCTTTAAAAAAACAAAAAAAAAAAATTACCTCATGTTTTACATGTAAATTAAAAGATTTAACTATTTTTACCTCTTTAATTTGTATGTTCTATACAGACTATATTTTCCTTTTCTTGATCCATTAACTCTCTTCTACCATTATATTCAATCCCCATGGTTAAGTGAATGGGAGCAGGAAAAATGAAATCAGACTTCATTTATTCTGTGTGATTGGTTAATAGATCTAACATTCCTTCTCTTTGATTTATATTTTATTCTTGCTCTTAGTCTCCATTTATATCATTTTTTCTACATTTACTTTCCTTTTACATAGCTTAAGTATTTATATATATGTGTAAGAGGTAACCTTTTTCTATTTTCTTACTACGGATTTCCTTTATCTTATCTCAAGGAGTATATTCACATGTGGTATAATCTATATGCATTTATTCTTTAACATGCTTGTCACAATATGGTCATGTTTATTGCTAAACTTAAAGAAATATTTACTGAGCATTTCTATGTGAGAAATATTGGTACTGTTCTAAGAATGGTGGATAAAAAAGATAATCAAAATTATTTTATATTTGAAGAGATCAATAGGTAAAGAGATAAATATACATATTATTAATTATAAAACTATATAACCATCAGTGAAAACCATTCAAAATTTAAAAATTCAATATAAAAATAGTGAGGGGAAAGTATTATTATTTTTCCTTTTAATTAACTTAGAATTACAAAGGGCATATTTCAATTGACATCATGGCTTTGTTAATATTAATATTTAACTTTGTTCAAATATGTTTGTGCTATAGAGAACTGACTTGCTTCTTCTGGTATTATTAGTATTACATCACCTTTTGTTCATTATTGTGTTTACTCTGTAATTTGGCACATAACATGGTCTCTGAGTTTTAAAACAAAATAAAATACTATACAGATTTTCATTCTTAAATAATAATTGTTTTATCCTTTTTACTCAGAGTTTCAAATTTAGTTCAAGTTATAACCCTCTTTAGCATCTTCCAATTCCTTGTCATTGATTGTGTTGTCTTCAGATGATGCAGTTACTCATAATAGGAAGAAAAAAATGATAGGAAAAAGTGAGAGGAAATTAACATTATGAGACTGAACTCAGCAGATTCCCAGTACATTCATGAGCTTTGATATTGAAGGCCAAGATATTAACACAGATTTATAGCTATCCTTAATTTTGTTCTGAAATCAAGAGTTAGCAGAGCATGATAGTTTAAATACTCCATTTGTTCTTTGCAAATGTAGGCAATAGGCAATCACTCAACACTCAGTAATCACTCTATCTTATACTTAAAAAAAAATTGCCAATGTAAGTAGAAATCAGGGAAAACTGATTATCTGCTTTATAGAATTACTTTACAGTTGTTTCCCCATTGTAGTGATAGAATAGTGATTTCAGAGACAACTCTGTTGTTTTGCTTAAGCCAGAATGATCATTGCTACATAAAATTCTAAATAAATTCTGGTTATGCTGTGACATAAATGATATGTGCAAACATATTTGTTTTCATTAAATTAAGTGACATATTTGTGTGTCTTGGTGTGAAAGATTGCTACGTGCAACATGTCTATCAGACAAAATAGAATAGAATAGTATAATCAGGTATATTGTTTTTGCAAAGACAAATGAGATTGTATATAGCTATATGACTTAAAAGGTAGAATTACCTTGGAAATAATCTAAACAGACCCAGGTATAAGTTATTTGTTTATTATTTCTGCCTCAGTTGCTTTTTAAAAAATACTTCTTAGAATGCAAACTAAAACATCTATACCCATAGATAGCTAAAGAACAAAACATATAAACTGTCATGCGAGGGAGAAATACTAAAAAATATAGACATATAGGGCCTTCCTGGTGGTGCAGGCAGTGGAGCACCACACTGTGAAGCTGTCTGCAGCCTCTGCAGCGCAGGTTTGATCCCAGCCTGCTGGGGAGATTCCCACATGGCTCAGCAGACCTCTCTTGTCTTACCCACTGCTCCCCTCAGCAGTATATTTCAGTCAGTTTGCCTGTTCTGTTCCCTGCTCTGTCCATGGTAAATCCTCTCACTCTCCCACACATCTGGCCTGTACCCCAGGTCTTGTATAAAAAAATAAATCTTTAAAAAAATAGACAAATAATTTATATGATTTAACAAGAAGTTTAATTTTGAATTTCTTTGTAGCTAAGGCTAGAAATAACCTTAACAAAAGAAATTATATTTCTATGATAAAAGTAATTAAAGTGACACTTTTTATAGGACAAAGTTCTATGAAAAGAAATTCTTTGGGTACTCCACTAAAATATTTTCTGAATATTAACTAACAATTTCAGTCATTATTTTCCTTTTAGTTTTCTTCATGTTTCAAATATATATATATGTATATAAATATATATATCATCCTATGAATTTCCATTTATATATATTTTACCTTTCTGTTATTAACTTTCCTAAATAAACTTTTCTTTATATGAATGCTTAAATTTTGACTCATTTGACAGGTGACTGCTCCAATATTTATTATGAGAATGAAAAGAGAATAGAAAGTCAACAAAAATGGATTTTTTCCCCACATCGCTTTTTTACTTGAGTGAGAGCAATATCAAGGAAATAATCAGTCATATAAAAGTTGATGTTCTTTTCAAAACAGCTCATTTCCACTATAATAAAATGAAATTAAGTTTCAAGAGAATGTGAAAAGGTCACTAGATATCTACTCCATATCATCTATAGACATTCCTTAGTATACTTATTCAAGGTCATTTTGCACACACCATAGGGTACCTTTCCTATACTCCCAGAGTAGTCCTCATCACCTTCTTCAGAAAAGTTGTGTGTGTGTATGTGTGTGTGTAGTTTGTCATAACTGGACATTTAGTGGTTTTCATAAAATGCTAACATAGAACAGATTAATACATTGGAAAGTAGCATAATGTCAGAACGATACCTAAATGTGTTGTTGCTAAGTTATGCTAAGGACATCTGTTTCCTTCAGCCTTCTTATAGCTTTATCTCTTCTCTCTTGAATAAGCCCATCCTATTCTAGGTATCCATTATCTCCTACATGTAGATGTCTCCCAGTTTACTCAAGTTCATTCCAAAATATCTAAGACCACTTTAATTTAGAAGTTCTGGAGTCATCTCAACTGAAATTTCTTTTGGAAGTAGTTCCTTTTCCATTAGTTCCTATCAACCATGTCCTCATTTTCCTGATTACCCTAGAGGGGAAATTTTCACACATCTTTGCTTTTTCATTTACTATGCATTCATATGCATTTTTTTAAGTCTGTCCATTTCTAATTTCGGAATGGTTTTCATATTATTGCCACCATACTCAGTTGGGCCAATACTACCTTATGCTTGTATAATATCCACAGTCTGCTAAGTGGCCCTTTTCCCCCTGTGTCTCTGCTGATGCATGCTCTGTACTTCTTCCAGAATTACCTCATTAAATACAACTTTTATCTTTTCAACTGTATTCATGAAGTTTCCATTTTCCATTGTCTATCAGGTTTTTTTTTTCTTTTTAAATAATAGCAACAGGTTATATAGACTTTTCTTTCTCTAGTTCTCAATAGCGACCTGCTCTCCTGTTGAAAAATTTCCTTACTAAATGGAAAAGGAGGACTTTTTTCTATTCTACTCAATTTTGTTCTCAGTGCTACTTTCTAATATCTGAATTAATTTTGTTACTCTTACTATGCTCAACCACACCCATTCTCAAGGCACAAATCAAATTCCATACTTTCCTTCAATTTTTCCTAGATCATGTCATAATGTTGATATTTCCCTTTCCTCAATTTCTTTGGTTTTATTTTCAACGCATGTGGATATTTTATCATGCCCGACTACCCTAATCTATAGATACAGAAAATCAAGAGCATCATAGGTCCAGCAATTTGACCCAAAATGGGAATCACAATAAAAGGTGCCTGCCTGTGTTGGTTATAGTAAAATAATCACTAGACATTCTTAGCTTTAGTACATGTTATGTTCACACTTTTAAAATTTGCTTTAGATGAGTGTTGGTCTGGTCTGTATTTGTTCCTAAACGTGGATTAAGTAAACAAACAAAAACATAATATAACTTTTTCTAATGATGAGGACCACTACCTTGCATGAATCAGAAAATCAAAGAATTTTGATTTCAGACAGTGCCTTTTTTTATTTTACCGTTATATATGTATTAATGCCCAGGGAGAAAACTTCTTTAAGGTTGAGAGCATTATGTATCTCTTTTGCAGTCCTTCATATTTATGCTGCTTACTTTTTCTTTAGCAGAATAAAACTAGTAGAATCACTGTAATTACATGCTACAAGATTTCACTGTAAATTTATTTCTAAATTATCTGACACATGCCTTATGATGCTATTGACTTTTGTACATGTACATGATTGTATGTTGTTTGTGCATTTGACATTATTTGACAGGTAGAAGAAATACATATTTGTTGCAAACTTATTGGGCACCTAAATCTATTTTAATTAATATTCATTGTAAATTTATTGAGAAAAACTTTGAGTGATAATTTCTACTATATCTATATTAATATTTTTCCAATTAATGAGTTTAATAACAGAAATTTATATATTAATTTTTAACATTGTTGTATTTTAGTAAATCAAAGAATTAAAAATTTATTTGGAGAAAATGGAACTATAGTTTCTAAAATAATACCCTTATCATCAAACTTAACATTTTCTGACATATTTTTAAAGAAGAAATGAGTCCAGTAATTATGATTTAGTCAATATACCCATTCTAAACAAGTAAATATAAAGTCTTGCTAAACTGCAGTATCACTATTAACCATCAACTTTCACTATGGGTAGATAGTACAAAGGTACTTTATAGTGTTTCTTTCATCCTATAACATTTTCATGAACTGTCAGATTGAAATTGTTAGTTTCAGTGCATTTGTCAGTAAAAGACCTGCTGTTCATTTCCGTGTGTCTGTGTGAGTATGTGTGTGTTTTCATGCTATTCACTATCTTATCTGGAAACCACATTATGTTCACAATTATTTTGGATGATTACTGCAGCAAGTTTTACAAACTGTCTTTTTCATATGTAGTGATTTTTGTCTATTGTCTCATCAATCAAGTTTGATGAATTATTTAAGAATTATTCAAAGTAGTTTCTCAATCATTACAAGAGAACTATGTTCCTGTGAAAGGTAAAGTAATACAAACACCTTTAGGGAAGTTCAAAGAGACATGAACTCACAGAAATGTAGATTTCAAAGGATTATTAGAGGTCATCTGTTTTACCCTCCCACCTATGGAAGCATTGTCTCTTTACTATAACTGATAGAGTCACGTTTTCCACTTCTGAATTTTTCTAAAGATGAAGAACTAGATTCTTAGAAGACAATAATTTCTAACATTGAATCTAATTACTGGAAAAGTTTATTTTTTTAGTAAAACAAAATATAGTTCTAATTCCAAAAAAAAGTCTACCCATTATAAGGTACACTAAAAAATTATATGAGAAAGTATAGAAAATCATAGGAGAACCTGATAAAAATGTCATGAATTGGAATTATTAATGAAAATAGTATATTGAGTGTTTATTATTAGCTGACATTATTCTAAAATCTTTATATGTATTTTTCTGACTTAATCATATCCCAACAACTATGGTGTAAAGATGATTATTAATTCTGTTTTACAGAAAAGGAAATTAGACATAGAAAGTTTTTTATAGCCAATAGAAATACTAGAGCTAAAATTCAAAGCCAGATAATCTGAGTCCAGAACACTCACTCTTAACCAGAGATTAGATGTGTAAAAACATGCAGCTGAGCAGGAAAGAACAAGAGCTGAAATTTAGGAAGAAGCATTTCTTTGCCTAAGTTTAGAAGTAGGACACATTATTTCCACCTAACTTTCACTGACTTGAAAATATCTTATGATCCTAGTAAGGGGGCTAGAAAGAATAGATTTCTGTGTGAATGGAAGGGAAAAAAATCATATACAAGATTTGGTCTAGAATTGTCTCTGTCATATCTGTATGGAACATTCCTTAAATACCCAAACCCACCTTTCTATCTGTTCTCTCCAGTCTCCTTTAGCTTTTGCATTCCAATCTAGTCTATGTACAATTACTAATGGCAATGAGTTTAATTGCATGCTCTTAGCTCAGAGTACACAGTAGTGTGAGAAATATTAATAACACATTAATTACTGAGATAGAATGGTGAACCAGCCAATACCTCTCTCATTCCCATGGAAGTATTTTATTTGGGACCTCTTCATTAGCCACACATATTGTCTAAGAGTAAATTGCTAATAAATTTTTAAAAAAGTCAGGATCATTTACATTAGTGATTTCAAGTTTCAGTCACTTATCATTTATAAGCATTTTTGCTTTCTAAAATCTTTTCATATGCTACATTAGCTATGTCACAATAAAATAAAAAATGATTTGTTTCAGCAGATTATTTGCATCTGTATATGCAGAGAGTATGAGATAGAGCAAAGTAATGATTTTACTTAAACAATTAAATTATTGTGTATAATTCTATTAATAAGTTTTGGGTTAATAATTTTAAATACCAGCAAACTATGTCTCAGAAAGTATCAATTGGGATTTAGATCTATTGATAAATCTTTCTCACTACAAAAGCAGTATGGTTTTACTTAACTGTACGACTTCCTTGCTAGTGGTTCTATAGTTCATTTTTCAAACCTCATTCTTATTTTTTATAGCGCTTGAGTACAAAGAGCTATAATTTCACAGTTACAAAGACATAACAATGAAGTTTTATAAACAACATGTTACATAATTGTATGCCAACATTCTCATTATGATATTTCTTGCTCATATTCTAGCTGACATCTTGAGCATAAATATTCACATCTGTCTTGGCTCTGAAATAGTGATACATATGATAAAATTCATAACAAATCTTGGAAAATATTCTCATTTAATACAGTGATAGCAAAACATGAATTAAAATAAAGCCACACAGAGCATATGGGTACAAATTACCAAGTAACTCAAATTTAATTTAATCTTTGGCCCTGAATGTAAGAAAAATATTCTAAATTGTATTGCTTTTATAAGTGGTTAGTATGAATATCAACAGAGTTACCTGAAATGTTCACTTCCTTTGGCTTTTGGATTATACTCTTTTGTGTTCCCTTTTCTTCCCTGCTCAGTGTTTTTAGTTAAAAGTTCCTTTCCCCTTATTTTTTAGGTGTTAGTACCCATAAAATTTGTTATTTGGCTATCTTTTTTTGCCACTTTTGGCCCTTGATATCATTGAATACTATGAATTTCATTCGTATTTTATACTGATAATTTCTAAATATTCCTAGCTTAGAACTTTCCTCAGATGGGGGACAAGTATGCTTAGGTACCTCTAGAATATTTCCCTGAGATCACAGCAAATTTTTAATGCCCTACAACTTAAGTCAATATTTTATTCTCAAATCTGTCCAACATTATTTCTCTACATTTAAGTAGGTAGAATCAAAATTCATCCCATTATTAAAATAGGAGATCTAGTTGTTATCTTTGATTCTTCCTTCTTCCTTGTGGAAGGGGTTCTTTTTCTTCCTCCTCCACAACTCACACAAATAATTCCAGTGTTCTGTCAGTTATGACTACCATGTTTGCCAAAGCTGCACTTTTCTTTCAAATTCCATTGCTAGTTTAGGACATTAGAATTTCTCTCCAGTTATTGCCATTGTCTTCTGACTGGTATTTCCCTACCAAACTGGAAATAATTGTATATAGTTTTTGGAATGAGAGAATATGATATCAAAGGAGGTTCCTTGCTTCACTCCTTGGTGAAGAATCTAAATTCGTTTAGATGACTTCTGGAGCCAGAGGATCCCATGTCTTGGTATGAAACTGGACCACATTCCAATCATGGACACCAGTGCTTACCATGTGCAACTGAAGTCACACTGAGGAAGTCCAACTTGAAACTTCAAAGGTAGGTGGGGAGAGGAAACCATAGTTTATAACTGCAGTCTCAAGGAGGGTAGAGTCACACTGAAGTGCTGAGCCAGACAGACATGGGCCCCAATGAAGACACAGCACAGAAAGGCATTACATCTCTGCTTCTCCCTTCTCTTGGGGATGGTACTGATATGGGTATTGAGTGAATGAATGAAGCTGTGTTGGGAAGTGAACAATGAAGCTGTGTTGGGAAGTACAGTGAAACTGCACTGACAACTTAGCCTGCAGACTGCAGAGATTCAGGTCTAAAACCCAGAGAGGAGAACTATCAGTAGTACCACAGGCATGCTTGAGCAGAGCTCAATTATCTTACATCCACCAACAATAGACTCCTCCAGGTGCCTTCCCCACCACAGAAGAGGTAGTTACGGATTGATTCTCCCTGCTTTACAGTGACGTCTCTTGGAAATGTGGAAGGTCTGCATCCTTAAGAAACTCAAAAACATACATAGAACTCAGTAATGCAGAGACTGAATAATGCATCAAATGACATCTTGAGTTCTCAGGGAAATACACCACATAGAGAGAATAAATATCCAGAAACTAACAACAAATATATGGAAGATCCTTTCTTCCTATCAGATGCAGAGTCAAAAATTACCATCATAAATAAATTCAAAGATATTGAAAGAAATCACAGAGAATCTTTGCTTATCTTTAATATACTAGAAAACCCTGGGGAAAAAAAAATGAATGTCCTCAGAAATTAAATTAATGAAGAGATGGTCTAAGGTGAAGCTTTAAATAAGAAAAGAATGGAGATGCAGGATGTAAAAAGATCAATTGAGGACATAAAAATTTCTGGAAAAAAACTGTAGCTGTGGAACAGGCCAAATGGAAAATTAAATCAGTTGATTCAGTGATGATAACAAATAATCCAGGTGGAATGAAAAAAATAGAAAAAAATGAAGAAACATTTTAAGAATTATCCAACTCCATAAGGAAAGGAAATAAAATAGGTATCCTGGAAGGGGAAGAGAGAGAGAAGGGAATAGATAAGTTATTTAATGAAACAATAGAGGAAAACTTCCCAAACCTGGAGAAGGAAAAAAATTCATGAAGCTTAATGATAACCTGGTTAGCTATATGTAATGAGACCCATCTACACCAAGACACATAATAGGAAATGTTCCAAGAATTCAAGACAAAGAAGAATATTGAAACTACTAGGAGGAAGCAGCAGATAACCCATAAAGGAACCCATCAGATTTACATCTGACTTTCCTGAGGAAACATTATGGGTAAGGAGAAATTTGAATGAATACGCAGAAAAAAAAAATCCAGCCAAGAATATTCCATCCTGCAAGGCTCTCTTTCAGATATGAGGGAGAAATAAAGACTTTCTTCATACTCAGAAGCTGAAGGTATTTGCAAACACCAAAATCCCCTCCAAGAAATGTTGAAATGAGCTGTTATAGCTAAATCAAAGATAAGAACATCCATAAATACTTGAACAAGGAAATAGGTAGAACCACAAAATTAAGGACTAAATATTAGTAACAGATCAACACCATTTGTAATAATCACCCTAAATGTAAATAGACTGAACTCACCAATGAAAAGGCGCAGAGTGGCTAGTAATATCAGAAAACAGAATCAAACATTTTTCTGTCTCCAGGAAATGCACTTGAGTTCCAATGATAAATTTAGGTCAGTGCAAAAGGACGTAAAACAATCCTACAAGCAAATGGAATGCAAAGAATGGCAGGGAAATTCATACTTATATTAAAGAAAATAGATTTCCAGCTAAAAGGATGCTAACAAGAGACAGGGATGGACATTACATAATGATTAAGGGAACAAAGAATGTTATCACTTATCAATATATGTTCAACAACAAAGGAATGCAAACATCTATAAGGCAATTGCCATCAAATCTGAAAACAGACATTGGAAATATATGTTCATGACTGAGGGTTTTGGTTAGTTATAACTGCCCACTTTCACCAATAGACAGAGCAACCAGACAGAAAGTGAATAAGAATACATTATCATTAAACAAAGAGCTAGATCGCATGGATTTAATGAACACTTGTAGGACACTGCACCCCCAAAATGTTGAATACATTTTCTTCTCAAATGCAGATGGAGCATTCTCCAGGACGGAATATATGTTGGGTCATCAGACAAGTATCAATAAATTCTTGAGAATTGAAATTGTATCAAACATCTCTGACCACAATGTATCAATCTAGAAATCAACCACAAAATGAAATCAGGAAAAAAAAATTAATATGTGAACACTGAACAGCACACTATTGAATGATCAGTAAGCTAATGAGGAAAACCAAATAATAACAAGGGCACAGTTCCAGAACATATGGGACACAACACAAGGGTACTAAGAAGAAAATATATAATTATATAAGCCCACATCAAGAAACAAGAAGGAGTTGGGCTTCCCCGGTGGCGCAGCGGTTGGGCGCTGGGTTGCAAAGCTGCCCACAACCTCTGCAGCGCCTGTTCGATCCCCGGCTGCTCCCAGGCCACCGGTGAGGATCCCACGTGGCGCGCAGACCACTCCTGCCGCCCGCTGCTCCCCTCAGCAGTGTACTTCGTCACTCTCTCTGTTCTGCTCCCTGCTCTGGTGAATTCTCTAACCCTCCAGCGCCTCTGACTGTACCCAGTGCTTGTATAAATAAATAAATGAAGATCTTAAAATAATAATAATAATAATAATAATTAAAAAATAATAATAAAAAATAAAAGAAACAAGAAGGAGCTCAAATATATAATTTTATCTCACTTTGAGGAACTAGAGAAAGAAGACCAAATAAAACCAAAATCCAGGATAAAGATGGAAATGATAAAAATTAGAGTAGTAATAAATGAAATAGAAATAAAAAGACAGTCCAAAGATTAATCAAACCAAAATCTGGTTCTCTGAAGATATAAACAAAATAAATTCTTCAACCTGCTAAAGATGGAGTTTCCTATGATCCAGCAATTCGACTCATAGATATTTACCCAAAGGACACAGAAACATTAATTCAAAAGGGCACCTGCACTCCTATGTTTATAGCAGCACTGTTTACAATAGCTAAGCTTTGGAAACAACCCAAATGCCCAAAAATAGATGACTGGATCAAGAAGATGTGGTACATACATACCATGGAATATTACTCAGCAATCAAAAAAAGATAAACCCATGCAATTTGCAGCAACATGGATGGCGCTGGAAGGGATCATGCTCAGTAAAATAAGCCAGAAAGAAAAAGGAAAATATCAGATGGTCTTACTCATAGCAGGAATTTAGAAAACCTAAATAAGGGACCAGGAAAACACCTAATTATAATAAAATCAAAATCAAAATTAACAAGCAGCTATAAACCAGAGACACATTACAGGGAGTGGAGGAGGGAGTAAGATCAAAACAAGGTGGGTGGGAATTGTATGGGGACTATAACCAAGATTAAAATACATACATTGTGCAAAATTGAAAAATGATGTAAAAAATGTATGAAATAATTAATTAAAAAACAAAAAAAGGAGAAAACTCAATCAATAAAATCAGAAATGATAGAGGAGAAGTTAAAACAGACATCTTAGAAATTCGGAAAATCCCTCACACCTGTGAGAAGGTGAGACTGTCCCATATAAAAAAAAACAAACAAACAAAAAAACAAAAAAACAGGCAAGAACAAATGCTGGTGAGGATATGGAGTAAAAGGAACCCTCTTACAATGCTGGCGGGAATGCAAACTTGTCCAGCCACTATGGAAAGCTATATGGAGGATCCTGAAAACACTAACAGTGGATCTACCATATAACTGAGCAATTCCACTCCTGAGAATAAACCCAAGGGACAAAAAACAAACAAACAAACAAAAACAAACAAACAAACAAACAAAAACACTAATTCAAAGAGCAATGTACATGCTTATGTTTACAATAGCTAGAATATGGAAACAACTTAATGCTCCAAAACAGATGACTGGAACAAGATGTGGTATATGTACACAATGGAATACTACTCAGTGATCAAAAAAGATAACTTTTCTTCTATCATTTCTGCTTTTACTTGAGTTTTCTCCCTTTTTTATGAGCCTAGCTATTTATATATATATATATATATTTTTTTTTTTTCCAAATTCATGCCAGGTACACCAGCATTGATGGAACTGGAAGGGATTATGATAAACAAAGTAAGTCAGAAAGAAAAAGAAAAATATCAGATGGTCTCACAGGGGGAATGCAGGGAAACTGAATGAAGGATCAGGAAATAGACAAAACTTGCAGGCAAACCATAGATCTGAGGCATCCAGCAAGGAATGAGAGGGGCCAAAATAGGGACGGGAGGAGCATAAGGGACTATGGTGAACATCCTGGGTGCTGTGGTGGTGGGGGAATTATGGGGACTCCACATAAGGGGAGAAATCAAATATTGTAGAAAAATGAACAGTTATGTAAGATATTAATAAAAAGGAAAGATAGAAAAGAAAGGGAGAAAAGGAAGGAAGGCAGGGAGGCAGGAAGAAAGGAAGGACATTTTACAGTGGCCCACCAATAACTCAGAAAAATCCAGAATAAAGAACTTGACCTTTTAGACCCCAGTACACTGTAACTGCTTCCCTATTTCTTAACAATTCCCCCTTGATCGGTTTGTTATAAGATTCTAGCATGGAAGGTACATTTTGAATGTCATATTTACCTCAACCTGTCTCAATCATTCAGTACATTTTTTCCTGAACATGGTGATTTGATGAGGTAAAATATTCTATAACAGAGTTAGTTTGTTATTTCTGGCACTATATTTTGTTTGTTCAACTGTTAGACACTGGAATGAAATAGAAAATGCTTATCAACAAAGGGGTGGTAATATGAATGTGGTAGTTAAGATATGAGAAAAATAATTTCCTTATCCTTAACAAATTAAATAAAAACCGCGACAACTTCAAAACAAGTGTCATCCAGCTTTCATTTATTTATTAATTTTTAAGGATTTATTTATTTATGCATACAAGAACTGGGGTACAGTCCAGAGTTGTGGGGGGTGAGAGGATTCACCAGAGACAGAGTGGGGAGAGGAAAAGGAGATTTGACTGAAATATACTGCTGAGGGGAGCAGCGGGCGAGACAGGAGAGGCAGGAGAGGTCTGCTGCACCATATGGGTCACCTCCCTGGTTGGGGATTGAACTCACTCTGCAGAGGCTGTGGATAGCTTCACAGGTTGCTTCTTAACCCCTTGCAGCACCAGGGATTCCCCCATAAAGCTTTTATTGAATAAATTCCGATTCCAGAAGATGTTGCTGTATGCTTAAGATATATTTATATTTCTTACTCTGTGCTATTTTTGACCAATTCCTTATTGTGACCTCATAATTCCATGACTATTCTCTAGATAATTTCTTTCTGTATTGGTGATTACTAGCAGAAACGTTAAAAGTCAAGGAAATGCAATGATGTCTTTAAATAGGACATATATGGAATGTGTATAATTTCCATCATTTAAAATGATTTTTCAAGCAATTTAGAAGAAATTCTCTAGGAATGAAATCATATTCCACCCAAAAGTACAAGAGTTAATTGTAGTGATAATGTTATTTGTAGATTTGACTGTAATGAGTCAGGTGTTAATTTGATTGATACTCTTGAGATTTTTCTTTATCAATTCATTTCTGGCTTCAAGATTTTAATATTGATAAGTTTAAATTCAGTAGAAGTGGGGAATCCAATTTATTCTCTTGCCCATTTCTTACCCTCAATAATGATAAGGATGATGATAAAAATGACAAAAATACTATGAGAGAGGCCATATTAGTATCTTCATTTTGAGATGAACAAATTGAGTTTCAGAGAGTTGAAATGTTATGTCCTCACAAACTTAGAGTACATGGAGAACACTAAAACTTTTTAAACTATGATATACTACTGCAATATTATTTCAACATTTTTTCTTCTGTTTCTTGGTTTATTCCATTATCTTATTTAATATTATCCTTGTCCATCTTTGAATATATGGTTCTGTGATGTGCCTTTGATGCAAGAAATATGTTTTGCCATTAGTTAAGCTGCAAAGCAACCACTGTAAGGGAAGGGATTATGCCATATTTATTTGGCCATCTATTCAAAAACTTTAGTCAAAAACTTTGAAAGTTCAATAAGTATTTTCTAACTTAGTGATGTATTCTTTAAAATATAATTTTTATATTCAACATCTCAATTGATTTTGTTAGCTGCTGAAGAGTTTGCAGGTGTGGAAACCAAGGGAAAACAGAGGATGGTGCCTCTGCTTAGTGGATACTTATCCTTTGGATAAAGAATGTGATCTACTCTTATTTGCATAAGCTATTTCAAGTATTCTTGAATTTTAATTTGGAATTTTAACTGGATACTTTAATTAAACCTTCCCATAAAGTATTAAACAAACTGGTTTTTACACAGGTCTGAAGGTAGCAAAATAAATGAAATATGTTTATTGTGCTATACTCCAACATCAGTGCATGGATTTTTAATCATCTGTGAACTTTTTTTTTCATTTTGATGGTAACTGGACTCTGTGTGTCTGTGCACGTGCATAAGCACATTTTCTTAAATACATGTTTTTTGCTGGTAGAGAGGTTTACTGGAATATTTATTTCTCCATTTCAAATAAATCAACAGATGCCAAATTTTCTTCACTCTGAAGTTATAGAAAAACTACAAAGATTGAAATTTGATCTTGAGCAAATATTCACCTTGATTTGTACTGCCATCCTGGTAAAGAACTGGATTTATCTTAGAATACTAAATCTAGAGTCTAAGATCTATCAGATGTGAAAATTAAAGCCCAGGAAAAACAGTGTTATAAGTTAGTAAAAAACTTATGTTAGTAGAAATGCTTATGTATTTTCATATTATAAAAATAATTTGTGTTAGATGATTGGAAAAAAATTTCACTAATTTATTATATGTTTAAACTTTACAATGACTGCTGAATCCAAGGTGTTTTTTTTTAATTTCCCTAAAAAAGACAAATTAAATGACATTGCATTTTGTTTATAAATGCTTTCATTCTTTTTTTTAAAAAGATTTATTTATTTATTTATTTGTTTGTTTATTTATTTATTTATTTATGCAAGAACCGGGGTACAGGCCAGATGCGCGGGAGGGTGAGAGGATTCACCAGAGTCAGAGCGGGGAACAGAACAGGCAGACTGACGAAATTCACTGCTGAAGGGAGCAGCGGGCGCAACAGGAGAGGTCTGCTGCACCATGTGGGACCCTCACCAGCCAGCCGGATCCAACCAGCACTGCAGAGGCTGTGGACAGCTTCACAGCACTGTGCTCAACCACCTGCACCACGAGGAGAGGCCCAATGCTTTCATTCTTTCCAGTACTTGTAATGAGACATTTATATACACATTGGAAGTAAAGGTGAAATAATTCATATAATCATTTTATAAATATAACGAAAGCAAACTAATAGTTAACTGACTTGCTATGGTAACACTGTGAGATTTTAGTTCCATTAATACTAGAGATCAGATTTCTTAGTTCCCATAATTTCTTCTGCATCACAGACTCTAAATATTAGAGGGAAATTTTAACCTGTAGTGTTTCTCCTTTGGTATCAGAGATGGAAGGTTTGTCTCAATCATAATGGAAAACAAACTGGACTCTTGTTCTATAGAACTGCCATAATGTCAAGAAACTATTCACAGAATAATCAACCCTACACTTAGAATCAAGAACAATCCTATCATATGAGATCCTCAATTAATATTATTTGACTAACTGAATGAAAGTGACCAGTGGCCATCATACCTACTCAATTTGGAAACAATCACAAGTACCAACCAAGCTGCTGAGAACACTGCTGGGGGCCACAGATTACTGTATTCACTTGAAGTGGAGGAAATATCAGCATCTGCTTTTCTACCAATGGTGCAAAATAAGTTTGTGTGCATTTGCAGGAACTTGTGAGTCTCCTATTGAAAATGAACAGGAGACTGATGAGTTCCCGGGAACACCCACAAATCTTCCTGCTCATTTCTACTACTTTGCAATGGAAAGCATGCTATGACTGGTCCTTACCAATGTTCTTAATGCCAGCCTGCTCACTTTAAACATGAATTTGAATTCTAAGCAAAGAGCCAATCTTGGAAATGAAGAGTAGTTCACCTAGGCAAGGGCCAACTTGTCAATTCAGTATGGACAATAGTAGATTTGCATGATCAGTTTCTTGTGTTGAATATAGCCTTGGGAATGCATCCCTTCTGGACTAAGTCCTGATTCTATATCTTGTAAATTAAGCCGTTAGTTTACAAAAACCATATTAAATGATGATACCCTATTTAGTTTTATAAAACAGAAATTATTTGATGTAATAAATGCCAGTGTTTTGGGGAAAAACAAAATATAGGCCTTGTAAGAAAAGAAAACAATGAAAAAATATATGCATACAAATTTTATTAGTAGTCACCTAAACTTATTTCCTGTTTATATTTGATCAGGATTTGTTAATGCTGCAATTGTTGAGATTGTTTTTAGGTTTGTTTGTTTTCTCTGAGAAAGAATTTCCTCTGTTCATGGTTCATGTGTAACATCAAATAATGTGTTTATCTTTTTTATATTTCAATGGTGTTTAATGGTATTATATTTAGCATCAACATTTATAGCATGGTTCTGTTCTTCAAATTCTTGAAGCAACCTTTCATGAAACCACAAAAAGTTGATTCTTTTCTTTATAGTCTGTTAATCCTATTTTTTCAAACAAGAATGACAGGATCAAATGTTTGCAAGGAAAGTGTAAAAAAAAAAGTATGAAGTGGATAATGTAAATGCTACATTAAGGAGTGTAACTAACATGTATCTAAACACATAAATTCAATTGAAAAACAAGCAATCACTAAGGGTTAGATTTTAGTTTAATATTTTATAAAAAGTGAAAGATAAAATTACTCTGACTTTCCATATCCCTCAAAATTTTGTCTTCAAAAATTCAATATAATTCTTGTATTTCTCATACTACAGCTCTTTATTTTCACTTGTATTCTTTCTAAAACAACATGTTGCTTCTATTTTTTTCCCATTAAAATCCAACTTAGAGCCTGTTTCTGAAGCTTTTTATCAGTCAATTTCAATTGTCCTGGCATTTGAACAAATATTAAGAATTCAGTCCACAAATTATTTTATCTAAGCCACAGTCAGCAGTGTTCCCTTACATATCTAATCATGTCATGGCTCTAGATGTATGTGTATGTGGAGGGAAATGCTAAAATGGCAATACCACATTGTGAAGGTGGAAAAAGGCAGTCTACCGATCAGTGATGGATAATACATCTGTCTGAAAATAGCTTCTCAATTGATTATTCTGACTAGCTTGGATGTGATATACATCTGGAAAAGCTTATATTAGAATGTAGCAAGGTGACATAAGTATCACCTTGAAAGTCTTCTTTTTTAGAAGTAAATTATCCACTAACATTCTTCTTTAATATTAGTAATAAATTACTGGTTCTTCCAAAATTATGTCAGGTACAGCCAGGATATAGTGATTGAAAACCACTTTTCTAAGACATCTCGTTTATCCTAATACTAACACTTTTCTTACACCGGTGACAAGTTACAACAGCCGATTGCCTTAATCCAAAGAATTTGTCTGACCCTTAGCTTTAATAACTAGAGAAAAAAAAGTACCCTCTTCCCTTAGACACAGATCAATAACATGAAAAGTTTGTGTCAGTTGACTTCAACTCAATATACATCTATTGAGCATTTATTTTCAGCTGCTCTCCTAGATTTTGGGGTAGAAGTTGACAAGGAAAGTGTCTGTTAAACTTTGAGTACATTATTACAATATTATATGTATGTGCATCTGCCTCATTTGTGGGAGCTTATACATTAGACTTTCTTCTTGTCCTCTTCAGTTTAAAATTCTGCATTGATCTCACATCTCCAACTTTAACTTGAAGGGGTTCTAAGTTCTATTTCTTTATTATTTCTGACCTCTCTTTTAACATTTTATTTAAAAGACTCACATCGCATTTATTTCAAATTACCTAAGTGGTAACTCCTGAATGTATCTTACAATAGCATATTATCTCATGAAAGCAAAGCATGTGCTTTTTTGTTTGTTTTGCTTAATATGATTTAAATGTGTTTTCATTGCTTTTTCCCCTCCACACCTCCCTGCTATGTCTCAGCTTCAGGAGAGCACTTCATTTCCTTGTTTTATTTTTAATGTGACTGCTATTTAAGAAACACTTTTATAATTATCTGAAGGCTCCAGAATTATCAGTATTACAGGCACCCCAACAAGTAAATCACAGTTTACCAATGGCATGGCATCCTGTGACTCTTCACCTTTCCATTAAGACTCACTTTACTTGAGAAAAGTCACCCTTAAGCAATATTGTCACTAGAAAATAATTCTAGTGATTTAGAAATTCAAAAGGGCAATAATAATGAAATAATTTCTTCACTTAGCCAGAAAATGATTTGATGTGAGGATATCAGTAGGTATGAGTGGCAGAGGACTCATTCCTATAGGATTTCAGCTGCTGAAGTAGATGTTAGGGTCAAGAGAAAAAAAAAAAGCAAAACTTGTTCTTGAGAGAACAAACTACTTGTGTAAATTTTGTTTGACAGATCTTATACTGGAAACCAATACCTTTTAAGGAAAGTGGAAACACAGGTAAGAAGGTAAACACCACCACCCCAGATTTTCTAACATGAACTGCTCTGAAGCTTCGAAGACAAACTTATCCTTACTAAGTATAATTTTGAGGCATTATGTAAAGAGAAAAAGACATTCTCCTGTTAAAGCAGAATATCAAAAACAAAGTCAAGCAGTTCATAGCTTCCTTAAAATAGAGAAAAGAAAATAGCAACAGAAAGACTTATGTGAGTAAATATGGTATATCCTGTGCAAAAACCCAATGGCACATACTTTACCCTGGAAGCTAAAAATATAATTAAAACTTTCCTTGACAGTGTCCTGAAATCTGTAGAAACCCTGTCTTTTTAATTAAATTCCATTAACTCAAGCACTCCTGCCTACTATAAATTAATTGGCCCTTCTAATTTCTCTTTATGCCATTTTAGATCTGCCACAAAACTTATAATTTATTTTTTTCATCATACAGTTTTACCTATGGTTTAATTCTTTCATTCTCTAATTCGCTTTCTAATCATAAATATTAGGCAATAAAATATTTTAAGTAACTCTAGAAAATGTTAGCATTTATGTCAATGCTTGATCCTCTCTGCAATGATTTTTCTTTATCTCTTCTTACTCTATATTTTATTTCTGGGTTTGGCTGAATGTTTTGTCATTTTATTAAAACTTGTGATTGTAACAGATTAAACACCTTTTTTGGTGAACAAATAATTGATTGGTTTATGAAAATATTAGCAAATTTAAAGGAACTCCAGGCTAGTCTGTTGAGTTGGATAAATACATAAAATAAACATTTTATCTTTCATTTACCCTCATAGACAAAAATATATGGCCAAGTATAATCAATAATGTAACTCTCACCTTTTGTTGCATGATGAATCACAAAGATAAAAGAGTTTACTGTGCGGGTTGAATTGGAACAACCTATGAGGAATAAGGTATGATTTATACAGAACTAGAAATTCTTTAGAGAGTTAGGTTGCTCGTACAACCTAAAATAGTGATGTCAAAGCCTGCGTGCATCCCAGATGCCTAACCTACCCACATCCTATTCAGATCTTCATAGATTGTTCAAGGTAGCCATTCTTTCCTCAAAAGTAGCATAACTGTGTGCCAGTAGAGATTGCCATTTTAATATTTATTGTGATCATTTCAGTAATATCCCAATCCTTATAAAGTGTTTCACCTAATTCAACTATCTCTTCAAACAAATTTCCTAGGTGGACTTTAGTATTCGATTCTAGCAATAAAATTTAACCATACAATTAAATAGTGCTGTGTGGGCCTAGATGGCAATATGTATATTATTTTGCACTTTTTTTTTTCTTTGAAAACACTTTCTAAATTCTTACCCATTGACTTCACTTTGAATTTTTAAATATACATAACTTATAGTATGGATAGACAAATATAGATAATTGAACACTATATGTCTTGTCCTTTGATATATCCTCAATATTTGCCTTTTATTCAGCCACTATTTTTTTAAATATTGATTTATTTATGATTACAAAAATTGGGGTACAGGCGAGAGATGTGGGAGCTGAGAGGATCCACCAGAGACAGAGTGGGGAACAGAACAGGCAGAAAGACCGAAAGACTGAGGGGTGCAGTGAGTGAGGCAGGAGATGTCTGCTGAGCCATGTGGGTGGCTCCCTGGCCAGGGATTGAACTCCTGCTGCAGAGGCTGTGGACAGCTTCACAGTGCTGTACTCAAGCTCCTGTGCCACCAGCTAGGCCCCTTAAACCACTATTTTTTACCTTTCAAAAAACCTAACAAGAATGAAATACATTTCTTTAATAAAATTCGATATAGTAACAAAATCTGAAAAAAAATCTCACTTAGATAGTGATTATTTTATCCTCATAAGGAGGACTAACTTAACGACAAATTGTTGAAACAGCTGAAATATGGTTGGTAATCAGACGTGCTTTTAAGGGTACAATAGGTAGCCACTAACTTTTCATTCATTAAGAATATACAACTGAGGAAAATGACATGATGCCTATCATGTTGTGGGATTTAGTCATTTATTTAATAAAATTCATTAATTTAATAACAACAATAAAATATTTATTCCCAGAGACATTATTGACATTTATACTGAAGGAAAAATTTCAGGTGTTCTGAGAGCACATAAGAGTAAGGTTTAACTTGATCTGGCATTTGGTTAGGACTGTGAGAGCTTCCCTTAGGAAGGTATGTACGAATTGAGTGAACTAGAATGATGAAAACAGTGTTTTAGGCAGAAATAATATTATAGGCAGATGGCCAAAGGTTAGAGACAATAAATATACTTATGGCAATTAAGACTGTTATTAGAGGCCTCTCTGGTGGTGCAAGGGTTTAAGATGCAACCTATGGAGCTATCTGCAGCCTTTGCAGCATGAGTTCGATCCCCTGGCAGGGAGCTACCCACATG
Organism: Talpa europaea; assembly: GCF_964194135.1. Lineage (NCBI taxonomy): Eukaryota > Metazoa > Chordata > Mammalia > Eulipotyphla > Talpidae > Talpa > Talpa europaea. Next base: position 14,719,094 of record NC_140074.1, read on the forward strand.
GAACAGCAGACTTCTCCTGACTCGCCCACTGCTGCCCTCAGCAGTGTATTTTATTGACTGCCAGTTCTGTTCCCCACTCTGTCTCTGGTGAATCCTTTCACCCCCCACACCTCTGGCCTGTACCCCAGTTCTTGAATGCATAAATAAATAAATCTTTAAAAAAAGAAGACTGTTACTAGGATATAGAGAGCACAGGAGAAAATCACTTGGGTTGATTTTTTAACAGGTACATAATGATTCCAGGTTACTTAAAATCTAATGGGCTGTGTTTAGTGTTGTTGTCTTTGTTCTAAGAGCTTGGCATGCTGGTAATATATTTGAAGTAGTGGAAGATAATGACATTTTTACTTTAAGAAACAATCACTACAATATATATATAACAGATCAGAGGGTGCTGTGTGTAGACACACAGGACCAGTTGTAAGATTATTACAGTTGTTTGGGAGACAGTTGTGAAAGGGAAGATGCAAAAAAAAAAATCATTGAAGAGACATTTTGCAAATAAAGATTGTCTTGGTGATAATGAGTATCATTGGTAAAGGAGAGATGTCAATGAAATGACAGGATTTCTGACTTGAGTAACATGTTGGTGTTTTTTTTTTATGAGATGAAGGACAATCAAAGATGACAAGGACTGGAAAGTTAATCATGTGTTAGGTGGTTATGATGAAAAGGTTGAGAAGTCCCGTTTTAGAAGCGCAGAATCAATCTATTTTCTTAATGCTCTCCAGTGTGATGATATTGAATGTCAGCTAACCTGGTTCTACAGAAGGTTTATTATCCCCTAAGCAGAGAGTATTTTAATGCTCACTATTACTGGGGGTGGAGTGGGGGAGGGCTTAAAAATCATTTGTTGAATACATGCAGTATTCAAATAATTGAACATCATTATCTCCAAACTTCTCGGTAATTGTGATACAGGTATTATCAATGCTTTGCAAATAAGTAAGTGTTAGAGCTGGGGCTCAACCTACACTCTCTGACCCCAGTTGTATCCTTTGGACATGTTATGCCCTTTCTCTTCATCTAGAGTGAATATGTTGTTATATATATATGCCTTTCTAGCAGCTAAGTGAATTTACATTATCTCTTCTGTACTTTGGAAGCTTTTTCCAAGAGTACATAAAATGAAATTTTGTCTGTGATCAAAGAAAATTAGAAGCAACAGGTAGTTTTAGAAATTGATTGTACTGTTCATAAAGAAAATGGTTACAGGTTTTTACCATTATTATTATCAAGGTCATTCATGGACAGTGGTGTACTGCTTTAAATGTTAAATGCTACATAGATGGAGTAATCCAAAATGCAACTGGTATATTAAATTATAAGTGTCCTCTGAAAATGCAAAGATAATAGTTAACATGGGAAATACTTTTTCAGTAATGTCAAACATTTTGCACTTAAAATGCTGTCAACTTAATATAGAAATATGGAAATGACTGTCACATTAGTTTTGTTTGTATTTCTGAAAATTAAAAAATATATATATGTATATATATATATATACACACACACACATATATATATATTTGTGGCAGCCTCACAGTCCAGTGCTCAACCGCTGCGCCGCCAGGGGCGGCCCTAAAAATACTTTTTAAAGGAAAGTATTGGTGACCTTTCTGTCATACATATGTTTAATATAGGATACCCTTCCAGGAGCAGAGTCTAATTTCATTTGAAGTTATTTATATTATCCCTAGTGTTGAACCATTAAAATCATCATATTTTATAGCTGACAGGATCTTAGAGATAATTCAGTTTTGTGACATTATTTTATTTAGATAATAAATGTTAAGAACATTAGGAGACTGTAGCTCAAAGAAGTTAGGTGACTTCAAATTATACAATTAGATTTTTTTATTCTTAATCCTGCTCTTTCTGCTATTTTTTCTTAGTCATTCCTTCATTAGTTACCGCATCAGCAATTTCAGGATTGATTTTTTTTTTTTGTCGGGAATTTCCAAATCTAACAATATTATACTATTGACACAGATCGTCCCACAATGGTAATATTAAAGTCAATGATCCCCACAGGTATTTAGCATGTTAATATCGGGGATGTGAGCTCCACAGAGATGGCTATAGGTCAGGGTGGTCAATTACAAAAGTGTCAATGTGAACCAATTAAAACCTAATGAGGCAAAAATGGCTTCAATCAAATGGAACCCACAGATGAGATGAAAATGATTGGACAAAAAGGCACAAATTGCTGTGCTAATTAAAAGAAACATTTTGAAAGCTAGTTGTATTTGAAATTCTTTGGAAAATATTTTTTTTATATATGCTTGACTTTATAATGAGATGATTCATCAGTTCTAATGCTCTTAGTTAAGTTTCCTGTCATTAGTTATATACCATGTGCCTTTGGACAGATCTTTTTATCTTTTTACATGTCAATGCTTTATTGACAATGGAATCCCAGGATAGTAAAACTGAGGGAAGAAGGAAAGTAAAGAAAACAAAGAGGGTAAGCATATATAAGGCAATGTGTTATTAAACTGACCACTGCTTCACAAAGCGACAGCCACTGCTCCCTCATGAGACAGAACCTGAAGGCAGTATAGGTTCTCTATGCCTTGTATCACAGTGTTAGATTTGGGAAGGAGGAGGGTATGGATAAATTTGTTAGTGATATTTCTTTTTTTTTTTTAATTGACCAAAATTCACCTACTTATGTTAATTTTCCCTCACTTTCCTGTTGTATTATCTGACTTTTGGGGAAGTTGTTGAGGAAGTCAGAATCATTGTAAATCTGGCCAGATAGAATTTGTGTGCTGGGGCTGTTGTGGGTCCTGCTGGTGCCAATATGATGGAGAAAGCCAGTCCTTGCCTCAGGGAGTCTGAGCTAGTTGGCAATGTGGGTATAGGAAGCACTGGCTGTGGTTGGTGGATTCTCACAAGAATAATCAGCCAAGGGGCTGAAGCTAGGCTGGGTCATACAAATTTGATACAGCACAGCAATTGGGTCAAGTTCATCTGCTATATTAAGAAAAAACTGTGTTTTCATATTACTGATATAACTGATATAGTACTGATAAACTTAGATTAGAGAAACAGAGTACATTGTGAAGGTGATTTTATAACAGAGACTTGTTGCAATCGCCAATAAAAGACTAATACTAGACCTGTCAGAGTTGGCTTGCCAAAAAATGATTTATGTTAAGGCATCTTGAAAACTCTGGGTCACTATGCAGATACTATTTTTTTTAAATATTTATTTAATGAAGTAACATTGGTTTACAACACTGTGGATGCAGCTACAATTTTTGAGAAAAATGGCAATACTACTGACCACTGAAAAAAGTACATAGACCCCTCACAGTTATGTCAATATAGTACATGATGTAGTAAGTGTAAATTGATTGGATGTACTTGGCAGGCTTTCTTATTTTGCTTTATTTTTTCATATAAAACAAGAAAGGTCAGGAGTTAGTGATTTATAATAGTGAGAATTTTTAATTTGATTAATAAATCTGCTGTTTTAATATTGCGGCATTTTCAAAGAATTCACAAATGAAGTAAAAAAAACATAAATAAATCAGGACCAGGAAACATGAAAATTTATTAGAAAGAACAGCATTTTTTTAAAGGTTTGTTTTCAAATTAGAGAAGTTAAATCAGCAGCATAAGCTGAATCTAACAATAAGAGTCAGTCAAATATATCCAAATATCAAAGAAACAGCTGGCCTCAAATTTTCAGAAATGTCAAATGTGATATATCAATGTCATATTTAATGTATAAATTTATATATGTGATTTTATAGAATATATAGGATTATATTATATAATTACCATATAATGTATATATTATAATATATAGGATTATGTTATATAATTACTGTATAGCATATATAATATATTATAATATATATGGTGTGTTTATGTGTATGTGTGTAATATATATATATTTTTTTTCTGTAAAGATTTCCTATCTTTTAGGTACTGAGTTGCATAAATATGTCTGCAAAATATTGAATAAATTACCTAGTTTTTATAATACCAAAAGAGAAAGCAGTTCTTTCCTTAGTAAATTTGAGTACAGGTAACCCATGGAGAATTTACTGAAGTGTTTGACCAACTGCAACACCTACCTACTAAATTTTGAATCCCAGGTGTTAGCCACTTATAGGATAGATATCATTGGTATTTAGTAAAATTTTTCTTAAATACTAGGTTTGTAACTGAAATGAATTTGGAGAAATAATTTGCTTGATAGTGAAAATTGTTTATCTGTTATTGTTACAATTTGTAAAACAAAAGGTTATCTAATTTAATCACTGAATTTTGAGAGATGTTTAAATATGAATTGTCCTTGATTATTCTATTTCTTTTATTTGTCTTTTGCTAATAGAATTGTCCTCAGTTACAAGGATATTACTCGATTTCAATCAAAATGTTTTTGTTGATGAACAGGTTTTCCAGTTAAAATAATTGTCCTATTTCTACCTCTTGGGAAATATGGGTCTGGTTTTGCATAGTTTTTATCAAGTGAAAAACTAAGTGCATACCACCTTGTTAAGATTATAGATGCAAATTTTCCTGCTGCCTAGCATTTTTCATTCAACTCCATATTTTATCTAAAATTATTGATTATACCAAGCATAAAGCATCTGTTTACTCAAAATAATATTGTGATGACCCCCTGCCTGAAAACATTTCTTAAATTTATTTACTGTAGGGAAATTTTTGGACAAAGCCCCTTGGAACTCTATCAAAATATTGGAGTCTTTGCTATGAACACTGTGTCTGACACAACTGATTCAGTATGTGTAACAGGGTGAGCATTGTCGTCAAATCTATAATTGTAACCTATTTCACTTGTTTCTCAAAAGATAACATCATTTAATTTTGCCCTCTATCACAGTTTCATTGTTTCCTGCTTGTATGTCTTATCTTCCCTGTTAAATGTCATCTCTTCCTCTAGTTTTGATATAAAAGCAAGGACAAAGAAAATAGTTTAATTCCAAAGAAAAAGAGTTTATATTTCTTTTACATGCTTACTTTAAAAAGATATTATATAAAGAATAAACTTATTAAGCATTTGATGGGTCAGTCATTCAAACAAATGCTAGAATATCTTTTTTGGGAAAATGATTAAAACGCAATATATATTTTATGATGCCCATCATTTTGCCTGCAGGTGTAAAACCTGAGCTAAATGACTTTTGGAAGATTTTTTTCCCCCAGCTCTATGGTTCTGTGATTTTATGAGTAAAAGCATAAAATTATGATGATTTTGAAGTTAGAGGTTAAAGGCAATATTGTGTTATAAATTGAGAGGAAATCACCACATCATTGACTAGCGTGTGACACTCCCCTCCAGTAAAAGACATCTTGGTGCAAACCTAATCATTCTTCTCCAAATAGGACAAGGTTCCTTATAGCAGGTGACAAAAACAGAAAGTTGAAATTATTAGGTTCCTACTATGAACTAAGCATGTTCAAACTCTTAGGAGGTATTATTAAAATAGTTTATATACAGAAAAATTAGCATTCATCAAAATAACATTCATTCAGTTAATATGTATCAGGAATGGAATTTGAACTTTTATCACCCTGTCTGTTGTGCTGTTTTCACTCCTAATATAACGTTTTCAGGAATTTGTTCCTACTTTAACATTATACATGCTACAAAGATAAAATCCTCTGGAACTTGATAAATATGGGAATTATTTGGTTATAATCTAGTGTAGTTGACAACATTCCCAAGCTTGATATTTTTATATTACATTAAATATTTGCTTTCTTTTTTGGTATTCTAAATGCTGAATGTAATTGTATATCTAATGTGATAACTCAAAAGTATGTGTAGTAAAATGTTGAAAAAAAACCTTTTCTGCTTACACCTTCTGTTTTCTCTCTTACTTCCAATTTCTATTTCCCAGATATAAATTTTTAAAATAAGTTAGTTGATACATGTCGTCTAGAGTGTTTTCTATGTGTATCTATATTTACAATGGGCTTATATTGTTCTGTAACTTAATTTGCTTTAAATCTGTAGGTCATTATGGATATATATTAGTATAGATTTACTATATTTTCATATTAAAACATAAATATTTACCTTTTTATTACTACTTCCTTACATTAGTATCCACATTGTATTAAAATTATAATTTATTTAATCATTTCCTTACTGAGGAATTTGAAGGTGTTTTCACATTTTAATTCATTAATATATTTTCATAAAGGTCTTTTTTATATAAGCATTTTTGTAGTTATCTACAAGTAAAATTTTTAGATGAAAATTGTATGTCCATTTACTTTGTTTTGACATTTCCTGCTATGTACTGCAAATAGCATGGCCACTTACACTGCTGGCAATAGAAAATGAGTTCTAATTTCCTGACATCCTTTTTCTGATAAATATCTAATTACTGGCAATCTGATAGATGAAATATTTTGTATTTTTTTGCCTTGCTCATTTTTTCATATAAATTAAGTGATTTTTCATATAATCTTTGTTCATACTTTTTATCAATTTGTTTATGTTCTCAACTCTCTTTTGTATGTTATTAAATATTATGGTTATAGACCATGGCTTTAGTTCATTTTATGAACTGCAAATATTTTCTTTTTATCAGTTATTTATCTGATCCATGACCAAGGCACATTCCCTGACCTCTCAAAGGTCATATAATTTGGAATGTGGTAAGCACATAGGGCATTACAAATGAATAGAAAGTACCAGTGGTAGGAACATTAATTTTGGGGAGTATTGAGGAAGAGACTACAACTGCTGGGTAATCAGACAATGCTTCATAGCAGGCATGTCATTATAGCTGTTATTTTGAGAATAAAAAAGTGTTTCCTAGAAGAAGTGGGAAAAGATATTTCAAGTAGGGACATTTTGTGTTCAAAGACATGAAACCATGTGTTTGGATAAGAGTGGCAATAAAATAGGACTGAAACATGGCATACATAGAGTAGAATGGAAAGAAATGATATTGGACAATTTGTGTCTACACCACAATAAACTTTGTGTGCTGGGACTTTATGTGAAAGCAATGCCTAGAAAAATGAAGTATTTAAGCAGAGGATTAAAAGATAAGATATAGTTTAGAGAACACTGGTATAAGTTTGTACTATCTTCTTGTTTTAATCTACAATTGGGGAAAGAAAATAACATGTCAGTTGGAAAATAAAGGCAGAAATCCTATTATAACTCAGTGGTCTGAATATTTTTCTCATTCTAAATGTTTTTAACTTTATTTTAAAGATTATCTGTTGTAGATTTGTTTTGAACATGGCTCATCTAACCTTTTCTTTAAAGACAATTTTATGTGGGGTAATAAGGAAGAGAGAATAATAGGGCAGGGTAGAATGAGAAATAGATTTGCTCTACTTGGGACTGGTCAGGGGATACTGTGGTTAGTGGTGATAGTTTTTACAATGGTAGATGCTGCAGGGTCGATGAAATCTTTGTCCAAAATCACAAATCACCAATCAGTGGACTTCTGAGGACAAGGCCTGGCCTTAGTCACCTTTATCAAATTCTATATAGCACACAATTCAAACCACTGGCCTTCCTTTTTTTATTATTTCTTGATGCTTGCTATTTCTCTGTCATACAATAATAATATGTAGTTTCCTAAACATACCACAGACACTTTAATTCCTGAATTTTGCAAATACTAATTCCACTGGCAGGAATATTCTTCCTACAGCCCTTACTCTTCACTCAGTAAACTAATTAACTACTTTTTTTTTTTTCCAATATGATGAAACTTGGACTTTATCTCTTCTGAAAAGCCCTCCCAGATTGTCCAGTTTTGATTAGGTGATGCTTCTAGTGGAATCCTATGTTTATCCATCATTACAGTTGTTGCTGTCATAAAAATGTATGCATATGTGTAAGTCTACCCAGTAATTCTGAGCTCTTTTAATGATGAGACATTAAGATTTCCTGTTTGATTCTTCAGTGTCTAGCATATGTTTTCCACATAGTAAAGGCTCAAAATATCTTTGCTGAAAGGATAATTAGATGTTTATCAAATCTAAACTAATTTTGAATTTCCTAATCTAACTATGCCTAATCCTTGGTAATTTTAAAGTTTTATTTAAAAAGTGTATCATTTATACTTATCTCATATTCAATAAATAGCACTGAGTTAAAAACAGACAAGGTCTGTTTTACCATAAATTCAGCAAGAGTAAAAATCTCATAAAAATCATTTTAAAGTATTGTCATATAGTATAGTTATCAGACATCACAAAAATTATGAGTTTGGGGATTAATTAATATATTATGCTTCTTTTTATCTTCATCTTCAAAATCAGAGTGCTAAGCTCCATTTTCAATTTTAAAATATAATCCTTATGTTTGGAACAGAGTCAACGCACAGGAACCAAATTATGTTTGCAGTTACTCAGCTGAACTGCTCTTCCAAATATGAGATTTTCATTAATGAGGGAATAATAAACATTGAAAGTTTACATGTGTTTTTAAATGTTTATTTGTTTTCTACCCTCTCATACCCTTTCCAAAGAGATACTCACCTTTGCTCTGCAAATGAATGGGCAATTAAATTTATCTTCAACAATGTAGGCAGTTGAGTAGAGGGTAGATTTGAAATATTTTGAATCATTCCCAAGATGGCAGAAAATTACCCACAATACTACTTGCTAATAGCATCTGTTCTGAAGTAAGGTATAGAAAAGGAAGAACATATATATATATACATGCATATATGCATCCACATGTTTTCTAATTCATGAGTACATCCATTTTAAGAAGGAGGTATTTACTAAGATTATCGTTAGGCTAATGAGCCTTACCACTGAGATAAACCCATCATATACTGAAAAAAATCAGATTATAATTTGTCCCGGCCTGCAGGATTCGGAGGCACGAAAAGAGAAGGGCTGAGGATTGAAACGAGGGGCTTGACAACTTGACGTTAGCGTTTGCTTCTTTATTTTTCCTTTTCCTTCTCTTTTACTTTTCCCTGTCTTTCTTACTTCCCTGGCCTTCTCTCTGCTCCTCTCACAGCACTCTCCTCTCTCATGGTTCTCCTCTTAAATCTCTTTTCTTCTTCTCCTCTCTGTCCCCCTTTCTCCTCTTATACCCTCGTAGCTCCTCCCCCCCGTACCTCCCAGTCTCATGTGCTTTACAGGAAAAACCTGTGGTTCTCCGAAGGCGAAATGGTAAAGCGAACTCATGGAACGCATATGCAACATGGCACATACTCCTGACGGCTCTGAACAATAATTTAAAATATCAATAATACGAGCTTATTTACAAAAATTATATATTTATGACACAAGAAACTTTATTAGGTGTAGGCAAAATTAATGATGCAAGGTAGTTTTAAAATGTCCCATCAAGCTTATAGGGATCATCTTTACTAAGTATAAAAGAAATTCTTGATAATTTGGATCCTTTCTAATCCTATGTAAATAGAAATTTTATATAAATTCTTGAGATACTTGTTTTAAATAAACTAGATGTTCCCCTCATGAAAATTTTCATTTAGATATCATAAATTAACCTTTTAAATTATTTTTGGTAGAAGCAATTGTTTCCTTATAGGTCCCATGCATATCTTTCTTTCTTTGATTCTACATAGTATTTAGTATGATTCATAACAATTTTTTTTATTTTCCCCTAATTTTCTTTTCTAATTATATTTTCCAAATGCTACAAGTAGCATTGCATGCTACTTAAGAACAAAAGATGGAATAAAACATAAGCTTTAGACAGGTTTAACTCTGTCATTCTAATATTTTTCTGAACTTGAAATAATTTATATCTTTCGGTGCCTTGGTTTCCACATCCTTAAGGTGGGGGATTCTGTCTTCTGTATTGTGTCAGAAACAAATGACTATAAATGCATTGCAAGAACTTATTAAATTAAAACTCATTTTTTCAAAGATAATGAAAATTCCAATTATTTTATGAGTCTGCAATTTATTTAAAAATCGTTCATTGATATAATAGGGACAGACTGCCTTTTTTAAATTTAATACATAGATTGTTCCAAATATTCAATTTAGCTATTTGTAGCTATTATAATAATTATTAAATTAATGAGTTATAATTTTAATGTCTTGTGATGCTGCTGAAATATGTGTTCTTTCATTGTCATCACCCCTGTGCAATATTATCTCTTAGCAACATTCATGTGAATACTTTATTATTTAGTCAAAAGTCACTTGTCTTTATCCCCTGATTTTCACTACTATTTTCAATAATTAGCAGCAAAAAAGTAGATTTTTTTTTTTAGGGATATTCCCATCCAATAGAAAATACCACTTGAAAGAAAAGAGGGAACTTACTAGTATTTATTGTGCATGCATTTTTTCATTTCCTGTTCTATTTTTGTTTTGTATCATTTTACTTGTTATATTATTTCCATTACTTTTTTTTTTTTTTTTTTTTTTTACTTTCATCACCAGGAAAAGATGCAGGCATCCTTGAGAGCTATGCTTCCCATTCAGTTTACCAGCGGGGATTGTCATATTAGTGGTGTGATAGAGTCCTTAACTGCAGATGCCTGTGTCAGTTCTGCAACCTGCAACCGTTTTACTTTCTATCAGGAACAGTAGCTATTTTAAATGGAGTTGATATTATGGATTGTATTGTGATATTCGCCCTATCTTTCCTTATTTTGTTTATTTCAGCTTTATTGCTTGTGTAGGTTGAAAATGTGAGATATGAGAGTCTCAAAATAAGCATGATTCCAACCAATAAATTGTGATATAGACTAAATTTATATTTAGACTTTTGATTGGGAATAAGTCACTCGACTTTAATATGGCTGGATGCTGCTTGTCCTCTGAAAAACCTGTTGAGACTCCTCAATTAGCTACAATTTCCCACTCAATGGTAGAATGGTAAGAAGGTGAAATTAATCATAATCAAGTTAGAATTTATGCTGATATTAGTGGCTTGTCCCACAAACAACAGTTAGGAATTGTTTCAGCATCAGAACACAGACTTATCAGTCTATTTAACATTTTATAATTGGATAAAATGTGCCATATTGTGTAACATGTAAGCCAAATTCACACCACTCTCCAACTTTGTATATTCCATAGTTTTTTTGAATATCGTATGCTGGAGACCTTATAATTTCTTCAAGTCTTAAACATTGGGAGAATAACTAAAGCATTATGTTTACCAAAGATAAAGTTCACAGAAAAACAGGTTGTCACGGGTGTTCTGAATCATTGCAATATGGTCATTCACTAGGAAACAATGAACTTCACCTATTTTTGAAGTTAACCAGTGTAAGAGATGGAAAAATGATTTTTTTCTAATTAATCAGTGCTCCAGAAAATGAGTTCAAACCGAACATACCATTCTCTGAGTATATCTTTATCCTCATAGAAAATCGAGAGCATATTTGACAGAAAGTGTGGGAGGCTTTTCTTAAATAGCTGTTTGCAGTTAAAAGAGGGGCCTGTTTGAAGTTTTCTTGTTTCTAAATTCAGAAGAAAAGCAAAGCAAAATGCCCAGCAAGCATATACTATTAGATATGGAGAACATCTCTTATTCAGAGTAAAGACAGTAAGAGGATGATAGATTGCAAAATCCACCATAAATTCTTACTCTAACATTATTTGATCAACTTAATTCCACATTTAGACTGGGATGGTTGTTCAGAGTCACTTAGATATCTTTCTAAGATTAGGTGATCTGTTTTCAAACCTGTGTCAATCTCTGAATATATCTTCTCGAGTCAAGTGTTAAACCTGAACTTCAAGGGGAAAACTGGCATAATACAAGAGGTTTTGTGTGGGCCAGTTTGGGACAGAGTTTGATGCTCCTCATTAAAATACAGAGGACTTTTCTGCCACTGTCTCTGACTCTGCTCATGTTTCATTCCATTTACATGTCCCATTATGCCACAGTTCTCTTGCTTACAATTTGACTCTCTCCTGCTCCAGATATTGCCATGCTCCCTTGCTCTCACTTTCCCTTCCCTCTGCATACAGTGTGTGCTTTCTTTACTCTCTATCTCTCTGTCTCTCTCTGCCTCTCTCTGTCTCTCTGTCTTTCTCTCTCTCTCATACACACACACACACACATCGTGTTCTTTCTTTATACAGGCCATGATATTTTGTTCTATTTGTACCAGGCTTCTCATGACTAATTCCTGTTGCTCTTCCTGACACATTCCCTGATAAGTCATCTACAACATTCCTGTCAGTTGACTAAATGAACAGTTACATAGGCCAAAGAATATATGGCATATATGTATATGTGTGTGTATATATATATATATATATATATATATATATATATGGCATATATATGTGTGTGTGTGTGTGTGCATGTGTAAGTGTGTGTATCCCCCATTTTTTTCCAATAGCTTCTTTTCTTCTTTATGTTCCTTTAATCCTGGGACTATATTGGTTTTAATTTATAGCCCCACCATCTAACCAGAACTATGTCTGGCACATAAAAGGCATGTAGTAAATATCTTTGAATATAGAAGTATTTTTTTCAATATTTTTTCCATTTAAATATATTTCATTGTTCAGTTACTTAGCAAGTTTGGCTTAGTTCTTGCATATATGATTGGGCTTGAGGAGTAGGAGGATGTTAAATTATATACTTGGTGACAGTGTGAACTGTTGGACTTTATGTTCATGGCTATAATGCAAACATTTTAGCTAATATTAACATTTGATGGTGTATTTCACAAATGTTGAAATTTTCACATCCATGGATTATTCTACTGATGCAATGCTTACTATGCAAGTAAGACTACAGATTTTTTTTTCATTAATTATAAATGAAATATATAGTGTTCTTCCTGCTCTTTTGATAAATGGTATCATTGGAACAAGCATTGATAGCCTGTGGTCAATTTTAATGATTTTACTAAACATAGTAACTTTACCAACTATTTTTTTCCATTTATTTTTATTGGTGTGACTTTATTTCAGAATTCAATCTAATATGTATAGCATAGTATTTGGTTTTATAAACATTTTTGGATTTCAACAAGTCATGAAAAACTGCTTATTTGAATAAGTATAATCGAAAAACAAATTAAGAACTTAAGAACTTTATACAAAGTATAGGATTATATGATTATAAATATGAAGCTAAGTAACTAAGAATATTTTTAGAGCAAATTTTTCTAGCAACAACACGTATACAATGTGATGTGTAAGTGAGAATCACATATAGTTTGTTATTTAATATACCCCCAGCTTCTGAAAAGTGTATCAATAACCATGTTTTTTATGAGTAGGACACTTTATATCATCCTGCATAATATCATATTGATTGTTACTTTAAAAATAATTTACTGATAATTACTTGGCATATAATACAGTAGACATACATTTTATTTCTAAGTTTTGTTTATTTCAAACAAATGTTCATTATTTCTTGTATTTCTCCAATTAAAAGAAAGTGGCACAAAATTAGACATATTACTCAACTAATTGTGAATATTGTTTTATGTAGCTCATCTGCTATAATTTTACTTTAATGTCATATAAAAGGATGTAAACATAGCTAAAAATGCTAAACTTTGTTGGTATAAGGGTACTTTTTTTATTGGTTCTTAGGTACCAAGCTTTACCCAAACTGTGAAGTGCTGTGGATTTCTTTGTGAATCACCATATCTAAATTAATGTGGTGGTGGTTTACAAAGTAATTCATAGTGCTTCACAGGTGCTTCTGCAGTTGATCTACACCTCAAAACCGAGGATCCCTTTACTGAGTCATTGAAACAAGCCAGTTTGTATTACAAGACATACAAGGTCAAGAGATCCCTGGTAAATATAATCTAGAATCCTTCCACTTGATACTTAGAGTTAATTATTATGAAAGTTGTATAAAAATATCAGATTATGGTTTCTTTAACTAAATATACATGATTTACATAGCTGCTATCTCTGTCTCTCCTGTTCTTTTTCAAAAGTAATTTGTGCTACTTCCTGGTTAAGAAACATGACACATCAGAAACATATCAATTTGTGTGTTGTTGTTTTTTTTTTTTTTTTAAATTATGGTTACCAGTGGTGAAAAGGGTGGGAGGACTGGGTAGAGGGGGATGGTTATTTATTTATTTGTTTGTTTGTTTATTTTTATTAATTTTTAAAGATTTATTTATTTATTTATACAAGAACTTGGGTACTGGTCAGAGGCAGGGAGTGGGGGGGAATTGAGAGAATTCACCAGAGACAGAGTGGGGAACAGAACAGGCAGATTGACTGAAGTACACTGCTGAGGGGAGCAGCAGGTGAGACAGGAGAGGTCTGCTGTACCATGTGGGTTTCTCCCTGTCCGGCCGGGGATCCAAAACGTGCTGCAGTGCCTGTGGACAGCTTAATAGGTTGCATCTCAACCCCTGCACCACCAGAGAGACCAACATATCAATTTGAATGAACATTTCCACTACACGTCAAAAACTTACATTTGAAATTTAAATATTTTTATTTTAATTAAGTTATTATACGTATATTCATTTTGAATTATGTAGATATAGATATTTTTATGGTGTGTGCCTAGTGAATGTATTCAATAGTGTGACTGCTAATGTATCAGGGGCTTGTAAGCATTATTGTTGTGCAGTGCTTCTGTAAATAACCAAAATTTAGATTTAATTTTATTCAAATAAGAAAAATATTGATATAGGCAAAGGAATGGCCTTAATGTACAAAATTGTACATGATGACAGTATGTGTTAAAACTTGTTATATTTTCTGCACTCATTTCCACTTGCTCCCTTGTGGGACCAGTTTTCTGTGGTGTCATTTTTTGTTAGAAAAAAAATTAAGTAACTTGCCAAGGTCACAAACGCCTATTAACTTGGTGAAACTTTTATTAGTTGTTTATTGAAATAACAAATTTAATGGTCATTTTAATCATAGGACTTTTTAATGTGATAGATTCATAAGCCATAAATCAAACATTTGATAGTGAATTATTTTAATAACTGATTCAGGCTTTAAATAGTCATTTTGTGTTCAACATCACTTGTCATCAGGGAAATGCAAATCAAAACTACCATGAGATACCATCTTACACCTGTGAGAATGGCACATATTAAAAAAAAACTAGCAACAACAAATGTTGGCGAGGGTGTGGAGAAAAAGGAACTCTTCTGCACTGTTGGTGGGAGTGCAAACTGGTCCAACCACTGTGGAAAGCTGTGTGGAGATTTCTGGACCTATTAAACATAGAGCTTCCATATGATCCAGCAATTCCACTCCTAGGTATTTACCCAAAGGACACAGAAACATCAATTCCAAAGAACACCTGCACCCCTATGTTTATAGCAGCACTGTTTACAATAGCTAAGCTTTGGAAACAACCCAAATGCCCAAAAATAGATGACTGGGTCAAGAAGATTTGGTACATATATACCATGGAATATTACTCAGCATTCAAAAAAGATAAACACATGCAATTTGCAGCAACATGGATGGCGCTGGAAGGGATCATGCTCAGCGAAATAAGCCAAAAAGAAAAAGAAAAATACCGGATGGTCTCACTCATAGCAGGAATCTAGAAAACTTAAATAAGGGACCAGGAAAATGAATATAAGAAAGTGAAAATCAAAATCAACAAAAAACTATGAACCAGAGACACTTTTAGGGGGGCAGGGGCGGGAGGGGAGGGATTGGGGTCAGAATGGGGGGGCTGCAATTTTATGGGGAATATAACAATAAAATTTATAAAAAAAATAAACTATATTCGGCTAAAAAAAAACAAAGAGTTATTAAATAGAGAATGAAGTCATTAAATAAAGAAAAATTATTTTAAAATTAAAACAAACAAACAAACAAAAAAAAAAACTAAGGTTATTGAATTACTATGTATCTTCTATCCTATGATGTTACCATGGTACATTAGTTTGAAATTGAAAATAAATTCTTGGCATCTACTTTGTATATTTTAATTTTAGTTTTCCATGTCTAAACTGTCTCTCATAGAAATCTATTAAAATTTCACCCACCCTTCAAAAAAAAAAATAGTCATTTTGGTTTTACCACATCTTTTTCTTTACAGGACTGGTACTTAGGTCCTATTTGAGTTCAATGGTATGACCCCAAGACTTGATAACTATGCATACTCTAGATCTTTTATTTCTAAAGTGATGCTTCTGCACACCAAAATGACAATGGCACAGGGTTCTAAAGTCACTTCTGAAACATCATTGAGTACATCTATTATGACTTTATTCTTGTTTGATTATTTATAAGTGGGTGATACACATCTTCTATAAGGTTGGATGATTTGAAATAAATGATCACCTTAAATTGTTAACCTCTGTTTCTATTAGATAACAGAAAATCAATGTATTATTAAGCATATATATGACCAAAACAACGAGAGTAATTTACTATTAAAATAAGCTGTAGACAAATATGATTAGAGATGCTTTTGACAAGAAAAAACATTGCCATTCTGATTTAATGTAAACTTATGTACCAAGTGTATTCTATTGTCTGACTTTTAATTTATTCATATTCATAATTATCTCTGAAAAATAGGTATCCTTTTTCCTGGTAAGCCTCTGCATTCATAAGCAAACACCTTAGAGCCATAGAATTATTTTTGCTTTCATGGGGAACCCTGCTGTTCGTGATTGGGGATATGTTTGGAATGGCACTAATATGTGAAGTTTCTTAGATTTGATTGTCTTATGGCACTTCAATTTTTCAGTTTCAATAAGGGTACCTTTTGTAAATATTTCATTGATACATATCCATTGTTTTGAATAAGAATATTTATAACAGCTGGTGCATAAATTTAGAAGGCACTATATTTTTTCTTTGGAAAACTCTAGTTTGCCAGAGGTAAAATAGTATTTATGAACACATCTCATAATCATGCATCTATACCCTTTAATCATAATTCTAATAGCAAATTGTTTATATTTACTTACGTCTCCCAATGATTACTTTTCTTCATTTTTAAGAAAAATACATATGAGCTTACAAACAGTAAACTAATTTTGAATGAGTTTTAGGTGAGACACATCTTCAAAAGGATTTCACTTTTACCTACTAGAAACAAAAACAGCATTAAGTTCTATTAAATCTCTGAGACCTATACGAAGGTATTAAAATGGAATATATTAAATAAGGTTCTTCTGATAAATTGAGCCAATGACATATGTACATATACACAGAAAAGGAATCTTAAAGAGTTTATCTTAAAGAATCAGCTCACATGACTGTGGAGGCATGGTCCATCCAAAATCTGTTGGCATAGGTCATAGGCTGGAGGCTCAGAAAAGATTATAGTTACAATCCAAGACAGCCTGCTACTTGAATTGCATCTTGTTCTGGGGAGGTCAGTCTTTAATCTACTAAGATTATTAGGTGACTGAATGAAGACCACCTATATATTATGGACTGATATGTTATTCTCTTCCAAAAACACCTTCACAAAATCCATTCATATCAACATTTGGCCAAACGTATTGACACTATGTTGCAGCCAAGGTGACATATTAAAGGAATCATTAAAGTGAGTATATTATTTTTTTCCAAGAACTTTTTTTTTTTAATTTAAGCTAACAGGTTGATATTCTTCTTTAAGGTTTTCTGAACATGTAATTCTGGGTATGTGAAATTTAGTGTGTTTATATTTCATTTTTTTAAATTGGAAGTTGAGTTAGTTTATGGACATTCCTGTGGGTCACATTTCAGTGAAGAATATTGTTAACCTGAAAGATAAGTAGAAATTCTTGCTCCTTTGCATGTCATAAAATGCATGAATTTTTAATGGAGTTAAATATTTTTGAATATTTGCATTAATTTTAAAATAGTTTCATAATTATGTCTTTCTCTTTCATTTTTATAAGTTCTACCTCATAGATTATTTTGTGAGCACCTGATATATATATATATATATATATATATATATATATATATATATATATACACACACAAGTACCAAACAAACATTTGTCAAATGAATAAAATTTGAACATTATAATCTTTAGTAACAGATTTGTGCAATGGTGCAATAATATATATGATTGCTAAGTTAGTCTCTGATCTTATATTTGATCTAAATTATTGGTCTTCATTTTTTATCTAAAAATTAATGAAGTGGATAAAAATTAGAGAATCATGATAACATAAATGGATGACTATATCAAATGTGAATGAAATTTTTAGAATTAAAAAAAAACTATTAAGAATCTATGAGTTTTAAAAAGTTCCAGTTCATTTGAATGCTTACTTTGGAAAGTACTTCAGCAGAATTACTCAAATTCCAAAGATATTAGCTGTGTACTAATTAGCAGTTAGTAGAATATCAACCTTTTTATTTTCATGTGGGTATAGTTAAGTGGTGTAACTGAGCACCACTGTAATCAGTGTCCTAATTTTGTCTCCTTGAGAGACTGTATTTTTACAGCCTTATCCCCAAATAATAATTAGAGGAGTAAATTAAATCTTGCAATTCTGCTTTAGAAAATAATGTGGTGAACTATAAGCAGAAAGAAGAACTGGGAAAAATAAACAACTTTAAACTCTTAAAAGTAGTCCTGCTTGAGAATAGCAACTAAAATTTATAGGCATGTTAATTTATTTTCCAAGTGCTTTGCTTTTATCTTCTCTTTTAATCTCTAAATTGAGTATCATTGCCCCATTTTACAGATGAAGGAATAAAAGTGGCATCATTTCTAAATTTCTGCAGTTTCTGCGTTACCACATACTCACTGATCACATTTTATTGCTTTTCAACATGGGAACGGAATTTCAGAGTAATTATAAAAGTCATTTGGGAAATGTTTTTATTCTTCCTAGTAACTGAATTATAGCCATTTCATCAGATTCCTTTTATATGATACATTATTGACTATTAAGGAATATAATTCTTGTGTTTAGATGGAATGGTGTACTGAAAAACATCTATGTGCTGATCTTGGAAATGTCTTCTCTAAGGAGATACATAATGTCTACCAGAGGTCTTCTAGGTAGGCAGATGGATATTTTCGTGTGACCTGGATGTGGGAATCTGTGTTGCAGTTTGAATGAGTTAATAATGCAAAAATATTAATTGGGCATTTTGTGCTTTTTGACATTAAATCTTCATAGTTTAATATATATTTTACACTGAAAGCGCATCTCAGTTAGAACTGGCTGTATATCAAGTGCCCAAAAGCCACATGTTATATAATAAATGTGGCATTGGACTCTGCAGAGCTAGAGAATAGATACAAGTGTGAATTTGATTTTTCACATGTGGATTCTCAAGTCAGACAACATGGATTTAAAGCCAATTTCTACCACTCAATTAGCTCTGTGTATGACCTTTGGCTGGTCACATATCCACCCTGTGCCCATCTGTAAAATAGATTTTTTTTTCTCACAATATTAAGAACATTAAACAGGTTAATATTTAGCAAATATATAATTATAAGTAGCACATAATAAGGACTCAAAAATTACTGGTCATGATGTTTTGGGTGTAGCGACCAATCTTACAATGTTGGAATGTCTCAAGACTCAGTTATAGCACCTTTGTTTTTTCTATACGTTGTCTGGAAATTCAAATTCCTACCTAAATGATAATAGTTCACAAAGTTTAATTGTAGGCCCAGGTTTCTCTTTTCAAACTCAAATGGTGAGTAGAATTCTAGACAGATTTACCTAGGTTACTCAAATGTATCTCAAAATCAACATATTGAACCGGGATCTAGAACTCGGGATCACCCCTCAAATTCTGCCCCCTATCTAAATAAACATACCAAACAATATATCCTTTTTTCTCTAGTGGGAGCTAATGAATATCTGTATAGAGGTACCAATCTGAAATTTAGAATTTACCCTTGATACATTTTCCCTGACCTTCTGTTACCAAACCCACTATCAAATAATCACCTTTTATTTTTTTTAATTTATCTTCATTTTTTTTGTATTTCTATCATCATCCATTTGTATTTCTATCATTATCTATATTCTTCTAAGATTATTGCAAGATTATTGTAGCCTCCCAAATGGTCTGTCTTCATCTATTTTATATAAGGTGTCAATCTGATTATTTTATTCCTCTCCTTAAAAAGCTTCAGTAATTCCCCATATGTTCCAAAGTTAATGACCAAAATCCTTTATGTGACCTAAAATTTAATACTGCCTGCTGCCAGCCTTTCCCTGGGCTCTAGTCACAGTGATTTACTTTCAGTTCTTTATGCTTTCTTTTGTCTTAGTCTTAGGACATTTGCAGAAGTTTCTATTCTCACTTGTTTCCTTGGTTAATTCTTACTCATCCTTCCATTATCAGTTCAAATATCATTTCTTTGGAAGCAGCCTAATTAAGCTCTCTCTGATATCTAGTCTCTCAGTACACATAACTCCATTGTAGTTTGTAACATTTATGCAGTTATTTTATTTTTTTAAGATTTATTTTTATTTATTTATGCATACAAGAACTGGGGTGCAGGCCAGATGTGTGTGGGGGTGAGAGGATTCACCAGCGACAGAGTGGGGGTGCAAAACAGTCTGGTCGACTGAAATACACTATTGAGAGGAGCAGCAGGTGAGACAGGAGAGGTCCGCTGCACCATGTGGATTAGCTCCCTGACCAGGGATCGACTCGTACCACAGTGGCTGGCAATAGCTTGAACACACTGAGACTTTAACCCCTAATGCCACCAGGGAGGCCCCCATTTATGCAGTTATTAACATCAGATTTCCCCGCTAGTTTGTAAGTCCTGCAATCATTATTTAATTATACACTGCTTTATTTTCAGTGAGAAATATAGTCCCTGTCACATAGTGACTGCTCAAAATAATTATGGAAAAATATCAGAAGAAAATAGAGGGTAGAAGCATAACATTTCCATGGAAATGAAACCACTTTTCTGATGACAAAAAATTTTGTCCCCCATACCTAAGAACACAGGTATATAATTGTTATATTTCTATTCATTGATATTGTTGTAATTTGGCTTACCCCTATGTCCAAAAGCTGGTAGGAACATTAGAGACAGAGTGGGGATGCGTTATCAACTCTTGGTCAATTTATAAATATCCATGTAATGAATTGTTACATCCCAGTTTTCTTGTTTCATCCTGATCAAAACCCCAAAAAGAATGTTTTAATAGTGCTTCTACAGGAAGAATGCTGGCTGAGACATCATTGAAGGAAATTCAACACTATACATTTATTTTTTTAAGATTTATTTATTTATGCATACAAGAACTAGGGTACAGACCAGAGATGCGGCGGGTGGAGGGGGTGAGGTGAGATAATTCACCAGAGACAGAGCAGGGAGCAGAACAGGCGAATCTACTGAAATACACTGCTGAGGGAGCAGCAGGAGAGACAGGAGAGGTTTGCCGCACCATGTGGGTAGCTTCATGGCCAGCTGGTGATCGAACTCATGCTGCAGAGGCTGTGGATAGCTTCATAGTGCTATGCGTAACCCCTTGTGTAACCAGGGAGGCCCTCAACACTACACATTTAGTCCTCGGACCTGGTCAGGAGTGTGGGTAGATTTATCTTTTAATATTATTCACAACTCCGTTGGTAGTTATACTTTGTTACAAGGCCCTCTTGTACAGTCCAGCTGGAAAGTTGGAATATTACCCTAGGCGAGAATAGTCCAGAAATGTGACTAAGGAAGCAGAGAGACTGGTCCCTCAAGTCTAAGAGCAAACTAGTTTTGCTTTAACCAGTCTGGGACCTGGAAATTCAATAAACTGCATCTGGGACAGACAGTGCCTGACACAATTGCAGGCATCTGGAGTAAAATAAACCTTTAAATGTTTTCCTCTATGAAAGAATGAAAAGTTAAAGCAATTATGTGTGTATCTGTGTGTCTGGGGCACCTATATTATTATTACATTTTCATATATATATATTATATCAACTTTGCAGTAGTAAACAACACACAATTAACCTGTGTATTTCATATAGCTACCTGATCATTAAACATTCAAGCTGTTCAAGGATAAATGTACTCTATCTGCATTTTGCAAAGACTAAGATCCAGATGTATTCATGATAAAAACAAAATGTACATGAATAGGTGGCTTCTGGTTAAGGATGCTTTACTCTGCTGCCACTTTTTATTCCAGCAGGTTCCACACTGTACTAAGGAGAGCTGTTTTTAAAATCCATTTGCCTGTATTCTAAAGCCTACATTGAGGAGTACTTTCCACTCTCCCTGTGCATTGCTGTGGTTAGCAATTTTCTGCTTCCTATTCACTTCCTTGGAGAATTTTAAATAGGTTGCATCAGGGCAATCAGGCAATTTCTAAACCACCTTGGAAAACATGCAGTGATAAAAAAGAACTCTAACTGAGATGTCACTATCTTTGAAGGAAATTCAAAGTCAATGCATTTAGTTCTCTGACCAGGTCAGAAGCATGGATAGATTTAACTTTTAATATCATTCACAAACCCATTGGTAGCTATACTCTGAAACAAGAAATACCTTATACATATTATTTAGTGCTGTATTCATTTGGAAATATTTTTTTTAAAAGTTTGCAAATTTATAATGATTTTCTTTAAGTTTAGGAAGCAATTTCCTATTACTGGTTCAAGTACACGGCTGGTAGTTATTTGTTCTAGTAAACATAAGGTTGCATTTGCAAGTGTTGGCAACTAACAGTTCATTGTGGTACTCAATAGTGTTGCAGTTCTAATATTGAATATATTTATATTTATTCTTGTTTTGCTTAGAAAAAATTACCAAGTGGACTTTAAATGCTAACAATCAGAAGCATTCTTCGATACAAAAGAAAATCCCCCTGAAATCTAAGTGAAGGATTTGATATTAAAGATCTTTATTATTATTTAAATGTTTATATACTGTTTAGTGAATACGGCCTGTCAATTACCATCAGATTTTAGGTATTTATATGGAACTCTTATGAAATTACTTTGATCAATTAATAACTTTCTGTTTTCAGATTAGGAGTTCATCTACATACAGTCTTAGAGCAAAGACATTAATGCAAACACATTTTCTCTCAAAATTTACCTGGTTTCTGCTTTGCATTCTTTCATACTATTGGTTATTTGTCTAATGATATCTACCAGCTGACTCTCAAGAACAGGATTACCATAGCATGGTGTTTAATGCAACAATGGTCTTTCTCAATATTCAAATGGTAGCCACCTTCTTTTGATTCTACCTCAGAACTTTCTCTTAATTCTCCAGCACTTTATTTGTTGTCCCGTTCCCTACTCCCTGTGTTGGTTTAGACTTATGATGTCCACATTTTGCAGCAGAGTTCTCCTGATTCATCTACTGTTCCCCTCAGCAGTGTATTTCAGTCAATCTGCCTGTTCTGTTCCCCATTCTGTCTCTGTGAATCCTCTCACCCCCTGCACCTCTGACCTATACACCAGTTCTTATATGTATAAATATATTTTAAAAATTATACTTAAAATGTATATCTAATGTACTCCTCAAGGACAAAGGCATACTTTAGACAATTTTGGGTTCCTGATTTGTAGTGTGGCATCTGGTATGAAGTTATTTAATAACCTATTAATGATAGGCTAACCATTTTGAGCTCTGTGTGAAGAATAAACTTAAGTTAGAGTATCTCAACTTGGCATTGAAAACACCTCATTGTGGTGTGCTGTTCTATGGAACATTCTCAGATGTTTAGTAACATTCTCGGTTTCTATCCATTAGATACCAGAGGCACTTCCATGTTTTGATGTCCTGAAATGTCTCCCATCATTGTCATGTGTTCCTTGAACAGCAGAGATTTTTTTTCTGGGCTATGTAACTTAGCTAATTTAATCATCACAATTACCTGATGAAGCAGCTGTAGATTTTATTTCATTTTTTTGGAGAGGAATCTGTGGTTAGTTCCTGCAGATCCAAGGTGGTGAGACCTTAATCTAAATTTCAGATGTCTCTACAACCTGTGTTCCTAATCACTAAGCTGCATTGCATACCCATACGTAGATGCTCAGTACTTTATTTTTAATATTTGACAAGTAGTTCATTTCTTGATAACATACCATTAAAACATTTTATTTTACTTTAACATTTGATAAGTAATGAGTCTGTTAAATGCATTCAAGTTTGTATGTGTGAAGATAGACACAATTGTACATATGTGCATGAATAACTAATAGACACCTGGCATTTCAAAGCATCTTTATAAGCCTCCAGCCCAACTCCTCAGTCCCCAAATGGATCTCTTCTGTATCATCCAGTGCACAAAGATGTTAAAGTCACAATAATGCAAATTCATCTTGAATATCATTTGTAAATAAATTGCTTTCTTGGAGACAAGATAGTTTTCTGAAATGAGCACATGACTAAGAGCCAGAAGCCAGATGGTTCCAAGTCTGCCACTCACCTGCTTAACAGTCCTTAGCCTTTGTGAGACCAGACTCCTCTTCTGAGAAATGGAGACAATCATTACAGCCCTGGCCACCAAATAATTATTCATGAGCTTACTCCAGAAGACAGTGCTAGATAAATGGGGAGAATTACTGTCCCTTTGTAGGCTTCTGGGAATTTTACTTGTTTGGTTGAGAAGAACTGCATACCCTAGAGATTATTCTTACAGGTTAAGTTTGGCAAACAGCATAGAAGAGTAATATGTAGAAATGATCTCTCTACTCCATCTGGGAGCAGGAAAAATCATCTTATTCTGCAAAGACTACCACCCATAAGTAACATCAGTACATTTCCATTCAGTCTTAATATTTAATTTGTCATTTTGACTTTTTCCCAACTAGATAATATGATTATAGAAAATGATTAAATTATTAGCATAGTGCCTTCCTCAGGACAGAAGCTTAATAGCTTTGGGACAGTATTTTTAGGCATACAGATAATTAATCTTTCTTAATCTTAATTAAGCTGTGATATTTTCTTGTCTTTTGAAAAATATATTTTGGTGTGCTTCAGACTTCTACTTTGATATTTATAAATAGGTATTTGTAAAATACATATTTTGAGGGAAATACACATTCAAGACTTTTTCTTCTGGACTATCAAGGATTCATGAATGTTGACAGGTTTGAGGCTGTAAGTTAAGCCACCCTTAGAGGAATATATATATATATATATATATATATATATATGATATATATATATCATATATATATATCACCTTGATCTTCTAGTTTGTGGTTTATAATCACTGAATAATCTTAGCATTTAGGCTTGATCAAGTAATTCCTAAAACCCACCTGACAGATAATATGCTTTTTAACTCTCTCTCTGTGTTCTTGGGGAATACTGTTTACAGGTAATTTTATAAATCTTTCATCAGTTTACCGACAGCAGCTGAAAATTAGCTTGGGGGGGAAAGAACCTTCATGATTTGAAGTTACTTAGACTTTCTGCTGGACTTAGGGTAGGAAGAATATGGTGTCTCTTCTCAAGTTTATGTTTTTATATTCTCCAAATATGATTATATAGATGTTCACACATTTTGTTGAGTGGAAGAATGAAAGAATTAAATGTAAATAATTAAAGGGGCTATTTTTTTTGCCTTTATTCTAGAAACCTCAAAAACTAGTAATGGTTTGGGCTTCTTTCAATATATTTCTCATGCTATAAATCAGAATTAGAATGATATTTTTTCATATTGAGTATTTACAGACTACATCAAATAAGATCATTAGCAAATAATATTTACTGGGTTGCCTTAAATTTGAAATGGAGAAGTTGTAAGTATTCCCTATTGAGCTTGCAGTTTAAATTTAAGATGATAGGCAGAATAATGAAAGAGGTCCATGTCTTCTAATCACTGGAATCTGTGTATCTGTTAGGTTAAATGGCAAAAAGGAAATAATGTTGCAGATAACTTTAAGATTGTTAATCAACTTACTTTAAGTTGTCCCAGGTTATTTTAGTAAATTTAATCTAATCCTAAGGGTCCTTAATAGTAGAAGGGGGGTAAAGAGAGAACCAGAGATATGAAGTGTGAAGGACCTGGCCCAAGAGTGCTAGCTTTGAAGATGGAGGAAGATGCCATGATTCACAGAATGTGGAATGCCCTCAGAATCTGGAATCGAAAAAACAACAAATTAATGGATTCTCTCCTAAAGCTTCCTGAAGGAAATGTGTCCCTATAAACACCTTGAGTCCAGTGAGATCCATTTCAGTATGCTAGGTGGTAGGTTGTAGGTAAATTGGACAGAGCCTTACCTTTACTAGTGGCAGATCCAGAAAAGTAGACCAATAAGCTTGGATAAACACTAAAACAAGGAACGCAGAGTTCTCTGGTTACATATGAAAGATTGACCTTAAATCAGGTTGATAACAGGTCAAGGAGATTTCCTGAAAAATTAAGATGTAAGGCAAAAGCTGAGAGATAGGTGATGTTAGTTAAATAAAGTGGAGGGATAGAATTGGATACCAGGTGAGGAAGGAAAGAGTACCACAAATCTAGATACTTAGTGTTAAGCATAAAGAACTAGAAATTAGAGAAATTAGAACTTGGCAATTGTATGTTATACACCCTCACAGAAAAATAATGAATCATTCTATTATAAAGTCTCAGTTTCTTCTGTAAATTATATACTGTGCCATATGTGGCTATGGATATAAGACAATGGGATGCTATGCTATGAGATCAAGCTTTTCAATGTCTATTCTTATATCTATGGATTATAATTGCTTTGTCATTCCATTTGGATCCAATTTTATTTCAAAGATTTACCAAGGATTTTGTCTGTCTATCGTCTATCTATCTATCTATCTATCTATCTATCTATCTATCTATCTATCTATCTATCAACTATCTATCCACCTACCTATCTTTACATATCCGGTCCACAAGTTTGTTTTTTCTTTTTATTGAGGTAACATTGGTTTACAACACTATATAATTCAAAGGTAAAGGATCATATCTCTTCAGATGTATGTCACCACAGACACCCATCACCAGGACACCCATAGTCCTCCACCATAGTCCATGAGACCCCATTCCACAACCTGCTTTCCACCCTGCTCATTCTTTTACCCCTCTGGGAGCCTCCTTTCTACAGTTAGAGTTCTAGGGTTTATTTCTGGTTTGTCTCTGTCTGACCCTTTGCTTTGTTTCTCTGTATTCCGCATTTAAGTGAAAGTAGTATGTGTATTTGTCTTTTTTCTTCTGAATTATTAAATTTAGTATTATTCCCATTAGTCAAAAATATCAATATTCACCTTTATAGCTGAATAGTATCCCATTGTGTATATAGTACCTCTTCCTGATCCACATTCATCTATATTTGGGCACTTATGTTATTTCCATAACTTGGCTATTGTAAATAGTGATGCAATGAGCAAAGTGCATATATCCCTTCGAATTAGTATTTTTCATTCTTCAAGTACATATCTAGGGGTTGGATTGCTATATCATATATAGACCTAGTCTTAATATTTTGAGAAACCTCTACATTGTTTTCCATAAGAGTTGAATCAGTCTATATTCTTACCAACAGTGTAGTAGGGTTTTGGGTTAATTTTAAGTTTATTTTTGTATAAGGTGTGAGATGGTGATCTAGTTTTATTCTTTTGCATATAGCTGTTCACTTTTTCCCATTGCCATTTGTTGAAAAGACTTAGCTTTCTCCAATGTATACTCTTGGCTTCTTTGTTGCTGTTTAATTGTATAAATAATTGTGGGTTTATTTCTGGGATTTTAACTCTAGTCCATTGGTTTGTGCATCTATTTCTTTTTTTTATTTTTTTAAATTAACCATTTTATTTTTTTAATATTTATTTATTTATTTATTTATTTATTTATACAAGCACTGGGTACAGTCAGAAGTGCGGGAGGGTGAGAGAATTCACCAGAGCCAGAGTGGGGAGCAGAGCAGGCAGAAGGACTGAAGTACACTCCTGAGGGGAACAGCAGGCAGCAGGAGAGGTCTGCACGCCATGCGGGACCCTCCTCTGGTGGCCAGGGAGCAGCTGGGGATGGAACCGACGCCACAGAGGCTGCAGGCAGCCTGTGCCACCGGGGAGGCCCTGTGCATCTATTTCTTAAAAAGTGTCATTTATACATACCAGAATTGGGGTACAGGCCAGAGTTTTGGGGGTGAGAGGATTCACCAGAGGCAGAGTGGGGAACAGAACAAGCAGATTGACTGAAATACACTGCTGAGGGCAGCAGCAGTCAAGTCAGGAGAGGTCTGCTGTGCCATGTGGGTAGTTTCTTGTCCGGGGATCGAACTCGTGCTGCAGTGTCTGTGGATAGCTTCATAGGTTGCATCAATCCCTTGCACCACCAGGGAGCTCCTGTACATCTATTTTTAATTCAGCACCATCTGTTTTAATTACTATAGCTTTGTAGTATAGTTTGGCATCTGAAAATATGATGCCGTTGTTCTTTTTTGTCAGGATTGTTTTGCTATTGGATATTGCTTTTGGCTTTTGTGGTTGCATATAAATTTCAGTAGTGTTTGATCTTTTTTTTTGAAGACTGGTATTACAACTTTGATAGAGATTACTTGAATCTGTGTATTGCTTTGGGTGAGATGGCCATTTTAAAATTGTTAATTCTTCCAGTCCATGAGCAGGAAATAGCTTCATTTGTGTGTGTGTGTGTGTTTTATTTCTTTTAGTAGTGCCTTCTAATTTTCATAGTGCATGGCCTTCATTTCCTATGTTGAGTTTATGCTTAGGTATTTAATTCTTCTTGCTGTTGATGTGAGTATAAGTAGGATTGTTTTCCTGATTTATTTCTTATATATCTCATTGTTTGCTTACAGGAATGCCGCTGATTTTTTATTTTTTTTATTTTTTTAAAGACTTATTTATTTATTTATACAAGCACTGGGTGCAGTCAGAAGTGTGGGAGGGTGAGAGAATTCACCAGAGATAGAGCAGGGAACAGAACAGGCAGACTGACAAAACACACTGCTGAGGGCAGCAGTGGGCGCAGCAGGAGAGGTCTGCTGCGCCATGTGGGACCCTCACCCGGTGGCCGGGGATCAAACTGGTGCTGCAGAGGCTGCGAGCAGCTTTGCAGCCCAGTGCTCAACCGCTGCGCCACCGGGGAGGCCCGGTAGCTGATTTTTTAAAATCAATTTTATAACCTGCCACTTTATTGTACTAATTTACTTTTTTTTTTTTTTTTTTTTTTAATGTGTGGGACCTTCGCCGGCCGCCAGGGAACAAACTGGCCCTGCAGAGGCTGCGGGCAGCCTCGCAGCCCAGCGCTCAACCGCTGAGCCACCAGGGGAGGCCATATTTTATTTATTCTTATTGATTGGTTTATAGGACTGTGTATGATTTAGGAGAATAAGCACACCACACCCACCAACAAAATATGCATAGAACTCCACCATAGACCATTGGGCTTCCTCCTTCATTTACTCCCACTCCCATCCCCTCTAGTATTCTCAAATCTACAGTAATATTTCTTGACTTTGTTTTGTCTATCTCTTTATTTTGTTTCTCTATATGCCTTATTATTCTGGGCTTGTGTGGTACATATAAAAAGCAGTAAATTGATTTTCCCTATTTTCACATGTACTAGACCTTATTTACTTACAGTAGAGTGGAAAACAAGGTGTCTTAAGTGTTTGTGATCTTCTACATGAAATTCATTTCAGATTAATCCTAAATTTATGCATTTTGAAACAAAAGGTATTAAACCATTAAGGCAGAAGTTTGTTGGTTTTTTTGTTATTTTTATCTTAAGCAAAAAAAAAAAAACTTTAAAAATGAAAAAGTCATGAAATATTTTCCACCAAGTTTACCTAGTTGTGATAGTAGAACATCTGAGTATGAAACTCTGGTATGGATGTGGAATTTTGCCTCACACTCTCCCAAACATATTTTGAATCTTATGGTCAAAAGGGAGTGTGGGAGAGAATCAAGCAAAGCTATTTTATTTAAAAATTACATAATTTATGCTTTGCATGTCTCTAGATTTCAGCATTTTAGGGAATAACTATAGAAACTAGTTAATCGTGTTTCTCTTTATTGCCTCAGTTTCCTCATTTTCCCCAATAATCTATAAGAGCTTCAGTAGGAGCAAGTATAACCAATTTGTAAAAATGTAACAACAACAAAAAGAGGACTGTGTACATTTAAAGTGTTAATATTTATAGTATGTAAAATCTGGGGAGGTATGAGTATAAAAAATGTGATTGAGGTTTCAATAGAATAAATGGTTGGTAGGAAAATAGTATCAGATTATCTGGCAAAAGGATCAGGTGAGGTGTTGAAGAAAACAGTGGATGGGAGAGGGATTTTGAACAAGGAATATGATAGTTGGAAGTGTGCTCACTGAATTTATATATCTATCTTTTATGAGTATGGCATTGTCTCAGCACAGAGGAAATAAATTTCTTCATAATTTCCTCCATGAAAGACACCATGGTCTAAGGGGAGAGAAATAATAACAATGTATGGTGATCATTGCAGAAAGGGAGGCTTCCAAACTGTTTCTAAACTACTCTCCAAGCCCAGGGAATTGGAGAGCCCTATGGAAAAAATCATACAACAGATGGGTACTGGAAATAGCCCTGGGAGATTGATTTTATTTTCAAGGATTTGCATACTAAGAAGAGCTTCCTCACTGTTTGGTGATCAGAACAATCATGGTCATTGAAGATGAACTAAACATTAGGAATCCCCTATGGAATTGAGAAATGGGGGTGGGTGGGTTATAGGGCTAGGTAGAATTTAGAGAGTGTGGTGACAATGGAGTAGGGATTTCCATGCTATGGCTTTCCTTTTGCTTTCTTTCTTTTTTTTTTTTTTTGTTTTTTTAGCCCTTCTAGAATGTAGAACCTCACAAAACTTGGTGTTTTCTTAAGAAAAACTGGAGATAATGGCTTTGGCAGGTAAGGGGTCATACCAATTAGAATTCTCCCAGGAAACAACTAATAGTATGGACATATTGGACATATAATGAAGTGTGTGTGTGTGTGTGTGTGTGTTTGTGTGTGTGGGGAGAGAGAGAGAAAGAGAGAGAGAGAGAGAGAGAGAGAGAGAGAGAGAGAGAGAGAGAGAGAGAGAGACTTTATTATAGGAATTAATTCACACAATTATAGAGGCTGAAATGCCACACGATCTGCTTGGAGAACCAGGAAACTGATGGTGTAGTTAATTCATTCCAAGTCCAAAGAATCAATGAGGAATATAATGTCTGATGGGAAGAGGAGATGGATGTTGAAGATCAAAGAAAAAAAAATGGCTTTCTCTACCATTTTGCTCTATTCTTACCTTCAGTAGTTGGGATGATGCCTGCTCACATTAGCTGTGATTTCTTTCCTCAGTCGAATGATTCAGACCCCAGTCTCTTCCAAAATCACCCTCATAGACTCACTCAGCTATAATGTTTTGTCAGCTTTCTGGACATCTCATAGCCCAGTCTTGTTAATAGAAATGAAATCCTTGCAGGTATATGTAGTCTTGATCTGAATAGAAGGACAAGTGATGGTAAGAGGTGGTAACAGGTGGAGGGAAGAACTTGTTTTTATTTCCTCAATTTTATCATCACTCCCACATGAAGGTTACCAATACCAATTTGGCAAGATGGGAGGAAGTCTAGTCCATAATGAGGAACAACTAGAAAAAGGCAGAATGATAGCCCTCCAGTCAAGACAGGAGAAGAAGTGGATTGGATCTGCAATGATTAGGAATGCCTTGAGAAACAGGGGAGCAAAGTAGAAAACAAAGGCAGGGACAAGGGAGGGAATGACTGTTTCAACATTTGTCTTTAAAATAAAACTGGGGGTCCTCCCTGGTGGCACAAGGGGTTAAGACTCAACCTATGAAGCTATCAGCAGCCACAGCAGCATGGGTTCGATCCCCGGCTGGGGAGCTGCCCACGTGGTGCAGCAGACCTCTCCGGACTTTTCCGCTGCTCCCCTCAGCAGTGTTTTTCAGTCAATCTGCCTGTTTTGTTCCCCGTTCTGTCTCTGGAGGGTTCTCTCGCCAACCCCCACCCCGCCCCACACCTCTGGCCTGTGCCCCAGTTCTTGTATGCATACATACATAGATCTTTA
Source organism: Talpa europaea (assembly GCF_964194135.1). Classification (NCBI taxonomy): domain Eukaryota; kingdom Metazoa; phylum Chordata; class Mammalia; order Eulipotyphla; family Talpidae; genus Talpa; species Talpa europaea. Next base: position 14,750,967 of record NC_140074.1, read on the forward strand.
AAAAAATAAAATAAAACTGGGTCAAACTGGGCAGAGAGAAGTTTATAATATGTTAACATAATGCCTATTTATAGCAAATACAAATAATGATTGCTGGAGGCAACAATATTTAGCGTAAACACATGTTTATATATGTTATGACAACTTTATTAAGACTAAATATATATTCTACATAACTTATTCATTTAAAGTGTATATGACATATTATTCAGAGTTTAGTGATCACCCCAAAATTAATTTTAGATATTAACATGGGTGTTTTCTCATATATCCATCTCCTTTCACCCTGTATAAACAATCTGCCTTTCTGAAGCCTTTTATTCTTATGGTGTCATTTTGACAAAAAAAGGATTGAAGAAAAGCTTTGTAATCCTCTACTACATATAACCTAGGATTTAAAAAACCATCAGAAATCACAGGGCCTTGTTGAGGTGAACTATTATGTTTAGAAATAGAATCAGCAGAAAATTTGAAATGTTTTAAAAGAAGTTCAATATTATCCATTTAAGGTGAATGACACACATTTCACAATTAAAACTAGAGAATCTGAGAACTGTCCTTAAAATCTATGTGGAAGAAAATACATAAAATTAAGCAAATAACTACATCTGGGCATATAAATGTTCAGTTACTAGATTTTGAAGTCAAATAGGATGAGCAATGGTGAACAATGGACTCATTTTAATTTTATTTTTTGGTCTTGACTTGTGATGCTTGCAAATTTCTTTCAGAGCAGAAAATCACTTCAAATGGAGCTGTGGCCTTGAGTAGGATCTGAGGTATGAACAGCACAGGAAGGCAGAAAAGAAATGATCATAACAGATATATACGAACTGTCATGACTGCCTAGGAGTCTCACATGTAGCTTGGATGAAATGATTTGTCAAAAGTTAAATCCTGTGATTCCTATAAAAAAATTGACATACAAGGTTGACTGACTTGAAAAAAAATTGGGTCAACTCAAAGCATATTTCTGTGGAAGTGAGGGCTGAGACCTCAGCTTCACGTGTTCCTTCTCAAACAGTGCTAGTTTCATATTGAAAATAGCAGGATCATTTCCTTACCCTCATAAGGCCCATAAGTCTTACATTATATTTCTGGGGGACAGGTCAGGGTAGTTGAGCCCAGTGACCAAATTTGTAGTGTATTGCATTACCGTTCATCACCCCTCCATGAGAGAATTATCTTCCTCATCCCATTGACTTCAGCTTAGCCATGTAACTTGCTCTGGCTGCTGAAGTGTATGTGGTGTGGTCTCATGTTTTCAACTCTGGGATGAAGTTTTAAAGGCAGCAATGAGCATGCCATTGTTGTTGTTGTTGTTGTTTTTTCCCTCTCTACCATAGTAAACAGCAGCGTATAAATAGAGTTTTTGTTTTGTTTTGTTTTTGTTTTTTCTTTAGACCTCAGTCTTCCAGGGTATATGAGCAAAACACTGCTAACCAATATTCAACTTGTAATATGAGTGAAAAATAACCAACCTTCTATTCATAAACCACTGAAAACTTTTTCATTGTTATTATAGCAGAATCTAACAAAAACTGACTAATGCGTCTTACAATCCTAGTATAGAAAGAGGAAAATTAGTTGGACCTAGAGATGGTAACTAAAACTATTTGATCAGGAGCTGGAAAACTTTATAAAATAATAGAAATAAGAGTAAGGTATGTAGCAAAGTCATGGATCCCTTGATAATTATTGTGATCATGGATGAAGTTACCAAGAGTCATTTATTTGTTTGTTAATTGGCCTTTAACTGCAATGTTATTTGGTAGGTGAGCTAATAATGTCCAAATTAACCCCTATTTCTAACTAATAGTTTGCTCTTTCAGAAAAGTCAAGTTTCCAGAAACTGCAATAAATTCAATACTTTCAGGGTTGTTTGCTTGAGAGCAGGAATAGGTTTATGGTTAAAAAAAAACTATTTTTTAATTTTTTTAAATTTGATTTTATTGAGATAACATTGGTTTGCAATACTGTAAATTATTTACAGGAATAGGGCAACCCCTTTTCAGATGTATCTTACCACAGCCTATCCACCACCAAGATACTGTTCTAAATAATTCAATCCTTACTTGGTCTCTAGTAAGTCTGTCCTGTTTTGGCGGTGTCTGACTGAAACAAGCCCAGCATGTATTACTTCAGCTTGTGATAGGAGTGGATGATAATTAGCCTTACTAAATATAGTAAAAAGATGAGTGAGATCATTGCCATAGCCTTAAATTTGTGTACAGAACTGTGGACACTTGCTCTTTACCTGTATACTTTCACATCCCTGGGACTATTTTTTTTTTTTTTTTTGCTAGTATGAGAAAAGTAAATACACAGTGAGACCTCTGACTATGTCTTGTGATGGGTATTACTAGACATATCACCCTCTGTCACTATTTCTCATGGATTTTGTGTGTTTGTATTTGTGTGTGTGTGTGTGATATGCATCATTCTTTTCTAGAATCTAGTCATTATAACTGTAACAGTCACCAGAAGAATACTCTCCCTCTAGTGAGTAAATTTAACTAGAGAACATAAAAAATGGTGTCTCTGACCTTAATAAGATCTAATACATACACAAATTTAGTAAACAGCAAACTTAAGACATTCAAGTTTGTTTTCAGTTTAAGGAAACTTCTTATTTGAAACATTTTATTTTGTCTTCTACAAAGTGGGTTTTTAAAAGCAACTAAGAATTTAGCTATTAAACTGTTATTTCTCAAAATAGGGCATTCAAAATCAGATTTAATGTAAAGTTTGACTATGCATGTATGTATATGCAAACTATTACATTTTAACAGGAATTAAACTCTTAGAAATGCCAGTTATTTTTTGAATGTTTCAGTTAATTTTAAAATGACATCATTATCTCTTCACTCCCCCACATTGCTTTTAATTATTCCCCTTTGAATTGAAGCTATTGGCTATAATTAATTTTTTGAAAAGATACTAGGCAGGAAATAGGAAACATACAATGTATAACTGTTTTATATCAGGTCCGTTTGAGGAGTAATTAATTTTCATAAGACATAATAAGAAAATTTAATGAAAGGCAATTCTTAATTTATTTCTACTTTAATCCCAAAGGAAATCTGAATGCTAAAAACTTACTGTGCCATCATTTCCACCAGATATTCAGAGATTTTATTAGGTAAAAATTAATCTTTCATGCCAAAACAGCTTAAGTAGCATACTACAGCAATGCTTGCCCCTGACTCCCAATTCAGAGTACATTTGGACACATCACACTGCCAAGTATATCTTCATCCTTTTTCATGAAACTTACATTTTTTCCCTACCATAAATGATTATACTGTATACCTAAAAAGAATATTAAAGGTGCATAATTTATTAGTCTGAACTGTTTTAGACAAGGGATTAAAAAATCATAACTTTTTGATATATAGTAAACCATCACCATTTGTGAGTTGTCACTCCAGGGAATGTGTCAATTTTCAGATTCATGAGTACTATTTAGCATATGATTCCCTATATAAAATGACTAAATGATAACAAAAAAGAACAATAAAATTGTGTTGAGATGAGGCCTAGCGCTTCTACTAGGCCCTCTCACTCAGAAATTTACTCTTCATGACAGCCTTGAAGAACTTGTAATAATCCGTGACTCAGCGAGATCAAACTCAGCAAGATCCTGAAATGTAAACTATGAAAGTTAAATCTGTAATACCAAGAGTCCACTTTATTTCTCTATAAAAATGTGCATAAGTAAATGGTAGATGTTTTCTGCTCAAAGAGAAATTGAGGCACTGGTAAGTATAGGTTAAGAGCTTTACGTTCCTGGGCCTCCCCGCTGGCGCAGCGGTTGAGCGCTGGGTTGCGAAGCTGCCCGCGGCCTCTACAGCACCATTCGATCCCCGGCTGCTCCCCAGCCACCGGAGGAGGGTCCCACATGGCGCGCAGACCTCTCCTGCCGCCCGCTGCTCCCCTTAGCAGTGTACTTTGGTCCTTCTGCCTGCTCTGCTCCCCGCTCTGGCTCTGGTGAATTCTCTCACCCTCCCACGCTTCTGACTGTACCCAGTGCTTGTATAAATAAATAAATAAATAAAAATTAATCTTAAAAAAAAATCCATTTAAAAAAAAAAAAAAAGAAATACACTAAAAAGAGCTTTACGTTCCTGGGGTGTAATAAAATGTTTCTATCAGACAGTAGAGACAAGCAGTGATTAAAAAGATCAGTTCGGAATGGATTATGAACAGAGACTGTTCTGTGATTTTGCCATTTGAATATCACAAATAATGTGCAATCCTGACTGTTTACATTTTATAATTGACTATTTTATAAATGCGTACATTCCATTATATTAGTAATATAAACTTGTTACTTAAAATGTGTCCTAAATCAATACTCTAACACCACTACAGTTCTCACATTGTATTATTTCCTTCAGTCTCTTTCTTTAACATTAATTTAAGGGACCTCCCTGGTGGCGCAAGGGGTTAAGACACAACCTATGAAGCTATACACAGTCACTGCAGCACGAGTTCAATCCCCAGCCCCGGAGCTACTCACATGGCACAGCAGACCTCTCCTGATTTGCCCACTGCTCCCCTCAGCAGTGTATTTCAGTCAATCTGCCTATTCTGTTCCCCATTCTATCTCTGGTGAATCCTCTCATCCCCCACACCTCTGGCCTGTACTCTAGTTCTTGTATGCATAAATAAATTAATCTTTAAAAACATTAATTTAATATTAATATTAATGTAGTTTAAATCGTATAGCTCACATACAAGTATTTATTGATACATTATCATATGCTATATAAGGTATATTGTGTAATTAATTTCATTTTGAAGAGGAGATTACGATGCAGAAAAATTACCCTATCTGTTCTATCAATGTACCCAATAAGAAGTATAGCCAATATTTTTAACTGGATTTTTCTAATTCCACTAGCCTTTAGCTTTCTTTTATAATCAAACATTGAAGCAGTAGAAAATGAAACATAAGCAAAAAGTGCATACTTTTCTTAATAGTTTAAATGTAAGAAAAACTAGGAAATAACACCACAAACCATACCACTAGCAACATTGTTTTAGAGCTTATTGTTGCTTATAGTTCTACATATACTCAGAAAGATAGTTTCCTGACCAGAGATAAATCCGTTCTTATTCCTCTTCCTCTGATTTTTCCTCCTCCTCTGTTGCCCTCCTTAATTCTTGCTTGATCTCTTCATTCATTGGGTTCTCTTTATATTCTTTATCTCATGAAGATTTTTTAGTGTGCCTCTCCTATCTTTTTTCACTTCTTCTCTTTCCTTAACTCTCCTTTTAAATAAATTAATATTAAGGTCATATTGATTTTGGTGTACAACACTATATGATTCAGAGACATAGGATCACACATGTTAGATGTATGTGATGACACTACATCCACCTTAGCTCTTTCTCACTTTGCCTTTTCTATCTCTGCATTATTTTAAACCTTATGTATTTATTTGTGAGACCTAAGGGTAGTGTGAACAATAAGGTTTCTGTAAAGACAAATACAGAACAAGAAAGGAATGATTTAAGTATGTATATGTGTACACACACACACACACACACACACACTCAGTTCAGAATAATTGGAAACAATAAACCTTAAAAATGATGGTTTTATTTTCAGGTTGAAGTATATGAGTGACATTTTAGAGATCACAAAGATCAAATGTTGACTATTATTATAGTTAAACCAAGTATTATTTCTTGAACTATGAATGTTTGTGATGAATGTGCTGACTGCTTTTTTTATTGTAAGGCACAGCATATATTTTAATTTCTGAAGATATTCATAGGATTTGGAAGTGCTACAGTACAATAGCTTTAATCAGAATTCATCTCCCTGCTGTCATTAGTTGTCATAGTTCAGTTTCATACTAGCATTTATCATGTTCCTTTAAAAAATACCAGCCATTACATCTCACTAGGAACATAGTAAAATACTAATTTCTGTCTCTTAATTGTCACATTCTATGAAAAATTACTCCAAAAACAGACAAGTCAATAACAGACTCTTTTTTGTAATTATTCCTTACCTCATCCTAGAATAACTATGTAGACATAAGTTAAATATATTCAGATAGATGGGATAGGTGTTTGAGGAAAGGTTCATACTTTGAGCAGTGTGTATATGGAGACCCAGAAATACTAAGGGACCATAAACAAGCATGCAAAGATTTGAGTTTGCATGCGAGACTGGAGAGGTCTGCTGTGCCATGTGGGTTAGCTCCCTGACTGGGGATTGAACTCATGCAGTGACTGCCAGATTTGAATAAGGAAGAATATCTTATGGGATATCACTTAATGATCCAGCAGAGGAGGTGAGGGTGTATACCAATTCCAAAGGAGTTATTTTTGTCCCTTCCCTCCACCAATGTTCCTGCCATGTTACACAAGATGTTTAGAATGACCAATGGACTTGTGCTTAGTGAGTGCTTTAGGGCATCCTTTTTAAAACAAGTGGCATCATTTATTTGTTTGGTCTTAGGGAAGAAATTAGTCAATCTCCATTATTTTCTAGATGTTATACAGAGATTTTTTTTTTCCCACATTCATAATAGGTATCTAGGAAAGTGAAATAATGCCTAAAACTTGTTACATGGTATTTGGAAATGGGAGACATAGTCATCCATTTATTGTTTTTACACATATTTTTAAACTTCAGTTGCCTGGCATAGAGGAATAATAACACTGATCTCAGGGTTTTGTGAGAAATAAGTAATACAAATGTTCAAAATATGTAGCTGTCTTTATTACAGGTGTTACTTTTCTTTCCCAACTCAAGAGACAGTGATGATCTTTGAGCCCTGTTGAGTTGACAAGAATATACTTTTTCATTGTCAGTTGACAATATATCTTGATCACCTTCTTCTTCACAAGAAGTTAGAAAATTCCATGATACAACTTAGAACAGTCACACTGTATATCCAAGCAGGGAATGTCTACAAGAGTCACAATTTTAGAACAGCAAGAGTTGTAGGAAATCCTTTTGGATATTAGAAATGCCTTGGACAAAGGAAATAGAATAGGATGGCCTAACTACATCAAAGTCTCATTTTTGATATGTACCGTCTAAATGAGAGAGGCCTTTCTCTCAGGTATGAGGCAACTAGTGTGATGTTAATCATTTGTTACCTTCACACTCATTTAATCTTTATAACTCTATTTTTTAAAGATTTATTTATTTATGCATACAAAAACTTGGGTGTAGGCCAAAGGTATGAGGGGGTGAGAGGACTCACCAGAGACAGAGTGGGGAGCAGAACAGGCAGATCTACGAAAATGCACTGCTGAGGGGAGCAGTAGTCGAGACTGGAGAGGTCTGCTGTGCCATGTGGGTTAACTCCCTGTCTGGGGATCGAACTCATGCTGCAGTGACTGCCAGATAGCTTGATAGCACTGACTTTAGCTGCTGCACTATCAGGAAGACCCAAAATCCCTATAACTCTAATACTCAATTGATCCCTTAAATGCTATCTTAGCCCTCATTGGTCATCATTTTTAAAGTTGCATTTCCCTACATACCCACTCCTAATTTTCCCTGTCTTTTTATTCTGCTTCATTTTTTTTTTCCCATAGCCCTTGCCACCTTTTTAATATATAATCTACTTTACTTTTTAAAAATCTATTTCCTCCACTAGAATGCAATCTAACTTAGGACAGGAATTTTTGTCTCTTCTCTTCACTAAATTCTTTGTGTGTGTGGGGTGGGGGGGACCCTCACCAGCGGCCAGGGAACGAACCAGCGCTGCAGAGGCTGCAGGCAGCCTTGCAGCCCAGCGCTCAACCACTGTGCCACCAGGGGAAGGCCCTCTTCACTAAATTCTTTATGCTAGAACAATGCTTTGAATAATGTATATTCCCCACAAATATTTGTAGAACAAATGAATGAGTATGAAGTAGCTGTTATTTCCCCAACTTTGTAGTTAGGAAATGTGAGGCCCAGAAACATTTTTGGATATGAAGGTGGCATAACCATCAAATGGCAAAGCCAATATCTTATTCATTTACTGTTTAAATATTTTTTAAGATTTACTTATTTATACAAGAACTGGAGTACAGGCTAGAGGCACAGGAGGGTGAGAGAATTCACCAGAGACAGAGTGGGGAGCAGAGCAGGCAGACAACTAAAAATACTGCTGAGGGGAGCAGCAGGCGAGACAGAAGAAGTCTGCTGCGCCATGTGGGTATCTCCCAGGCCAGCCAGGAATCGAACCTGCACTACAGAGGCTGCATTGGGGATGAGATTCATTGGGTATGAGATATTGCTAAGAAATAAGTGGCAGAGCTGCGGACAGCTTCACAGTGCTGTGCTCAACCTGCTGTGCACCAGGGAGGCTCTTAAATATATATTTTTTTTTTGCTCCTGTAATTTGTCCATCCCATCTGACTACTGGATGTTTCTATCCCTCTCCCCAACACAAACACACACACACACACACATTTCATGCCTAAGATAATTTCAGATTTTTGGAGATTAAAAATAATAAACTATAAATGGTAAATAAAATAATGGAAGATTATAATGTATATTGCTGTGAAACAATAAATGTTTGAGAGTCATGGATTAATTAGAAAGACACTTTTAAAGTAGAATGATAAGGAAACTCTTTCTGAAAAACAAGCAAAAATGTCTTTTGAGACCTGAAAGATGAGAAATAACACACTTTGAGAAGAGTTGGAGATTATCTCAGATTCGAGGAAGTGCATGTGGCCAAATTCAAAGGTGGGAAGGAACTTGTCCTGTTCTAAGTTCAATAACCCCACCAGTTTTTGATAGATTATAAAGAGTGGGATAATTGAAAACATAAAATGAAGGTAAAGATACAGGTATAACTAAATATTCTCCCTTCTAGAGACTGTTCTATATCTTATGCATGTTAAATGGCACCTTTGTCCTTACTTAAATGTAACTTTTCTATAAGTGAGTTATGTTGACTGATAAGGTGATCTGTCGAATTTAATGAATTTATTGAAGATGAATGAGTTAAATTTTATTTTGTGTATTAAAAAAATTGCAGTTAATGATTATTTTTCTTAAGGTCCAAACATTGTATCATATCATTAAAAGGTTTCTAGTATCTGGGCACTGAGGATGTTACATCTACTGCCTAGCTGAGCAGAAGAATAGAATCGAGAGTAGCAAGAATAGACAGAAAGATGCTAGAAAAGGTGCCTTTACCATGCCAGAGATTAGGTCTCATGTTATGGTGTTGGAGTAGAGCTAGAAATAAATGAGAAGATAGGTCAGAGATACATCTTGTTGGAAGAATTAGTAGCCTATATATAGGAAAATTGGTGAAAGAGAAAATGAAGTATAACACCAAGATTTTTAGCTTGAAAAAATTGAGAATAATGACATTGTTTTAGAGTGGGAAGATTGTAGAAACCAGCAGTTCTCAATATTTGATCTTGACACCTTTGAATATTAGAAATTGAGGGCCTCCACTGGTGGTGCAGCGGTTGAACGCTGGGCTGTGGGACTGCCCGCAGCCTCTGCAGCACCGGTTCGATCCCCGGCCACTGGCGATCCCACATGGCACAACAGACCTCTCCTGCTGTGCCCACTGCACCCCTTAGCAGTGTATTTCTTCGTCAGTCTGCCTGTTCTGTTCCCTGCTCTGGCTCTGGTGAATTCTCTCACCCTCCCGTGCTTCTGATTGTACCCAGTGCTTGTGCAAACAAACAAACAAACAAATAAATAAATCTTTAAAAAAAATACGGAAGATTCCCAAGAACTTTTGTTTTCTGGTTAATATATTTTAGTATGTCCCATAAACAAAATTAAAAATTTTAGAAATGTATTAATTTAAAACAATATTTAGAGGAAAAAACCCAATATAGAAATTCAGAAGTATAACCTTCAGCCCAGGATTAGCCAGTCTGAAATTCGGTGGAGGAAGTCCATCCTCAGATCTTAGTTTCTCTAGTCTTCCTTCTCCGGCATTTCATGACTGAAAGAAAGTGTTTCATAGAATCAAAGAAAGCAGGCTCTGCTGTATGTCTCCAAGCTTGACTCTGAACTTGGAGGTCAGTTTGGTACTGTACTCTTAGATAGCTGCCATTATCCTAACTTCACTTCTGATATTTTTCCTACTTTTAAGGAATCCATTCTCTTCAAGAATGGTAGGCTAGCAATTATGAAAGGAAATCAAACTACATTTTTAGATATTTGGTTTTGTTCTTGGCAGACCAAATCTTCTGTGCACTTAGATGCATGGGTTTCTAATATTCAGTCTCTTGAGAAAGTATCCTTTTATGTTCTAGCTCTTGGCTTGAACAAACAGAATAAGTACAGCATGAAAAAGAACAGAGGGATCTATTTATGAAGCCTGACTTATAGTTCAAAAACATTCACAAAAACATACAACTGTAGAAAGCATATTTTTCTCTCAAAGGATAATTGTGGTGTGTAATGGATCTGGTGTTTTGGGACTAAACTATAGAATTGTACAAACTTCCCCATTATTAGGATACTATTTAGTATGTAGCTTTTATTCCCAAAATATTAAATGGAGCTGCTGTGTGCTAGTGGAGTTCACTCTCTTAAAAGGTATTTTTTTAATCCGAGTTGTATCTGTTTTTATATAATACGAATATATCCTAAAATAATGATATAAGAAGAGTAAGATAACCTTTGCTAAAATCCTTGCTATGAAGCTAAAGTAAGGTTTTAATTATACGAGAACTCACTTAATACTAGGACTTGGTACTCAAGAATCCTTGCTTTCCAGTTTGTTCATTTGTCATTCACATCACAGTTTTGATTGTTTTTCCCATGGCCAGTGTGTCTGAGTTGTGTCCAATTACAGAGTAAGACATCTTCTTCATTCAGGGTAACTTCATTCATTCACTCAATAATTTATTCATTAATTATATGTTGAGAATCTGCTAACTTCAGGTTCTGGAAAAAACAAAGATGAGAAATTAAGCTGATAGGGAAAAGGATTGTAGAGGATGTAAAGGAAGAGGGCAAATGAAGACTAAAGGCAGGGAATCTGATACTTTGGGCAAGACCATTTTTATAGCAGTAAATAATATTTTAGTTGGTCCTTTTATTAGTAGTAGGATTTTATCTGGTGTGAAAGGACAGGGAAAGAAAAACGGGTAGCCAAGAAAAGAAGATATTTTACAGAGAATGGAAGAGATAGCAAGCTGATCAAGTAAAACAGACCTTCGTTCTGTTAGACTCCTGTTACATAGAAATTAAGACATTAAGAAATTAAACACATATTTTTGTTAAAGTCAGTAGGATATAAAATAATCTGTACTAGTTACAAAACATTTGTAAAGTCCTTATTGGAAGGAATATTTGATTTGTCTTAACCACGAATTTTGAAAAATAAGGATAGCTGGATTAAGTAATCCCATGGAGGCCTCACTGATATTTCTATATTTGCTAAAATTAAGCATTGAGCATGTTACATCAGAAGAAGCAAGATGTCAGCATTTTGCATACTCTTTGTTTTCTGTTCCACTTAATGTGTCTGGTTCAGTGGTAAATTTTCAGTATCTGTCCCGCCTCCCCGAGTTTCAGAAAGGTTCCAGTAAACATTTATATTTTGCTGTATTTGCTTCCTGAATTTATTTCTTTATCCAAAGGTTCAATGCCTTTCTGATTTTATGACAACAGAAATATCAACTCTCACCTGGCCATTCTTGGCTTTTGCATTTACTCATTACCTCCATCTCACAGAGATAAATCTAAAGACTTGATTCATTTTTTTTTACACTGATGTCTTATTTGGTTCCCCTATATTACTGTTATAAATGAAACCATCAGATAGTTTTATCCTTCTGGCTTATTTCACTGAGCATAATTACTTCTAGCTCCACCCACGTTGCTGCAAATGGCACAAGTTTATCTTTTTTGATTGCTGAATAATATTCCATTTTGTGTATAGACCACATCTTCCTGATCCAGTCATCTATTTTTGGGCATTTGGGTTGTTTGCAGGTTTTACCCATTATAAATAGTACTGCAATAAACATAGGTGTACAGGTGCTCTTTTGGCTCAATGTTTTTGTGTCCTTTGGGTAGATCCCTAGGAGTGGAATTGCCAGATCGTATGGTAGCCCCATTTTCAGTAGACTTAGGAACCTCCAGACAGCTTTAGCAAAAACAGAGACATCCTGCAGGGGAGGAGGAGATAAAGGGGTGAGAGGGAAGGAGGGAGGAGCATAGGGGACTGTGGTGATGGTGCATGAGTGCCTTGGGGAAGGAAATTCTATGGGGAATCAATCTGAGGGGGTGGGGGAAAGCAAATATTGTCTAAAAAAGTAAAAAATGATAAATGTTAAAAAATAATAATTAAAAAATAAAGACTTGATTCAGCTAGCTTGTATATTTCAGGTCTTCACTATAAAACTGCTGCCCTGCTATAATGTACTTACTTACATTAAAAATACTTGCTGAGCATGTATTTTTTTAATACTTTTTTTAAAAATATTTTATTTATTTTTGCATAGAAGACCTGGGATGTAGGCCAGAAGTCCAGGGGTGGGGGAAGGATGGGGTGAGAGTATTCACCAGAGTCAGACATTTAAAGAGACTGTGTCAAATTTTGCAGATAAGACAGTGAACAAAATAAGACATGATTTCTCCATTTTTTTTCTAATTAATTCCAACATGAAACAACAGAAGTCAAGTAATTCACCTATACTGAACTGAAATTCTCCATGTTGCCAAAAAAAAAAAAAAGAAATAAAGTGCAGTGTTTTCACATTTTCTGTCAGATCGGTGGTAGATTTGGGAAGATTACTACATTAAAAAATAAAAACCTTTGAAACCAGTTATTGTATAGGTGGATGAATTCAATGTAGAAGTCAGGGAATACTTTAAAAGGTCATCAAATTAATTGCATTAATCTATTTAAAAAGCACTTTTAGCTGCTTGGAATTAACAGCTTTGTTCCAAGTGCTGTTGATTGTTACACTTGTACGGGCAATTTTTCAAAATGCTTAAAATAATTTTGATAAGGATTTAGTTTGCAAACAAGTCAGTTTAACATGTTTGAATTTGGAAAACAATAGAATTTTAATATAAGAAGTTCTGTGCATTACTTTAAAATAGGTACATAGCAACATTTAAACCTTCTTGGAATCTCTTTGTGAAATTCACATTGCAATTACCATAGTAACAGAATCTCTTAACTTTCACATCAGTTGTATGCACTTAAATATCTTGAGTATTATGAATACAGTATGATGATTCTAAAAAAAGACTCCTTGTTTCTGGGTTCAGTTTCTCCTGTTTGTTGTTAGTAGTTCCAGTCATTTATTATAAACAAATAGTCTGGATGGTAGAATCTTTAATTTCAAGCATTTTGTCAAATTATTTATGAATTAAACATATCTCTGATTGAAGCTCAATCTTTCTAGTGTTGGAAGCTTTCTCTTGATTTATCTAATTAATTTGTCAATGAATCATCTAGTACTGGAGTTTTCAGGCCAAGGGATGAAGAAGAAATAGGAAAAAAAAAAAAAAAAAAAAGGGCTCTCCGTCAAGGAGCTTACAATGTCTCAGGCTAAAACAGTATAAAATGAGCTATAAATATATGAAATACAATATTTGAGTACAATAGAAAAAAAACAAAAAGACACCAATTAGAGTTGGATAAGGCAGGCCTTGAGTTGGCTTTAAAGATTTGTTTGTTTATTTATACAAGCACCAGGGTATAGGCCAGATTCCAGGGAGGGTGGGCGGATTCACCAGAGACAGAACGGGGAACAGAACAGGCAGACTGACTAAATACACTGCTGAGGGGAGTAGTGGTCACAACAGGAGAGGTCTGCGGTGCCATGTGGGACCCTTGCCAGCTGGCCAGGATGGAACTGGCGCTGCAGAGACTGTGGACGGCTTCACAGAGTGGTCCTCAACTGCCTACACCACCAGAGGAGTTCCTGGAGGTAGTGATGTTTTGTATGTACTTTCTCACTGCATCCTTGCCTTACATGGAAAAGGTGCTTTTTCTCTATTCATTCCTATTTCCTGTGCTGAACCTTGGTTTTGCCCATTCATTTCGAGAGCTCCACATTTTAATTATTTTTTCCATGCTCTGGAAAATCATGAAAAAAAAAAAAACTAAAAAAAAAAAAAAAAAAACATAGGCTGTGAATGCTCAGCATATCCCAGGTATATATGAGGTTACATATCGACAGGTGTACACTGACAGAAATACTACTTTGATACCTTAGTTTTCTTCTCTGTCTATAGATTTAAGCTTCTTTATAAATTATCTATGTTTATTTTTAAGCTGCTACAAATGATTGGCAGTATCAGCAAACCTAACCTTGAATGGATAGTAAACACAAAAAAAGCCTGTGGCCAGTGTGAAGGGTATTTGCTGACTGTCTAAGGTAAACGGATTATGCAGTAGACCAGAGAGATTCTGCTCACATGAGTATACCCAAAAGGAAGTGTGAAGGGAATCATAGCCTGATACCTGATTCTAGGGTTAAGAAGCATATGCAAAGCAGGATGATGTAGAGTAAGTCGGAAATAAGGGATTCACTATGGAAGTCACTCTAAGTCATGTGCCTGTTTTAATGTTAGAACAGGCCCACTGCTACAGTCCAGAGTGGAATGTACTATAGCATCTACTGTACTGAACTCTCTCATATATTGTACCATCTGTTCTGGAGGAAGAAGATTGAGTTTCCAACATTTTATTTATAATTATAAAATGTTAAGGTTTCTTTGCTTTTGGATGTGAAAGAGCCATTCATGCTTAAAGACCAGCCCATCCAGAACTGCTTCCTTCTCTTTGGCATCAAACAATGAGCTACTTCAGTGAGCCAGTAGTGAAAAAGTTTGGACAGCCCTGTAAACAGATTATTAGAAAAAATGCATTAGATACTCTAATCATAACATGAATTATTTGTTAATGGAAAGAGTAATTCATCTGTGAGTAGGTTTTATTAAAAGCTTGTCTCAGGTAGTGTGATTTTAGACTGAAATTCTGTGGATAGAGAAGAAATTGCAAGAATACAAGAAACTCAGGACTGGATCAGTATCAACACATGGGGATTTTTATATATGTATTCTTTAAATAATTATGTGGGGCATAGCTAAAATTATTATTAATTTTTGCATATTTTTGCATGTGTTTATGTGAAACATGAGTCACTGGCTTATTTTCTGGAAAATTCCTGGGAAGGTGGTGTTCATATTATCTAAAGACCACATCCTAAGGAAAATCACTGACATTCTCTGGTCCTATAGAGCAGATATGACACAATAAATGCTTTATAAAATATCATGATCTATCAGCTCCAGGATTATTGAACTAATTACTGAACTACGTTGGAACATTGTCCTAAGTTCCAAATATTTCTTCTGTCTTTAAGTTTCAGTTGGAGATATTATTTGAACAAGTAGTATGAGATATTTATAAAAAATCATAAAAGACTGCATAGATTAAAAAAATTGTCACCAGCAGTGAAGTATTAAGTGAGGAAACAGTACATTTGTTTTCATTATATCAGATAAATATGAAAGGAAATGCTAATAAGAATGGGTTTCCTTTTAACACCTTGACAGCTCCAACTGCTTCTCTTTATTGATATTAATTTACCACTAAATTGAAAATAATTTTCTAAAAATCAAATTTAAATTAACTAAAAAGGTTTTCGCTCAACGTGAACAGTCAAAGAGCTCTGAAATTAAACTTTAGAAAAATATAAAATGCATGTGTGTGGAATAAGCTAAATCAGAAAGAAAAAGTCATGAGATTTTCCTCTATGTGTTCATTTTGAATCTGGTGCTCCCAAATTTGTTTAAACATTGTTTACAAATTTTGGTAGACTAGAAGAGTGAAATAAATACAAAATTAAGGTTTACATTAAAGCTGGAAGTTATTCTTTCCATTTGATTATACTGTAGAAGAAACAGAAATGTCCCTCAGAATGTATCTCTCTAGTTTTTATACTGAGGAATTACAAAGTGAAAGATAATCATGATTCTGATTTATATTACTGATACTGCAATTTTTCCCTCTTTTTTTTTTTTTTCTTATGTCATCTATCCACCCTTTTCCATTCATCTGGAGTCATTACCTATTTTTGCTTTACTGATTTCTGCTGTTTCTTTTGTGGATCTTATCTCCTCCCACGTCCTTTACACCAATCCACATTTGTCACTTCATTCTAAGTTTCAATTTAGGCTCCTGATGATCATTTTTGACTCACCTGGGATTAAATCTGATTTCACCTACTTGCTGCCCAGGCAAAGTACCCACCTCTTACCTTCTCTAGATTGCAGGTGATTGCTTTAAAAAATATTGTAGATAAAA
This sequence comes from Talpa europaea, assembly GCF_964194135.1. NCBI lineage: Eukaryota > Metazoa > Chordata > Mammalia > Eulipotyphla > Talpidae > Talpa > Talpa europaea. Next base: position 14,767,250 of record NC_140074.1, read on the forward strand.
AGAAAAAAAAGTAAGGATTACAATATGTTGGGAGCTTTTGATTTAATTACTTGAGTCATCTACTAAACAAATTGGAATTTATATCCTGGGGTATATCTGGGATTAATCTATCCTGTTGTTAAGAGTGTTTGTGTTTCACTAGATTTATTTTTGAATACATGTTTCTGATAATTATGTATTTTTGTGCCTGGAATACCTAAAGTATATTTACAACTGCTTTTCAATCACCTTAATTTTATCAAATAAATCATTACTGATAAATACTTTAGTTTTCCCATTCCGTCCCCAAATGTAATCTCCTGAATGGCAAACAGAGGGCAAGTATCTCTCTTTTATAATCTTTCGTGCTCTCTCTCTGTCTCTCTTCTTCTGCTCATCATATTACTTCTACCATCATAATATGCCCATCATAGCAATTCTGTCTCTAATCCCATTCCTATGCAGATTAAGAATTTAATAAGCCTGTTGGCCATTTGCATTTCCTCTTCAGAGAAGTTTCTTTTAAGCTCTTCTGCCCATTTTTTGACTGGATTATTTTCTTTGTTGTTGTTGAGTCTCATCAGCTCTTTGCAGATTTTTGTGATCAGTCCTTTATCATTAGTGTTGGGTGCAAAAATGTTCTCCCAGTTGGTGGGGTTTCTCTTTGTTTTTGTTATTGTCTCTTTTGCTGTGCAAAAGCTCTTTAATTTGATGTAGTCCCAGCTGTTTATCTTTGCCTTCACTATCACTGCTTTGGGTGATGTGTCTGTAAAGATGTCTTTGATGTGCAAATCACGTAGTGTTTCGCCTATATTTCCTTCTATATATTTTATGGTTTCAGGTCTTATGTCTAGTTCTTTAATCCATTTTGAGTTGATTTTTGTGTATGGTGTGAGGTGGTGGTCAAGCTTCATTCTTTTGCATGTAGCGACCCAGTTTTCCCAGCACCATTTATTGAACAAACTTTCTTTGCTCCAATGCATATTCTTTGCTCCTTTGTCAAAGATTAGTTGACCATAAATCTGTGGGTTTATTTCTGGATTTTCTATTCGATTCCATTGGTCTGTATGTCTGTTCTTGTTCCAATACCATGCAGTTTTGATGATTATGGCTTTGTAGTATAGTTTGAAGTCTGGGAGTCTGATGCCTCCATTCCCTTCTTTTTTTTTTTTCAGGAGAGCTTTGGCTATTCGGGGTTTTTTGTGATTCCATATGAATTTCATCAATAATTGTTCTATTTCTTTGAAGAATGACTTTGAAATTTTGATTGGAATAGCATTGAATCTGTATATTGCTTTTGGAAGGATGGCCATTTTAATAATGTTTATTCTTCCAATCCATGAGCAGGGGATGTCTCTCCATTTCTTTGTGTCTTCTTCTATTTCTTTTAACAGTGTTTTATAGTTTTCTTTGTATAGGTCCTTTACCTCTTTTGTTAGATTTATTCCCAAATATTTGATTTTTTTTGTTTCAATAACAAAAGGGATGGTCTTTTTGATTTCTTCTTCTTCAGATTTATTGTTTGTGTATAGATATATTGTTTTGTGTATATAATGTTCAACATCACTTGTCATCAGGGAAATGCAAATCAAAACTACCATGAGATACCATCTTACACCAGTGAGAATGGCACGTATTAAAAAAACTAGCAACAACAAATGTTGGCGAGGGTGTGGAGAAAAAGGAACTCTTCTGCACTGTTGGTGGGAGTGCAAACTGGTCCAACCACTGTGGAAAGCTGTGTGGAGATTTCTGGACCTACTAAACATAGAGCTTCCATATGATCCAGCAATTCCACTCCTAGGTATTTACCCAAAGGACACAGAAACATCAATTCCAAAGAACACCTGCACCCCTATGTTTATAGCAGCACTGTTTACAATAGCTAAGCTTTGGAAACAACCCAAATGCCCAAAAATAGATGACTGGATCAAGAAGATGTGGTACATATATACCATGGAATATTACTCAGCATTCAAAAAAGATAAACACATGCAATTTGCAGCAAAGTGGATGGCGCTGGAAGGGATCATGCTCAGCGAAATAAGCCAAAAAGAAAAAGAATAATACCGGATGGTCTCACTCATAGCAGGAATCTAGAAAACTTAAATAAGGGACCAGGAAAATGAATAACTATAAGAAAGTGAAAATCAAAATCAACAAAAAACTATGAACCAGAGACACTTTTAGGGGGGCGGGGGCGGGAGGGGAGGGATTGGGGTCAGAATGGGGGGCTGCAATTGTATGGGGAATATAACAATAAAATTTATAAAAAAAAAAAGAATTTAATAAGTGGCTGTTGCTTTGAAATGAATAGATAAAAGAGGACAAAGCCCAGCCGGATAACTACTCCAGTGATAATATCCTTGAGGTCTCTTCTGTGAGAAACTGGATGATTGTAGAAAAAAACTTGGAGAAGTCCTAGCCTGTGTAATACAAGTAAATGTGCTAGTGCTAAGTGCATTATCTGATCTGTGGTAAAAGTTTCATATTATTTGAAAGCAGTTATAGAGAAACTTCCACTGTAGGTTAAACATCTTTATTTGACATGATTTCCAGACCCCTTGCTCTGTTCTATGTCTTCCTCTAGATTATTTCTGGCCCACTAATGTTCTTCTAAGAATAGGATAAACTCATTCAGTACCAATATTCTGTACATGTGTTTAATGAATCCATAATCTGTTGGGAATTTAGATGAGAAAAAAAAATGTATCATCTCCCATGCCCCATCAAATCTAACTCTGACTAAAATAATTACACTTTCTTCAGTTACCTATAAGGAACAAATTGCAATAGGTTTAGCAATATGACTTTGTAACTAAAGGAATGATAAATAATTTTATATCACATAATTGTTATACAAATTTAATTTTTTTAATTTTCTTTATTTTTTTTAAAGAGGCACATTTTTTTATTTATTTATTTGTTTGTTTATTTGTTTATACATGCACTGGGTACAGTCAGAAGCGTGGGAGGGTGAGAGAATTCACCAGAGCCAGAGCAGGGAGCAGAGCAGGCAGAAGGACCGAAGTACACTTCTGAGGGGAGCAGCGGGCGGCAGGAGAGGTCTGCGTGCCATGTGGGACCCTCCTCTGGTGGCCGGGGAGCAGCTGGGGACTGAACCGGCGCTGCAGAGGCCACAGGGAGCTTTATAACCCAGCGCTCAACTGCTGCGCCACCGGGGAGGCCCCAAATTTAAAATTTTATAAGCACATCTCTTTTAAAATATTTTTTGGTATTTTACCCACTGCTGGATTACCTATGTATATATTCCAATATTTATAACATTATGATAATAAGGTTTAATATAATTCCCTTTGAAATTCTCTGAATTTTTAATGCATATTAAACTATTGAGAAGTATACAACTGTAAATAGCAAGTAAGAAAGCATGTTCTAGCAAAATTTAAAAAGTAAAAATAAGAATATAATATTTACTTTCATTAATAAGACTAGAACTGCATTTGGTAATATTATATAAATAATATATATATATATATATATATATATATATCTGTAGCTTCATAGGGTTGAAGAGTTTTCAAAATACAACATCCTAGTATCAGGTCCCCAAAGAAAACCCTTATGATTGATTATGCTTTTTTTTCCCCCAGATATTGAACACACATATATTCTTAATTATAGCTATTTAGTACTTTTAATATACTGTATATACAACCCACATTTTCTTATACATACTGCCTCTGTTCAAAATTGACATTCAAGTAGCCAAATTATACTCTTGGTTTACACTGTTTTTATTGTGTAGAAACTTTTTAACTCTTTTCATTCCTATCAGTATTAAACTATATTTTCTTCCATTATAAGTTAAATCAGTGTTTAAACAAACCATTCTTCTGGTCCATATGTTTTTGTCATTGTTAACTTCAATCTTATGAGGGTTGTTTGATTTTTATATCCTAAACAAATTATTTAGAATATACTTCCCATGTGTTTGTTACCACTCTCATCTTTCTGTTCTAGAGTCCCCATCATTTGTCAGATACTATTCTATTCACTTTACATGCATTTAGTTTTTTTCACATATAATGAAATGTGTACTATCATTTCCATGTTAAAGATGGGCAAACTAAGAGACACAGGGAGGTTAATTAACTCGCCCAAGGTTTACAAGCAGTAAATATCTGGTTATGAACATAAAAGAAAATGTCTCAGGTCAAAGAGTGGATGGAATTAATTGGGTACAAATAGTAATCAAAAATCAGGTCAAAGAAGCAGATTTAACCTCAGTATAAAGTGAAGTGATTAGATAGACTATATGAAAAATCAGGGAGCTCACTATCCTAGTAATAGTTAAGAAGACCCTAGATGACCACCCCTCATGAATATTGTGAAGAGATGTCTGCTTTTGTAGAAAGACTGGGTACATGATGCTTAACTACTTTCTACTCCAGGGTTCTGTGCAGTTGATTCAGATAAATATGTTGGACTTCCTTTTCTTTCAGCATTATTTCTATATACAATTTATTTATATTATTTCCATTACTATTTTAATTAATTTTTAAGTATTAAATTTATGTCACTAAAATCGACTATTCACAGTGATGTATCCCCATTTTAATCATGGACAGACATTGGGATATTGTTTTAAATGAAGTTCCTCACGTAAGTAACCTTAGCATCCATGCCATTTTAAAGGTATATTTCAGAAATGTGTAATGGAGAAAAACTGTTGGAGCAGTCAAATTTATATTGACTTCTTAGTTGAGTCCCATGATTGTGTTACACCCCCAAATTTTACAGCTGTGTTAATTACATAGTAGACATCTATTTATGAACATGTCCTGGGTCTTTCCCTCAACCATTAATCCTGATGAAAAGAAAATAAGGGAGAGCATCAATGAAAGTAACAGTCTTTGTTGTCTGAATTTCAGATTGACTTCTGGATTCTTATTTGGTCTGCCAGTATTTTCTGTATCCCTAGACAAGGAAGCCAGTGTTTATTACCAGCATTGAATTCTTTATTTTGCCAACTTTATTATCACTGAAATAGTCAGCAGTAATACAGATCAGCTTTTCTTTGTGCTTGAGCATAATCAATAAAACGAGGTCTATTGGCAGGCTTGTGGCATTTTTTTTGTAGTATTGCTCCTTTGCTTTCTGTAATTCTTCACATCAGGATGTTCCCAGCAGAAGCACAAGAAAAGACTAGTGTAGTGTAGCAAAGAGGTGAGGACTGTGGAAAATGATACATCCTATAACTTTTCAGTTTTAAATATCTTTCTTGTCTACAGATCAAAAGGTATAATATACTTTTTAATTTCAAAAGCCTTTTGGTTATTGTACAAAGGTCTCACAGTAACATAATATGAGATCATATTGGTAACATTGGAGGTGATGATACTAAATCTCAGTGCTAATGAGCAAATATATATTGGTCTGGCCATGAAGGTTATTCACAATGTGAATTTGATATGATTGGTTAGTGTTATTCTGGTAGTTAAATGATCATTTTTTCCTTCAATCTTTTAATATCATTAATGTATGCCTTAAATTGTTTTCTGTTAAGGTAACAAGGTCTCTATTAGGTCTTCAAGATTTGTACATTGGCATAATGGAAAATAATATTGACACTCTTGGACTAGAGGAATTATAACTAATGAATTAATTTAAGGGTTTCCCATGCAAGTGTATCTATCAATGCCATATTTCAAGTTTAACTCAGAAAAAGAGTCATTTACAGTAATTTTATTGACTGCAAAATAACTTTCCCACATATTAAGAGATGTTTCTTCTACCTTCTTTCTGGGAACTTCTTGTGTTCTGTTGGGATCTAGTATTGATACACTCACATTGTACTAGACATTTTGGTGTTTATGTACTCTTACGAGTCTATTATCAACAGATTGGGATCTGGGGGGAAAATACTCAAGATTATACAAAATGGATAACATTTTCATGGCAAACATTAAAAGTCAAGGATTATCACCGAGTCAATTAAGATATATAGGCTAGAGAGGTAATTATAATCTAATTCTAGGCCAAATGTAATTCCAGGTTGTGGTACATAAGTCTCGAAACAAGAATGTACCTCCAGTTCCACTGAAGCCATACAAATTTTTCATGACTAAAGAATTTCCTTTCTTTCCCTCTTCCTAAGAGGACTGCATTGTTTTAATTCTGTTTTACTCACTAAGGAACTAAAGTCTTCTGCAATATATTCAAATGAAATCATCAGGTAGAGCTGATTTCTATGTATTGTATTTTATTAATTTGACTTTTAGATTAAATTAAAATCTTCACACAAGTTGGATGAAACAGTACCTTCAATTGAAGTTAAAAAGGACAAAATTTCTTTGAAAATCCTTTGTTATTGTGAAATGAAAAAAATTAACTTTGTCTACGAGATGGAATAGGTGATAGAAATTTTCTGTAAATGGGAAAATTGCTTCTTTAAAATCTGTAACTTAAAATCATCTAAGTCATGAAAATAGAGAAATACCCTTTGAGCTCTGATTCCTGCTTTGTGATTAAATAGAAATGCATCTGGGTAATTTTTGTGCGTGATGAAAATTAATGTGCTCTTATTTTTTTTTTCTGGCCATTCATAGCTTAATTCTAGAGTCAGTCAGTAAAATATTTTATAGCAAAAGAAATAGCCTAATAAAGACAATTAAAACTATTAAGGTGCCCCTACTATATGGAAAATATAGTAAGGGAGTGAGTGAATTTAAGATCTAGTATAAAGAAATCAGACATTTGTATTTTTTCTTTTTTTTAAAAGACTTATTTATTTATGCATACAAAAACTGGGTACAGGCCAGAGGTGTGTGGGGGGGTTGAGAGGATTCACCAGAGACAGAGTGGGGAACAGAACAGGCAGACTGACTGAAATACACTGCTGAGGGGAGCAGCAGGCTAGACAGGAGAGGTCTGCTGCGCCATGTGGGTGCTCTCTGGCCGGGGATTGAACTCGTGTTGTGGTGGCTGTGGACAGCTTCATAGTTTGTGTCTTAACCCCTTGTGCCACCAGGGAAGTTGTAGGGGTAGGAAGACACAGAGCAGGTTCTATGATTTGAGCAGATGGGGTAAAGGAGAACAGAGTCCTGGAGCCCTTGGTGGCTTTTCAGGCTTTTATTGGGATTTTACTAGGTACACGACAGGCAGGGGTGCTGGGGGGCCAGCAGGCTGGCAGGCCTCCCAGTCCTCAGCAAGTCTTTACTCTTTCTGGGCTCTCCGGCGTTCTCTGGCGGGCTCTGCTTCTCTGCTCTCTTTTTTCTTCTTTTCTTCTCGTGGTTCTGCTGGCATCCCTGTTATGCCGCCCTTAATAAGCCCAATCTCTCAGCCCAGGTGTACCCACTTACACATGCCCACACCCCACTCCAGGTGCCTGCCATCAGGCATGCATTCAGGACTGCAAGGATCTATCATCAATCCTAATGGCAGGAGGGCAGAAAAGCCTGATATCTTTTACACTTACCCTACATAGGCCAACATTTGTATTTTTCAAAGGCACCTGGGAATATAATTCCTAAAAGCATAATGTCAGAAAAACTCTAAGAAGGGAGAGAGTAGTTTCCTTCAGGTATTCACTCAGACTTGGAACTATAAGATCTGGATTCTAAAAGATAGAGACAATTCCATAGGGGAGGCTAAAAGAGAATGAGGACATAGATCAGAGGCTGCTGGCATAGAGACTATGTTATAAAATGAGATGGAAAAATATGCCTATTATTTGGAATATAGCAAACAGACCAATTTCACTACACATGCAGATTTATGTAGAATGGTAGCTTTCTAACAACAATGTGTCCTTAAAAAATGCTTTATATATAATGGATGTCTCAATATTACAACAAACAAACAAATATGAAAATGAGCTGTTTTGACCCAATCCAGGAAACCCAGAATGGAAAGTAGGTGAAGGTTCTTGATGTCTTTGGGGAGGAAAATTATTCTTATAGTCTTATAGATTCTTTCTTAAATTAACATCAAACATATTAACAAGAAACAAAAAAATGGACAATCTAATCTTCTCAGACATAAAACATTCCAAAGATATTCTGGCAAGATGGGGTATGCATGCTATCTTGGACTAAGGAAAATTAGGTATGGGTCTGGGACTTCAAAGGGAAGGAAAATAATTCATAGGTAGATTACAAAAACAAATGCTTGCCATGTCATGTAAAGATAATGGAATCTAGGAAGAACCCTGTACAAATAGGCCTCCCAAATTCCCATAGGCTATGGCATTTATTGACAGCTCCTGAAATTAACCGTAGTGAGAGCTAGCTTCCTGGAACAGATTTTCTATTTAAATTCCTTTAGGTAGTTAATTATGTTTGTCTGGAGTTGAGAGTGGTCAGGGGGAGTGTAGGGTAAGGTAAAAAGTATCAGGCTTTTCTGCCCTCCTGCCATTAGGACTGATGATGGATCCCTGCAGTCCTCAATGATTGCCTGATGGCAGGCACCTGGAGTGGGGTGTTGGCATGCGTAAGTGGGTACACCTGGGCTGAGAGACTGGGCTTATAAGGGCGGCGTCACAGGGATACCAGCGGAAGAGCAAAAAGAAAGAGCAAAAGAGAAGCAAAGGCCACGAGAAAATGCCAGAGAGCCCCCTGGTTCCCCTGCCTGGCGTGCACCTGGTAAAAAGCTCAATAAACACCTGAAAAGCCACCGAGGGCTCCAGGGCTCTCCTTTGCCCATCTTCCTGGATCATAGAAAACCTGCACTGTGCCTTCCCTCCACTACAGTCATAATACAAGTAAGTTCAGACTATATATTTAACATTAATCCAATGACTCTAGATCCTTCCTTCAATTCCTGTTAAATACTTGACACTGTGTAAAGCAGTCAAGGTATTTTGCATTTGCTTTTATTCTGAGTCCAGTGGTGAGGGCCACAATTATAATGTTGCAGTTAGTCACTTTTAACATAGGGTTAGGAATGCATGGCGTGCATGTCCTGTAGCTTTTTCTGCACTGTTGAAAGACATCATTAATCAGGTATCCCAGTCTTTCCTGCTGAGTCTGGATGCTGCCTCATGGTGTTTCTTAACATATTACTCTAGGGAACCACTACTAATAAATCAGAGTTTTCTGAGAGTTGAAACTCATTTGCTATTTTGACACCAGAATCTTGAAATGGCACATATGCACTTGTATAAAACTCAATGAAATAACATGTTTGGTTTCTAGTCTCTAAGGATAGGCCATCCTATTCCCACATTGGGGCCAATTAACTTCTTGAGCTTCAGGTCAAATCAAACTTGCCATAATCAGGTTCCTATTAATTGTACATATACCTTGATTCCTGGGACTGTGCCCTTTTCACCCAAGGTCTAGAAACTTATGTTGCATCTTTACTAACCTACCGGTTCCATAACCCAGTTCCTCCACACTAGGGTCTTGTCATGAGCTCTTTCATATATTCCAAAATACTAGAGTTCAATTCCTGTTATCCAGCTTCTATGACTGGATTGCTTTGGCAGCTGTCTATCACCATGAAATAAAGCTTCTCCAGATTTTATAGGCTTGAGAGAATTAAGTATTAACCTTTCACAAAAATCTACAGTTTCGTTATGATTTTTCTACACTGACTCCTCTCTGTTCCATGTGGTATCAGAGGTTTTGTTTTGTTTTTCAAATACAGTTTTAATGCCATTGCTTAACAATGTAAAATTTATTATACAGTGACAACAGTGTATATAGTTATTTCTACAGGCTAGCTTATCTGTATACACAGCTGAAAACAATTACAAGATGTGGCCTAACATGTAAAAGAGAAAGGAAATGTTTATGGTATTAAACTTTATCTTGCACACTGAGCACCCACTTTCAAGATGGGTCATTCACATGGCTGACAACTTGATACTGTCTTTGTTTGCTAATCAAGGACATGGACTGAGGTCTTAGCTCCTCTCTCCATGGACCTATCCAGGACTACTTTGGGTTACTCACAGCATGGGTGAGGGATGTTTACACAAAGCTAGTATGCCTAGAATTTTTGACATTCTATGTCTTCTGCCATATTCTTTTGTACAGAGCAATCACAAAGGTCCACTCAGCTTCAGGAGAGTGGATATGTAACCACCTTTTGATGGGGTAGTAAAGAAAAAAAAATCAGAAGAACTAGATAAGCAGGGGCATTGGTATGGGAATCTTTGGAAAAATATAGGTGGTTACCCACTTCCTGCAAGATTCTATTGCTTTGGTGTGTTTAGTCACTGCCAGATTGCTATGCACGCGTTTTACAATAAGATACTGACCTCCTGCCTTGCTACTGAACCTCTTAAGCACCAAGTTCCCAGAACTCCATTTAATGACCCACTGCCATAGTTTATAATGGTGCTCCACAATATATCCTTATATCTATTATTCCTTTTGCTAGCAACATTTGGCATAAAGGTCTTCTGAAGGTGAAGATTCTGCCATCCCATAACCAAAAAAGCCTAGAAAAATAAATGAGAGAATAAAGAAGTATACTTTGATTTTTTTGTTTGTTTGCTTGTTTGTTTTTAGAGCTATATGGAACTGGTTTCAGATCCCTCTGTTTCTTCATGTAGAATCACAGGAACAGATGAATGTTTCATAGAACAGAAGTCATAATGCCCTCTCATCCTTTTCTCTTCAGCACCTTGCCCCAAGCATTCTTATCACCTCATCTAACCCAGTGCCTCTCTTTGCTCTTTGACATGGGCCATTGAAGCCAGTATAGCCACTTTGGCAATAAGCAGTTGAGAAGCAGGCGCCAGGCCCAGTGTTCCCCAAACTCCAAGCAGAGGTGTCAGTGTTAGTCTTTCTCAAAAACTCTTTCATAATCTGCTTAGATGGCAGCATTGGGGTGGGGTTGTAGCAGCTATATACAGAGGCATCCAGCCCCAAAGTTGAGGTTAATAACTGTTCCTTTTTGTAAACTGACCTGTAGGAGTGAATCCTTAAGAATGTTCCCCATAAACTTGCCTTTATTGAGCTGGGTATCCCACCAGAAGAGATGATATTATCATTCCTCTTAATTGTTTTTATAATAGTTCAGCTCAGCTTTTGGATAGTCTTTTATTCCCTCCTCCTCTGGGGCAGAAAGTCCCAGGAGGCAGAGAAGCACAGTTACAACAGACTTTCATAGGAGCAACAGCATTTTGTCTGAATAATAAAAAATGAATGTAATTGGAGGCCTCTGCAAGGTGTGCCCCTAGTTAGTGTACCCCATGTGATGCTCATTCTGAAAGCCAGGGCTATCTGTCTCTGTGTAACTAACATGCTGTTTGGGGGATTTATTTATTTGTCTTAACAATGCATATAAATTATCGCCTACTTCTATTTAAGTTAAGTACTAACAGCTATCTTAGAGATTCTGGGCATATTAAAACACTAGCTGTGAAAGCAGCAGTGAACAAACTCAACTGATAATCTTCCTGTGACAAAACCATCAAAAAGCAAGTCTTAAAGCTTTGCTTCTGAGCATGGTGTTTCCTCACCCCATACCAAGTATGTCCATGGGTATGGGATGCCCTTCCTTGCAAGCCTGTAAGTGCTGAAGCTGTGAAAGCTGCTGTTTTTGCAGCAAACTCATTATTGGTCTTCACTAAGTATTCACAGCTCTATTAGCCAAAACCCCCACTGTTTTTCAGGGAGTAAAAACCGGGTAGACGTCCAATTTTCTGTGCCCACTCTGTGCTTTAACAATGGCCCCAGGACTGCTGTTTTCAACTGAATCTGGAATGAGGGATCAACTATGTATTCCCTTGTTTATATTTGCCAGTTTTTTGCAAACGATTTTTAAAGTGGCCTGCCCTCAAATTTTAAATTATCATTGCTGTGGATCTATATCATGGACCCATTTCAGGTGAAACTAAAGCATGTTCTCCATTGTTCTGATTTTAACTGGCATGTCATATATGTCAGTGTATGGGATTGGATGACAGTGACTTTTAAGTCATTTTGTTTGTTGCACCATCTTTCCCATCTGTAAATAGGTATTTACAATGTTATATTCAATTGAGCTAATATTTTTAATGTCATTTTTGTCCTTTTTCCTATTGCGATTTTTCTAGAAGGAACCTATTTGCCTTATTCACTACATTAAACAAGACCTTCCATAGTCTTGTGCATAGGCCTTTCCATCTATTCAGCAGCACATGCTAAGCCAGGATCATCTATTCCTGACCAGTATCCTAGAATGGCCAGACAATAGTTATTTTGGTACTATTTTACTTACTAATTCGATTTTTTTGTACGTTTTCTGAATGAAAGTCAGGTTTTTTTTTTTTTTTTAAGATTTATTCATGCATACAAGAACTGGGTTACAGGCCAGAAGTATAGGGGATGAGAGATTTCACCAGAGACAGAGTGGGGAACAGAACAGTCAGATTGACTGAAATACACTGCTGAGAGGAACACTGGGCAAGTCAGGAGAGGTCTGCTGCACCATGTGGGTATCTCCCTGGTCGAGGATCGAACTCATGCTACAGAGGCTGCGGATAGCTTCATAGGTTATGTCTTAACCCCTTGCACCACCAGGGAGACCCTGAAAGTCAATCTTATTTCCCATTGGCTAGTCCTGGTAAACTGAGTAATAAATTGGAGTAAATATGATCCCTATCTATGATCAAACTTTAATTTAACAAACAAGAATTAATGTATTGAAAACAAGGGAGCATCATTTTACTCAGAAGCTAAAGGATTTTGGTGAAGAATGATGAGGATGCAGAGAAACAAATCTGTATAAGGCCTTGCCCTTCCTAGGTCAGAGAGGAGCTTAGCAAGTGAAGAAGTAAAACTGTAATTTCAGGTCTTCAGGCCTAATCTCCCAGCCAGAAACAGATCCCAGGCTGCAGTGGCAGTGCTGAGTCCCAGCCACTAGACCTCCAAGGGTTGGTGTCTCACAAAGCCACAGCAGGAACTTCACAAATGCTCAGGCAGGCAAGCGGAAAAGGCAGATATGTTTAGAGAAAGAAAAAGTTTATTGAGGAGAAAAGGAACAGAAATAAAGCGGGACTGCAAGGCCGGAGGAACCAGACCAAGGAGGGGCAAGGAAGCCAAAGTGGAATCGTGTCTCAGGGAATATATACCTTCTTTCCCTAATTAATCTAAAGCTCTACCAGTCTCTGTGATTGGTTGGTTCTCGGTAGCCTCACTCACTGCCTGAATGTCTCTGTACCCAGAACTAAGTCGCAGTATCCCAGCCCTTATCTTAACATACTTTTCTTTATCATCCTTGTTCTAGAATGGGAATGCCCTGTTGTCCCTGGTCCTGGGGTGATTGATTAGTCCTCTTTGGAATTTGTTGCCCTTATCTCTGGAGTCCTTCTTATTGCTCCGAGGCTTTTCCTATTCTATTCTGACCCTAAGGGCTCTCCTCTTGTCCTATGACTCAGAAGGACAATGGATAGGATATATGATTTGTTAGCCCTAGAATCTGTTAATTTGGGAAATTCAGAAATCCCAAGGAAGCAGTGGAATTAGGCTCCTGATTTCATGAATCATGAAATTTCATGAAATCAGGAGCCTGATTCCAAACTTTTCCTTTGTACCAGGGTGATGGATTTCCCTTTCTCCTGCCTTGTCCTCTTTAGCTTTCTTAAATTTCTTCACATGATATTAATTTTGATCATTATATTACTACAATGATGCCTTGAAGGGAGACGTTTCCAGGTGGTTTCAATTTGAATTGGAATATATTATGATTTAGTTTTTGACTTGAGGATTTTTGCTTTGGACAGATCTAGCGGACCCGAACAACCATGGTCTCCATGAAATGTGTCAGTTCTGAATACTTATTTTCCCTTTTTTCCCCACACTCAAATGCTTGATGTCATGCTTACACACATTTTATAATATCTTGTTAGTACCCAATGAGGTGGAGTTGATATCCCCATTATACAAAGAGAAAGATGAAGCAAAAAGATTGAAGGGCTATGTGAAGTAATATGTTATAACAACTTTTTTTAAAAATAAAGGTGTGGTATAGAGATCTAGGATCACGACCTTCAAGTATATGTTACCGTGCCACACCACCCCCAAGTACCCACAGTCATCCACCATATTCCTTTGTGCTGCCTCCCTCCTTTGCACTCCATCCCCACCTCTGGAAGCCTCAACTATACAGTTAGGTTCCTTTAGTTTTTATTGGTTTGGTTTTGTCTGACCCTTTGTTTTGTTTTATTTCCTACATTCCACATATAAATGAAATCGTTCAGTATTCGCCTTCCTTCTTTTGACTTATTTCATTGAGCATTTCCCCCTTTTACATGTTACCATGTTGTCACGAATGGCAAGAGCTTATTTATATTTTTTATAGCTGAGTGGTATTCCATTATGTATATATGCCACATCTTTTTTTTTTAAAGATTTATTTATTTATGCATACAATAACTGGATTACACTTCAGAGGTGGGGGGGTGAGAGGAATCACCAGAGGGAGTGGGGAACAGAACAGGCAGACTGACTGAAATACACTGCTGAAGGGAGCAGCGGGCGAGTCAAGAGAGGTCGGCTGCACCATGTGGGTAGCTCCCTGGCCAGTGATCAAACTCGTGCTGCAGTTACTGCGGATAGCTTCAGAGGTTGTGGCTAAACCCCTTGTGCCACCAGGGAGACCCTATACCACATCTTCCTAATCCACTCCTCTAACTTTGTGTGTTAGGTTGTTTCCATAACTTGGTATGGTAAATATTGCTGTGGTGACATAGGAGAGCATATCCTCTTCAAATTAGTGTGTTTGCATTCTTTGGATAGATACCCAGGAGTGGAATTGCTGGATCATATGGTAGATCTATTTTTATATTGAATATTTTGAGAAACCTCCATACTGTTTTCCACAAGGGCTGGACCCATCTACATTGCCACCAATAGTGTGTAAGTATTTCTTTTTTCCCACGTCTTCTCAAACACTTATTGTTTCTGGTCTTTCTAATTGGGCTACTCTCACAGGTAACACCTTTTAGTACTCTTTGAATGAGTGCACTTAGTCATTTAGATCTCATAGTTGAGGCAATGAATGAATCTCCTACTGAGAAATAGGGTGTTTAGATTAGTGATCCGTGTGTGGATATAGTATCTCTGGAACAATCCCAATATTTGATACCAATTTGTTCTGACCTCCACATGTGACTTCTCACATATGATTAGTATGTTCCCACTCTTAGGAAGAAGTCAATAACTTTAAAAGAAGTAAAACAAAACAAAATTTCTCAGAGTTACAGGCTCTGTCTTCACTAGAAGATATTTTAAACAATATGGCTTTGAAAAGAAGTCATATTATTTTTTTTTTAATTTTTTTAATTTTTTTTTTTAAATAGAGGCATGTTTTATTTATTTATTTGTTTGTTTGCTTTGTTTATACATGCACTGGGTATAGTCAGAAGCGCGAGAGGGTGAGAGAATTCACCAGAGCCACAGCGGGGAGCAGAGCAGGCAGAAGGACCGAAGTACACTGCTGAGGGGAGCAGCGGGTGGCAGGAGAGGTCTGCGTGCCATGTGGGACCCTCCTCCGGTGGCCGGGAAGCAGCCAGGGATTGAACCGGCGCCGCAGAGGCCGCGGGCAGCTTCGCAACCCAGCGCTCAACCGCTGCACCACCGGGGAGGCCCAAGATGTCATATTATTAACCTTGGTCTGGGGGAGAAATGGTATGTAGGATCTAGTGTATTTGAAAATTTAGTGACATGGTCATGGAATTAAACAGTTCTATTCTCCTAGTTATTCCCTCATTCAGCAAATAGTTTCCATTATCTTTTGTGCCACAGGGCTGTGGCTAAGTAATATAAATATAAATTCAAAGAAAATGCCCTTCTCCCAATTTGCAGTCTAGTGAAGTATACAAACATTACAAGAAGTATTTAACCACTGTGCTTTGGCAGACCCTCCAGGATACAGGTATGATCTCAATGAGCCGTTGAACAAACAGCAGAGGGGAAATTCACACAAATAAATATAACACAATTCAGAATTTGGCACATGCATTCTAGGTGGAATAAACAAATGTTGTATAACAAAAATGCTTTTTTGTGACCATTGTAAAGATTGAATGAAAATATTTAATTGCGACTTGGGCAGGGAGGAGTCATGGACAGAGATTAGGGGAGGCTTTACAATAGTGGTAGAATTTGAGCTGGCCTCTAAGACTGCAGGTAATGGGATGAAAGGATATTTCCAGCAAAGGTTTAGCAAGAGTTAGAGCAGAGACACTGAGTTTGTGGCCAGTGAATGGTGAAATGTCCCTGACGGTCATGCTCTTGTCATAGGAAGGAAGCACTGATGATTTAAGCTGAGGGCATGTTGCTAGGACCTTGAATTGGTTATGTTGTGGGATTTGGGGCTCTTGAAAGGATGGTGTTTGTCTATATTATGAGAACAGTCAAATTGAAGTACTCTCATCTGAAACCTTTATCAGGAAGCAAAATAATATGATCATTTATGTACTTATTTGTTAAACAACAACTGTTTTAGTTTTCTCCTTGTGAATGGTTAAAGATTGACTATGACTCATAATGGGGAAAACAAAAACACTTTGGAATTAGCAGGGGTATTTTTCAGCTTTAACATTCTTTAGTTTGTTAATAGTTCACACACCCTGTGAATAATGCAGGAGCTACATCACCACTCAAAGTGCAAATTAGGAAGTTCATCTCCTTAAGGTTTGAACTTGATAGCTGACAGATACAGATTCCCAGGGGCAGCAGTTAACTTCCTGTAAACTGATAGAAGAATGAATTGACACTTCTAGAAGGGAAAGTTAATATGGCAAGTGAATTAAATTCCATTTGCTTCAAAGAAAATGTTACTTAGCTATGTACTACCCTCTAGCATATGTGTTTTGGCAATGTCTGCTGCAGATTATGCCCCCTCTACTTTCAGACCAACCCCTTAACACTCAGAACATCGATTCAGACCCTACTAATGAATGGGATGTATGACTGGCAGCAGGAGAAGATATGACTCCTATTCACTGGCGCTTATTCCCTATCTGGAGAGAGGTTTGAGTTAAATCATTAAGTTTCTAAATTATGAGGATTGTCTTTTCATTCTTCTTATGTGGTCTAAAGGATCTTGTATGTCTCTAGAATCTGAACACATAATCATCTCTATCTTATTGTTTTCCATCTTACAAGAGAAAGATGACTAGAAGTTAAATCTGTTAAAAGAAAATTAGACCTGGGCATGTGAATAAAGTGAATAAAGTGATTGCAAGTCAATTGTGTTTCATAAAATGCAAACCAAGAAATAAAACATCAGAGGACAAGCTTTTTTTTTTTTCCTCATTATGTCTGGCTTGAAGTCTTCCCATCTTCTTCCTAATATATTCTCTTTTTAGAGAACCATTCTTCCTCTTCATTTTTATTTTATATTTTTTTGGAATGTAATGCCAAATAGGACTTTTCTTTCTTCTGTTTAACAGTACAAAAATATAATATTCTCCACACTCAAATATCTTCCTTTTTTTTTTTTAAGATTTCTTTATTTATACAAGCACTGGGTACAGTCAAAAGCGTGGGAGGGTGAGAGAATTCACCAGAGCCAGAGCGGGGAACAGAGCAGGCAGACCGACAAAACTCACAGCTGAGGGGAGCAGCAGGTGCAGCAGGAGAGGTGTGTCACACAATGTGGGACCCTCGCAGGTGGCCAGGTTTTGAATTGGCGCTGCAAGGGCTGCAGGCAGCTTTGCAGCCCAGTGTGCAACCGCTGCACCACCAGGGGAGGCCCACTCAAATATCTTCTTAAAACATTTTTTGGAATTTTTTTACAGTTAAAGAGGACATATACATTAAGTGAACACTTGATGATATGAATAGTTTTTTTGCCACTTCATTTGAATATGCCATTTATTTCACATCTTATAAATTTTATGATCATTATTTACACATAAAATGACTTTGTTTATCATGGTTATTAAAAATACATAAACAATACATTTTTAGTTATATTTGCTTTGCATAAATTTAATTGGCAATTACTCTTGAAATATTTACAATGCACAAAACTAATTCTGAAAGTTTTAATGATAGTTACACATATTAGACATTATATTAAATATGCAAGCATTTTAAATTATTTTAAAATATTTCCTGTATATTTTTATTTCTTTAAATTTTTTTATGGTGCCTCCCTGGTGGCACAGGGGGTTAAGACACAAACTATGAAGCTATCTGCAGACACTGCAGCACAAGTTCCAGTCCCAGTCAGGGAGCTACCCACATGGCACAGCAGACCTCTCCTGACTCACCCACTGTTCCTCTCAGCAGTGTATTTCAGTCAGTCTGCCTGTTCTGCTCCCCATTCTGTCTCTGGTGAATCATCTCACTCCCATACTTCTGGCCTGTACCTCAGTTCTTTTATGCATAAATAAATCTTTAAAAATATAATTTTTATATTCCAGTGAATATAACCCATATTATAGCTCAAGTGCCTGACCGCAGATGAATTTGTAAGTCTTTTTTTTTTTTAATTATTTATTTACTTGGGCCTCCCTGGTGGTGCAAGGGGTTGGGCACAGCCCTGTGAAGCTGTCCGCAGCCTCTGCAGTACGAGTTCAATCCCCAGCCAGCCAGGGAGCTACCCACATTGCAAAGGAGACCTCTCTTGCCTGAACCTCTTTCCTGTACCCCAGTTCTTGTGTGCATAAATAAATCTTAAAAAATAAAAGGTATATAAAAATATTTATATATTTTGTTAATCCAAAAACAAAGATGCAATTAAGACAATCCAGTTATACCTGACTTAAAAAAAAAAATCTTAAACCCAACCCTACATATGCTTAGAAATTGCTGGATTCAGAATTAAAGTTTTGTTATTTTCTAAGAATCTCTTACTGATAATTACTTTATATGTCTTGAATGTTTAGGTTTCTATAATTCTGTGGTAAAACTTGTAAATCTATTAAGTTCCTAAAAATGTAAATTTCCCATGTTGCCATGTTTGATAAGGTATGATTTTCTTACTAGTCCCTCCATATCCACAGACAAATTTCTACATAATGTTGGCTGTGAGTACAATAAATTCATAAGCTCTGGGATCTAATAGCTGAAAAAACTGCATTGTGGAATGGGAAAAAAAAATCTTGAATGCTTCATTGGTTACTTTTCATCAGTTCCCATGTCTTACTCCCTTTTATTCATTATACTATAGCTGATCCACAAAAAGTTATTAATTTTTTGCATTTAAAATCAACTCAAGGGATAGTATGTATTTTTTTTTCTGAGTAAAGCAGACATCTAATTCATTTTTACAAGGTTTTGATTGTGTCTTAGTTCATTATTAAATCAACTCTTTTTTTGCATTTGTTCTTAGCTGTTGCTAGGCAACTCCTATGATACTTGGTAGAAGTATTCTGAAAGGATTTTTTAAGAATAAAATTAGTAGAGGCATAGACCCCTTGTAATGATGGATAGTACAGTTGTTCAGATGTAAAATTAGCCACTATGAATGAGGATTATTATTTAATGTTATTTTAAATGGCACTTTCTGTCCAATTGTAACCTGGGTCTCCCACCTACAGTTAGCCTAAACTGCAAAGAATATCTTTATTCCTGATTTAAAAAGAAAATGAGGTTGATAAAAAATAACAATGATTCTTTCAATGAGTTGAAAAAGGTTGAGTGATGATAAATGAATTTGCCCAAGCGTTTTCTCTCTGATTCAGACTGCTGTCCCTGGGAAAAAGGCTTAGGGAAAAGCAATCATTTTATTCAAGATTTCCTATTGAGAAAAAGTTACGAAGACTAAGATGGAGATTCAGTTTACTCTGGTTTCTTTCAGAGGCAACTCAATTTAAGTTAGCATCTAAAAATTTAGTTAGGGTCTCCCTGACGGTGCAAGGGGTTAAGCACTGCACTACGAAGCAATCCACAGCCTCTGCAGCACGAGTTCAATCCCCAGTCAGCAAGGGAGCAACCCACATGGCACAGCAGGCCTCTCCTGTCTCACCTGCTGCTCCCCTCAGCAGTGTATTTCAGTCAGTTCTTTTGTTCTGCTCCCCACTTTGTCTTTGTTGAATCCTCTTACCCCCCACATCTCTGGCCTGTACCTCAGCTCGTGTATGCATAAATAAATAAATCTTTAAAAAATAAAAATAAAAATTTAGTTATTATGCTACTGAATTTTTCTAAACAAATCCTGTGGAAGAAGGCTAGGAATATAGAGAAGGCCAAGTGCAATATGTGAAAGTGCTTTTGACACACACTCCAGAATCAGACTTTTCTTGTATTGGTGCTTCTGATAGTGGCAATTGTTACTTTAAAGTCAAGAAGGAATCCATTTTGAGATCTTCCTGTTGAGGATGCCTGTCTACTACAACTAATTCTAAAACTGATTGTTAGGTTTGGCCAATGATAATTGTATGTGGATTCACGGAGACAAGTCAGATTTTTGAATTAACCTCTCTTACTTTCTATCCCTAAAACAAATGTCTATCAAACTGGAGTATCTGTTTCATAAATGATTTTGGAATCTGTGTCCTTTATCAATCCTATTGTCTCTACTCAACTGCTTTTGCAATCTCTTTCCTAATAGAGTCATAGGGCCAACACTATGCTATCAAGGTCTCTCTGTTTTATATTATTTGCATAAAGATGGGGCAAGATTAAGGGGGGCATTATGCATTTTAATTTTTATTGTTATTGAAATACCATTATTTTCTGCCCATGCTTGTGTTTTGACACCTCAGCCCTCCCTCCACCAAAGCACCCATAGTCTTTCACCATAGTCCACTGAGTTCCCCCTCCACTCACGGCATTTTTATTTTTCATAGTAGCATGTGGATGTGGAAAGTTTGAAAAATCATATGAAACAAATACACATAGCTGGATTTAGAAAGCAAATGCATATCGCTTTCCTAGTGGAATGTTAGCAAATGAAGGTATTTGAGTAAGAATACTAAACATTCCTTTTCAGTGATGTGGAGTGAGGGAATATTTCTATATCCATCTGGATCTTCTGAACTTAGTTATGGTTCATATATTTACTAAATCCAAAGAATTTAAAAAATCCTCCTAAAGCGAGGCCTGACTTTTAAATGTGATCATCTAACTGTTCTGGTTTACAGAAGTGGAACGAACTTCCATCTGTTGCCTTCTTGAATGGTTGTGAGTTTTTTATCCTGCCAGAATTAATTGTGAATGATACTCAAGATTTTTGGTATCTGGTTTGGGAATATAAAAGCTGTAGTATTCAAGCCCACCATCTTCCTGAGAAACTTTAATAGTTGCAGTTAGGTTTGGCATTAAAGGATTCTGAAAGTTTTTATGTTCATTAAAAACACTATGTTTTATTACTAATTGGTGTAACCGCTGCTCATTCAGGATTTTTAGCATGTCGATTATCCATGATATGGCAGTGATCCCCATATTAGCAGCATGCATGTGAATGCACATATATAATTGTTATCATAAAAAATGGAATGCAAAGGCAGCGGCAGACAAAATTCAGAGAAATATGTGATTCCTTCATATTTATAAAATTACAATTTATACATATTTTTTCATATGAGCAAAATTATTGTATCATATGAGAAAACTGAGGATCAGTGATTTGTGACTATCTTAAAGCCATATCAATATTAAGTCACCCTCGGGATTGGGTCTTTCTGCAGATGCTCTCCACATGCTTTTTTTTATTATTATTATACCATGACTTGGTCATAGAAAATAACTGTGATATTGTCCAGGTGGCTTAGGTTGTTTTCTTGGTTATAGTCTCATGGTAAGCATATAGATTTCAAAGTAGAATACAAACACAGCAAATGGGAAGACAACGCAAGCTGCAGAGATGTATTGGACACATGATGCAAAGGTAGTTGAGGAAGAGTTGGCAGATAGGAAAGATCTGTAAATGATAAGAGTAATCTGCTAGCCCAGTTTAACCTCACTCAGGACTTAATACTTCCTGGAGGATTTACTGAGACTAGGACATCCTGTGTTAGCCTCTTTTCTCTTTATGGCTCCTGAGCTTCCTGGGCTGCACTGACAAAAGCTTTTGCCTGAATTCTAACTTTGTACCCTCCTCCTTGTTTGATTAATTTTATTTATTAGTATTAACATTTTGTTTACCTTCCCATTATTTGAAATTCTGATAAACACTAATTTTAACTCAAGATTTTTGCCCCCAACATTTCACTCCAGTTTCTTGGTTTTCTTAATGATTTAGACCAAGTGCAATATGTTTGTTTTTTTTTTTTTTAAGAGATAAAATGTTTCTTCTTGTAATGATTAACTAGTCTCCCAATATTGTTTTATTTTTGTAGACTTGCTGTTTTATTTTGTTTTTTCTTTCGATAAAGTCTGTATTTGACCTACAAGGAATACAATGAATCATACAATGTTAGAGATGAAAGAACGTTTGGGATCATCACAGACGTTGACCATAGATGCTTTTGGTTATTATTGGTATAATAAGACTGACCCATGACCCTCCAAATAACCTAAAACAGATTCACCCTTTTCCTATTGTTTATTGATGTCATTTTCCTAATTTACTTAGAAATGCTCTGCTGCCTTACGAAAACACAAAACTTTTTATAACCATTAAGTCTCATTCTCAATTTTATAGGTGACGCAGTATTGATCTTGAATTTTAAAGCAACTTTACCAAACTTTTTTATTTAGAAAAATTTCCAAATTCTTGACCTGGTGAGCTTTGTTTCCCCTTTATATCACCATTTTTTTAATAATAAATCCATCAACCCTAAGAACACTACATTCATCATCATGTTTCTCTCTCCATATTTAGTTTGGCTGTTGTGACAGACTTACCAGGCAACTGTGTCAATGTGTAATTATCGCCAGAGTCATCATAAGAAAATGAATTCTATTCCTACCTTTAAGACCCGCTGCATGTATGATTTGGGTCTGGTCACATACACTTACTTGTGCACCATGGGTTTGTGAGGAATGCTTTTCAGTTAAAATACTCTAGTAATTCTACACTTGTTAATACTGATATACTGCATATATATGTCAATATATGTATATAGGTGTATACTGATAGGATGTGTGTGCACGTGTGTGTGTGTGTGTGTGTGTGTGTGTGTATCCTTCAGCCTCTAAATCTGGCCCCTGCCTATCTTTACGTCTTCATTTAGTATTTGGCCACCCATGATGTCTTTACTTTAGTCATGCTGACCTTTGAGGTTCTTTTTTTTTTAAATTTACTTATTTATGCATAAAAGGGCTGGGGAACAGGCCAGAGGTGTGTGGGGGTGAGAGGATTCACCAGAGACAGAGTGGGGAACAGAACAGGCAGACTGACAGAAATACCTGCTGAGGGGAGCGTCAGGCAAGACAGGAGAGGTCTGCTGCACCGTGTGGGTAGCTCCCTGACTGGCTGGGGATTGAACTCATGCTGCAGAGGCTGTGGACTATTTCATAGGTTGCTTCTTAACACCTTGTGCCACAAGGGAGCCCCCCCTCTTTGAGGTTCTTATACAAAATGAAGTATATATTTTTGCATCAAGGTCTTTTTGTTCACTTTGATTGAAAGAAAGATTTTTCTACTAACCATTGACATGGCTGGATTCTTTCTATTTTGCATGGATCACTTTGAAGACAACCCTTGATTATCTCATCTAAAATTAACTCTCCCAGTGATTATTCAATATTTTCATCTTGACTACTTTATTTATAAAAAACATAACAAAATGTAATTATTTATTAGTATATTCATCATTTCATTGTCCCCAGAATCACCACTAAAAAGGTGTCTTTTCCATTTGAGTCAATGTTGTGTCTCCTGTGCCTGAGAACATGGTAGATGCTCATGTTCATTGAGGATTAAATAGTAGGAAGGAAAGAGAGAGGGAGTGAGAGAGGAAGAAAGGAGGCTCATTAAGACTTATATCCTATTTTTGGGCCTCCCTGAGGGTGCAAGGGATTGAGCACAGCGCTGTGAAGCTGTCTGCAACCTATGCAGTATGAGTTCGATCCTGGGGCAGGGAGCTACCCACATGGCACAGCAGACCTCTCCTGGCTCGCCCACTGCTCCCCCCAGCAGTGTACTTCAGTCAATCTGCCTGTTCTGTTCCCCACTCCGTCTCTGGTGAATCCTCTCACCTCCTGCACCTCTGGCCTGTGTACCCCACATCTTTTATACATAAATATGTATTTAAAAAAAGACTTATATCCTGTTTTTGTCTTACATGGCATTGCTCTCTACTGCACGTGAGAAAACACTTCAACATCTGGAGTACTCCTTAGATAATCTGATGATGTCCTCTCTAATTATATTTTTAATGTATCTGGTTACAAGTTTCCAGAGCCTGCTTCAGTATAATTATCTTGACTCTGCTGACACTAGTTTATATCACTGCATTTTTTTTTACCATCTTAAAGTATTAGGAATATCAGTCATATATTAAAGTTATGGTACAATTGGAAGGAACATTGACTATATCAGGAGTCAAGGTTGTCAGTAAGACTTCTGTGCTTCAAATCCTACCCCTCCAGCAGGAGGCTTCCTTCAGTTCTTCCTTTCAGTGTTATTTAGGATTTTCCCCTCAAAATTGACATGGTTGTGACCCTAGCTCATAAGAGCCAGTCTCTCTCCTCTGCCTTTATCTCAATAGAATAAAACAGTTACTTTTATCGAGAAAATTGAACTCTGAAAAAGCTATTCTCTGAGATGAACAATCCTCCACTGTGGAGTTTTTATTTTTATTAAGAGTTTATTATAAAACTATGCTTAAGATATTTTATAAGAGAAATATTGATATTCTCTTGATACATGTGGCAGAGACATTTGCTGTCATGTAAGGGTTGTTATTAGGCATATAATGGGGCCATTAAATCTAGGAATTTTCACAGATGCACTTCCATATAATTGGAAATGTGATTTCTCATATGAATAGGGCATAGCTGAAATATGACACACCCACAATAGCAAATGATTGTTCATATAAAAGGAAAGGTTTTTCAAAAATATATATTCCATTTCATTTTTCTGAATTCAGATGTTTTCTATTGTAAAATTGCAATATTTATATAATTTCAGAGGAAAAAATTATTTAATAGTCATTATTTGAAAGAAAGTACTGCTAGATACTACAGTGAGTAAATGTATGTTTTAATTTGGCAGGTAGCCCCTCTCTTTACCCCACTACCTGACCAAGTTTTCTTTTCTAGTAAAACTGTACTTACATAAATGTTTGTAGATTTTAAATATATGTCAACTTAGTGTAGGAGAAGTAATGCAAAAAAATCTAAAGTGCCACAAGCATATAGCCCTAGGTTAAAAATTCTGCAGCAGGGAGTAAAGAAGGGTCTGATTTTTCTCATAAAATATGAGAAATTTTGTAGAAAATATAGTTTTATTCATTCAGGGAATACTTATCACATGTCTGCTATGTACCAATTGTGATCTAAGGACTGATGAATAAGACAAGAACCTGTTTCTCATAGTTTTTATTTTTGAGTAAAGATGCACAGATAATAATGGATAAATTAATAGACAACAGAATTAACTGGATATGAGATGTGCCATATAGAAAATTAGATTGTAATGAAGGAGGTAAAATAGACAGCATGATTGTTTACTGCACACTGGTGGTTAGAGAAGGCCATTTAAATCAAATTTAAGCCAAACTTTGAATGATAAGAACACAGTAATAACCGGGAAAAGATTTTAAGAAATGCCAGCAATCTGAGATATAAATGAGTATAACATGTTTGAGGAAACAAAGAAAGCTAGCATTGCTGATGGTTAGTGGGTGAGAGCAAATGTATTGCAATAATTAAGATTTTCATAAGTTGATGGGAACAGATTATTATCATGTAAGGTTTTAGAATCCAAGTTCAGGAGTTTGAGTTCACTTCCAAACTTAATAAGGAGCTATGAGGAAATTTTAAGGAAGGATAATATAGGATTTCATTCATATTTTGATTTAAAAAAAAAACACTTTTAACTACTATAAGAAGGGCATGGAGACAAGGAGTCAACAAGGAATCAAAGGGGCAAGTGAAATGGCTTTTTTTTTTAAGATTTGTTTTATTTATGTATGCATATAAGAACTGGGGTATGGGCCATAGGTGCAGGGGGTGAGAGGATTCACCAGAGACAGAGTAGGGAGTAGAACCAGTGGATCTACTGAAATACACTGTTCAAGGGAGCAGCTGGCAAGACTGAAGAGGTCTTCTGTGCCATGTGGGTTAGCTTCCTGCCTGGGGATCGATCTTATGCAGCAGTGGATAGTGGCAACTTGATAGAGCTATGCCACCAGGGAGGCCCTGAAATGGCTTTTGAAATAGCACAGACAGACAGTGGTATATGGAATAGGGTGATAGTCATTGAACAGAATATAATGAACGTTGTCACAGTGTATTTTGGCATTAAATCAACAGAATGTGAGGCAGGAGGGAAAGAGAAGAACTAGTGAAAAACACTAGTGAAAAACACTATTCTTATATTGAGATAATTGTAGGTTGTGGTCTTATTTATAAAATAAAGATTATTACAGATTTTGTTTTAGATTGAAACAAGTTTTCTATACTGCCCATATTAAAACTGAATTTAAGATAACTTGTATTCATTTAGAGACAGAATAGTCAGTTCGAAATATGATGCAGTGGGGCCTCCCCTGGTGGTGCAGCGTTGAGTGCTGGGCTGCAAAGCTGCCCCCAGCCTCTGCAGTGCCGGTTTGATCCCTGGCAGCTGACAAGGGTCCCACATGGAACGCAGACCTCTCCTGTCTTACCCGCTGCTCCCCTCACCAGTGTATTTCATCAGTCTGCCTGTTCTGTTCCCTGCTCTGTCTCTGGTGAATTCTCTCACCATCGCACGCTTCTGACTGTACCCAGTGCTTGCATAAATAAATAAATAAATAAATAAATAAATAAATAAATAAATAAATAAATAAATAAATAAATAAATCTATTAAAAAAAAGAAATACGATGTGGTGGTTCTCAGCATTAAAATAAAGTCATCAGATGGAGTAAAGTCACCTTAGGAGGAGTGAAGAATAGACAGATCTTGAGCATTCCAACATTTAGATGTTGAAGTCAGGAGTAAACTAAACCAAAGAAATCTTAAGACTGGAAAATAGGATATGATACAAGTGAGAAGGAATATAAATGATTCAACTGTTGTGCATACCACTGAGAGGCAGTAAATTATAATGTAGTGACTGATACACTAGAGATATAGTCAATAGTCTTGAAATCTGGCCTTTACCTTTTTACTTCCATGCTGAGGCAAAATCATTTCACCTTTCTTATCCTTTCCTCATCAAATGCAAAGGGAATCAACAGATTTTAGCTTTTTAGGCCAGGATAAATTTAAAATTACCTAAACTCTGATGCACTTCAACTCTGTCCAGAATCTTTTTCAAGACAATTCTCAAAGCTATTCCTGATGATCTGTCAAAGTTACTATGTTAAATGGCATCATTTTTATAATCCCTGCTATAAATGTTCTTTGGGTCATTTACAACTTTAATTCTATTTTATGATTGAGACAAAATGATATGCAGTACTTTATCACTTCATTCATCAACTCAAGTTATTTTATTTAATTTCAGTTTCATCTTTTGTGTTGTGATCTTGAAAATCCTTGTCAGACTTTGCATTTTTATCATTCTGGAATGTGTGAATCTGCTATATGAGTAAAATATATTTTAAATTATTCGGCCCCATTATCAAAATATCTGAATAGTGCTATATAGTAGATGGATGACTTATAGGGTTTACCTTTTTGTTTTCTAAATTTCCCTATCACAGAGGTGATAATTGACCTTAACATAGATAAAATTTGGAAGAAACAAGAAAGAAGATGCAATATTGTAACAGGAGGATCTGTTGACATCATGAGTTTGAGGGGACAGGAGACTGTTGAGGCAAAGGAAAATGAAAGTAAATAGGGAAACTGTGTGTATGTGATCCAAGGGATAGGTGCAATTTGTTCCAAGCAAAAAGAAGAATGATATGAAAACTGTGATAAAGAAGAATTTATAGCCTATTTTAGAAGTGAAAGAAGACAAAAAAAAAAAAACAGCTGTGCTGTGGTTAGCATCAGAGATTAATGGGCAAGAATGTAATGGAATAATTAAAGTGATTCTTAACAATACTAAGGAATTTTGAATTTAATCCTTGATTCATTTGAAGCTTTAAAAATTAACAGGCAGGTGTTATAATCATGCTAGCATTTTTGAAAGATCACTGGTGGTGCAATGGAAAATAGATTGAAAAGATTAACAGGTATAGGGAAGTGGTTTGAGAAACTATGTCCTGGAGTCTGGAAAGACATCATGTTACATTCCTGAAGAAGTGTGCTGGTTCTTCAACGATGTTGTTTTGTTCAATGTCATTTTACTTAAATGTTGATGAGAAAAAATATTGTTCCCCATGACTGCATGGATTTTCTCTAGGTACTGTGGTTTCCTCCCATATCTCAAAGATGTGTATCTTAGGTTCATTGGATGTCTAAATTGTACCAGATTAAGAGAGAGAGAGAGAGAGAGAGAGAGAGAGAGAGAGAGAGAGAGAGAGAGAGAGAGAGAGAGTGTGTGTGTGTGTGTGCTTGCGCATGCACACCTTGAGAGAAGAGTGTCTTGCCCAGACTTGGTTGTTGCCTATGCCCTGAGCTATCAGGATAGGCTGTGGCCCCTATTGATCCTGAACTGGAATATGTGTGTTGGGAAATGAATGAAAGAATGAAAATTGTTGTTTAATATTAGAATTGTTTGGGAGTCTTTATTTAGAAGTTAGTTGATACTTTGATGACAGGGAATATTTCATCGGAAATGGGCTCTAGTTTATATCAATCTGACATATTGTTTTACAATATGTTATTTCAGGGAAAGTCAGTTTCCAAGAATCTGTCAATATCATTGAGGACTTACTGTAATTGAGAAAGTTGAGTATATGGCAAAGATTGAACCACTCATGTTATACCATCCTTTCTTTTGTCAGTGGCAAATTATTTTGATTTCTATTAAGAAACTTGGGACACAAAAAGTTACTACACTTCATCGATTACTGTTCTCTAAATAAATTTTTATGATATTTCAGAGCAGCATAAGCATTTCTAATTTCCAGACTTGTTTACACCATAGGCCAAGTCATGCCTCTTAAACCTTTGTCATCAAGTGTGTAAAATACAAAACCAAAAATACTTAAATATTTAAAATATTGCTAAGATAATTAGGAATTTAGCAGACATCTTACTCTAAGGACTAGATGACCAGATTTCCAGCTCCAATTTTTCTTTTACCTAAGGAATTTATCTTTTGGGTACAGTTGCACTTTGCACATAGATGTTACAAAAGTCAAAGAGTATAATGGTGGCAGTATTTAAAGGCTGAGAAGTCTACATGTTTATCATATAAATATAAATTTAATGATATTACTAAGATGAACAGAACCACATAAAATTGTAATTCTGTTTCTCTTCTGTGTGGTTTTAAGTGAAGTTGCCATTGTGAAGATGATGGAATGTATTCTTGGTTGCTCACTCCTCCATTAAATTACATAGCTTTCACCTTATCCCTGAGAGCTTGCCACATGAAAAAGCAGACCAAACCCCACCTTTAATGCTAGAATTGTGTAAGTGTAACTTCAGCAAGGAAGAAAGTCAGGCTCATGGTTACTGGATATTTAACGCTGGAACTTGTCTCAGATATTTTGTTTTTGTTTTTGCTTTTCTGAATCAGCAGAGGAAAATTAATGCAAAGAATTTATCAAAAAGGTCAGAATGATTAGATCATATCTTTATAGGAACTTTAACATTTACAGTCAATAATGTCTTTGGAAACAGTTTTTTTTTTTTTTTTTCGCCAAACAAAAATACACTTTAAAGTAGCATAACCCGGGGGGATGAAATCAGTTTAAGACTTCTTTCTCTCTCTCTCTCTCTCTTTTTTTTTTTCTCTTTGTAACAAGGTACACTCAAAATAAGCAGATGGCATTCTGTGGGCTGAGGATGAATGACTAAGGATTCATGGCAGGATCGTATCACAAGATTATGTGTAATTGATGCGTTTAGCTCTAAAAGCTTTTGCTCTGCAGAATGTTTAAAGCACTGCTGAAAATGCATTGAGAAAGAAAAAAAATGGAATGATTCAAAATTATAATATGATGAAAATTAGGTACTTTTCACAGGTTTATCTGGTCTTCATGATGATTCCAATAATCGACAGTGTTAAAATCTGTACAACGTATTGTAATCCTATTATAAACCATGGCAGTGAAACAATTGTTTGGTTATATTTCTACACTTGTCAGTTTCTTATTCTTTCCTTTATTTACCCAGAGTTTATGCAGATCCAGCTATGTGTTAGGCACCGTCTAAACTTGGGGCTACTAAAATGCGTGCTATTCCTACTCTCAAAAGGTGTATTACATAGTGAGAAAAGTAGAAAAATTAATAATTTCAAATGCTGTTGCATCAGGCAACACCACACTGACAAAGACACAGGAGTCATGGAGCAGGGTGAACAAGGCAGGATGCTGCTGAGAGCAAGATCCTGGCCGTTTTTATTGATAGAATAATCATACCGCATCAGCTACATGCATTAGGAGGACAAGAAGAAAAGGGTGGGTGAAACTCAGGAATGTTATCTAGGGCTTGGGTGACAAGAATCTGCTGACCATGTTATCAGCTTGATGACCAAGTGGTGTAATCGAAACAGGACCCCAGACTCCCACCATGGTCCTAATCTTATCAACAAGGCATTCCACTGATAGGCTTCTGGGGTCCCTTGTCATACATTGGTCCTCGGCCCCTTGGGCATTCCCAGTCATACCTCGATATATGAATAGGGAGTAAGTAAGTTTATGCATCCCTCCTCCTCAGCCCCCTGGGCATTCCCAGTCATGCCTTTTGATGCATATCCTTCCCAGAGTGATCAAACTTTCTGCTCTTGATTGATATGAAAGGCATTTTGTAAGGTTTGGCTCATATGACTGTGACTTGACAGCTCTCACCTTTGTATAGGAATGCAGAACTGTAGGTAACCATAATGGTGGCTGAACAGGCTTTTTAAGTCTAGCAGATCCATACAGGCCGCTTAGGTCTAGCAGACTCACAAAATGTTATTATTATTAACTTGTCATTTTATACAATCGCTATATTAGCAAAACACACTTAGCTTTCCAAATGGGTTTTATTTCATTTTTCTCACCTAAAAACCAAGATTTGGCAAGTATTATTCTTAATGGTTTATTGTTGTCACATAAAATAGATTACTTAGAATTCCTGTTTCAATTATATGCTCTTTAACCTTCATTACATATTTTACAAATCGGTTAAATAAACACAAAATAGAATGGGGTGAGGCCAAATGAGACAAAATGCTATTCCTGAGGCTTAATGGAGTTGTGGTCTCAAATAAAGGAAAAACAGAAGTATGCTGAATTACGTAAAATTCAATTCCTCTCAGAAAGAAGGAAACTGACTACTTTTTAGAGTGGGATAAACTTGTTCCTTTAGCAATTTTAAAATCAGTTTCTTAACTGGGAACTCAAAAATGAAACTTAAGTCAGAAACTCATATTATGGTTTTATTTGTAGATTTAGAAACTATCTTAACATGACTGTCCCCCGGAATGGCTCTCTCTATTTTTTTTTTCTTCTGATAATATTAGCATTTTTTATTTTTTATGTATTCAGTTTTTTTTATTTTATTTATATTTATTTTTACATTATTTTTTTTCATTTTTGCACAATGTATGCATTTTCCTCTTAGTTATATTCCCCAAACAATTCCCACCCCCCTTATTTTGACCCTAATCCCTCCTCCCCTCTGTATTGTGTCTCTGGTTTATAGGTGCTTGTTGATTTTGATTTTGATTTTATTATAATCAGTCTTTATCCTGGTCTCTTATTTAGATTTTCTAAATTCCTGCTATGAGTGAGACCATCCAGTATTTTTCTTTTTCTTTCTGGCTTATTTTGCTGAGCATGATACCTTCCAGCTTCATCCATGTTGCTGCAGATTGCACATGTTTATCTTTTTTGATTGCTGAGTATTATTCCAATGTGTATATAGACCACATCTTCTTGATCCAGTCATCTATTTTTGGGCATTTGGGTTGTTTCCAGGTTTTACCTGTTGTAAATAGTGCTTTGTTCCTATAGCTCTGAGTCAGGGCAGGTGTATTTTTTAAACTGTTTAAGAAGATCATACGATTAACATTCATTCTACCAGTGGAGCAGTCTGTAGTCAATACTGTAGGGACACTGTGTCGCTGTATCTCCCATTTTATTGGCAAGGACTGAGTGAGAAACTTCTCAAAGATTTTATCCTAGAGTTGATAATATATCTGGACATTTCTAATGCCAATAAAAACTCCTTATTATTAACATAGTTGGAACATTTGACACAGAGAACCTTGGCATTAAATACATTAAAACACAGCAAGTGTTTTCTGGAGGCAGCAGAATTTTTTATAAAGGTGGATATATTACTGGGCTTTTTAATGCTGATAGGTAATTTTACTAATTAGTCAGGGATAAAGTTCTAGGAAGTCACTTGTTAAATGGGAAATGAGGAAAAGAAATGGCTCTGTTAGAATGTTGAGTCTCCATTTGGAGACTGTGCTAAGCATCTGTTCTGTGGTGAATTAATGCATTCTGGTCATACCTTCTCCTCAACCACATAGAAGTTTGACTAAGAGTTTGATTAAGTTGATTAAGAAAATCCCATGATTCCAAAAGGATTTGAAGAAAATACATTTTCATTTGTGTTCTAAATATTTTATTGTACTAAGAACATTGTTGATTATAATTTTCAGGGATACCTTATCAGCGTGTTACTTATTTTTATCACACTTGAGAAAAATAGAGTAAGATTGGGAAAAATTAAATCTGTATTATAATTATCTGTGTGTCTTTCTAGACTATTTTTAAAAGCTCTTTTAGGTTTCTAGTGAAATTGAAGAGAAGGCACAGAGATTTTCTATGATTCTCTGACCTCCACATGCATAACCTCCCTCATAATCAATACCCCCAACAGAATGATACATTTGTTACAAATGATGTACCTACATTGACAAATTATAATCACACATAGTCCACAATTTATATTATGATTCATCTTACTGTTGTACCTTCTTTGGATCTGGACAATTGTGTGATGATATGTATCTATCATTATATTATCATGCTATTATAATATAAACAAAACATGCTATGTTTTGTCTATTCACCCCCTCCTTCCATTCAACCTGTGGTAACATTTGATCATTTTATTTTTTCTATAATTTTCCCTTTTCTGAAATACAGAGTTAAAATCATGCAGTATGTAGCTTTTCAAAATTGATGTCTTTGAAATTGACATTTAGTAGTAAGCATTTAAGTTTCATGTCTTTAGGTTTTGATAATTCATTTCCTTCAAATGCTGAATAAGATTCCATTTTCTGAATGTACCACAGTTTATGCACCTACTGAAGGATATCTTGGTTGATTCCAACTTTTGGTAATTATGAATAAGACTGCTGTGAACATATTTATGTGTACAAAACATATTTATGTGATTTTTACTAGAAAATTTCAGGTTTTTTAATTACATGTATAGAAGTCTTCATCACAGTCTGATTAGCCCTGAACTTCCCTGGACAATAACTACCCGGAGGAATCAGTATTCTCTAGAATGTACATTGTACCATGGAACAATTTCTTGAAGATTAAGTCATTTCAGAGATAAGTAATTTCCAGCAAGCTTCATAAATATATTTTCACCTTAACCCAATCCTGTGAGGAAGTTTTTAGAGTTAATCTTTTTTTTTTTTTTAATCATGATACCCTTTAAAGTACATACTACCAAAAGATAGTGGATTTTCACTAAAGGATTACTGAAATTTGATCCATTTGTATATGCCACAGTAATTTGTAGTCACTTAGAATTTTGGGCCTAAACTACCTCTCTTACATTTATGGAATTATGCAAGTATAGAGAAACTATATACATGTAGTAGTTATAGATTTGTCAATCCATTAAAATTATGCAGAGCAGGGCCTCCCCTGGTGGCGCAGTGGTTGAGCACCGCGCTACGAGGCTGCCCACAGCCTCTGCAGTGCCTGTTCGTTACCCCGCCGCCGGTGAGGGGCCCACACAAAAAAAAAAAATTATACAGAGCAAAAACAACTAGTACCCAAAAGTAGAGTAAAATCATTAAGGTAACAGAGTCAGTGAAAAAGGAAGATCTAGAACTTATGTCTGTTATTCAGTTTATTGTGGTATTCACTAGCCTAAAAGTTCTATCATGCTAAAATACGAACTTGTGGAACAGATATATGTAATGATTGATGATGCTTAGAAATATAAGCAGATGATTAATCAAGAAGAATACTAGGACACTATGGAATATTGTTCAGCCATATGGAAAGATGAAATTCAGCCATTTACAGAAAAATGGAGGGAATTCAAGAGAATTGCGTGTAGTAAAATAAGTCAGAATGACAAAGAGAAATACTGGACATTTACAAATACTGGACATTGAACAAAATAAAATATAAAAACCAGTGCACATTAATAAACACTAGGAGGGTTCTGAGGATAAAGGGAAGCAGGGTAGGAAAAAAGGACAGGTATATAAGGATTGATAAAAAGAAATATAAATGTAACTAATGTGCCAGGGAAAAATAATATGAAGGTGCATTTCTGAATTGTTCCACACCTAAAAACTTACTCAAGTGCTAGAGGAATCTCTCAATTATTAACAAATTATAGGTTTGGGACAAATGTTGACAGATCAGGATTTAAAAGACAAATAGCTCTCCATGTTAAGACATGCAGTGTATAATGCCTGAAAGTTTAATGTAATCTCCATGAAATCTTAATCTTTTCTTGAAGTGCTTTCACACATTCAGTTGTCATCATTTTAAAATTGAAGGCCATCCAGCACTGGAGAATGACAAGAATATTAAATATATCATTTATCTGAAAGGAAGCAGAAATAATATTACTGACTTTCTTACAATGAGAATTATAAAGATGGTCTCCATTTGGCTGGAAATGGTTCCAGCTGCGCCATGATTTGATTTAACTACCCAGTTACTGACCGGCTTAATAATTTGTTTTGAAGCCTGGCTATCTTTGAAAAGATTTAGGTTTTAGGACCTTGTATTTTAACTTAAATGCAGACATGTTTCAAGCAGGAAAAAATATTTTTGATTAAGGCATTTATGAAATCATTTTGTGCCCTACTTTGCTTTAACTCCTTTCTTGATTCAGAGAACTCTTAAATGCCCATAACAACTATTGGATTTTAATTTGGAATTGTTTATAAGGAAATGTTACCATTTCCAACTCCTTTTTCTCCCGAATATGACAAAAATTATAACAGATTGAGAATCTGGACATCAAATAAGACTTTCTTGAACTCCTGCAATATTCAGGGAATAGCTAGTCCACATTACCAGGTTAATGGTCATCTCTTTGTATTTTTTTGCTGTTCTTTGAATACTACATATTCAATCCATAAACTTTACTTGCATAACTTTTTAGGTTCATTATGGTATAACTCTTTTGTGCTTCTCAGAAATTTACATACATCAGTTTAATACTGACATAGATGTTGTCACACACAACTGTTTTGAAAGGTCTGAAGAAGTCACTGCTTTATTATCCTCCATATTCTTCAGATTCCCAACCTTTAACTTAGTGTCAGAAATCTGGAAGACTGGAAGAATAAAGGTGACGAAAAAGAAAAGAAAAGAAGAGGAGTAGAAGGATTTAGCACAAGATACTGATTGGGCCATGGTGTGATTCTTAAAGATACTACCTAAATCTGGAGGCTCACAATAAATTATTGATGCAGAGGACACAAGGAAAAGGAGGCACTATCCTAAGGTGCTAATTGTTAATTTTCCTCTTCTAGTTTTCTGATTTGATGGTTTTGTGCTTCCTACTAGTGGGAAAACCGGGCTCAAAGAGCCAACAACATACAGTGAGAAAGAAAAGGACCTGTAAGTCCTCTCTCCACACCTCACCTTTTGCTGTGCTGCTATGCTTTGGACTTTGGGACTCTATGAATAGACAATGAATAGAATTTAAAATGTATCTTTAGGTGCCTCTCTGGTGGTGCAAGGGGTTAAGTCTCAGCACTATGATGCTATAGGAAGCCACTGTAATATGAGTTGATCCCTGGCCAGGGAGCTGACCCACATGTCACAGCAGACCTCCCCTGTCTCACCTGCTACTCCCCTCAGAAGTGTAGTTCAGTAGATCTGCCTGTTCTACTCCCCACTCTGTCTCTGGTGAATCCTTTCACCCCCCCCACACCTCTGGCTTACACCCAGTTCTTGTATGCATAAATAAATTAAAAAAATCTTTAAATACCTTAAACTTTTGTTACTCTTGATTAGATGGCTGGCATATAACATTCTATGCTACCCAACATATTTCCATAGTTGTTATTAGTTTATTTTTTCTATGTTAGAGACAATACTTCACTTACAAATGAAATTATCAGCATTCTGACAAAGATCTGAGAAAGTATTACATGCTTTTTTGTTCCCATAGATTAGTGCAGGATGGTAGCATACCTTTATTGGCAATTATAAAAAGCAAATACTAATCAAACTGTTTCAGTTATTTTATTTATTTGTTTTTACATTGTTGTTTGTTTTGTATAGTAGTTGATTTCTCTGCTCCTGTGTAGTCCCCAAATAATGATAATTTCTACAGGAAAATAAGAAAATTGTGGACCAACACATTGTTAGATAAGAAAAGCTATGTAGAGATATAGTATTCTCTATGAAAATATAAATGTTTCATATACAGAAAAGGTGAAAAATTATATTTGAAAATTTGAAAATTTTCAAGTCAGAATTGTAAAACTATAAGTGGTTTCAGTTATTTGGTAGCCTTTATTTTTCAGGTTTCTATTAGTGAATGTATATTTTATTTACTTATGAAAATAAGCACATTTTCTATATTTTTTATGCCTTCCTGGGCTCTTCTACTAGACATGTAGCTTCCTAAACTCTGAGACCCATTTTCTAAAAATTATTTTTACATATCATTGTCCTCTGAAGTTTAATAGTTTCTTCATTTGATTGTATAAGTTGTTTGGGAAAATGATTAATATAATTTATGCTAGAAAGAGTTTACCACCAAGGGTGAAGCATATGTTAACAATTGGAGATTACACAATTCACACTATAATTATTATGCAGGCAAGGGGAACATAAAGGTGGACCGTGGAGTAACTCTAAGATGGCTGAAATTAAATCACCATCAGTAGCATTTGCATATCTTTAACCACCTTTTATTTTTAGACTATATTTTTGCATCTCTAAATCAGGTCACATCTATATGACAGTAGCAAATAGAGACGAGGAGACAGAATCTTTAAAATCAGAAGGGTCTTGAAAACTGTATACCTATTTGGATCATGATTAGGCTCTGCCTAAATTATATCTGGAATCTGTCTTTATAAAAATTCTTGATCAATATATAATTCTTCTGAGAATGTCAGGTTTCCAGTGAAAAACACCCACTTAGGGCTTATCAGTGTGCCCCTACTCATTATGAGCTGCTTTGCACTGTTTTTGGCTTTTAAAACTCTTGACTTTGCCATTGGCAAGAGCTTGATTATTATGGCAGGAACCAAAGACTCAAGCTTCCCTCCCATGGTTGTTAGTTCCATTTGATGGTTAATGCTTCAAAATGAGATCCTTTCTTATCTGGCAATCTGATTAGGAAATGAGTCAGGCCACTGTAATTAGGATTCAGATTTACTGCCTATTTCACAAAGAGATTCAATGGGACTGTAACATCTCTAGCCAATCATGCCATATTGCTCAACCTTCTAGCACAGCTTATTAGCTGTCCATCTGCTTTTGCTGTGTCTTTCTGTCTCGTCAAGCAGTTTGAGGGAATGCTTCATGCACTAAAACTGGCTGGAAAAAGAAATATATACCCATTGAGACATAACCCTATTGTTATTTACAGTGAATTAGGAAAGACAGATCAGAGCATTCTAGTCTCTATGCATAGAGTAAGATATCATTTAAAGACTGGTGTATTATTTTCCTTCACTTGATGAATGTTTACTGTCATGGCTCAGTAAGAGATGAGCTACAGCCTGCTAGTTTTGGCAGTGTCTGCTTAGTGGGGATGTTCAGCTTGTCCTCCCGAATTACAACTCCATTTATTTCATCCAGTTTCATTAATCTTCTGAGTACCTTCATGGCCAATGATATGGCTACTGCTAGTGCTCAATAGAGAATTAATTACTAGAAGACTCAAGCAATACATCTATGGGAGCCAGACCCCCCAGTGATTTTCATGTCATT
This sequence comes from Talpa europaea, assembly GCF_964194135.1. NCBI lineage: Eukaryota > Metazoa > Chordata > Mammalia > Eulipotyphla > Talpidae > Talpa > Talpa europaea. The sequence goes on from NC_140074.1 coordinate 14,805,407, forward strand.
TTAATTAACACAGAACAGACTTGTCATTGACTATAGAGTTCTTTGTAAAAGGACAGTCTCTAGAGAAAGAGTTAAGGACAGGGTGGAAGGAGAATAAATAGGGCTCTCTGGGAAAAGATGTTGTAAATATACATTTTAAGTTTTAAAAATTTTTGGTGGACCATGTCAATCAATGGGGACATTTCTCCATTTTCACAGAATATTGATTTCAGCTCAGAAGTTGTTTCTACATGGAAATGCTAACTGGCAACTTGACTATGGAGTAGAAAGAGTTACTTCAACTGAAAAGAAACTAGGAACCTATGTTGATAAAAATGCAATGAATCTGAAATCTCTTTTGTATTTCTTACTGCTGACATGTAAAATGTCATTTTGATTCTGTTCATCTTTTCATCAAAGGCATCAACATGTCAAATACCATAGAATCATTGAAACAAAGTCAATGAACTGAAGTTCTAAAGTAAGGGAAAATAACTGTCATTGTTCTGGGGAAAAAAGTTATTTGCCAAATGATTTTCTTTATAATGTATCATATTTCCTCATCAGCTTACACTGTAATTTCAGAGATCCATTTTAAGTAGGAAATTTTTGATTCCTAGAAAATTATGTGGTGTATTCCTTAATGGACTCAGTATCCTTGTCAAACTGATTAATGAGAATGATCATAATAGATAATGTTTATGCTACATTTAAGTTGTTAGGCTAAGTATTTCACATCTTTATCATATTTACTACTCATAACAACTGTGTGACATAGATATTTTTATTACTTCTACTTTGCATAAATTCTTTATCAGTTACCATCAGAAATTCAGAGTGCCATTTTTGGCATTGTCACCCCATACAGTTCTGTACATCTCCTGATCTGACTCTATTTCTCACTTCTTAGTTTTTGAAACCTGCTACATTTTCTTCATGTCACCAAAACTTGAATAACTTACTAGTGCAAAAATTTCCCTGATCATTTTGATTTTCTTGGTTTATCTGCAGCCTGCCTCTCTTTGATGGTATAGGAACTCATGAATCTTCCACAAGAGGTGATTATTTCACTCTCTTGCTCCCACCACTGGGCTTATATGGGTATAAAATTTTCCTTGCTTATGAAGTTGCCAGACATTTCCTCCTCTATCATTCTATAAAAACACAGCTTTCAATCTCATGACACTAGACTACACTGGCCTTTGCTTATCATCATTGTATTCATCACTGACTCTCTGGTCACATTGTATTCATCACTGTCACCATGATCATTCCTCATAATTTCTTGAGGATTTAAGTCTTGGCAGTGAGCCAAGACTAGTCTAACCATGATTCTTAGTGATTTCACAAAAATGTATACTGTCCTCCCAATAACCTGGTTTCTTAGCTCCTTGACTTTTTCTTGCCAGTGACTTCACCCTCCCTAATGTTTTCAATTACTACTTATGATCCATACCTTCGTTATAACCAATAAACGTAGCTTTTTAATTATCTCATTTTCATGTGTTCTTATCTCTAACAACTCCTCTCTTTCCACCTAACTTTTACAATCTTTTCATCCCTGATTAACCTATAATGCTTTGATCATGTCAAAAGTCTTGTACCTCCCACACCTTGTGTCCTTATTTTTCTTCTTAACCAACTTAAAATGATAATTGATTAATCATGCCTGTATAATGAAGTCTCAGTTAAAACTCTTGAACAATGAGACTTCGGAAACTTCTAGGTTGGTGGACATATTGATGTATTGGAAGAGTAATGTGCCCCCAAAAGGACATTCTATACCTAACCTTCCACTCCAACACCATATCTTATGTCTCTTATTCATTGACTGTTCTGAGTTGTAGCATCCGTAATAAATTGGCTATCATAAAATCAAAAAAAGACAATATTCAGTTATTCTAATTCCACTTGCTTTTAGCCAGCTTCACTTGGGAAAAAAGATAAATCTTGAATAAAGCCAGATTTCAACTTCTGTGCCTATAACTGCAACTGAACATTGCCAGAAATAAACACATAATTCTCAGTTTAAATTAACTAGCATCAGACCACATTTGAATTCATCAATCTTAAAATGAATCTATTCACTCTTACACTCTCTAGTTCTTGTATTTCGTTTTCTATTCTCTCTACTCAAACAAATGATAATTCCTTTTCAAAAATCGCCTCATTTCCTACTTTAATAAGAAAATAGTTGCAAATAAAAGAAACACCATTAAGTGCCACATCTACATACCAGCAAGTTGCAGTACCATATACTTTCTGTTGCTGCAAATATGCTCTCCATTTAATATCTAAGGTCACCTTCTCTACTTATGTCACATCAAGATGTTCTTTCTTCCCCCTTTATCCTACATCACCAATTCTTCCTATTCTTCTATGTCATTCAGACTTGCAACATGCAATTACCTCTGCCATTAAAAGGGAAAAAAAATGTCTGTCATGACTTAACTTGCTCTTCTTACCATCAGCTAAGTTTTCTTCTTCCATTACTGATAAATATCTGGAAATAATAATCTATCTTACAGCCTCCAATTTCTCTTTTGAATACTTTAAAGTCTTTAATGCTCAAACAACACTATTCTTATCAAGATCACTAACTCTAAACTCAGTGATCACTTGTTACTCCTAATTTTACTTGAGGTGTTAGCCAAGTAACTCCATCTTCTTCATTTTACTTTTAAGATACATTACTCCTGGTTATTATCCCACCTTCCTAGACATTGCATTATCAGTTTCCTTCCCTGATCCCTTTTTATAGCTCCTAAAATGTTGAGTTCCCCAGGTTTCACTCTTTATATATTTTATATATAACACTTGCCCCTTTGTTGATACCATCAACACTTGCCCCTTTGTTGATACCATCCAGTTTGCGTCCTCAAATGTCACCTGCCTCTGAACTTAACTTTGTATTTATTTTTTTTAAGATTTATTTATTTGTACATACAAGAGCAGGGGTACAGGACAGAGGTGTGCGGGGTGAGAGGATTTACCAGAGACAGAGCAAGGAACAGTACAGGCAGATTGACCAAAGTACACTCTGAGGGGAGCAGCAGGCGAGTCAGGAGAGGTCTGCTGTGCCATGTGGGTTGCTCCCTGGCCAGCCCCGGGGGATCAAACTTGTGCTGCAATGGCTACGGACAACTTCATAGATTGCATCTTAACCCCTTGTGCCACCAGGGAGTCCCCTAACTTTGTATTTCTAATCAAACTTTCCCTTTAGTCCCAAAAAACATATGTTCAAGGGCTCATTTGAATATTTAGTAGGCATATCAAAGTAAACATGTCCAAAAATTTGAACTTCTAAATCTCTACCCCTTTAAATATATATATATATATTTTTTTTTTTTTCATACAGCCTCACCCATGTTAGTTATGGCAAGTCTCTACTTTTAAGTGCTGAGGAGAAAAATCTTTTGAGTCATTGTTTATTTTTCTTTCTGAGTATGCTCCTCATCTAATCTATCAGAAAAACACATCAGTTTAACCTCAAGAATATATCCAGTATCTAACAGTGAGACCACAGCACAGTGATTCCATATTAACCATCTTGGTCTAAGACAGCGTCATGATTCCTATGAGTTATTTCAGTAGCCTCATAATAATTCTCCCCCTTTCTGCCTCCCTCTCTTTCATATATATATATATATATATATATATATATATATAAAGAGAGAGATGTAGCGGTAGAATATACACACATATTTGTGTATGTATATATACATATGTCTATGTATTATTTGAGGATAAAGGGTAATTAATTGCATACATTCTATATAACCAGTGTCAAGAAATGTCTATAACAATCACATTTAATTAAAATTATTGATTGATCCAAAGATTAGGGCACTTCAGTAATCACCCAAACTCTATGAATTCAAAATTGTTTCTTTAGACTCAATATTCTTTATTACCATGCTATATTGTTTATTTCTTAAATATTTTATATAAATCACACCTTTGAAAGTTGCATTTTTGGTAAAAGTTTCATCCCTGAGTAGCAAATTTATTTATTTATAAAGGTGTATCATCTAAAACAAACATACACACATAGACCCAGAGCCATCATTTTAGAATGCGATGTGGGGGGGACCTTCCTGAGGGCACAAGGGGTTAAGAAGCAATCCGAAGCCTCTGCAGCACCAGTTTGATCCCTGGCAGGCCAGGGAGCAACTCATATGGCACAGCAAACCTCTCCTGTCTCACCCACTGCTCCCTTCAGCAGTGTATTTCAGTCTACCTGTTCTGCTCCCCACTCTGTCGCTGGTGAATCCTCTCACCATCTGCACCTCTGTCCTATACCCCAGTTCTTGTATGCATAAATAAATAAATCTTAAAAAAAAATAGAATAAGATGTGGACCATCCTCCAATGTTAAAACCTATCTAATATAGCTTGGAAAAGTAAAAGAAATAATTCATACATGACAGGATATAACTTCTGTATTGTTTCAGATACTTCCCAGTGTTTAGCAGTAAATTTGGAAGCTCAGAGTAAGATATCGTGGAGATAGCTCAAATATTTAATGATTCATAGACCCTTAATTTCCAGTACTTAAGAGCTTTACAAATATTATAGACATCCTATGATTAGGGAAGCAAATTATCCTCCCTATATTCATTTTGTATTAAAAAAACCATCATCATGTGGATCTTATCTTATTTAATGAGATATGTTAATTGCAGGCATCTTCCTATTTTCATATAAACAATGAAAAATGAGAGTATTTCAGTAGATTTAGTGCATCATTTAACAACTTTTCATCATTATAAAATATATTAATTAATGCTTTTGTGTATAATGTGCTTGTCATGTTATAGTAAAAGATCAGTTTTAATACAAATATCAAATTTCATCACATAAAAAATAATTCTGGCATGCTACTTTAGGAACCTTTGAGACTAAGCCTAGTCTTTTGAATATAATATAAGTTAGCTAGATTCTTTGTTTATCATCAGTAAGTGATTGTGAATATCAATGTGATCATGTTCTCAGAATTATCAGTTCCCAGATGTATGGGATAGTATAACTGGCCCCTAATAAATATCCCATTTGATAGCTTTACTACTCTTTGGCGTCTAACCTTCCAGTAAATGAATTTGATAATGGTCTCTACCCTCAAAGATAGTGATTTGTCCATTGTTTTTAGGATGTTTGTACACTAGTTATTTTACCAATTACATTACAGAAATACACTTTCCACAGTTGTTGTTCCTGAATTGTTTGTGTGTGTGTGTGTGTGTGTGTGTCTGTCTATCTATATGTCTTTAGTACTGGTTATCTAGATTTATAATGCCATGCAGTGACCATAATTCTTGGTTAAATATGTAAATTCATTGAGGATAGATTATTCACATACATAGTACAGTGAACTTCTAAGGCTATAGAATAAATATGAGTCTTCCTCAAGTTCCTTATATATATTATATATATGAATTTTAATTACTAAATAAGTATGTATGCAAAAAGGGACAATAGCAAAAAATAATTTGGAAGCAGCAAAACATATTCTTAGTATTGTTTCAGGAAGGAAGAACCTAAGTTGTGAATGAGGAAATCCTGGAAGTCATGCCTAGGAATAGGCTGATTTTTTTAATTTCTTTATTTTTTAATTGAGGTTAATATTGATATACAACACTATATATTATTTAGAGGTTTAAGTTCATCTTTCACTTTATATATAATGCATCAAAGAGCCACATTCATGAATTGACATACCCTAAGTATCCAGCGATTTTTGTAAAACTATAGATTTAGTATAAATGGTAAACCATGGGGTTAGTATTAATTTTGATGAGGACTTAATTGCTATAACAAAGTAATCCTGAATATAAGTCATTTATAGAAAATTTCTTCTTTTTCTCCTAACCTAGGTAAGGGGCCCACATTTATTTTTTGACTAAGAAACTTCTTTGAATAGCATTATGCAGAGTCCTAGATTCTTTTCCTTTTGTTTCTTCACCATCCCTATATCTTGTTATTACCTTCAATGTTTAAGTCAAATTGTAGGCACTTTTGTGTCTGGATTATGACAAAGAGATTAGAATATGAAGAAGCACACATGCATTGTTTTATGGCCCAGGCAAGAAGTGGCATACTACACTTCCACTCATATTCATTTGATGAAAACCTTGTATAAGACTACATCTAGCTTACAGTAAAGCAGAGAAACATGGTCTCTAGTTGGAAAGCCAAATGCCCAGCTATGACTCTATTACTGTGAAGAAGGAGAGGACATATTTTGAAGAACAGTTAACAGTCTCCTCCACAAAAGATCTAGAGAGTACTACTAATAATTTAGACAGGTATTGGTGTGTCATTTCACAAAACAAATATGTAATCTTTATTTTTTACCTTGATAATATTTAAAACTATAATTATTCAAAGGAAGTAGACTAGTGAGTTATTTCATAGCTTATACCATAGATATCATGGCCTTTTCACAATTCTAATAGTTACATTTTTTCCCCTTCAGGGGAAAATTCTTTTTACCATAGAGGTATGACTAGACACCCAAGAATCCTATACTCGGCTTTTCCTACTTTTATACATTTTTCCCCCTTATGACCCAAAACTGTTGGTCTAAATATGAAAACACTACTGTCTTACTAGACTGCAAGAATTGGTGATAATTCAACTTGACTATAAAGTATTAAATAAAGTATTAAATGGGAGAGTTACATGAAAATGCAACAGAATAGTCATAAGATCTTACCTTTATTCTCTTAGAGTTAGACCTTTTCTCTGTAGAAGTTTATCATTTCTGAATTTAATTGATACAAAGTCAACCCTTTGCCTTAAATGTCATTCTGTTCATACACATGTAAAAAATGCCCAAACTGACCCTCTATCTGTGCTGAGAAGGCATTTTGACACCATAGCTCTTTCCCCTATTTTTGGAATATACTTACTGGAAATTAGAGAGGGGGCATTGAACACATAACTATTATTTATAGGAGAATGACAATGCCAATTTCCTAATCACTGGAAAACAGAATACTCAGACTCAGGAAGTAAAGAAGCCAGTGCAATAGTTTAGTGAGACAGCAATTAAAAATAGTCATTTAATGTGTCTTTAACTTAGGAGTGCTTGCCCTGCTTATTGATCTGAAGATGAACAAATTAACCTTCCATAGATAACTCATTGTTCCCTCAGAGCTGTAAAAAACTGCAAGTTGAACTCTCCCAATCAAAACAAGCTGGTTCATGTGTATGAATGATTGTTGATTGATTAATTGATTTATATACTGAGTGGTGGTGGGAATTGAAGGAGTGGCAGGTTGGGGACAGTTTCTTTTATTTGTTTTTCTGGTTTACTACCTGTCAAGTATTTTGAAGTCCTAAATCACTAAATGAGATAGAGCAGTGCATCTCAAACTTTAATATACAAGTGATTCACCTAGAGATCATATTGAAATGCCTAACAGATATAGGATCTAAAGGTTTTACCTTTTAAAAATATCTGTGCTATCTGTACTACTGATCCCAGAAACATACTTTGAGTAGAAAAGGTACAGACTGTTTTATTAGAATGATTTGTAGTATCTGCTATTCTGATGTGTCATATTTCTTCTCTCTACAATTTTGGGTAATGAATAGATGGAAGCATTCTGCTTTGTGGGTGCTTCTGCTGACTTTCCAGTTGCATGTATATAGGTGGGAATACACAAACATAAAGCATCTACTTTTAAAATGAGATGAAGCTGTGTTTTAATATAAGAAAATATCATAGTAAAAGTTAGGGGTGAGACTGATTATAGAAAAGGCCATTTTTTTTTAATAATGAAATAACTTCCCACAAAAGAGCAGGTAAAAGTGAGTGAAAGAGAGGAAGATTGTGCAGACCAAAATACTGGACAATTTCACTCATATACGGAATGAAGAGAAACAAAACAAAAGATTGGCAAAACTAAACTGAACAAATCCTAGATTTATGACTGTAGAATTGAGGTTAGTAGAGGGGGAAGTAAAGTGTAGGTAGGAACAAAGTAGGGAGAGGGGCCAGTGGTCTATGGCAAAGGATTATGGGTACTTAGATGGTGGGTGTGGTACGGTGACATACAACTGAGATGTGAATCTGTTCCCCTAAATCATGTACATTGTTGTAAACCAGTGCTACTTTAATTAAAAAGTAATAAATAAATAAATAAAACAAAAATACTGATAGCATCTAAATTATATAAAAGAATAAGCTTTTTTGATAGGATGATAGGCTTTGATCTACTAGAGGATTCTTAATAAACCTGCTTCTTGTAGTCTACACAAATAAATGACTAATATGAACACAATCTAAGTGTCTCAAAAATAAACAAAAATTGTTGTCATCTTCATCTGTCCCAATTCATTCAGTGACACCCATATTTTCTTTTTATTTCTCTGTCATGTCTTTAAAAAATTTATCTTGTTCAAAGATAACATTAAAATAACTCGCTATTCAAGAAAAGTTAATAGTTTTCTACTTTTGTGAAGATAATTGGTAATCCTAGAGTCTCAGTATATACAAGTTGGAAATTCAGTCAGCATTCCCTGGAAAAAGAATTTATTATCAGAGGCTTATGCTTTTGCAAGATTGCATAATATGAGAAAAATGATTGAACAAAATATATAATTTTCCTGCTACTGTAAATCTTAATAAGCACTCTACTTATGCAACCATCTTGGAAATCACTCCTTTTAACTCATTTGAGGTACTTACAAATACATTGGATAGATATAGTTGCTTCTTTTATTAAGGCTATATTAAACTGAGGGATTAGTCACCACAAATTTATATGAAATTTTCTTGCTAGGGCAATTAGCTGTAGAATCCAATAACTATCAACACTATAATATAAAGCTCATTTGGATAATCACTACCTAAAACAAAACTATCAATGCAATTCTTTGTTCGTCTTCATTCACCCTTGCATATACATCACCAGAGACACTAAACTTTTGTAACAGAAAGTCAATAGTGTGTTTATCATCAAATTTCATTTTTTGATAATTTTGGAGTGTTACATCATTAGGTTTTAACTGATTTAATGCAATATTTAAATCCTTTGTTGATTAACTTGTCTTATTTTGCAAAGGAATTTATGATAAAAATCAAATTATCAATCTGTACTTTATATTTTTTCTTTGCAGAGTTGAGGTGATTAAGTTATTATTCTCCTCTTATTATGGCCCATAAGCCTGCTTATTGTAGCAAGAAATTATCCCTTAAACACATGTGTTTACATTTTGGCTTAAATAATAAAGTATATTTGTTGATTGATAGATTAAATTGTTTTTTTTTTATTTTTTCATTCATATATATGTATGAATTACATATTTTTCATTCATATATAGGTATATGCATATTTTATATGCATGTGTGTATATTAAGTGTGTATATATATACATATATACATTTAGAGTGTGTTGAACCCCTTGTTAAAATTATTTACTTAACCTTTATAATATATGGCCTTAAAGTTTGTTTACATTTGTTTGGAACAAGGAAAAAGTTAGCTTTCTCACCTATCTTGATGTTACACTCTTCTATAGAGTACCTTCTTTATTTTCATCCATAAATTTACCTTACCATTCTAAGCTGACCATAGCATAGTTCTAGACACAACTTCATATGATTTTTCAGTCATGTACTCAGTCTGACTAAAACATATCAATAATCAGCCATGGACTGGGAAGATAGAACATTTTTGAAATTTGGACTGTCTTTTGTAGAAATGGAAAAGACAAGCCATGATAATAGGGGCAACCTCAAATAAAAGTTCTATTGGTTACCATATTTACCTTAATTTGTTATTTTACTTGTTTTTTGGGGGGCGGCATTCTCTATGTCATAATTGCCAGAAGATAGGAATTTATTACAAATCAGTGGTTCATTACAATAAAAAAACTATTGGGATAAAAGTTCCTATTTATCAAGGAAATAATGAAAATTTGAATTGTGCTTCTTCCTTTTTCTAAAACAATGTAATTCTATCAGAGATTTCCATTAAGGACCCATGGGCATTATTTCCTTTCTAATCAAGTCCAATGAGCATTAAAGATGCTCAAGATGGGGCCTTCCTGGTGGTGCAGGGGTTAAAGTCTCAGTGCTATCAAGCTATACCAGCCACTGTGAAGGGAGTTCCATCCATGGCTAGGGGGCTAAACCACGTGGCTCAGCAGACCTCTCCTGTCTCACCCACTGCTCCATTCAGTAGCATATTTCAGTAGATCTGCCTGTTCTGCTTCCCACTCTGGTGAATACGCTCAATCCCTGTACCTCTGGCCTACACCTCAGTTCTTGTGTGCATAAATAAATAAAAATAAATCTTAACATATGCTCAAGATGGTGATTATTTATATATTATTGAGGTAATATACACTATATATAAGTTAGAGTAGATCACCCTCTTCAGATTTATGTTACCACACTCCACCCACCACCAATATTTCATTGCACTCCACTGGATGCCCACCCTACTTTACCACACCCTACTCTCCACCCTCCCAAAGTAGCAGTATTTTAATGTTGTTAATGTATATTCTTAGTTTACTGAGTGATTAAAATAAATTCTATGTCAAAAAACTTGACTATATTTTTTTCTGGAATTAGACATATACTATGTGGAAAAGTAATTTCATTCACTCTTAAAAGCATTACTGACAAGAAATGCAATTCTATATTGCATATTATAACCAAACAATATTTTACTCGTGTGGTTTACCCTTGAATACCAATTGTTCTGATGCCTGTTAGTTTTCCTACTTCTACAAAGCAATAGTGCAGAAAGAAATCCTATAATTATTGATCTAGATATTTTTAACAAACTGGTCACCAGACCCTTACTAATAACAGATCAATGTTCTGACCAATAAACATCATTTGCTTGAAAAGATATGATAAAGGGTATTGACAGAACCTGAAATCTTATCGACACTGTTCACTGTAAGTAGATATAGACTTTTCTTTCAACCTCGCACACAGGTTTAATTACTGACTGTGTGATGAAATTTAACTGTAAGATAGTTTTAGTTGAATAATTGTATTATGGCAAGACTCAAACTTAAAGAAATCTCTATCATTTGTAGCTTGATATCTTTAAGTTTTATATAATTTCCTTCCAGTTTTAATTGTTTGACTGTTTAGATTACTTCAGATATAGTTCATGTGTTTAGGACTGCTACATATGCAAACATATAATTTATTTGAAATGTAATACCTCTCATTAGTGAAATTAGGTACTGTTTAAACATCTGTCAAGCCAAGGAGAATGTGGCTTTGTTGTTGAGGCAAAGGGAAAATGTTTAAAGAATCAAGAATAAATATGCCACCACTATGCAATTTAAAGTAAAAAATATTCCTATTTTTTAACATTTTTTTATTGAGGTCTATGTATATTTGCAATAATGAAGATATTTATAGAAATAACTATATAGTAAATATAAACTGTTGTAGGTTTAATCAACATAACTTATATGTGTAGTTGCCTTATTAAAAGCATTTGATGATGCTAGGAATGATACAATATAGACAATGTTCTAAATGTGGAGCATGTTACAGAGGAATTATCAGATAAAAGGCACTTTTGTTTTCCTTCTCACAGTTAGAATGCAAGTAGTTTACAGAACCATTTATTGCTCCAGAATGCTTAAGTATTTGTGACAGGGTATTTGTGACATGACCACTTTTTAAATTATAATTTTTTTTCTGAATTCTTCTCTTTTCATTTAAAGTCTCTAAATAAAAGATGTGGCAGAATTTCTTCTAGATAGTCTTTCAAAAACCTTTAGAATCTGGTATAAGTATTTGATTAGTATGCATAAATTTATAAATGAACACCAGTTTCTTATCCAGTGTAGCAGTATGTGAGTTTTCTGAAAGCATGTTACATTGCATGAGTTTGTAGTCTACAGAGTTGCTTCTCCTTAGTAACTAAGTTACTAAGTTCAAGCATTTTCCTGGGGTGGGGGCAGGTTGCTGGATTTTTTTCTTTCTTCTTCTTTACCTAACCCTTTTCCTGCATAAATGAGAAACAGCTTTTGTAGCTCCCTTGGGTCTAACACTTCATTAGCACAGATGTTAAAAATAGCATTACTGTTTGGTGATTAAACAGGGTAAATTTTACTAATAAAAAAATGTTAACCTTGGAACTTTGTCTTTCTCATCTTCAGAGTATTATTGTTTACTACTCTTTATAAGAAGCATACATATATTACTCATCCTATGCAGGCCTCTTGTAAAACAAGAAAGGGAAATTAAAAAAAAAATGCTCTTATTTTTTGAACTCTGGAAGAAGAGATTCTTTTTGAATCTTTATAGGCAACCTTTAAATGTCTTTCTTCACTTCTTATTTTCTACTTTTCCCCAATCATACTTGGAAGCATTTCCACACAGCCCTGATCTTCTTTAGCTGGTCTTACCTACTTTGTTAGGATTCTTCAGAGGTCCTGGCTCAGACTTTGTGGTTTATCTCAGGCTCAGGAAATATTAGACTGAGGAAAGACAGTGAGAAATTTGGTTTTGTGGTATATTGGCAGAGTTGAGGAAGATTGGGAGAAAGAAATATCAGATTGTCTTCATTGTCTCTAATTCAGGTTATCTTTTTGGTGCACTGAAAAGAATTTTAGATAACCTACACCCTGGGCAAATGATAATTTTCTGTGTTTTTCAGTTTGTTAATCTTTACGCTGTAAATATATTATCAACTCAATGGACAGTATTTGAACTACTATTTATATTCTAGAAAAGTGCAGGATGCCAGAGATATCATAATAAATAATGCAGATATAGAATGTCCCTCATTCCTTAAACTTGTATATAGTGAATTCCTTTGTCTTTCTCTTTTACCTATCTAATCCCTAAATGTATTATGTCAAAATAAAAGGTACTAAAATTCAGTGATCCTTTCCTTATAGTAGATGGGGTTTAATTAATAGTTTAAGGTGAAAAAAGATTTAGTTACCTCAGCAACTTCCCTGGTAATAAAGATAATGTGACAACTCCACCCTACAAAGCCAAGTAGAAAATAGATTGTCATTAAATATTAGTTAGTGTATAGTTACACAGCAGGCCTTGAAAGCTGTAATTTCTAGAGGTAGATGTCTACTGAGGCATAATAAATGAATGGCCAGAGAAAGCTGGCATTTGTGAACTATTGTGAGAGATGGAGAGTAGACTATTGCAGTGCAAGTAAATGGATTTGTATCAGAAGGTCACACATTTGGCAAATTTAGACACTCAAAATCACATGACATTTAGTGTATTTTATGTGAATTTAGTGGACATTTCGACAAACATGAGGTTTACAGAGGTCGCACATCTATTAGTCCTAATTGTTCCTTTCTTGCCATATCCATTGCCAACACTCTGCTGTGAAGATTTCACCAACTCTTATCTGTGCAGTATAGTTAGATTCAAATTTTGACTTTCCAGGTAAAATTTGTGTATGCATGTGTGTGTGTGTGTGTGTGGGTGGGTGTGTGTGTGTGTGTGGAGAGAGAGAGAGAGAGAGAGAGAGAGAGAGAGAGAGAGAGAGAGAGAGGAGCAAAGAGTGAGAAGTCTGCTATGTGTGGCTGTTTGCAGGGACATTTCCAGGACCTACAAATATTCCAATAAAGTCTGTGTCTGGGCCTCCCAGGTGGTGCAGCAGTTGAGTGCTGGGTTGTGAAGCTGCCTGCAGCCTCTGCAGCGCCGGTTCCATCCCTATCTGCTCCCCGGCCACTGGAGGAGGGTCCCACATGGCGCATAGACCTCTCCTGCCGCCCGCTGCTCCCCTCAGCAGTGTACTTCGGTCCTACTGCCTGCTCTGTTCCCCGCTCTGGCTCTGGTGAATTCTCTCACCCTCCGGCACTTCTGACTGTACCCAGTGCTTGTATAAATAAATAATTAATTAATTAAAAAAAAAAATCTGTGTCTGCTCTCATGAAGCCTAGATTCATGTGTGAGAAAATAACCATTTTCTGTAAACAGGTAGCTATGGTAATTTCTGTGCAGAACCATGACATAGACAAGCAGAGCTACTTTAGGTAAAAAGTGGTCACTGTCTGTGACCTAAGAGCTGGTGTGAGAGCTCAGTATTCTTCTCTTTTGTGGTCCTCATCATGCTTCCAGGATGGGCCCATGTGTGGAATTACCTTTAGTGGTGCCCTCATGTCCTTAGCTAATATCTAACAACTTTACATTTGTTTTCAAAACTCTCTCTAATATGCGTTTTCTCTGTTGTATCTTATTACTCATTTGCCTAGATTTTTTTTTTTTAAAGATTTAATTATTTTTACACAAGAGATGGAATACAGGCCACAGGCGCGGGAGGGTGAGAGGATTCACCAGAGACAGAGTGGGGAGCAGAACAGGCAGATGATTGAAATACACTGCTGAGGGGAGCAGTGGACGTGACAGGAGAGGTCTGCCATGCCATGTGGAATTCTCACCGGCTGGCTGGCCAGGAATTGAACTTGTGCTGCAGAGGCTTCGGACAGCTTCACAGTGCTGCACTGAACCCGCTGCGCCACCGGGGAGGTCCCATTTGCCTAAAATTATTTTCTCCTCACTGTCTGCTGTCAAAATGTGGCAGTTACCATTCATTTTGGTATAAACTATATCTCATCGTATATTGATATTTAATTATTTAATTGAATTATTTCCTGAGAACTATTAGAATAATAAGGGATAGCTTATTAATGTCAATAATTTACCAAACATTTTATATCTATTTTATTTTAATCTCTGCAGCAACCCTGAAATGTTAAGTTTTGGGATGTCTCTTGTATTGGTGAGGAAGTTTTAATCTAATTAAGATCACTGACATAGAGGGCCTTCCCGGTGGTGCAGTGGGTTGATTGCAGAGCTGTGAGGCTGTCCACAGCCTCCTCATCACCAGTTCAATTCCCAGCCAGCCAGGGAGATTCCCACATGGTGCAGCAGACCTCTCCTGGCTGCTCCCCTCAGTAGTGTATTTCTGTCCTTCTGCCTGTTCTGCTCCTTGCTCTGTCTCTGGTAGATTCTCTCACCCTCCTGTGCTTCTGGCCTGTACCCCAGTGCTTGTATAAATAAATAAATCTTAAATTAAAAAAAAAAATCACTGACATAGTTACACAATTAATGGGTAGATGAACTGGTAATCAAAATGACTTTTCTTTAACTACAAAGCCTATATTCTTTCCATTGTACCATAACTTTTCATTTAAATGTT
This sequence comes from Talpa europaea, assembly GCF_964194135.1. Taxonomy (NCBI): domain Eukaryota; kingdom Metazoa; phylum Chordata; class Mammalia; order Eulipotyphla; family Talpidae; genus Talpa; species Talpa europaea. The sequence goes on from NC_140074.1 coordinate 14,820,552, forward strand.
TTGCTTCTTACTTAGTTATGCCTACCCAACATGTCTTTTGTCTACTCTTCAAGATCTAACACAATACTGTGTAAATTATAGGAGCTTGATAAATTTGTACAAATTGTTAAATTATCAAAATAGGAAGAAACAACAGTATCTTCATTGTAAGACTGAGAATAGTAGTAGTCTCTGTGAAGTCACAGTATAAAAGAGAATACATTTTTCAAGAAATCTGTTCAATCTTGACCTCAGCCTTGTGCATGCACTTCTTACTGTCTGTATTGCCAAGTCCTTTGTGTCCTTCACTAAGTTTAAATGTCAATTTCTCTATGCAGATTTCACTAAGACCTCTAGGCAAAGTATTCGCCCTACATTTGTGTACACTGCACAATATGTGTGGGTTTGTATCTGCGTGTATGTGTGTATTACTAACTGTGTACTTAGATATACAATGTGTCTAAGCTCACATTTTACTAATTGTGTGCTTAGAGGAAAAAAATATATTAGTTTCTCTATGGAGTAACAATGCTTGTCAACACATACTAGCTTATGGTGCTCATGTAAGTTATATATATTTTAAAGGTGCAGGCAGAAGTGACTATTGCTATTCATTGGTGTAAATAAGTTAGTTCCCATGTTGTTAGGTGGTCTTCACTGAAGAAACAAATTCTTCATTGTGGGAAAGATTAACAAAGAAGACATTTCCATCATACATTTTACTTTCATGTTCTAGAATCCAAAAGTATACTACTTTTCTACCTCTAGATTTTTTTGTCAGATTTTTGATAGAAATTGTAAATAGTAATGTGAGATCTACTATCATATTACGCAGTTGATTTTGCACAGATGGACACACAGCCCCTCTCATATTTTTGTTATCTCCTTTTTATCCTGTCCGTTCTCCTCTATTCCTAGACTAGATAGATAGATAGCTAGATATAATATATTTTATATAATAATTTTTGTATAATATTTTCTAGATTCATCTTTGTGATTGCAAATGGCATTATTTTATTTTTTATAGCTGAGTAGTATTCCATTGTGTATATACACCTCATCTTTATCCAATCACCGATGGGCATTTAGTTTCTGTTCATCTCTTGGCTACTGTGAATAAACATGCAATAAACATGGGGATGTGTATGCAGTTTTGAATTATTGTTTCATATTCTTCAGATAAATACTCAGAAGTGGAATAGCTGGATCCATTTAATTCTATCTTTAAATCTTTCAAGTAATCTCTCTAAACTTTCCATAATTTTCATTCCACCCCATAGTGTATATGATTTACTTTCTTGCCACATCCTCTCCAATACTTGTTGTCTCTTGTTTTATTATACTTACATTTTTTTTTTCAGTATTGAACCAGGAACCATGGATTATGTAGCCTCTCTATTCCACATTGATGTGTCATTTCAGGGTTTATAAATATTTTATCATTAATTCCTCTGAATTGAGTTTGTAGAATGTGGTTTAGAAACTGGGCATTTGGGAATTAGTGATATGTGAGGTAGGTAGGGAGACTGGGGAATCAAACAGAGAATCATCTATTCTCTCTCAATCAACATTAAAAAATTTACAATATGCCTATAGTTACTTTGAAAATATTTAAAATCCCTCTGAGGTAATTCAGCCTTGGTATTTAAAAATGTTTGGCAGAGGTGTGGGAAATAAATAAAAATGTTTGGTAATTACATTTGAGTTTAAACGCAATTTAAAATGTTCTAATGTTGCCAATAAGAAGTGGTATTGAAGTTTTTATTTATAATGTGAGTATTTTCAAATTTGTTTTGGGTAGAATGAGATTAAGTGGGGTCCTTTTCTCTGCCTTTTATTGGCAATTTCCCTGAATGCCTGCCAGGTGCTAACTACTTTTGTTTGCAGACCTCTTATTCCTTTGCTTCATCAGTTGAATGAAAGTGATTTTGGCAACATAGATTCTCTTATCTATATGATGCCAATGTAATGGAGTCTAATTCACGCCTCTTTTTACCAATTGTTTAATAACATGCATAATTATGAGAAATAATGGAGTATAGAGGAGTGGTTTAATTTTCTGAAGTAAGAAATATTGCCAAATGTAAAGTTGCAATATTAATGATCCTTTTTTTGTTATTTGAGTAAAGAGCTTCAAATTGTTTAGCATGCTACCTTTATACAGCTTTTTCATCTGTCTTCCTGTTCACCACAATTTCTTTTCAAATGTGGATGAATAAAATCTTGGAAGTTTAATGCACACTTTGGATATTATATAGATTAACCCTCTACTCTATGAAGCAATCCCTGCTACTGCTCACAGAGCCTGGCATCTGCTTGTCCAGCCTCTGTCAGAGAACTTTCAATTCATGCCTTTCCAATGCAGAACATATGGAATAGGAGTCAAGAATAATAAGTGAGCTCTGGTCTCATCTATGTTTCTAATTCTGTCTATTCCATAGAGTAAAGACAAACCTCAGAGACGCAATATCTTCATATGTAAAATGATAGGATAGAAGTGAATGCCATCTAGAAACATCATAGATTAGCTAGTCCATAACCCTTGGCAACATTAGCTTTTTAAAAGGTGGCTCATATTTTTGATTTATATTGCTGTCCAAGTTTGTTTGTTTATTTGGTGTGTGTATGTATATGTGGGGGGTAAAAATAAATTCAATGATCATTCTATTTTCATGGCTCTTCCCTCTTTATATAAAATATGAATCATTTAATACCATTTCCCGAATATTCCATCTTAGTGGCCTACAGCTTTGCAACAAAAGAATGAGTTTGAAGTAATGTGTATATGATAAGCTGACTTTGAAGGCTTTGTTTTAGTACTTTTAAAGAGAAGATAAAGGGTATTAAAACATGTTTTACCTATAATTTTCCATGTAATAATTACATCAGAAAGTGAGAGAGATAGATAAAGGTCGACAATACTGACAGTGTGGTTCTATACTATGTATTGGCAGCAGATTAAAGTGTCATTTGCATGAAGGCACTGGCTACATTTATAACATTTCACACATTTTTCATGTGAAACAGCATGTGTATTAGATATATTTTCCTATGAAACATAGTAAAGATCAGGAAAAACTGTGGACTTCCTTTGGTGGTTCTGAAATGTATTCTAATACCCACACAATTGATTTTGACAGGTGGTACTGCACACTCTTTTACTCTAACCATGAATGTTGCAGCACAATGGAAGATTCTCTTGTTAATACACTCATTATCTTGAAGTTAAATAATAGGTGAGCATCCTTACAGAGGAAGTGATTCATATTTTAGAATATAATGAAAAATATTGTTCACCTATAGCCCTGGGTGTTTGGTATTCTGAACTATTAAGATAACAAAGCAATGAGCAAATATTTGTTGCTGATTTGCCAAGGGAGACAGGTGGAAAAAAAGAATGGGGAGAAATAAGACTCCAACTATATAAATTATGTAAAAAAAAATGCTCTCAGATTAAAAATGTTATTCTATCATAGAAATATATGATAGTTAATATTGCCGTGTTTTGTAATTATTTTATGGTGATTTCACATAAAAGATATTAAGCCAAATTTTCCCCCTAAGCTGCTGAAAGTTAGCTAAATACAACTTTACCTATATTCTGGTAAAACTGGTTGATTGTTTAGCTCTGCGAACCATGACGATTATTGTAATCTTAAAGCATAAGTGTATGTTAAATGTAGTAAAGTCAAATATTTAGTGCTCTAAAATTGATCTGAACTTTATGGTTCCTTCTACTGTGTAATTAGTAATTCTTTGTAATTTAAGTGAAATTAAACTTTTCTTTTCCATGTACAGATATAGACTACCCATATGCAAAATATTTAGTACCTTCGGAATGTAAAGTTTTTTTATTTATTTTTATATGTATATTTTTTAAAGATTTTATTTATTTTTGCATAGAAGAACTGGGGTTCAGGCCAGAAGTGTGGAGGGTGAGAGGATTCCCCAGAGACAGAATGGGGAGCAGAACAGGCAGATCTACTGAAATACACTACAGTAGGCAAGACAACAGAGATCTGCTGTGCTCTGTGGGTTAGCTCCCTGGCGGGGACTGAACTCAGTGATGGCACTGAGACTTGACCCCTAGGCCACCAGGGAGACCCCTTTATTCACTCTTTTTAAATTAACATTTCCACTTTCTAAATAGATGCCTTTTCTGTTTCAAAGCTACTTCACATGAAAATGGCAAATTAAAAATTGGGTTTTTTCTTTAACAAAGAGTTATTTTAACAAGCGAACAATGAGACATTTTGTTTTTGCAGAGCAAGTTGAAAAATTCTAACCTTGGCCCGTGGGTATTTTACCAAGAGAAATCTTATGTAAAAGCTTACTTCTCACTTTTTAAAAGTAAGATTGTCCCTGTACTCATGTGCTAGCCTTCCTAAATGAGCTAAAAATAACTTGCTTTTAGTTTTCTAGTTTACCTTACATTTCTTGCATTTCATCAGAATCTAGTTCAAGCTAATGGCACTTTGAGAGAATTAAATTTGGAAAAATAACCTCATAGTTTTAACTCATTCATAGTAGCAAGGTGGTATCTGCATTAAAGCAGAGAAGTGACAAGTCATACAACACGTTCCTTGTTCTTGACCATAAGCATATTTTTTCTGAGTTGTTAATGAAAGAAAATTCATTTGAATTCTTTAGTCCATCCTGTTCTTTATGATTTATGAAGACCTTACTCAAATCTTGTGTAGATTGGCAAATGGAAACATTTTGCCCAACTGAAAGATGAGAATAAAAATGAATATATATTCTTGTTAAAGGAAGAGAGGGGAAATAAAATAACCTGACACAGGAACATCTTGCCATAAGTAGGAGTCAAAACTGTGGAGTCACAGTTAACCATTCAGTAATGGATAATTGCTGAAGCAATTAATCTTTATATGGAGACTGCCTCTATGCCACAATCAATCATATCAGAAAGACCCACATGGACTGTGAACTATAGAGAAGGGTCCTCATGGAGCTCATCAAAACTTGACATTCATGATTGCTCTCTAATGTAACAAGGAGCCAGAAGGAACTGTGGGATGTGCTGTCAAAAAGAGATAAATCAGGATTTTGAAATAAAATAAAAATGGATTCAGTACCTTGAATTATGAACTCTCCTACATGTGAAAGTCACCTATTTTGGCAGCTTATCAGAGCAAACAGTTATACACAAGACTTAGCAAAAGTAACTCAGTCCTGGATAGATCACTAATTTCAAAAAAAAAAAAAAAAAAACCCTCATGTCACCTTATGAGGTTTTTGCCATTCTCTTCTGTCCTATACCTCCCTTTCACCCCCCACAAAAATGAAATAAAATCATACTATACATGTGCATGTGCACCTCTTGTCCTTACATAGGGTGCTGTTTGCCTGGAACATAGTCATATTGAAAGAATGATATCAGGATAGTATTTTTGTAGAATGTTTGGGCAAACATTGACATGAATTTTACTTCGTTATTGCTTGTTTGCTAGGTCAACAGTCTTCTCTCATTTGTAGTAACCTCTGTGAGGCCAGGGGAGTATCTGTTTATCTCCATCATTGCATTTTCTTAGCCTCAGCTGGTATCTAGTAAACATGGGGACCTTAATAATTATTATGGATTGAAAAAAGAGAATTCATGAAAGGAAAGATTTTCAGTAGACTCACCTACTTAAAATATATTCTTAAACATTTTCCTTTAAGGAAGATATAAATATTCCATAGAAGGATTATAATTATTACTTAATAACATTTGAGTATTGGATTTGAATAAGTAGCCCTTAAGTTTTTTTTTTTAATTTCTGCCCATTATTTAGGTTTTTTTTTTACAATAATTTTATAGGAAAGGAAAGGCTGTTAAGTAACTGTTTCTATGTTAGATTTTAGGGTGTATTGCTTTCATGCAAAAATTTCTGCAAAATAGTTTTGATAATTAGATTCGGGGCTAGCACATAAATTATCAGAAGCAGGAAGCAAAGAAGGGAAGAAAAAAATCATGATATTCTCCCTTTTCACCACTTTTCCTCCTTTCTCCATATGATGGGCACTTAAGTACACCAAATCCTTGAAGAACATTGTTTCTTTAAGGTCATTTTATTATAATGTTATTGAGAAAACCTGGAATGCCAGTGGATATTGAGTGAAATGATAGCATTCAAGGACATTGTTTTGCTTAAAATTAGTTTCCAAAAACCTCTCCAGAGCTTTATAGGAGGGTTCACTGTATCTTATAACAAAAGGACACCTACAACTAACTTTTTCCCCCAACAAAGCCATGAGATTTTTCATGGGTTGATTTTAACATAAAATAAAAATATTCCATAAACTGATTTCTTCTGAAACCCTTAATCAAGGTCATCATCAGGTCATGAATAAACAATTTGGTTCTTTATGTGATGGATCCATCAAACACACTTTCTGAGTACTTACTAGGAGTGAGGTGATGATATGGGACTGCTGATGCAAGTATTGCAAACATTATTCTGGATTTTGAAGAAAAATAGAAAATTTAGAATATTTCAATCTTTTTCCTTTGCTCATTAAAGATAACACTAATAGACCCTGAAAGCATAATTATTTTTATATTCCCAAATTTAAAATTAGAAAATACCATAAAATTTCATAATTTTAGCAGAATTCAGTCATACAATTTTCCTTCACACAGGACTTATATTGACTCACTGAACATCAGACTTATAGTATTTGATAACAGAAAGTTCTGTTATTTAATGCTCAGCGTATTCGAGACTAAAAGAGGCCTATACCCTTCCCTGTAGTACCTAGTACTACAGAAGCAACCAATGATATTTATTTCTTGACTTCCAAACCATGCTGACATTTAAAGAGATAGGTGTGCCTTTTAGGAAACTATCAGATTGGCCTTGTGTTCCAAAGATCCAGAACCCAAGTAGTATATATGTTCCCATTTTCCTTGTTGCTGAGAAGTCTGGTACACATACAGTAAGTTCCACAAATGGAAATGATCCCTATTTGAAGGGACTAAGCTAGCAATCTGCTTCTTCAAATTCAAGTGATGGTGCAGCTGTGTAATGCTAGGAAACAACAGTAAATCTTAGAATATTGGTGACTTTTCTCAGCCCAAGTTTTGAGAAGTATCCTGTGCTAAGAAAAAGAGAATCCAGAATCAAGCTCAGCAGTCAGCAAAAGCCAAGCAAAGCTGCCCTTTGTAAGACACAGCTCATTCCTCTGACTAGTCACCTCTGGCTGCTTTGATGGTATCCACTACGGCACTGTCTGCACATACCTCACTGGTTTCTCTTTATTCTCCCTCTCCTTCTGCCTTTCTCTGTCTCTCTTTACTCAGCATATTTATTCCCTGATATATTAAAAGTGTTAAAAATAATTCACTTATTTGATACTTTGTTCTCATTTGGTCTTTCAAATATTAAACTCATAAATGGCAGACATTAAGGTCCAGTGGCTTCACAACTGATATAAATAGGGAAAATAGTTTATAAATTTCCTTTTTATTAATTTGATTTGAAAATCTACAATTTTGTTGAGTCCTTCCTTTAAGATTGAATATTGCAATTGCTTTGTATTATGTTTATGCATTCCTGAAAATAAAGTTCACTTTGGTTCTTTATCTCTGCATTATGGATTGTAGATTAAGTAGACTCTGCTCTGTAGATTTAGCTGAAATACAATCATTCTATTGTAATCTGATTTTAGTGACCTCTAGTGCCTGAATGTTTTAAATGCTATTTTATTTTGGCAGGTAGTTTGCAGATTCTTTTACAAAATACATGTTAATAATACCACATATAAAACAGAGAACATAGCCTCTAATTATATATGTGTGTGATATGTATAGCCACAGACATATACATGTAAAGGAATCCTATTTTGGGACTGCAGACAAGCCTAAGATTGTTGTGGAGTACATCTTGGCATTGACCAAACAAAACATATATTTAATTTCAAGGGGAATCATCTGTTCTTTTGCTCTTCAGAGAACTATTTTAGGAAGTGTTATCTAAACATATTACAGCATAGTTTAGATGTGTGTTATGCTCATGTATTACATATTATATGATAATATACATATTGATAAGTACATTATCATAGACAAAACCTTTATGGGAATATGTTATTTTTCTTTCTGTACAGCTCATAGTCTACTGTCAAAATAAGAGAAAAATTTAAACATCAAACCCCAGCTGCTTAAAATGTTGTAAATCATGGCTTATGAAAATAAGGCTGTCATTGCATCTATCTACCTGTCCAACAGTTGTCCATACCAATTTGTGTTAACCTATCAAATTTTTAAAATAGCATTATTACAGAAGTATCCATCACTTGGTTATCATTTATTTCATAATTTTGAAGGTAAACTGAATTTCCTCTAATAAAGCAATTATCCACAGTCTTACATTAGATATAGTCTGAGTACAAGAGGATTCTTAGGACTGGAAAACATCCATACTTAAGAACTTTTTGTTTAGTTCCCCATATTTTATCCTCTTCCCAACTGAATTGCCCTCTTCACAATCTGATTTTGGTACTTCAAGCACTTGCCATGGGTTTTTATCAAGAAGAAAATATCATCTTACTGTTTGGCCAAACAGTAAATAATCAATATTATTATGCAAATGAGAAGCCAGATGAATAAACAGATTACCCTAAAAGCTGGAAGATGCAGCCTTTCAGCAAGAGGATTTGTGAGGAATTATTCTGTTATTGAATAAGGAAATGTTGGAATTTTCAGTTCATTAGTAGCAAATTCAGCATCATCTTCATCATCATCATCACACTGATCCTTCTGTGTAAACAGTGCATGATATCCCTTATCTTATATAAAGAACTCACCCTATATTAACTTATTCTATATAAAGAATCCTATGTATCCCTTATCCTATCAAGCATTATAGGTAAATTCTGTTGTCTTATGTCTAACATAACTAAACATTCTAACTGGTTATTTTTATTCAAATGGCATGTTCTCACCTCTTTCTCACAGTAATGTAATATTATGGAAGAAATTTATTAATTTCAGCTCTGTTTCAGTGACATGTCATAGTGGTAAATTGTATCAGGAAGGTTTCAGGTCAACTTGTAGACTGATGGTAGTGCCATCTTAAGCAAATGACTTACTCTCTGAGCCTGAAAATTCCTTGAGTATATGTAGTTATTTCCATGGTATACAGCTTTGAAGTTAACTTTTTCCTTGCAGTACTACCTGGAAGGGTTTACCAGCATGCTGTTGCTTTTTTTTACAAAGTCTATTGCTCCGAAACAAGAGACCACAAAGGTCCAAAGAAAGAAAATGCAGGTCCTAGAAGAAATAGGGTATGTTTTCGGCTCCAGCGGATAATTTTCAAGGGTCATTTAATAATACCAATAACTGCCTAGAGCATAGCTTCCCATTCATTTACTGAAGAATTGCTAAACTCAGGTCTCATTTTACTGCTTATTCATGTGTGCTCAGAAGTAGCCAAAAATGATTCTTATGTTACATACATGTAACTCGTCTTCAGTGGGTAGCTGCTGTTTTTTGCTGATCTTCAAAAGGAGTGCAACTAACTCTGAAGGTGTCAGAGGGAAAAAAGTCAGAAAACTGCTCAAGCACTGCCTTTAGAGGCATGATTTTTAATATATACCTCAGACCAAGACATTACTGGATTTCCAGGATGAGGACCTGGGTTATTTATTACTCAAAGGGGAGACCAAAACAAGGATATTTATTTATAATAATCAACCTTACAAGGTGCATAAACCAGCTGACAATTTATTAATTTATAAATGATTGGTAGTGATTACCTATTGTTATTGGAGGCATCTCCTTCCTCCTATCTACACAGTTGAAAAAATTATTAATTTATGTACTTATTCAATAAATATTCCCCGAGTACAGGGCACTATGCTAGGCATTTTGGTAGTTAACATGGTGAATTTTCTCCCTGTCTTATTAGAGCATGTATTGATAGTTATCTTATGAATACAGATAAATATAAAGATATTACTAATAATGTCATAAATGCTATGTATAGAAATGAAAGGTTCTGTCAAACTATTTCATGGTTACTAAAAAGATCTATGTCTGGAATTATAAAGATCAAAACTAATAATAATGACGCTACTGAAACATTTTAATAGCTAACCTTTACTAAATGCTTGGTATTAATCACTTTGAAGGCAACACAGCACTGAATCCCACAAGATTCTGAGTGCTAGGTACTTCTTTTATTCCCATTTTACTGACAACAAAATTAAGATTTACAGATTATTTTTCTCATGTCTCACAACTTGTAAGTAACTATTGGTCAAGTAAATAATAATTGTGTTAATTTCTTTACCTGCATGTTACCAGCCCTCAGAAAGGAAAGAAGAGAGGAAGGGTGAGGAACAAGGGGGAGGGAGAAAGAAAAGAAAAGCAATAGAAAAGATGGAAGGTAAGGCTCTCAGAGGAAGAGATAAACAGACCAGAGTCAGGTTTCCTATCTGTAATTTTAAATACTAGAAGATAATGGTCAATATTGAAAGTTCTTACCAATGTTTTCTTCAATTCAAGCTATTTCTACCAAAATATTTTTTTTCATTTTATATTTATTCTCACACTTAATTCATGAGACTGATTTTTTAATGAACTACTTGCTCATTAGTGGAATTTTCCTATAGAAACTGACCAGGGGATCAGATGGGGAGCTTTTGTTTTTTAAAGATTTATTTATTTATGCATCCAAGAGCTGGGGTACAGGTCAGAGATGCAGGGATGAGAGGATTCACCAGAGACAGAGTGGGGAACAGAACAGGCAGACTGACTGAAATACACTGCTGAGGGGAGCAGCGGGCGAGACAGGAGAGGTCTGCTGCACCATGTGGTTTGCTCCCTGGCTGGCCTGATATCGAACTCGTGCTGCAGAGACTGTGGATTGTTTAATAGAGTGGTGCTTAACAAATAGAGGGGGAGCTTTTAATGTGCAAATCAAAGTGGAGTAAGCCTCAGTCAGTGTTTCTTTTTTTTTTTTTTTAATACAGGCATGCTTTTTATTTATTTATTTGTTTGTTTGTTTGTTTGTTTGTTTATACATGCACTGGGTACAGTCAGAAGCGCGGGAGGGTGAGAGAATTCACCAGAGCCAGAGCAGGGAGCAGAGCAGGCAGAAGGACCGAAGTACACTGCTGAGGGGAGAAGCTGGTGGCAGGAGAGGTCTGCGCTCCATGTGGAACCCTCCTCAGGTGTCCGGGGAGCAGCCGGGGATAGAACCGGCACTGCAGAGGCCGCGGACAGCTTCACAACCTAGCACTCAACTGCTGCGCCACAGGGGAGGCCCAGTCAGTGTTTCTTTTAAGGTGAGCCCAGTGGGCAGTAAAAAATTTGTAAGACTGGGTGATAAGATCTGGTTGATAGCAAGTGGACTTGAAACCTTGGCTAATGCGAACGCTTAAAGTTAAGTGATCCTTTCTACTTCTAAATCAATGTCTTTTAGTTTTTCCATTAAGCCAGGATGATTTTGAATATACAAAATAAGAGTAAAGAAGTGTGAAGTTAATAATGTCAGAGATTCTTTCCTTTAATCTGACCAACAATAACTTCTGTACACATTTAGGAATTTTTCCTTGTAAAATTCATGCTAAGAAATGACAGACACATTTTCATCACTACCCATATGTCCTGTCATCTCTTATGGCATCCTCCATATCAACATCATATATTTGCATAAATATATAATGTTAGTCACAACTTGTATCAGTATATATTGATATGGATTTATGATTTAGCGCGAATTTCCCTAACATTTATTTTGTTATTCACTTAAATCTAACTAAACACATAATGAAAACCTACAGGGTACTAGTACCACATTGTGGAATTCTAGGAAGACAAGAATGACAGTAGAAGTGTATCTTTGTATCTTTCCAAATCCTCATGTAAAGTGACAGAGCAACCAGATAGTAAAAACCACAATCTATAGATAATACTCATACCAGTGTACAAGCAGGTGAGTATAAAACACCTGTATTAACAAGACCTGAATATTATCAGCATCCCTACAGTAAGAATGAGTGAGAATCAATGGGAAGAATGAGTGAGCACCTATATAATAGGAGAATCCCTAGAAAGCTGAATTGTCCTGATGGGCAAATTTGAGAAGAATTTAAAAAAATTTAGGGCTTTATACACTTAATCACAAATGAGTTCAAGCAGCACACATAATAAGACTGTCTGGAGATTACCCTACATTGGTGCACCACAGTCACTGAAGGTTCATTGTTCATTTTAGGGTTTACTCTTGGTGATGTATATTCTATGGAGGGAGACAGGACATCTCTATATATTCTCAATTTTATTTGAAACCTAAAATTGCTCTAAAAATAAAGATTTAAAAACACATTAATCATTAAAAAATCCAGAATATCTGGAGAGAGTGGAATGATCTGTAACTAGTGAACTCACACAATTGAACAGGGCAGCTTGTCCTATAGTGCCCGCTCTGAATAGTAACTTCTGGGAGTGGGAACAACATACAACTGGACAGAAACTTTGGATAGAAAAGAGTTCAGGTAAAATTCAGGTTGGAGAATAGAGCAAAGAAATTTCAAAAAGGAAGCTACCATGTGTTAAACACTACCCAAAAGCAATAGAAGAGGAAGCTCAGTGAAGTTGGAAAGCTATCTGAACTAAGTTACCTCCAAAAATTTAGGGAAATGAACATAAATATGAGCAACAGTAATGAGGTCAATGTCTATAAAATTTATCATATTAAAAATAGATTAAAGAGTAGAAGAAAATGAGGACATACCATAAAAGATTGAAGAAAGGAAAATATCTATCCTGTAGATGATAGGAATGTCTGAAGAAGTAAAGTAGACGATCAGAATAAATAGCAAGAACTACAGTTCAAGATATTACTGAAAGTAAAAAATTGACAACATATATTTTCTGTGTACCTGAGTACTGCATTTTGTGTTCCTGGGAATTATGATTCAGAATAACCAAATCAAAATATTCTACTAAGATTATGAACTTTAAAATTGAAATTTTCTTTGGACATTTAGGTTAAAATGTGTATGTCTTAGGGGAAAATTAGATTATCAAACATCTTCACAGCAATGTCATTTTCAGTGCTTAAAGAAAATAGAATAACATTTAAAATATTCAAAAATAAATATGTGAGTCAAAGATATTTTATCCAGTAAAACTCATGTTCAAGTATAACAGGCATCAACATATTTATTAAATGTGAGAACTGAGGGCATACTTTCCTATGCAGATCTTCTTAAAGAATCTATTAGAGAAGAGTTTTATATAAACAAAATGCTTAGGGAAACACTGATATCAAGAAGTAGTAGTGAGCATTAAATATATACTTAGCTATAGAACTAAGATTAAATGAGTGCTAAAAGAGAAGGGATTTGTTTATGTCTGTATGTTTTGACAATGTACATATGGGTCAATTGTTAAAGAACAGGATAGAGAATGGAGATAACATGTAAAAAAATAAATCTCATTGCCGGTCATTGTATTGCTATATTCATAAGAGTGTTAATATAATGTTTATATAGCATTCATAGTACTGTTATGTTACATCTACATAATGTTATAGTCTTTAATGGTCATTTCCCACCAGAGGAAACCACTGTTTCTTGCATAATAGTCAGTCCTGGGGCAAGGCAGAAAATGTACAAAGTCAGCCTGGAACACCCTACCATCTCAGATAACAATGTACACATCAATGTCCATAAGAATAAATAATGTCACATGGGGTCCTCCCCTGGTGGCACAATGGTTAAGCGCTGGGCTGCGAAGCTGCCCAAAGCCTCTGCAGGGCTGGTTCGGTCCCTGGCCACCAGCAAGGGTCCCACATGGCACGCAGACGTCTCTTGCCACGCCCACTGCTCCCCTCAGCAGTGTATTTCGTCAGTCTGCCTGTTCTGTTCTCTGTTCGGGCTCTGGTGAATTCTCTCACCCTCCTGCACTTCTGACTGTACCCAGTGCTTGAATAAATAAATAAAAATAAATCTTTAAAAAAAAAAATAATGTCACATGGACCCAGGAGCCAACTTAAAGAGGTTTCCACTAGTCAAGGACAGAGCAACTTGGGCTTTCAATTAAGATAACTATTTCAGTATTTTGAAACCTATAAAATATTTTGAGAAATTTGTGAGTTCAGAATGAGATTGTTGGTTATCTTTCCACTATGAGGGGGGACCAGTTCATTACCTTATAAACTAACAAATGATAAAGCAATATATACTATTTTTCTTCCTTTCTATATTCCTATAACTTTGGGTAGCTCAATGAAGGGTAGATGCTCCTTATAAGGAAAATGTGTCTATAAAAGCTATTTCTGCTAGTAAGTTAAAACAAAGTGGTAGGATTCAAATATCACTATTTTGTAATTCCAGTTAATAGTGAAGTTGGAAAGCTATCTGAACTACGTTACCTCCAAAAATTTAGGGAAATGAACATAAATATGAGCAACCGTAATGTATGGTAATAATAACTGTTAACATCATACAAGAAAAGAAAATAAATTATTTTATGCCTCCATATGAAAGAATACGATGCTATTTAAACTGTCATCAAAGGAATTAAGACCAAGACTGATCAAGAAAGAAAGAGAGTGTATATTAGAGCTTGTCAAAGAGTTTATAAAATAGGACCTCCCTGGTGGCTCAGGAGTTAAAGACACAGCACTATCAAGCTGTTCCCAGGCAATAGAGCATGAGTTTCATCCCAGGCCAGCCAGGGAGCTACCCACATGACTCAGCAGCCCTCTCCTCTCTCACTCACTGCTCCCCTCAGCAGTGTAGTTCAGTAGATCTGCCTGTTATGCTCCCCACTCTCTCTGGTGAATCCTCTCACTGCCCCCCACCTCTGGTCTGCACCCCAGTTCTTATATGCATAAATAAATCTAAAAAAAAAAGTTTATAAAGTAAAAAAAAAAAATCCAGACTATGGAAAATATTGTGGTTTAAATGGTCTTTGTTCTTTTACAGAAACTTAAAAGAAAATGATGGCAGGGTAAACTACGGATTAAAATAAACCTAAAAAAACATGTGCAACTTCTTTAGAAAAGTAAGATTAAACTGTAGGGTCTATGATGCATACTTGGATGTTAAAACTCAGGAACTGAAGGGAGTAATTAAAAGTTAGCAAAGTGATTATTTTGAAAGAGAAAGATGTGATTATGATGAGGTATCCTGGAGTGACTCTGGTCAGGCTGACAGATGTTTTTATACACAAAATAAACGGTGAGGTAGATAGTATTATATTCCCTGCAAAGATCAAGATACTGTGACTTATTAACTGTTATAAGCCAAGGGAAATTTGGAATTAGAATTTAGTTATTTACTTTCTAAATATCCCCAACCCCCGTCCTTCCTTTTTTTTTTTTTTTGATAGGTTGGTTACCTTTACAAATGTATCCTTCTGTGACTAAAATCATTAAAGCACCCTTTGTAGGAACATGGTTGTAAACAGGACAATTAACACGGAAAAAAAATATGTTTAAATCCATTTTTTAAAGATTTATTTATTTATGTATACAAGAGCTGGGGTATAGGCCAGAGATGCAGGGGGTGAGAGGATCCACTAGAGAAAGAGTGGGAAACAGAACTGGCAGATTGACCAAAGTACACTGCTGAGGGTAGTAGCGGGCAAGTCAGGAGAGGTCTGATGCGCCATGTGGGTTGCTCCCGGGCCAGCAAGGGATTGAACTCATGCTGCAGAGGCTGCGAATTGCTTCATAGTGTGGTGCTTAACCCCTTGCGCCACCAGGGAGTTCCTAAAATCCATTTAAAAAATTATTTATATTGTCTTCCTCAGTTTAGGCAACTTAACTTTGGTTTTCTAAGGTCCCATGCTAAAATTTAGAACTTAGGAAAGTATCAACTGATATATTTTTGGGAAATAGAATTTAAACACATCTTCCCCCTCCTTCCAGAAATCCTCACATAAAAGTAGACAGTAGAGAAAGAAAAGACTTTTGCTATTGAATAAGCATTAAGTAAGAATGTGAGCACATCCCAGGAAATCCTCAGAGATTTTCAAAGACAAAAAGAAATCTCAGCATTTTATATAGCTGAGCAGATACAGCCAGATAAACAGTAACGAGTCCTCAAATAGGTGCACACATAACTTACCCCGACTTTATCTAGGAATTGGGGTGACCATCTCTGTTACTAGTTGGACTTATCAAGATGAAGGAAACGTCCTCAACCTTGATGACAGGAGGTACTTTAACAATTTAGAGCAGATCCAACCAAAGTTAAGTTTTTACACTCACACACAAACTGGGAGACAGGGACACTCTTTCCGTTTATGTTTATGTGTCAAAAAAGATGGCTCTTGGGAAGGGCTTCCTGGATTAGTTGTACTTATATACAGTTTAAAGAGAGGACAATGTACTTATAATTGGAATATTTTCTAAAGTAAATGCTCAAAGAAAAAGTTGAGGAGGAAAATCTTTTTCCTTATTTTCAACAGAAAATATTAAGCCTCTTATTTTTAATTTGTAGTTGCTCTAACTCATACTGAGTTTCACTGTAAGATTATTTTTATTAAGAAGATGTATTTTTCTTATTTTTCTTTGAGCATATTAAGCCATGATAATAATATCGTCTTTCAACCATAAGAAGTGGAATTTATATAAATCTGAAATGATGGTTACTTTCTTATGAACTTGCCCTTTTTCCCTTAAACTTTAAACTCCTCAAGGACAGGGATTATGTTGACTTTTCTTTTGTATATCCTCAGGGTATCTTGTGCAGACCTTTCCTGCCTAGTGGGTATTCAAAAGCTATTTTTCAGCCAACTGGTGAAACAATTGTTATCTGTATCGGGCACTGGGCTGCTTCTATAAATAGATACACTTTGCTTGAGAAATGTCTAAAATCTATTTCCCTGTCATTTTCTTTTTCCTCTGTTAATACCAAATACATCCTAGGATTCATTTATCTGTTTTCAAAGAGTGTTTCTGTGTGAAGTTTTGTTATACTAAATAGAAAATATAATAATCCTTTCTTTTTAGGAGAGGCAAAACACCTGAATTGTTTTGATGTTGAGTTTCATAGTTGAAAATCTTGAGTACCTTTCTCAGACTGATGAAAGCTACCTGTGGATAGCCCTCAGTGATTGTTGATGTCTGGAATTTTTCAGTTGGACTAAATATTTTCAATAATTTGTTGAACAAATTCTGGTTAAAGTATCTATTCAGAAACTTCTACTTGCTCATTCATAAGAGTGTTATACTTACTGTTCTCTAAGATAATCATTTAAATAACTATTACTAAAATAGTATAATAATACATAATACATTTGAATAATACTATTCACATAACAAATTTATTTTCATACTTTGCTAAAAGAAATATTCTATTTTAGACCTTACTTATGTCCGATATCTTTATCATTAATTAGATACTTCCAGAAACAAGGTATTTTTTCTTCAAAGTTTATTTTTTATTTATACAAGAATGGGGTACAAGCCAGATGTGCGGGAGGGTGAGAGGATTCACCAGAGACAGAGCAGGGAACAGAACAGGCAGACTGACGAAATATACTGCTGAGGGGAGCAGCGGGCGAGACAGGAGAGGTCTGCTCACCAAGTGAGTTGCTCTGAGGCTGGCGGGGATTGAACCATCACTCCAGAGGCTGTGGACAACTTCACAGTGCTGCACTCAACCACCTGTGCTACTAGGGAGGCCCAAAACAAGATATTTAATATATATCACAATGGTACAATATAATTTTAGAATTACTGTTTTTTCAAACAACAATATAAATAGGTTGAGGAACCTGCTCATCTGTTTCTTTCAATTAGATAACTTATAATTAAGGAATGCAAATAATTTCTTAGTGTTAGCGAATAAACATGAAAAAAAACAAATGTTCCTATATTCTTCTCTCAAGGGAAACAAAATATTTTATTGGAATTTTATTATGTTCAAGGGGACATACACCATTTTATTAGAATCATCTATTCAGGAAAATCCTTGAGCTCAGCTTGTCTTTCCTTTTTCATCTGTATAACCTAGCACATGACAAAATCTAAATTAATTTCTTGATTTTTGTAAGGGAAAATGGTGGATAATGGTGTTTATCTGACGCTATTCTATCCCCTTCTAATTTTTCTCCTTTATCACTGCATAGCTCAGTTATTGGAAGACGCAATGCCATTGTCCACAGTGAAATCCAGGGAAGGCTGCCAGATCACAACCAATGAACACTCTTACAGCTGTGTTGCTTCAGCCATATGGCTATGGGCTATGCTCACTGGATCACTTTGCCTGGCTGTCCTGTGAGCCAGGGGTGTGCTTTTTTTTTTTTAAGATTTATTTATTTATACAAGCACTGGGTACAGTCAGAAGCACAGGAGGGTGAGAGAATTCACCAGAGCCAGAGGTGGGAGCAGAGCAGGCAGAAGGACCGAAGTACACTGCTGAGGGGAGCAGCGGGTGGCAGGAGAGGTCTGCGTGCCATGTGGGACCCTCCTCAGGTGGCTGGGGAGCAGCCTGGGATCGAACCGGCGCTGCAGATACTGCGGGCAGCTTCGCAACCCAGCGCTCGACTTCTGTGCCACCGGGGAGGCCTGAGCCAGGGGTGTTTTATAGACAGTATTCCCTTTAGTGACCTCCCAAGGAACCCACTTATCCAATACCTCCTCTTTTCTATTGCCTCTGAAGTAAAGTTACAGAGGACAGCTTCAACTATACTCAGACTATCTCCTTTACAATTTCCATCTTCCTTGATAACAGCATCCAAGGAGCAGCTGGGAGCATAATGATTCAAATAAGCAATCAATCACAATAACATTCATAGTCTCTCCCCCAAAATTTGACATTTTGTTGACATGCTATCAGAGCACTTCACACTTGACTGGTAAGCCCTGAAAACAATTACTGGGTCACTAACAGGAACTGAACAGCAATAATAAAAAGAGTCCTTCTAAGAGGATACTCTAAAAAATGTGGAGAAAATTGTAAAAAATGTAAGGTTATTCAATGAGACTCATGGAAATTACACAATGCTCTGTAAAGATAGCAACTACAAGATAAAGAAAAGAAAATACTTCTTAGTTTGGGGGAGGCAGTCTTGATTTTGGGTGATCTGTAGCATCCTTAAGTCATTTTTTTAAGATTTCCTTGGAATTTCACTATATTAACAGTAAATGGATCCAGTAAGGAAGCGTTATTACATAAATAGAAGTTAATGATACTGTATATTTATCCTTGATGTCCATATTTTCTGGAGTGGCACCTGAATACAATGTTAAATTATAGGAAAACAGAAGCCTATGAAAGGGTAATTTGCCATTTTAAGATTCTCTCTATAATTTCCTGATACCATTCAGATGGGGAGAAGAAGAAATGCACAGAGAGCCAGGATATTAATAAGAGAACATGACTTGCTTAAAAATTTCCTCATAATGTTGTTCAGAATTTGGGGACCAAGGTGGATAAGGGTAAATTCCACAATGGTTAAATAATGGTCTTTATGAGGGAAATTTATAAAGCAGGGGCAGTAGGAAAAGGCACATGTAGCCACATCTCATCTTTTCATGAAGAACCATTCGATCCTGTTGAAGTTGCTGGATCAACAATTGGTTATTTTGTGGGAGAAGCACCCCACTTTTATGGTCCTTCTGCAAGTGAGTGTTGTTATCTGGTGCCCAGGGTAAAAATATGACCTGGGTTCCAGAAAGCTTGGGTTTGGATGCAGTATTATATAGGAGAAGCCTGGGAAACCTTCTATACCTGGAGAATTTGGAGCTCTTAGAAAGTTCTAGGTTTTTCTTCTACTTTGAGAAGGTTGCTGTTGTGCAGTCTTCCCCTAGAAAAAAGAGATAGCTGAGGGTTCTAACTATTTGCTTTTCTGAGAAAATCAGAATATTACTAGAATTGTCTTTCTGTATGATAACATCAAAATGGGCTAGATGGACAGCTGTCTTATAAAGAATAGAAGGTTTTAATTAACACAATTGAAAATATTTAAAGGACACTAACATTATTTAGCTTCATCTTCCATCTTTTAGTTTGTACAGTATTTCATTTTACATATGGATAAATAGATATTTTAGAGAGGTCAAGTTACAAACCTGGTTAAGTGACATAACCACCATTGGAATAAAAAAAACATGTCCTCTATATTATGCAGTCCTGACTCCCATTGTGGTGTGCTTTCTGATAAAAATGCTTCTTTCCAAATCTGTGAAATTGCAAGATCAAAGAGATGAAGCTCGTAGAGGCATCCAGGAGAAATTGTAAAAATGGAACTCTGAGAAAGATCAAGGACATACTTTAAAAAAGGATTTCCAAGTAATACGCCCTATGATAATTTGGTTTAAGTTAGGCCATAGATGGAACTATGATTTAACTATGATATAGTGTATATCATCTATATAACACATGTGTGCATGTTTGTATACACACAACACACACATATATATACACACACACACACACAAAATGAGTGGAGATTTCCAGCATGATCGCAGATACAGGCTCAACATTTTTAGGATCTATAGTGATTTTTTAAGAAGCTGGTTACAGCGGAAGTTACATTACCACCATCATTGGGCTCATAACATGTTATTAACCATTATAATTATAATTGATATATCACTATATTTATGTATGCAACCATATCTGTGGGGTGGTAACATTTACCTCTTTTTTTTTTTTTGAGATGTAAAAACTAAAGTTCAGAACATTTATGTGATTTACCATTACACTAAGCAGCTAGAATCTGAACCAAGAACTTCTGGCCCCACATATATCAGCTCATTTGCAGAAGTCACAAACAACTATGGCAATGCTGTTTCATGCATCTTGGGACAGTTCTGAAATTTTTTGCAATGCAGTTTTTGTTTTTTTATTTCTACAGGATTAAAGTGATTTTAGGGTCACATCATGTCTCCAAATGAGTTACATCTTGAAAAGTTACACTTATTATACACAACATTATAATTATTTTCATTATAGTTCTAACTCCCATACCTATTAAGAATATATCAGAATCAAATTTTCTTTTTATACTCCTGATAATCAAGACATTTCAAAGACATTTGTAAAGTACTGACTTGGATGATTGTAAAGGACTATGAAGTTGCTATTATCTCCACCAGTGTAAATGATCAGAAATAGCTTTGAGCAATAGACCTTTATTGCAGAAATATAGAACTTATGTAGGAATATTAGGATGATGTCCTTCACCATTTTCCTCTGTTGAATATTTTAAACTCTTTTTAAGTTGCTGGTAATACAAAGGGAGACATTTTAGTTTAGTATCACCCAGAGGCCATGATAACATCTTCAATGAAGTCACACCATTTCCCCTTCCTGTAAAATGTCCCTCTTTCAGGGATGGCAGAGAACCAGAAAACATTCACGGAATTAAATTTGGCTGAGAAGGAACAATTAACTTCTACTGACTTCATGTGATTAAAATCCTCTCATCATGGGGCCTCCCCGGGGATGCAGTGGGTTAAGCGCAGCACTGTGAAGCTGTCTGCAGCCTCTGCAGCATGGGTTTGATTCCCAGCTGGCCAGGGAGAAACACACATGGCATGGCAGACCTCTCCTGTCTCCCCCGCTGCTCCCCTCAGCACTGTATTTCATAAGTCTGCCTGTTCTCCTCCCTGCTCTGTCTCTGGTGAATTCTCTCACCCTCCCACACCTCTGACTGTATCCCACTTCTTGTATAAATAAATAAATCTTAAAAAAAATAAATTTCCACTCTTTAAAAAAAAAAAGCCTCTCATCTTTATAACTCCATATGAGGGGCTATTTGCAAACCCCGTTTATCTTTTTTTTTTCTTTTACTCCCTACATTAACCCTCAAGGAAAATGTTATTCTATGTATTATTTAGAAGAAGCCACTAAGACCCAGAGATATTTTGTGATTTGCTCAAGACCACAGAGCTAGTAAATGAAATAGCTTTAGCTCAATTTGTCTTCTGATTCCACAGGTTTTGTTATGTGTACTATTCCATTCTATCTCCTTATTAATAATTTATTTGTACTTTTTAGAAGTCCTTAACTTAATTAAAAATCAGCATAATATTTAACATTTTGTTGTTGACTCTACTGAAAAGTGTAAAAATCAAGTTGAAATGATTCTATGATTTCCCAAATATTTTACAGCATTAATTTTGTTGTTGGAATTTTGTGGCTCTTGCTAATGGCACATCTATATGTTTAAAAATTCAGAACTAATTTAAAACTTGCTATTAGTAGAAATTTGATGTTGTAAAATGTTTGTGTTGAAACTATTCTGTTTTAAAAAAAGATGAAAGACTTAAGATACTAATGTCTATTTTTTATAATAATGTTTTCCAAACTTTGTACATGATTGCAATAACCTGGAGTGTTGATGAAACATAGAACTTCTCTAGGGCCTGGTCCTATAGACTTTGATTTGAATGGGTGACTAGAATTTATATTTCTAACAAGTACCGTCATAGATTATTGTCTTTTTTTTTTTAATCAACTTTGGAATGATATCTGTCTACAGAAAACCTTCAATTTTAGCATCAGGCACATCTGTGTTCTACTCCAAGCTCTAACATAAGATGAATGACATTTGGCAAGATACTTATGCAGATGAACATCAGTTTCTCAATTTATAAAATTCCAACTTAGAAGACAATGAGAATTAAATATAAGAAGTATCTAGTATAAGGTTTGATAAAGTGATACACAGTAGAAAGTGTATTGTTTTTCCCTTTCCTTCCTCACAGGATAGTAGAATTGTTGGAAATACTATGAATAGAAATAAGGATATATAGCTTCAGTACACATCCTTTTATTAAAATATAAACGGTGTGTATGTGTATGAGCATGGGTGTGTTCTGTGTTTTACTTTTTTTTAAAGATTTATTTATTTTTATACAAGAACCAGGGTACAGGCCAGATGCGTGGGAGGGTGAGAGGATTCACCAGAGACAGAGTGGGGAACAGAACAGGCCGACTGACAAAATATAATGCTGAGGGGAACAGCGGGCACAACAGGAGAGGTCTGCCATGCCATGTGGGACCCTTGCCAGCCGGCCGGGATTGAACCAGCACTGCAGAGGCTGTGGATAGTTTCACAGAGGGGCACTCCACTGCCTGCACCACCAAGGGAGGCCCTTTACTTTTTTTTTTTTTTAAAGATTTATTTATTTATGCATACAAGAGCTGGGGTACAGCCCAGAGATGCAGGGGGTGAGAGGACTCACCAGAGATAGAGTGGGAAACAGAATAGGCAGACTGACTGAAATACACTGCTGAGGGGAGCAGCAGGCAGGATAGGAGAGGTCTGGTGCACAATGTGGGTTTCTCCCTGGCCGGCTGGGGATCGAACTCCTGTTGCAGGGACTGTGGATTGCTTCATAGTACAGTGCTTAACCCCTTGTGCCACCAGGGAGGCCCTGTGTTTTACTTTCAATAAAATTAAAGTGGGTGATATTTGAAATCCATGCAAAAGTTAGAAATTATTGAAATGCCAAAAAATTTATTCTTGAATTTTACTCTCAGATAATACCAGTTTCCCTTGTACTGAATAGTTATTAAGTGTTGAACCCTTGACCATTATCATTTTAACTCAGAGGACACCCCCATGAATTGTTCTTTTCCTTAATTATCTGTGTATGTATTAGGGTACAGAGAGTCTGTTTTATTTGTAAGTGGCACAACTAGGATTTGGATCTGGCCATCTTCAATTCAAAAGCAAGTGCTTTTAAACTGATATGTTCGTTTTTAGTGTCCTTTGTCCTCTTCCCATGTCTTCATGATCTAATTTAGGGTTAAATACAATAAGCAAAACAGAAAATTGAAAGTTTCTTCTCTGTCCTCAGGTATATTGCAGTATATATATATTTTTTAAGATTTATTTATTTATTTATACAAGCACTGGGTACAGTCAGAAGCACAGGAGGGTGAGAGAATTCACCAGAGCCAGAACGGGGAGCAGAGCAGGCAGAAGGACCGAAGTACACTGCTGAGGGGAGCAGCGGGCAGCAGGAGAGGTCTGCGCGCCATGTGGGACCCTCCTCTGGTGGCCGGGGAGCAGCCGGGGATCGAACCGGCACTTCAGAGGCTGAGGCAGCTTTGCAACCCAGCGCTCAACTGCTGCACTACTGGGGAGGCCCTATTGCAATATATTTTTGAGCTACTGAGTAGTTAATTGCCGTGTAAGATATGAACTGCTCTGATTTAGGATATTTCTTTGAGGTCTGACTCTGAAGAGAGTATCTTATTTGCTTCTTTGATTATACTGTCACATTTTGCAATCTAATCTTATCATCATCCTTTTCTCAGTGAGGAGAAGCCAAATGCATGGAGTATGTTTTCCTGAAGATTAAAAAAAAAAAATGAGATTGTCCTATTTTAAGTCAAAGAAGATTTGAGAGAAGCCCAAGGTGCTAAACAATCCTGTAGCTCTAACTCAAGTACACTTTTCTCCCCAGTTATTTCTCCTGGGATCATTCTTATAAGGCAAGTGTCCACCTGTGAAGACTTCCCTAAATTCCTCTCAAATTGTTCACCTGGGGTTTTCTATGAGTGAGTTTCTTTTGAGCTTTGGGACAGAAAGTTTTCCAGCTGGTCATACAGTGAAGTATCAAGAGTCTGCAGATCTCAGTCTCTCTTTTCCACTGAAGTTCTGTGTAACCTGGAAGTGTAAATGATGTGTCCCATGCACTGGGTACCAGCTATGCAGATACTGTGACATTTCCCAGGGCATATTGTCATCTTTGTTTGTATATAAGTAAAACAAGATCTCTAGAGGGTCAATAACTTTCCCTAGGCACAAAGGGGAGAGAATGAAAAAATAAAAGTTGTCTTACTCCAAAAGCATCACTCTCTTCATTAGAAAATCCAAAAGCTCTGTACCTCATATTTAAGATGTAGAAGGATGAGCCCTGTGCAGAGATAGGAGCCACAGTAAAACAATCCAAAGTTTTTTTCAGCTTTATGAATCCATTATGCTCAACTTGATACTTATGGAATGAACACTGTTGAATTGCTTACTTCTGGATGTATCTTAGGGATTTTGAAAAAAAAAAAAAAACAATAAGATACTCTATGCAGTGTTTTACAGAGAAGTTTTTTATACTAAGTTTCTTCTGTTGAAAATCTATGCCAATTACTTAGCAACAATTGGAATACAGCACAGGTGTTGTGCCTGTGTGTATTTCTCTTTTAGTTGTGCCAAAGACGATCATGTGGGATATCAGATGATCTGTTTGCAGCTTGTACCTCATCATTTACTTCTGGGTTTCTGAATGAATTACAACAACATTAGCACTCACAAACTATTCAACTTGATTGAAGATTAACTGTGCTTGGTCTCTATGACAAGGTCCACAGTTGGCTTTGGCAAAATTACTAAAAAAGGTTATTTAAAGGGTCATTTTGCCTGTATTTGCCAGTCTCCTATCCATGATGCCATCAGGAGCCCAACATTTACGTTTTGCTTTAAGACTTACCAAAACTAAGTTTCAATACTATCATTTTAGAAATAGATTTAATACTATTTTATGAATTTTGTAGTATTATATAAAATATGTATCACAATAAGTGAGAGAATTTATTTAGCCCAGATGAACAATGTCATTTAATGATTATCCTCTCTTGAATATAAATTACAACATGGGTTTTACTCTATTTAAATAAGTTTCATGGTGTGAATAATTGCTAATAAGTTCCATGAATACTGACAAAATAAATGAGACTTCTGAGCCAGAGACAAAGGACTTTATTATTCATGGCAAAACAGTAGCAAGTGTATCTTCATAGGTATATTGGTTTCCCAACTCCCAAAACTTCATGACATGGGAGCCTGGTGGAATAAACATGCACATAAAATGGGATCTTTTCCAGAATAAAAAATTCCTGAGTTTAGGTAACACACCACTTTTTTTTTTTCACACGAGCAATCAACAATTTAGCATTTAATTTCATTATCATTAACAATAGTCTCAGATATATGAAATAGGGACAAATCTGAAAAATGATGTTCAATATTTGTTTACTGAAAAATAATAATGTTAAGAGAATTAAAAATAGCTTAATTAGTGGAGTTATATATGACACTTATTGGTCAGGAAAATAAATATTTAGATGTCATTTCTCTCCAAATTGATCTATAGATTTAATGCTAACCTACACTAAGTTGAAAGTCCCTTAGGAAGAGACATGCCAGAGAGTGTCTGAGAAAACACTTTAAGAGCTAGCAGTGCCTTTGCCCTAAGGGAAACTGACTATATTGCTAGACTGCATGGTGCATGGTTGTAGTGCATTTTTTCGCTGCTGGATTGAAAAATTGGTCATGACCTTGTGATTTTAGCACACTCAACAAGACATGAAACTGCTCTAAAGGTCCGTGACAGACTGCTTACCAACAGTTCTGTGACAAATACTATAATTAATATACATTATCACATTTAATTCAAACAAGAACTCTATGAGGTAAAAATGACTTTTCCTGTGATATAGTTAAAAAGAAAATGAGACCCAAGGAAACCCACCTTCCCAAGAATGTATACCCAATTAGACACAGATATTCCTCACTACATGCCTGTTGTTTATCCTGCTATAAATTCTTGCTTTTCCAATTTGGAATGTGGCACAATAAAGAAAAGTACCTGGTTGGCAATGGGTGAAGCAGTTCTGAAGATCTTTAGATTGCCACAGCCAGCCAGAAGGACGTCAAAGCTCTCTGAGCTGGGAACAAGAAAATAGTGTATCTTCAAAGCAGTTTCCTCTTTTCCTTCTTCTATTCCAAGCTGGTATTTCCCATCACATTGATATTTGTTTATGGACTCCCTGAGAGGAAAGTAGAATCTGAACTTCTGCTATCTGATTCCTCCATCTGCAGAAGGCAAACCTGTTGGGGGAATAGGGTTGTTTTTAAAGAACAGATGAAAAATGAAAGTTTATTACACTCAGCTTCCATGGCTGCCAGTTCCTCTCTTGACAAGACAGGAAATTCTGAATTACACAGATTCCACAGTCAAGGAGTCAAGATAAAACACTGGAAAAAATATTGTATTTTGATGTCAGAAAACCCAAATATATAATACCATACTCTAATCTATAATCTTTAGTGTGTTTATTAGTAGAAAGAGACTGTTAAACTAAATGATCTCTTCCTAATTTTGGTTCCCATTACAACACTATCTCATATCTCCTACTTGTTTTTCCTCTCCTTTCTCTTCAGATAATCCTAGAAATATTTTGTTTGACTGCGTAAGAACAATACTAATTATAATAATTTATGTGAACCCTTTAGCAATTATGACTAATCACTGTGCAACACAATGATGATTTGCATATCATCAAATATGCATCAGATTAATTGGTTGTGAGCTTTATTTTTTTTCTTTAGAACACTAAACATGTCACATACTCATTCATCAGAGTCTTTTGTTCACTATGATATGATCATATGATCATATGCTCATAAAATCAAAACTACTGTGGTTACTTCACATAGGGTCTTTTTTCTACTGCATAATGATGGCCTTGGACCAACTATTTACCTTTGCTGAAGAAGAGTCCTATTTTTAAAATAAATAAATCTATGACAAATATTTCTTAAAATGTCTGCTTGGTCATACTAATTGTCTTTAGATTTCCTGTCTCATCTTTATTTTCCTGCTTTATTTTCTCATCTTTTGATTAAAGGACAGAAAGATCATTTGAAAAGACAAACAAAAATTAAAACATGTTTATGTTTCCAAAAATGAAGACATAGGAATAGTCAATTATTAAAATGTCTATAAATTTGGTTAAATTATTTGGTTACATGGTTAAAATTTGATAAAGTAAACCCAATCAACATAACTAGATAAATGGGACCAAATCAGGTAATTTAAACTTGCACTTAAATGAGTTTAGTTTTCTAAGAGCACCTATGGGCCTAGGCATGTGAATTGGAGAAGGGGGGGCATGGTAGGAGGTGGTGTAGGAGGGTGGTCCCCAGGGAAAGGGGCTGTTCCCTGTCCCACCCAAAGAGGGTAAGCTGAGCAGTGAGGGGAAGAAGCTGGAAAGGGAAAGAAGAAGAACGGGGGTAAGGAGACCTGGAGGAGACACATGGAGCAGAGAGGCGGGTGAAGAAGCTGCGCTTGCTTCTTGGCCTTGGACTGGTTGAAACAAATGTGGGGGAGTGACCCATGGGGAGACTAACAATGTCATTTTTGATTTTGCTCTTTTCCTTCCAGACTTGTCTGGCTATTTGTGATCCTTTTGGTTCCCCTCCAGAAGGTACTTTAGACTTGTGGCAAGCTTTTGGGCCCTGCTTTGGGCCAACCCTGTTTGGCTGGGCATTTATGCATGAGGGATGGGGTAACTTTGGGTTGTTGATTTAGAAACTTTATTCTTTGTCTCTTCTGTATTGCATACTAATTGTATTAAAGTTCCTTTCCATTAGAGGTCTTATGCAATAGAGGATGTTTTGTCTTAGTGCAGCAGATGGTAAAAACTATTTTGAATGGGCAGTTTTGGGAGTTCTGGGGTGCCCCTCCCTCTGCCCTGAAACAGTGTAGGCCAAGGAGGGAAGGGTTCCAATGAACTAAGATGGAGGATTATTGGGGTTTTGATGGAGGGCATTGAATGGTAACATCCATTTGGAAAGATGTAAATCTATACTCCTGAAATATATACAGTATTGTAAACCTGTGTTACCTCAACAAAATTAATATAAATAAATAAAATGAATGAATGGTAGCCCAACAATTGCATGAAGGTTAGGACACTGTTAGGCTGTGGATTTTTAGCTTAGGGAATAGGCATAGATTTATAGCACATGATTTATTTCCCCTAATCTATTTACTAAGTAGCAATGTTTTAACTTGATGGGATTTTCTGACTTTATATTATTAAATTTTATGAGAATCACAAATCAATAAGTATAAGATTTAATTAAAAATAAAATTCCTAAAATCTCTAATCTAGTTCCAATATAGGTTTCAAAGTCAAAATAAGCATTTTTATGATAAACTCACAGGAAGGTATGTGTAGGATTAGAATGTTGGAGATAGTTGCATAGATAAAATATAAATACTCTGGCCTTGAGAGGACAAAGAGAACTTTTTCTAGAAATTAGTTTTGCTAAAAGATACTTGAATACAATGATGAGTCTGATGCTTTTGGAAAGTTAAGGTTATAATCTTGACAAGAACAGAAAAATATATTGGGGAGAAGAAAGTAAAGGTCTTATGATGAAGGATGAATTAAGAGACTATATGGTAGTGAGGCCTCCCTTGTGGGGCAGGCGGTTGAGTGCAGTGCTGTGAATCTGTCCACAGCCCCTGCAGTGCTGGCTTGATTCCCGGCTGGCCAGGGAGAAACCCACATGGTGCAGCAGACCTCTCCTGTCTTGCCCGCTGCTCCCCACAGCAGTGTATTTCAGTCAGTCTGCCTGTTCTGTTCCCCACTCTGCCTCTGGTGAATCCTCTCACCCTCCTGCACATCTGACCTGTACCCCGGTTCTTGTCTAAATACATAAATCTTTAAAAAAGAGAGACTATATGGTACAAGTCTTTGAAAGTCATATTGAATTTATGATCTGACGGTCAGAAATTCCATTACATTTGCATTATTTATTTTGTGTGTAACTTTCAGTAATAAGCAAGTAATAGGCAAAGATGAGATATTTCACCATTATAACCAAAATATGACTTCATGAGAATGACTACTCCTCAAAACAATTGAATTTGTATAAAAATTTGTAACCATATGCTAGATAATTTCTTACACAGAGTTCTTTATCATTCTCTGTTTTGATTTATTGCTATTCTTTTAGTATTTTACATCTTTATTTTTTAGGCTATACTTCTGCTAAATGTTTAGAGGAGGCTTTTTAAAAAATGTATAATTAGACATATGTTTTCCCAATGATTCCATAAAATTACCTAATTTTCTTCAACATCCAAGCTAAGAACAACAACGACAATAAACCCTTTAGGAACCTCTCAAATAAATTTGATACTATTAATAGAAAAAAGAATCTGATTAGTCTGTGAAAATCCCAGGTTATTGAGAACAATCTATTTAGGACAGCAATCTAGAGAACTAATGGAAAACATTTGGATATGCTTTCCTCCTGCAACTAAAACAGTATTTTAGTTATGGTCATTATATTACAATGGTTAGTTTTAACATGTGTCATGTTGGTGTTTTTTTTTTTTCTCTTTGTTTGCTTGTAGCATTGTATTTAGCAATATGGGCTCTTGCTTGTAAGTAGAGATTGTTGGTTGAAAAAGTCTAATTGGCAGAAATTATCTTAATTAACTGAATTTCTGTGAATGATCACTTTTATTATTGTCATTTATTCATATTCCAGACAATGCACATGCAATTCAAATGCAGGCCATGCTAAACACATATAGAGGTGCCATCTGCTGAGAAACCTGGATTTAATCAAAGAATATATAATTTATTATTTTTCCCAAACATCTGCATCCTTTTTTTTTAATCCTGTACAATAGCATTCAAGATATTATCAAGATGCTTAAAATTAAATGTCAGAAATGAGTGGAGAGAGCTCCAGTTGGAAGATACCATTGTAGTCTTCAACAGGAATTCTGGCAACACAATCAAAACCAATCAAGTATTTAATTGCCCCGTTAAAATTTCAGAGAATGATTGTTCTTTCCTCTGTGGTATGTGGAAACCTGCCAGAGACTATGAAGTGTGAAATATGAATGTTTATAACTTCCTACTTCTCCCAAAATAAAACCAGCCATATTACAGATACAGATTGTTCTTTCATGTATATAGTTTCTTATTAAATCCCATATCAGATTGTTTTCTTCTGTTTGATAATTTCTAATGTTACCTGTACCTGTTTTGTTAAGACATATAAACATCCTGTTTCACACTTCATAGTCATAGGTTTCTGGTGGGTATCTATATACCACAGAAGGAAAGACCCATCAATTCTTTGAACAATTTTAATAGGGTAATTAAATATTTGATTTGTCTTGATTGTGTTGCCAGGATTCCTGTTGAAAACCACGATGGTATCTTCCAGCTGGAGCTCTCTCCACTCATTTCTGACACTTAATTTTAAACATCTTGATAATATCTTGAATGCTACTCCACATAATAAAAACAAAGAACATAGGTATTTGGGGAAACTAATAAATTGTACACTCTTTGATTAAATCTAAGTTTCTCTGCAGATGGCACTTCTATATCTGTTTAACATGGCCTGCATTTGATTGTACTTTTTACTTATTGATCATCAATAATTTTGTCCATTTGTTTTCTTCAGTAGTTTCTATCTTCTTTATGTTAGTTTAACAGAGAAAGCAATTATTTGATAATAATTTGATAATAAATCAAAAGCAATAATTTTGAGAATAAATTTTGTATATATTAATGCTAAAATAAATTTTAGAAATTATTTAGCTCAAAACCCATCAAAGAAACTGAGCTAATTTGGTCAAAGTGAATAAACTTTAGTATAATGTTTCTGATTCTCTGTCCATTGTTTCCTCATCATGTAAGTAGAGCCAGAATTATATCCGTGTTGAATATGTAATCCATATTTTCATCACATCTTAATGGACATTATACTTTATGATCATCATTTGTTTTGTAGTCTGGTCAAGAAAATCAATGTGGTGTATAGATACAAGGTGCAAATCATTGTGCTTTTGAGCAAAACAAAGTAATATGAAAATTTTTTTGTTTTATACTAGAAGATTTCAGAGAAGTAAATTCATATCTGTCTGAGAACTGTCTTTCCTTAAGAGCTCTAGAATGCTATACAATTAAAGTATCTGAAATTAGAAGTAACTATCCCGATTAAATAAGCAATTCCTGAGCACTGTAATTAAAAACTGTCCTGAAAAAAAAAAAAAACTGAAAACTACATCTAAAATTTTGTATTTTATTGATTATTTATCTGAAAACAAATTAAAAATAGTGATTGTATAATGATATCTATTAAAAAGAAAAATGCATTTTATATGAATTCATAAAAGTAAAATCTAGGGATTGGTAGAGAGAAAAAATTAGAGAAAACAGAAATCTTTGAAATCACTGATAATCACAGAATGCTTGAATCAACTAAAAATCTAAGACTGAAATGATTGGCAAACAATATTTTAGCAGTACGGAATTTTTCAAAATGAGATAAAGAGAGAGAGAGAGAGAGAGAGAGAGAGAGAGAGAGAGAGAGAGAGAGAGAGATTAGTAGGGATGGATGGAATGGAATGACCTTTGTGTTGAAGCACATGGGTGGAGAAAAGTATCCATAGTATTTCGGAAGGCTCTTAAATCTAAACTATGTCAAAAACTATACCGAGATATTTGTTAAAATAGTGAATGTTTTTTGACTACTATCTAGAATCTTGGTATTTTGTATGATTTATCTCTGAATACTTGCAAAATCTTCTAGTGCATTTATTACTTTCTCCATTTTATAGACCAGAAACATGAGGTTCAATATGAAATAACTAAGGAGTGAAAGAGCCAAGATGAGAAATTTGAAGTGTCTACTCCAAAGTCCTGCTCCCACAATTATTTTGCCACTTGTATGTCTCCTCTAGCATCACTTTTCCTCTTTACCTAGTAAATTCTTGGTAGTACCTCATCATTCATTGAGTTTCTTTGCTTCAAAGATATGCTTCATGAATTGACCATTATATTTTGTGTTTCCATTGATAATGGTTATAATGTGTAATAAATTATTCAGGGTGTGGGAGATTTAATTCACACATTCAAAGAGCTGATGGGCTGAGGAAAACATGACAAAATGTACACATATACACAAAAAACCACCAACTTAATACATATCACCCCCCCTCAAAAAATTAAATTACTTGCAGTTGTGTGTTTAAGCACTGTTCAAAAGAGTCTGGGAGTAGTTACACAAAATACATTGATGATCACTAAGAATCTCCCTAGGTGGTTTCTTCACCTGTCATTAACCCTTATCTAATTACTCATTTTGTTTTTGTTACTTCTTTTCATTTAATCGCATATCTGCGTGGAAGGTATAGGAATAAAATGTGTCTGTATTTTTCTTCTTTTCCCTGAAACTATTTGCAGTCATTAGACCCTATATAAATTCTACAACATCTTTAGTATTCTAGGATTTTAAAGTTAGTGTTTTCTAGTATTAGTCTTTTACATAATCTAAGTGAATCTAAAAAAATCATATTATTCATACTACTCTCTTTAAATATTATTCTAATATTTTCTACAAAATAATTTGTTCTTGTTGAAAAATTATTACATTGTAGAAAATTTTCCCATTACTTCATGATTCACAAGGTAAATACGATTAACTTCTTGGTGTATATACTTTTTTTCCTGATGTATTATTTTCAGATATATTAAGGAATTTTAACTCAATGTATTGTGAATATTTTAAGTAATTAAAATTAAAATGTTTTTCTACTTGCATTTAATGACTACTTAGTGCCCTATTCTTAATGACATAGCATAATGTATATATTAATAGATTCATTCTTAAACATTAAGTTTGCTTCCAATTTTTACTATTGTAGTTATTCCATTTATGAAGAAATATAGAAGTTATTAGAACACAGACTAGAGTCAAAGAAGTATAGATTTTCAGTTGTATACTCTTATAATCAGGTTGTGTGAACTTTAAAATGTTACTTGACTTCTCTGACCTTGGCTTCTTGATTTTATGACAGAAATTACAGTATTATAATAATTTGAATTAAACAGTTCATGGTATACATTTAATTTTCTATAAGGAATACTTACATATGCTTTAAAGAATATTGTTAATAGAATCACGGTGTAAGAAAATTAGTAAGCCTCTTCCAGGTCTGCTATGCTATATTTGGGCTATCTCCCTGTCCAAGGATTGAACTCAGGACACAGCAGTGATAGTGTGATAGTGCTGAGACCTAACCCCTGTGCCACCCGGGAGGCCACACAAAAGGGTTCTTAACTGATAAAAATTATTAAAAAAAAATAGTAGTCATACAAAGTCTCTTAATTTTTGTAAGGATGTAAAGCACATGGTAAAACATTCAGTCAATAAGACCTACTAAATCTTAGTAAAAAATAGTAGAAGTCTAGCATTTGAACAACTATTAACACCAGCGCCATATTATATAAACTCTACCCACTCAGGAGCAATCACTCAGAGCATGATGTAGGGCAGATTTAAAAACATCCCCCACGCTACATGTAAAGACTTATCAATGTAGGGCTGAATATGTCTGGAACAAGAAGCTTAATGATAATCTCTAGTCACACACTGACTGATAACCTTAATGACCCAGGGCTGACTCTAAACAAAGTCAGTTTTAAAAATACTAGCACGTTGTCTTTGTGGATTCCTCTCCAACAGCAAGAAATGTAAAAGAGGATATAAACAATCAGGGCTACATCAAACTAAAAAGCTTCTGTACAATGAAAGAAACTATCATTAAAGCTAAAAAAAAAAAAAGCCCCACTGAATGGGAGAAAATACTTATACAACATAAATATTTACACAACTTTCATCTGAGAAGGGACTGGAATATAAATTCTACAAAGAACTCACACAACTCAACTGAAAGAAAACAAATAACCCAATCAAAAAATGGGCAGGAAAAATAAATAGGTATTTCTTTAAAGAAGACATTTACATGGCCAGCAGGCACATGGAAAATGCTCATTTTCAGTTATCAAGGAAATGCAAATCAAAACCATAATGAGATACCACTATGCAACATGACAATGCCCTAAAAGATCAAAACCAGCAAATGTTGGCAACAATGTGGAGAAAAAAAGAATACTCATACACTGTGGGGATGTAGCTTAGTTAAACTCCCATGGAAAACAGTATAAATGTTTCTCAACATATTAAAAATGGATTTATCATATGACCCAAAAGTTCTATTCCTAGATATCTACATAAAGGATTAAAAAAAAAAGACACTAATTTGAAAGGATATGTACACTCCTATGTTCATTACAATGCTATTTAAAATAGCCAAACTGTGGAAAGATCCTATGTGCCCAAAGCCAGTGAATGAGTCAAAAAATGTGTTATAAATACTCAATGGAATACTACTCAGCTATAAAAATGAATATTTTCTGTTGCTATTTTTTTAAAGACTTATTTATGCATACAAGGACTAGGGTATAGGCCAGAGGTGCAGGGGGTGAGAGGATTCACCAGAGACAGAGTGGGGAACAGAACAGGCAGACTGACTGAAATACACTGCTGAGGGGAGCAGTGGGTGAGACAGGAGAGGTCCGCTGCGCCATGCGGGTAGTTCTCTGGCCATTGGGGGATCAAACTTTTGTTGCAGTGGCTGCTGGCAGCTTCAATGATATGCTTAACCCCTTGTGCCAACAGGGAGGCCCGCTGTTGTTATTTTTGACAATGTGAGTAGAACTGAAAAGGACTATGCTAAACTAAATAAGTCAGGAGAAAGACAAATACTGGAGAGTGTCACTTGTATTTTGAATATAGAAAAGCAAATCAAGGGATCTGATAAAGCCAAACCAATAACAAACTCCAGAAATCTGACTGTAGAACTGAAGGTACAGTCAGGAGGGGAGGGTGAAAAAAAGAGAATAAAGTCATTGGGAGGGAGTACAATTGATTATAGTGGAGGACTAAGGATATTTTGGTGTCAGGTGTGGCTTGGTAACATCTGAGTGGGGAGATCCTGTACTTCCGAATCATATGTAATGTTGCAAACCAATGTTATTCAGTTTAAAAATGTGGAAAAAATAATATAATGTCACAGCATCCTTAGAAGCCTGAAAAATGTTGTATATGCCTGTGTCTGTACTTTCTCAGGAGTGGTTAATAATGGAACTTCCAAAATATTTGTGTCTGGTTGAGTGTGGGTAGGAGATAAGCACAATTATAAATCCTGTGGTAATGGGTGAAAACCTAAATGATTAAGGGAACTTAAGCACAGTCTTTGACCAATAAGTGGTTTATGCTGACCTTAGGGTAACCTCTGATTTAGTCAAAATAAAATATAAAATCAGGGCCTCCCTGGTGGCACAAGGGGTTAAGCACAGCACTATGAAGCAATCTTCAGCCTCTGCAGCATGAGTTTGATCCTGGTCCCCTGCTGGCCAGGGAGCAACCCACATGGCACAGCAGACCTCTCCTGTCTTGCCTGCTGCTCCCCTCAGCAGTGTATTTCAGTAGATCTGCCTGTTCTGCTCCCCACTCTGTCTCTGGTGAATCCTTAACCCCCCGCCCCCCACACACACCTCTGGCCTGTACCCCAGCTCTTGTATGCATAAATAAATCTTTTAAAAAATTAAATAAAATTTAAAAACAAAGGGGAGAGAAATCTGAGTAAGGAAACCAGAGGCTATAACACACTATGGCGAAAATGTACTTTACAGACTAGTGCAGCAAGTCACTAAGCTAATAAATAAGTTACCATTAAGCAATATTAAGTACCTTATGGTAAGATCAGCTTTCAAAGTTGGTAAAATATACTAACTAGCATTTTATAGTGAAAAATATATGAGACATGCAAAGAAACATTAAAAAGTGACTCAAAAATAGGAAAAATAACCAAGAATTTGAAGGGCTTATGAAGGGTTTTATATAGTAAACTTCATAGACAAAGGCTTGAAATAAATATTAGAAATATGTTAAAAGAACCAAACCAAATCATGCTTAAAGAGTTGAGGAAGTTATAATGACAGTGTTTTATTAAAAAGATAGCACATATAAAGAGATGTCAGTTAATAAAAAGTACCAAATAGAAATTCTGGAGTTGAAAATTAAATAAATTTAGAAAAATCATTACTACAGCTAATTATAAAACTATTAGAAGATTATATTTGAATGGAAAGAATAAGTGGACTTGAGGTTAGATCAATAAATATTGTCTGAATAGAGAGATAAAATAATGAAGAATGAACAAAGCAACACATAATTTGGAGACACCATAAAGAATACCAATATACATGTAATAGAAATACCACAAGAAAAGGGGATAGATATTTCTTCAAGTAATGTTGGAAAATCCCCCAGATTTCATGAGAAAAATTATATGACCAAAAATCTCAACCAATTTTAAATAGGCTAAATACAGAGATATCCACATCCAGACATATCATGGTTAAAATCTAGAAAGACAAAACAATCTTGAAAAAAAAAAGAGAAGAAATACTCTCATATAGAAGACAATCCAGTCCGATTAATAAGTTCATTTTCATAAGTAAAGGAGCTACAAAGTCAGGTCTAGGTCACTGGGATTACTTACTCAAAGTGATTAAGTCAATGCTGTCAATAAGGGATCTTATATGTAACACAACTTTTAGAACTAAAAACACGAATGATTAAACACAAACTGATAAAATACTTTGCTAGTCAGCATCTGTATTAGAAGTACTAATGGAAGGTGGTTAGGATGAACAAAAGTGCCTCAGACAGCTATATAGAGATAAACAGACAAATAAATAGGGTGCCAAGAACAATCAATGAGAAAATGACTCCAACAATTTTGAAATAATATCAGTTGATCTTTTTCTATAAATCATTCCACATTTTAAATGACTTTTATTTTATTGAGGTAACAATGGCTTTCAGTATTGCATGTGATTTGGAAGCATAGGATCACCCACTTCAGTGTATTTTAAATTTTAACAGTATGTACTTCTACCAATATTTGTATCTTTTTATCAATTTGATGAGAGAGAGTTCATTTTCATATGTACATTTCAATATTCAACTTTTTTAAAAGTAGACTAGAGTCTTTTAATACATTTTGATTTGATATCTTGATTTGTGTGTGCATATTATATGTGTGGAGATTATATTTTTTATCAACAATTTTGTTAGACTATACCTTTTTCTTATATTTTTTCTAATTTATTTTGAAGCTATTCCCTTTCTTGTAAACCATACTTCTTTAGATTTAGGTTCTGTGCTTAGAATGAGGAATCTAATCCCAAGAATATCTAACTGCATATTTCTGTAGTCCTTTTATTTGTTAGCTTTTTTGATCTTGAATTCCTTTGAAATATTTCTATGTATGGGTATAATACAGCTCTAACTTAAGTTGTTCCAACTCAATTTATTGAATAAGTCATCTTTTATTTTTATTTGAAGGACCATTTTATCATTCTTCAAATTATTTAACATGCTGAATCTGTATGATCGATCTATTCTGTCTTTTGACTTTCTATCCTATACTGACAAAAACAGTGTATTATTGTAGTTTCATAGTGTTTTTAAACCTCTGTAGTAGGAGCCTCATAATTTACAAAAAAATCTCTGGGGAAATTCATGCCCCTTTTTCTTCTGGATGGTGTTTTGTCAGTTTCTCTCAGAATTTACATTTTTATTATAACAAATGTATAGGATTTTGTAATGTTTAGTTTTCTATTTCATAATTCCCATCTGTCATAAAAATTTCATTGATTGCAAATAGGTTTTTGGTTCATGTTCTTATGTTTCTGTTAGATAAATGTGTCATGAAAAATACTATTGTCTGTCTTTTACAATAATCCTTCGTTCCTACCTTTTATTTTCTAATTAACTAAAATAATAGGAAAATAATAATAGTATTATAGTAAAGCATTATTATCTCTTCCTTAATTAGTATGGATATATTTACTATGATATTTGTTTCAATTTGTATTTGGAAAACTGTGACCCAAGTGTTCAATGATGAAAGAACAGAGTCATCAAGATACAATAAACTTCAGACCCGTATAATTCTATATACCTTTTGGGACATCACCAAACACATTTGATGTTAAATAATATGAAGTGGGCTGTCATAAAACATCATTTAAAAAAATTCCATATTTATCATAACATAGAAATTTTTATGACAAGGATGTACTAAAATCCAAGGAAGACAATTCAGAAAATAGTGCCCTTAAGTATTATGTTGCTTTTGGTTTCAGATAGTTTTCACTCCTCATATTAAGAAATTAAGTTTAACTTTTAGTTAACTGAAAATTTTAAACACTGGATGCTATGCTTTATTATCAAAAATAACTTCTGAATGTATTTTCTACTAAATGTTATTGAAAATATCAGGTATTTGTTTTTTAATTGACCTTTTGCAGTAAGATATCATATATATTCCCCTGCATTATGGGAACAAACCAAATTTTGTCAGAGGCTATTATTTATAACATTTGTGTATTTGATACTTTTTCCAACATATTTTCTTGAGTGTTAATAAGTGAGATTAATACACAGTGGGTCTTGTTTTCGTTGTAGTGATTTTCTCCTGTCATATTTTGTTAGTAGGGTTATGCTACTTTTGTGATTAGTGTTTCAGTCTCATTTTTAATCAGAGAAGTCTGAATGCTTGCAAGCATCAGAAGATCTAATTAATAACATGTTCTGGGTACAGTTTATGTATATGAAATGTTACCTAATCTGGCTGTCTAAGTTCAGTTATGTGTTGTTGATGTTAAGGATTATCAGACTTAAAAAAAAAACATATTCAAATGAATGTGTATATTAATTTAATGTCTTAGGTTTCTA
This sequence comes from Talpa europaea, assembly GCF_964194135.1. Lineage (NCBI taxonomy): Eukaryota > Metazoa > Chordata > Mammalia > Eulipotyphla > Talpidae > Talpa > Talpa europaea. The sequence continues at coordinate 14,859,931 of NC_140074.1, forward strand.
GCACAGAGATGAGATAGATCACAGAATTGCAGGGAAGTTTTGAAGCAATTGACATACAACCAGGCCTGTTGATAACTGGATTGTTTTAGTTTCACTTTTACGTTGCTGGTGGTATTAATTTATGTTAGTATTCTTAATTTTGCCTCAGAACTCAAATTCCAGGAAGTAGTATATGTTTATCTTAGCCTGAGTTAAAGTCTCTCTTGGCTAGAGGAGGCAGAATTACCAGTTATTAGTTCAAGTACCACACATTTTCCAGTTGTTGTGGGCTGGGGGAAGAGGGGTGACAAAAAAGCAAATTAAGTTGCTATTGCAAAAGGAAGGTGGAATGGATGCTGGGTAGCCAAAATCCAAGAATAACCACATATATATATATATATATATATATATATCTCCATATAAATTTGTCATTTAGGATAATGCATTTTCTTTCTTATTCCAAGGTATAACTTTATAATGTATCTCCCCATTTCTGGCTCTATCTCTGTAACATCTGTATGGACTTTTGCATTATTAAGCATAATTCACTGGAGTCATGACCAACAAAAACCCCAAGAGAGGAAAGACTTTGGGTCAGATTCCATATAAAAGTACCTGAAAAACAGGGCCTCCCCTGGTGGAGCAGCAGTTGAACGCTGGGCTCCAAAGGTGCCTGCAGCCTCTGCAGCACTGGTTCAATCCCCGGCTGCCCGCGAGGGTCCCACATGGCAAGGCAGACCTCTCCTGCCGCCTGCTGCTCCCCTCAGCAGTGCATTTGGTCACTCTGCCCGTTCTGTTCCCTGCTCTGGCTCTGGTGAATTCTCTCACCCTCCCGCACATCTGACTGTACCCAGTGCTTGTATAAATAAATAAATAAATCTTAAAAAAAAAGTACCTGAAAAGAGTGAATGATCCTAAGGCCTGAAAGCTAGACTTGTTTCATGAAAGAAGGATAAAAACCTCACATGAAACCAAACAGGCTATTTGCTGTGGTGATTGAAGACGTACTGCCTTGTTAAAATTTTTGTTTGAGCACACATTAGCTGTATGATTTCTGAAAATGTGTTTAAATTTAATGTACCTCACTTTCCTCAATTGTAAAATAGAAATGAAACTGTAAATATAAAATTTACCATATCAGTAAACTATACCAGTTACTCTGTAACATGCCACCCAAAACTTAGTTTCTTAGAACAACAAGGACCTATTAGGTCATTTCAACAAAGAGGGGCAGGCTCAGCCAATAGACTTGTCTTAAATTTCTGTAGCTTTCAGTGGATTCATTCATGTTTTTAGTCAACTGGTAACTTGTGGCTGGCAGCAAGCTTCTGCTAGCAGTGTGGATGATTGGTGTGACTGGGAACTGCTCTTTTTGTGTCTTCATCCTACATTGTTTCTCCTTTATAAATACGTCCTCCTCCAGAAGACTAGTCAAGCTTTTGTACATGACATTTCAGGGAAACAAGAAAGCAAATTCAGAAGCTATACGCCTCTTAAAACCTAAACTCAGAAGTTTGCTGTTGTCAATTCCATATTCTGTTAGTCAAAAGAATTTTGCATGCCAGTCCAGATTCAATGTATGAGAAGACCATATAAATACTATATTTATTGAGGCAACATTTATTCAGAATAATTTTATAGCAATGTACCATCTAGATTAACATCTGACACATTAAAATGACAGATTTCATGTTATATACTATGGACAATGCGTATTTACTAAGAGAGTAATTTATTGTTTTATCATCATAAGAACCATTTGTAAAATATATTTACAAATGAAGAAACCACATCAGAGAGGTCATATAATATGTTCAGATTGCATGACTATTTAAGAAAACTCTTGCCTTTTGTAATGGAATAGAATTGGAAAGGATTAAGATAAGTGATAATAAACCAAAGAGAGAATGTCAAATACCAGATGATTTCACTCCTGTATGTAATATGGAGAAAGAAAACAAAGATACTGGCAAAACTAAACCAAAACAAAGCTTAGAAATATGACTGTAGAATGGAAGCTTTTAGAGGAGGGAGTAAGGATGTAAACAAAGAGGAAAGAGGGCCCAATAGGGATATAGGTCTTCTGGGGTGACTTGGATCCAGTGATGCACATCTGAGAAAGTGTGAGTCTATTCCTCTGCATCATATGTGTTATGGTTAACTAATATTGCATTAGTTAGTCATAAAATAAAAAGAAATAAAAAGAACTATAATTTGTCAAAAATTACTTAAAGGATTAATATTTTAACCTTTTTCTGATTCCTAAGCAATTATTTTTATCTACTATTGTAGCGGATTTTGTCTTCATTCTGTAACAGCCTGACACAGGCTAGAGATTAGGAGAATTATGGCATAACTCACATAATTCTGAGCCACATTTCAGACAGGGTGACTTTATTGACCTTCTGCTCAGTCTTCTGTCCTCAGGTTGGAGCTACACATTTATTTGCATTGTGTATCCATGACAAAATTGCTAGGAAACGTCCGTCACAACCAAGAATCTGTTGAGTCCTATGTAATTGTGTTAGCTAGAATAATCTATTTTACCCTGAAACAAACCCAGAATTTCTCTCTCAGTGCTATTTTATGTTGTGCTCTCATGAACTAATAAATCCATTATTTATGTCAATCATGTATTTTAATAACATTTTAATTTTTCACAGAGTAGCCCCTTTATAAGTTCAAGGAGGATAGCAAATTATGACATCCTCTTTATGAATATAGACAGAAAGTCTTCTACTCCTTATATATCACCTGAAATCCTGTGCCATTGTGATAGATACTTGATTATATTTCTCCTGAACTTATATGTTTGCTTAATAATCTCTAGGAACTTTTGACAAGTTTTTCTTTTTTAAGTAATAAGATTTTTTTCCCACCTGTGGCAAGAAGGCAGATGTGATAATTAGAAGAATGTTGTTACAGATCATAGATTTTTCAAACAATGTGTTAAAATTATTATTTTAAAAGACGCTCAAATATGTCCAAGGTGTGTGAATATAGACATGTTTATTATTAGAAAATATGTGCTGTAAAAATGAATATGGAAGCTGTGTCATTTTAGAATGATTTTTACTAGTTATAACTTTATTAGAAATAATATATATAATATACATAATAATAACTTACATGATACTAACTAGTGGACGTATTCATAATTTGATATAGTTACTAAATATAAAGAGAAAGTTTTTAATGGGCAAAATCATCTAATATAAGAATATTAAAAAAATATAGTGTATTGTAAAGGTATAACAGTTAGTATATAAGAAGTATTCAGAAATAGTAATATAATTTTTAAATAGTTAACTATTTTTTATAAAATTACTAAGTGTAAGTTTTGTGCTTCAGAGTGGCTTGTCAGTGAAAAGCCATGTAGAGCAGGGAAATAATTTTCTTTCTCCTCTACCTCCCCCAAAATCTTAGAACTCATTTAAATTTTTGTAAAAAAAAAATGAATGATCTAGAAAGAACATAATATTAGACAAGGTATAATAAAGATGTTTGACAAGCAGGCAAAAAAAAAAATGGGGATACCAAAAATTGGAAACAGTTCAGATATTCATCAAGAGATTAATGGACACACTGGCATATTCATAAGACAGAAATAATACTCAGAAACATGAAATAATACTCAGAAACAAGAAATAATACAGTAAACATCAAAACAATCTACTAGGGCCTCCCCGGTGGCACAGCGGTTGAGCGCTGGGTTGCGAAGCTGCCTGCAGCCTCTGTAGCGCAGGTTTGATCCCTGGCCACTGGGTGAGGGTCCCACGTGGTGCGCAGACCTCTCCTGCCACGCCCGCTGCTCCCCTCAGCAGTGTACTTCAGTCCTTCTGCCTGTTCTGCTCCCTGCTCTGGCTCTGGTGAATTCTCTCACCCTCCCGCACTTCTGACTGTACCCAGTGCTTGTATAAATAATAAAATAAATCTTAAAAAAAAAAAAAAACACTATGTGAAAGAAGCCCACACAAAGGGACATGTACTGTATCATTCAATAAATGTGAGATTCCACAACAGGCAAAATGAATCTATTCTGTAAACATACTAGGGCAGTGGTTGCTGGTGGAGATATAGAGTAGAAGTTACAGAGAAAAGGTGAGAACATTTTTGGAGCAATGGTAATTTTATATACCTTGATAGTGGCTTGGGTTACAATTTTGAATACATATGGCAAAATTTAGTGGAGGAATATTTAAGACTTACCTGCTTCATTTTTTGTAATTTTTATACCAAAGTCTATTAAAAAAATAGTATATAGGCTTCAGACCTATTCTTGTGTTCCAATTCTGCATTTAGCAGCTGTATCCTTGTGAAAACTAAATACGTAACACTCTGTGCTTCAGTTCTTCCTCTGAAAAATGGAGATCTTAGTATTTACTTATCAAATTTCTGTGACAATACAGATAGATGGTATGGATAAGGTTCTTACTACCTTGCTTAGTGAAAGTGCTTAGGACGTCATTGCCACTCCATGAAGGCTTTTAACTTTTCCCTTTCTTAGCCAATGAAGAATAAGAGCTGTTAATGGGTATCTTCAATGTGCAGATGGTGAAATACTAGAGGGTTTACCACATCGCTGCCAAAAGCCATCTGGGAGAAACCTGTGTAATATATAAATATGACACTTCTGGGGAGAGCAAAGGTTAACTTAAATAAATATAGATATCACAGAACTGAAAGAGGGGGCAGAGGCCTAGTCATCCTAGCACTAGTGGCATTTGCAAATATAAAGGAAAAGAAGGCATCAGGCTCACAAGGTGACCTATTATAGTGCGTTAGGTAAGGAGGTATAGGGCAGATGGAACTAGCAGTTACCTCTAACCTGAAAATTACAGCAGGATGACTGGAGGCTGATAAAGAAACAGTCATAAAATGTCCATGAGTGCATTTGATGTCACCATCAATTTTCTGCATTTTTAGATGTGGGATTTTCCAGTAAATGATGCAACCTTCTTTCAGGTGAAAATATGAAGAGCTAGTGCAATGTTATCTCCTTAGAACCAAAGACAAGTTGTGTCATTTTACATATGAATTCTTCCTCTTAGATATGCTGGAGTGTTAAGGGAAGAAAATAATGCTGGAAATAGTGAATTGATTTCTTAAACCCATTTTCCAGACACTTGTATGTGCAGAAGTAAGCACTGAAGAGTGCTTTTAGATTTCTAAGGCTGGCATACAACCTGTGGAGGTGCTATTTGTGAAAAATATCATCCTATTTTAAGGGAAATGATTATTCTAAGTGTAGTATTAATAGTAGATTTATTATTTATCTGGAGTTGTAATTATTAAAGGTTACAGACATCCTTCATTTTTGTATAATGTATGACTTCCTGGTGAAATTCCCACCACCAGTTCACCCATGCACCATCACCATAGTCCCTTGTGCTCTGCCCACCCTGTCCCAATCCTTCCGCCTCTTCCTCCCCTACAAAATGTCTCTGGTCTATTATTGCCTGTTGATTTTGATTTTTACTTTTTTATAGTTATTTTCCCCCGATCCCTTATTTGTTTCCTCTACTTTCCTCCTATAAGTGGAACCATCCAATATTTCTATTTACCTTTCTAGTTTATTTCACTAAGCATAATCCCTTTCAGCTCCATCAATGTTGCTGTGAATTGCATGAGTTTTTCCTTTTTGATTGATGAGTAATATTCCTTGACCAATGCGCTCAAGGTTATGGGAGGTCTTAACTTGAAAAGACCTTGTCAAGTTCTACGACTGGTTTCTCCTTAACAGCAACAATAGCATGGCATCAGATCAGTATCTCTTAGAACGTGAAGTGGGCATACATTTTATTTTTTGGCATTAGGAGATTGACAGTTATCTGTGAAGGCATGGAACCAATGATACAAAAAATAGCAACACTTGCAGTGTGGTAGGCATTGGGGTGTATATATGTATATATATAAAACTTGTGCAGCTTACTGTGGGTTTCCTCAGGGGCAAACCCCTTAGTCTAGATCTTGAATGGTAAGAAATTTGTTGAGATACAATTAACAAGGGTCGTGGCAAGCAAGGCAGCCATTAAGGATTTTGTACTTGTATATTCTATTCATCCCACTGAATAAATGTGTTGCTTAATTAGGCTCTAGCAAAAAAAAAGGTAGTAATAATAATATGATAAAAATACTTTACACCATAGAATAATTTTCCATATTCAATTCACTTTTCCATGGATTCACTTGCTATCATCATGAAGGAATGGTGTATCAGGAGACTGAGACAGAAGAGTTAGGGTGTTTCCTAGGGACACACTGCTGAAAAAACACTCTAAATTTCATTGAGGAGTATCTCTCTCAAAATTAACCCATTGTTTTTAGGAAGAACATTTCTAAATTATGTTTAATATTTTTTCATTATACAATTGGACAAACTATATAAATAATATGTGTTTATTCTATAAAAAAATCCAGATTAACAGCAAAATAATCCTTTTCAGCAAGCTCTCTGCTTCTCTACTATGGATCTGTCAATGTTTGTGTTTTTTTTTTTTTTCCCCCTGGGGGTCACTGAATATCTCAATCCATAAATTAAAAGGTTGTTTCAGATCATCCACACTACTACTTGTTCTTTAGTGTTACTTATTTCCTTCACATTTGCATACCCAGTTGTACTTAAATTCATTGGGTTCTTTGCTGGGGTTTTATTTATTTATTTATTTTTAAACCCTTTCCTTTTTTTTTTTTTTTTATAGAGGCATGATTTATTTATTTATTTGTTTGTTTGTTTGTTTGTTTGTTTTGTTTATACAAGCACTGGGTAGAGTCAGAAGCGCGGGAGGGTGAGAGGATTCACCAGAGCCAGAGCAGGGAGCAGAGCAGGCAGAAGGACCGAAGTACACTGCTGAGGGGAGCAGCGGGCGGCAGGAGAGGTCTGCGCGCCATGCGGGACCCTCGCTGGTGGCCGGGTATCGAACCGGTGCTGCAGAGGCTGCGGGCAGCTTCGCAGCCCAGCGCTCAACCGCTGAGCAACCGGGGAGACCCTGTTTACTTATTTTCTTAATTCTAACAAGCTCTGTATATATCTGTATTTTCTTATTATTTGTTGATAATGCAAAATTTCATAAACATATATTATGTATATTTTTGTTTTTATGGTTGCTAAGTTTGTATTATCTTTTATTTATTTGAGTAAAACAGTTGCTGTCTGCAATGTTACTATGCTTCATGGAGTTTTCATGTAAAAATGCATGCCCTTTATTTTTCTTTTTTATGTAGCCTCATTTTCTTCTCTTGTTTCTATTTTAGAATATTTCTCACTTCTGGATTATTTATCTTAAAATGATGACAGGGTCATACAAGATTTTTACCTCCCAGAATTGTAAGGTGTATAGTTTGGGACCCTTTCATTTTACTTGAATCTTTGACATTTAGTGATCTGTCTCTTTCTTCAGCCCTGGGCTAAAAATGTTTTCTGTCTTTTTAAAGGTTATTTTTCTGGATCTGGATGAACCAACACATGTACCATGAGCTGATTGCCTTTGTAAAAGTATGGGTTAGAGAAAGACCCCACAACAGCTTTTATGTTTGTTAGCTTTTCTCTCCTAGATTCTCCCTTCTTCCTAGATTCTGTTCTAGCTCCTCCCAACCCATTTCAGCTACTTGTGCTGATATAATTTGAAAAAAAAAAAATTGGGATTTTTTTTTTTTTATTTTTGAAATGGTTCCTGTCTCTCTCTCCTGTCCCCTTTCTTATGTAGGTAGGTTCTTCCCTGTGATAGAGTGTTCAGAAAGTTTCATCCAGAGGGTCAATCTTGGTTTACTCCAAAGAAATGAGAAGTTTCATGGTGCACCATCTCTGGAGTCCACAGACTTGTTTTTTACAATTTTAATTTCAAGTTTTATCAAGACATGCTTAGCAAATGTTACTGAGTGAAGTATGGAGGCTTTCTCTAGGACAGAAGCTAAATCTAACTTACATTTTTATACTTGAAAAATAAGCATCATTTCTCTGTGCCTTCCCTTTCCCCATCTACAAAAACAGTTACAACATACTGTGTCTCATAGGGGTGTAAAGGGGATTAGTGATTTGCAAAGGACTTATCCCAGTAGTTGGCATAATAAGTACTCGAGAATCAGTTGCTGATGTTATTCAGCAATCTGACTCCTTCATTGTTATAGATGGAAAGATGACACATAGAGATGGTATTAGATCTAATCTCTGACACTAAGGTCAGCACTTATGGGAGTGAAATAGTCTTAATTTATCTTCTTCTTGTGTATATATGTGTTCCTGCATATAGTCACATGTATTCACATTATATACACCCAGCGATCAAACAGGGCATTCTATTTCCACTGCCATTAGGAAAGAAACAAACAAATTAATTTATCTGTTTTTACATGAATTTCATGGTTGCTGTTGTCCTAGGATGATTCCTGACCTTTTCCTTCCTTTTTCTAAATGACTTTTGCTTTTAAGCTAATTCTTTTGCCTTATTGAATAACTTCTCTAAGGAGGTTGTAAAGTTTTCAATCTAAAAGTCCATTTTTTAAAAATCTTGTTTATTTTTCACAGTAAAGGATTTCATCCTTTCAGATGAGGTCACCACAGTTTTCCACCACCAAAGTGCCCCCGATTTTCCACCACCCTCCCCTCCTGAGTGTTTCAGGTCTTTGTTCTGCTTTCAAGGGTCCATTTTTAAGAGGATTCTTTTTTTGTGATCTATTCTAACTTACTTATGGCAACCTCTTGTTATGATAGAGGAAATAACGAGGTGTTGCTATTGGTCCATCTCTCAGGAATCATCTGTGGAGGTCTCCAGTGAGGCAAGGGATCACTAAAACTTTAATCCATTGAACTAATCCATTGAAGTAACAGGGCTGCTTTGATTAGGAGGATGATGCTTAAAACAATGTGGAAGAAACCAGTCCTGATGGTACTCACAAACTCTGTCCTTACATTGGCAAAGATTGCAGTCATTCATTTATAATCCATAACAACAAACGTTACCTCTACTGAGAGGGAAACCCCCACTCCCCAACCCAAAGGCAGTTTTCAAGTTACATAGTATTTCCCTTGGACACTTTAGAGCAAAGGTTCCTAAAATACATATGCTGGGCTTACAAAATAATGTCAGTGTCATCTGAATTTTTTATTTTTTTTATTTTTTTGTCCCAGATTGGTAGAGGACTTTTTATGGAGAGAGCAAAGACTTCTTAAAAATGTAGTCTGGGATTCAGGATTTTTAATAACTCTGGCATAATTGTGTTGATTTTTTTTAAAAAGGAAGTGTAAAAATATCCACAGACCAAAATGGGGGTGTTAGATCAGCATTATCATTAGGGAGAGTTTTATTAGAACTATAGGATCTTAAACTTTACCTGACATATTGAGTTAGAATCTTCATTTTAAATAAGATCCCCAGGTCATTCATGTGTACATTAAATTTTGGGAGCACTGGTCTTAAAAGAGTGTTTCATAACCCTAGGTAACTGCTAGAATCACCCGGAATGATTTTTAAGTGAGTGATGCCCAAACCTACCACCAAAGATTGTGATTTAATAGCTTGAAGTGGGGCCAAGACATCTGTATTTTTAAAATGTTCTTCAGTTCATTCTAATTCCTGTCTATAGTCAAGAACTACAGGCTTATCCATGTGACAGAGCTCCCTGGCTGAGTTAGTTTCAGCCCCAAAACACATCTGCATGTCTTTGCCTCTAGAACAGAGAAAAGGATGAACTGTTTATCTCAATGCTGGCAAGCAGCAGTGTCCTATTGGGTCCCACAATGATAGGATTATTCTTGGCTAAAGGAGAAGATAGCAGTCAGCAGCAAAGGTTGTCTGCTATTCATAGTGCTCTCTTGAGATTCCATATCTAGTGCCTTTGAAAGGGCAGAGAAATAGAGATTGCCCTGATCTTAGCACTCTTAATTTAGAAGTTTGTAATTCTGCATTTTAACTTGCATATGCCTCTTGTGTCATTTTTTCTTCAATAATGACACTGTCAGAAAGGCCTACTCTCTGGGAAATATCACTGCCTGAACTTTCTAACTGCTTTACTTCAAATCCATGGATGGATACTCGAAGAGCAATACAACTTTGAAATTTGTATGAAAACAATATAAACTGAGCTCTTGGTAATTATATAAATTTAGTTCCTGATAGATACAGCTCAGAGTCTTCCTTGAGGCCAAATAAAAATTCCTTTTATTTCAAAATGCATCATCTAAAAGCGTTCTCTTAGGAGGATCCCAAAGGAAGAGATCTTTTTTTCCTTCCATGAGTTCCTGATGCACCTATTGCTTCCTCACATTTATTTGATCAGTAATTATGAACTGATTTACAATCTTTATTGTAGCCCTCTTTAGGGCTATTTTTAACTTTCATTGTTATTTCATTTTTCACACGTTTATGACTAGTTTCTTTAAATAGGTCATAAACTCATTAAAGGTAGGACATGTAGCCCATATTTTTTGGTAACCTCCCATTGCAGAGAAACTAATTTTTGTAACACATCAAACTATGAAAGTTAATGTTGGATTATTTGACTTCCATTATTTTCTCCTAATGAAGATTTTTCTATTTTTCTGATATATCAATTTCTATATTTGTACCTATTGCTCTATCATCTTTCTAAAGTATAATATTCTCTTTAAAATGTTAACTGTGCAATATTGAAAAAGTTCTACACAAAATGAGCAAACTCTAGTTTTTTAAGTAAGTTCTCAAGGTTAGACACAGTGGAAAAAAAAATCTGTCCATCTAAACAGGCAATAGTCTATGTTCTCAGAAACCAGAAATGAGTACATAGCAAAGGGTAGGCTCTCATCCTGAGAGATGATATTTCAAAGTGTCCCTCTGGACAGCTGTAACCAGCACTCCACATAAAATAAAGACAAATTGTTGTGGAAATGTATACTTAATATTACATTTTGCATGAAAACATAGACTGGATAAAACATATAGTATCATATAAAACATATAGTATTATATAGTATGAAGTAACCGCAGATTCCAGTCTTCCTTAGAACATTGATGCCACTATATTTAGAATGATAAAAAAGAAAAGTTAGGTTTTCCTAAATACATTTGATATCAATCAGGTCAAGCAATGTCCCTTCTATATTTTTTTCTTGAATTATAATTCTGTGACAACATATATTTTGCATGCACTCACATGCTAGGGTTCCAAAGGGTTTTGCATGGACAAGTTGGTGAAAAGGGACACGATAGAGATATATACATATGAACTCCAGTCAAGGACATTCATATGGCTAATTCCTGATGTTTAATCAACATTAAAATCTGTGGACCTGAATTTTAGAGTAATCTCTATAGGTATAGAAATTTGTATTTTAAAATAAAATTTTTATTTATTTTAAATAATTTTTTATTTATTTTATTTATTTTAAAATTTTATTTTTATTTATTTTAAAATAAATGGCGCAGTGGTTGAGTGCTGGGCTGCGAAGCTGCCCACAGCCTCTGCAATGCCAATTTGATTCCTGACCACCGGCGAGGATCCCACATGGTGCGCAGACATTTCCTGCCACGCCCGCTGCTCCCCTCAGCAGTGTACTTCGTCAGTCTGCCTGTTCATCTCCCTGCTCTGGCTCTGGTGAATTCTCTCACCCTCCCAAGCTTCTGACTATACCCAGTGCTTGTATAAAGCGTATAAAGCATATAAAGTGTGGGGGGGTGAGAGAATTCACCAGAGCCAGAGCGGGGAGAAGAACAAGCAGACTGACGATGTACACTGCTGTACACTGCTGAGGGGAGCAGCGGACGGCAGGAGAGGTCTGTGTGCCATGTGGGATCCTCGCCAGAGGCCAGGGATCGAACTGGTGCTGCAGAGGCTGCGAGCAGCATCGCAGCCCAGCACTCAAGCACTGCGCCACCGGGGAGGCCCATGAAAATAAATTTTTTAAAGCAGAGACAATATTTCACAAGAAGTATAAAATAAGAAAATATTGATAACTAGGAGAAAACAATAGAGAGAGAGAGAGAGAAAAGTGTCAGTCAGCTAGGGTAAAGTGAGGAGTAGGAGGGGAGTAGAGTGCAGAGAGTCTGAACAGGCAGGGTTATCCAATGCTATATAAAAGTCAAATAGGAGAAGGATGAAAAATGTCCAGCAAATTTTAGGTATTGAGGAATTTGGAAAAAGCAATTGCAGTAGGTTACTTGATAGAACACAAGCTAGACAAGTGAGAGTGAATGGAGAGGAAATGGTTTCTACTGGCAACAAATGTTCAAAGCAGACAGCATATGAAACAAGGCATTTAGTTTCTCAGGGAAAGAAAGGAAGTTCTTTCTAGGGAAGTTTTAGTAAGTGTTGAATATATTGGCTGTGAAAGAAAAGGAACTAAGAAGAGCTTGAAGACACAAATGCAAATCAAAATCACAAAGAGATACCACTTCATTTCTGTGAGAATGACCCATATCAAAAACACCAAAACAAATTGTGGTGAGGATGTGGAGAAAAAAGAACCCAAGTACACTGTTGGTGGGGATGTAGACTGGCTTTTCCAATGGAAAAGCAGTATGGAGGTTTCTCAAACTATTAAAAATAAATCTCCCATATGACCCAGTGATTCCACTCCTATGTCTATACCAAAAGAACACTAATTTGAAGGGAAACTTGCACCCTCAAATTCATTGCAGCACTATTTACAATAGCCAAACTGTGGAAACAACCTAAGTACCCCCAAACAGATAAGTGGGTTAAGGAGACTTGGTATGCATACACAGTGGGACACTATTCAGCAATCAAAAAAGATAAACTCATACTATTTGTGGCAACATGGATGGAACTGGAAGGGATTATGCAAAATGAAATAAGTCAGAAGGAGAAAGACAAATACTTGATTGTGTCACTTATATGTACAATACAAAGAAACCAGACAAAGGGTCAGATAAACCCAAACTCAAAACCTAGCCTTTGAAAGCAGCATCCAGAAGGGAGGGGATATAGAAGGGGAGGAAACAAATTGGGAATGGAGTACAATGGACTATGGTGGTGAACTATGGGTGTTTTGGTGGTGGGAGCATTATGGTAATGTCACCTGAGGACTTGGGGATCCTATAATTCTAAGATTCAAACTACAATTTTTTAAGATTTATTTATGCATACAAGAGCTGGGTGACAGGCCAGAGGTATGGGGGGTGAGAGGATTCACCAGAGACAGAGTGGGGTACAGAACAGGCAGACTGACTGAAATACACTGCTGAGGGGAGCAGAGGGCGAGACAGGAGAGGTCCTCCATGCCATGTGGTTTGCTTCCCTGCCAGGGATCAAACTCGTGCTGCAGAAGCTGCGGATTGCTTCAGAGTGCGGTGCTTAGCCCCTTGTGCCGCCAGGGAGACCCCAAACTACAATTTAAATCAATGTTACCTCAGTAAATAATTGCTATTAAAAAGATAAAGTGCATATTAATTTTAAAAGTCTACAAAGGGTTAGGGATCTAAGTGTGTATTCTCAAAAAAAAAGAAAGAGTAACATTAGCCTTAAAATGCTGAGCATCTCCTATTCCATGACAACAGGAAGATAAAATTAATCTAGATGTGAATACCTATAGATTTAAAAGTGGGAAGAAGGAATGTTTAGAACTTCCCACCTGTTGGGAAGTCTGTTGTTTTTTGAAAAGGTTGTGTGCTGACAGTGAATACAGTGAAAAAAGTGATGAGGATTTGGAACAGCTGTTTTGGGGAAAATGAATGGTGTAGCGAAATGGATATAGAAAAGTACTTAAGACAGGACAGAGGAGGACAGGGATCATAATTTATAATGACTCCAATGAGCAGAGTACTTACCCCCCCACACACACACACACACACCAACACCAGACGATTCAGGGGAGGGGGGTAGAGAGTGACGTTTGGAATTTTTTGTTTGCAAAGGAAAAATGAGTCACATGTGCTCCTAAATTTGTCACTGACGCCTAAGAAGCCTCAATAGGAAAAGAAAGAAAATCAGAGGATATTAGCCTCTGAAAAAATGGAGGTTCTGAGAAAAGTAAGGATGTCTAGTGAGTATTAGTTGGTGGAAGAGTTGCAAAAGATTATAGTCAGAGGGAGGATTTCAGAGAGATGGCTGAGTTGTTGTGATCACAGAGAAGGAAAGAAATTAAGAAATTTTGATGTGGATATTCAGCATGGAGTAAGTCTCTGGTGCAGTGTGAAGTTGTCTGGTATGAGTTGGGTTGAAGAGGAAGATAAATACAAGAATAGCATATATTTCAAATATTTTTGTATTATAATTAGAAGGGCTGCCATTAGACTCAGGTAGCTTTTCTATTGTCCTGGGCTTTGAGATATCAAGCTTGAACTGGGACATCCAGTATTGGAGGCTCTCTTTACAAACTTATTGGCCAAACACTGGACTTATTGTTCAGAGTATTTGTGACTTTAACCACTCTTCACCCACTACTGTCAAGTTCCACATTATTTTTTTCCTTGTGTTTACATATTATAAGCATCTTCTTAACTTTTACATCCTCCGTGGAGTTTTCCATACATTCTTGTTAAATTTAGTCTAGTTTTTGTTTAACTTTTTTTTAATTGTCATTTGTATCTCTATTATAACGTTGGTCACATACACTTTTGTATTGTGTATTTATAAGGACTAGGCATCTTAAGGTCATAGTTTCATCTTTTGTTCTCCATAGACTTAGATATTATTCTGTGAAAACTGGTACTCTATAAATGCTCTGAACTGGAATGGCTATTATCCCCTCATTTTGAGTTATCCTGTAAGATATATTCACTATCTTTTTTTTTTTATATAAGATTTATTTATTTATTTATACAAGCACTGGGTACAGTCAGAAGTGCAGGAGGGTGAGAGAATTCACCAGAGCCAGAGTGGAGAGAAGAACAGGCAGACTGATGAAGTACACTGCTGAGTAGAGCAGCGGGCGGCAAGAGAGGTCTGCTCGCCATGTGGGACCTCGCCAGTGGCCGGGGATCAAACTGGCTCTGCAGAGGCTGCAGGCAGCTTTGCAACCCAGCACTCAACCACTGTGCCACCAGGGGAGGCCCAGATATATTTACTATCTTAAAGTAAAGTCTGAGAATTAGTGGGCAGTAGTCTTGCATGACAGGATTTGGGGATGAACGTTTCAACACCTAAAAAAAGTGTCCCTCTAAATTCTAAGAAACCAGGGGTAAAATAAAAAAACTTAGCACTGGATAAGTGAGGTAGGTGAAAGAAATATGAGAATTAACGATCTACTTCACAATTTTTAGTTGAAAAAATTCTGTCTACACTCAGTTTTCCAGTGTATCAATGACTTCATTGAAATTGGTTAGAGAGAAGAAATTATGATTCTATGTATATTTGTGTAAGAGAGAAAGACAGAGTTCAAATTCCCTAAGGTTATGTTTCATTTCTTCACTGTAGATTGCTTTCCAGAATCTCCTAAGTGCTATTGTTATTTTCCCTTCATCTTTCTTCTGTCACACCCTCAACCCTACCTAATATAAGCCATTGATTTTAATCCTGTCCCTGGACCTTAATAACATGTATTTAACCCTTCCCCCAACTCTCACCTATTTGCACATTTCAGATGAGAGTCATTTTAATCAAGTTGTGTTCCTGGGAAATAAATCCTGTAATTCTACTCTAGTTTCAACTCAGCTAAGTGCCATGGGCCTCTTCAAGTACTGATGGGTACACTTCTCCTAAATAAATGGCTCCTTTGATACTGGACAGCAGGGTTAGAACAGCCATTAGTATGCTGTCCTCTGAGAGCCTCTTCTAGAATTTAATTCCTCAAATACCTTTGTGAACTTGACAGAGCCTTTACCTACTTGAGGGCCACCTACTAACAAATCAGAAAAAGTAAGTCTTTGCCATTCCATGGTAACTCCTGGGTAATTTTTCACATTTAACTTTCAATATTATTATTGAATCTAGCCTATTTTATATATTCCTATTACATATGTATACATACATATGCATTCTAGGATATTTTTGCTACATTTTATATTACTGCTAAGTATATCTG
Source organism: Talpa europaea (assembly GCF_964194135.1). NCBI lineage: Eukaryota > Metazoa > Chordata > Mammalia > Eulipotyphla > Talpidae > Talpa > Talpa europaea. The sequence continues at coordinate 14,875,865 of NC_140074.1, forward strand.
CAGTGTGATACTTAATGTAAACCGTATTTTGAAATCATAAGAAATCTGTAGTTATAATCTTTGACTTAGTAAATGTATACTTTCAATTTATAAGAGCTCATTTAATTTTATGCCTTAAGTTTAATGACAAAAGGCTTTATCATATTTTATAGCCAATACTTAAATATTTAAGAGTTGTAGCTTAATAGATCACCTAGAATGTGACTATTACTATTACACACACACACACACACACACACACACACACACACACACCCCAGATTATAATAACTTCATCCTAAATGCTCTGGGCAGTGATAAACACATCTTACCTTAACATACAACATACCTAACATTTAGAACCAAATGAAAGTATACAAATTAAAGGTAAAATCCTAGTTGTTCTTTTTGTTTCCAATTTATCTTTATAATTTTATACCAGATATCTGGAATCACATGGGCTTATTTTCAATGCACAATCCAAACCACCGAACCTTAATCTGAGTGTTAGAATGTCAGGATAAGATTATAACATTATTTTCCTTATCCACTTTTCATGAAGTTTACTCAATCTGAAGAATTTTTTTTTCTGTCTAGGAAAAAAATCCATTATCCTTTTTTTTTTATATCATACAATGCCATCATTTGTCCTTCAAATCCTCACCTCTGTTTTTCTCTTTACAAAAAAAAAAAAAAACCTAATAATTTGAGAATTAATTCTGAAAATAATCTAATGTAGAAGCCTCAAGAATTATTGAGAGGACTTTTTGTTGTTTTGTTTTCTAATACTTGAAATACTTTGATGGCAAAGTAAATGTTCAAAGTAAGAAAATGGCACATCCAATGGCTATAGATTTGCTCCTAACTCCCACACTCATAGTGTGAGTTAGAACACTAGAATGGTGCATGCAATTTATCCTATGATCATCAGTATGAAAACTTAGTAACATATTTTGCCATCACTATTATATCTGTTGTTAGACTTGCAACTACCAATAACACCTTTCAGATTCAAACTGGCCCATACATTTATTTATTAGAAACGTCTTCTGGATTTACTTCATTTCCTTTCCCACTGACTAAACCTAATTCAGTCAGCCATCTTTTGTATACATTAAAACCACAGCTGACTGTGGACCTTTTCTTTCTATCATCTAATTCATTTTTCCTTTGCTGCCAAATAAATATGAGAGAAACCTTTTGAGAGAAGTAGCATATTAAAAAAGCATTAATAGTCATGGTAAGTATTTTAAATAAAAAAAAATACCATGGCATCTTGCTTCACAAACAAATGGAAAGAGAATATTAAGAAAAAAAGTCTTCTGGTTTTACTTAAAACCTATTGATTCATTCTGATAGCCCCAGCGTTAACTTTGTCCTGACCTCTCTCCTTGCAGAAAAATACTCTCTTAATTCTTCCTCTGAGTCCGAGGCCCTTTGTTCTCTCTAATTCCATTAACTTAAATGTAAAAGGTCTATGTTGCCAAATCAATTAATCTTAGCTGTATAACCAAAAAAAAAAAAAAAAAAACCAAAAAAAAAAAAAACAAAAACAGTGAATGTAATTCACTGTTTCTGATAATTACATATGCTCATTCTCATTTACATTTTCCAGAAAGGGATAATGGTTTATTTTCTAAGAATTTATGATATGGATTTTTAATTCTAGCATGAAAAAGATAAAGGTATTGCATTTTACAATCTACACATGAACAGGAATTTAATGTGTGTGAACAGTCTGCTCATTTACTAGAATAATACATCCTAAATGACTTCAATGTGTTCATAGACAGTGAACACTGAAAGCAGTAATTGGAAAAATACATCACCAGTCCAAATGTTCTTGCACTCTTGGGTTGGAGTCTGCTGATCCTCTTAAATTCTTTCTTTAGTCAGGACAGAGGATTCAAGAATTATTTACGGAAGCTGACATGCTAAGTAGTTTCGGCTATAAAACCACAGTGGATGCACATAGACCCATGATTTAGTTAAACTGTATAACGACAACAAAAATCTTATAATTCCTCAAAATTACTCTTTTGTTTGTATTATTCATCTATATCATCTTCTGGTTAAGTAATATTAAGGAACTGTAAGGGAAAAATTCAAATTTCCACCTTAATGTGGAATATGTCTGTAATAACCATGGAACATTTAAGCAATTGTAAAAGGTATTTTTGTTTTAGATTTAATAGGATATTTTTAATCTAGTGGCTATCTTATTAAAACCATAAACATCATGAAAAACTAATTGTAATAGTTAGATCATGCTAACTGTTCTAATAGAGCAGAAACTGAAATTCATGGCTTAACACAATAGAAGATTTTATCTTGCTCTCAAAAGGCCAAAATAACTATTACTGATTGATAATGGTGTGATTTGGTTCTTTCATTAGTGCATGGAATCAGGCTGAAGAAACTTTGTCTTCTTCAAGGTCTGACTACAAGTGTCCCTCTGGGGCTCTTGACAGTATTGTGATGCTGAGGCCTTTTGGGCAGGATACTATACTGCATGTTACAGGGAAACCAGCAGGTCCAGTGCAAAGTGTCTCACTCCCACCTGAACCTGTGTAGTGTTTCATAGGTAACCCATATCTTGGTGTTGATTGGGATCCTGCTAAGATTAACACTGATATGAAAATTAAGGAAAAGGAGTTGGTGAGATGAAAATGTTAATGACTATCATTGGAGATGTGTCTTTACTGCTATAGATCTGACTTAATTTAAGGAAGACATAATAAGACAATAAAATTGTACATGAGGTTTATGACTCAGTGACCCCGATCAACACCAGGTCTGAATGTAGTCAAACTCTCTTTGCTGTCCTCCTGACTGCTTGCTTATCCTGTCTTCTGAGAAGCATCCTCTTTTGTTGTTCCCAACTCCCCTAAAACAACTTCTTAACTAGCACTGCTGCCCTATTCAAAACTGATACTTTCTCTGGAAAGTACCATACAGAATATATTAATAGAAGAACAAAATATATAATACTGATGGAAAAACAAAAAAAAAATAATGACTCAAATACTGACTAGACAGTCAGAAGAAAAGGGCATGGGATATTTTAAAATCCAAGTTTTTACAAGATACATTTCACTTTTGTTCATATTTCATTGGCTAGAATAATCACATGATCATAACTAACTGCAAGGGAAACTGCAAAATAGAAGTCTAGTGGAATGATAACAAGGAAGCGGCAGCCGATTTGGTGATTCATTAGCAGTCTCTCCACACAAGCTAGCGATAGAAAGTCACTATGTGGCAAATTTATATGTATGAATTTTAGTTATTATATGTGCATGCAAATGTGCATATATAAATGTCATAATAGAACTTTAATTAGCAAACAAATAATAGTAAAATAAATTTAATCTGAAAAACAATTATCAAAGTGGTAAGATTGTAGTTGTAATATAATTTATCTTGAAATTCCATACTGCTTCTTAACCATGTTTAAAAAAATGCAATAAAATTATAACTGCTTATTTTAAATACTTATATTTTCATTTTTAAATGAGCTTTCATTGTACTCAATTAAGAGTTAAAATTTGTAGTTGATAATAACACCTTATATTATCAATAATTTAGATTTTACTATGTGCCAGACTAGTTTTCACATGTTTGACATGATATGGTTCATTTAATCCTTACTACAGGAATATAAAATATGTGATGTTTATTATATGCATTATATGTGGGATAAATGAAGTTCAAAAATGTTAGATTAATTTTCTAGTAAGACTTTAGATCTGAATTCCATTTCAGACATTCTAGGTTCAGATTCAGGGCTCATAGTCAAGTATAATAATAGACAAAATGCAAAGAACCTTAGGGATGGCTCCCTAAAGTACTTTGTAAAACCATGTTCTAATTAATCAATTTTCTCTATATACACTGTGGTAAAATTTCTGTCCATTTTGTTCATATTTATACACATATTTTCAAGTTCATTGTGATAATAAAATGGTGGTAACTGAATTTAAAATTTAAATTCCCTAAAATATCAAACCATTTTTCCCTAATACTTAAAACAAGCATGATATAAGTGATTACATAAGCCCCTCCCTAATAATTTTCCAAGTTAGCTTTGTAATTGTTATATTTCACAGCCCTTCATCATTTTTATCTCCAATCTCTCATGCCAGTTTTACTCTTCACTTCATTAGCTCTTAAATATTTAATTGGTTCTTTCTGTGGAATTGAAAAGAATCTTTCTTAAGTCTTCAGCATAAATACTGGACTTACTAGATTCTACGCTGCTGTTATAATTAAATTAAAAGACAGTCTTTCTTGTTCTTTGTACCTTTGTTGCTCACCAAGAGAACACAGTCTAGCTCAGAGCCACTTTAAGTAAAGGTCCTGTTCTGTATATATTGATACTGTGTGTGTGCGTGTGCATATACTGTGTGTGTGTATATATGTATATATATACACATGCATACATACATACATACATGCACACACACACATATATATATATTTTTTCTAACATTGAGCCTGACACTGCACTAAATGATTTTAATTCATTGGCTCATTTCTTCCTAATAGAATATCTATTTTTTGCTACTGTTTTTAACTCTAGGAGAAGAAGTTAAGACTAGAGTAGTTTAATAACATTATCATCCTAGAAACTCCAGAAATTTTGACTCCAGAAACAATCTTTAACTGCTCCACTAATTCCAATGATTTATTCTACAGTTAAATTGTATGCTTTCCAAGTAATTTTACCTTTTTTAATATTAATTTCTCTGGATGCTTATTGAAATGCATAACAGTTCTATTGAAGCTCACTTCACAGTTAGTGTGATAGGGTTAGGTTGGTAAAGGAAAAGGTGATATAGGTTATGAGAGATAATGGATCTTATTCCAGGCTCTGGGTAGGCACTTTATTTAAAATATAGGATATACATCTTCAAAATTCTTGTGTAATTAGTGTTATCTCAAAGATAATTAATAACTTTTTCTAGATAACCCGTAAGTGCTGCAGGGGCTATGATACAAATGCAAGTTTAATACCAAAGTATAGATTCTTAGCTATTAAACTAAGAATTGTTCTTAACCAGTAAATAAATACTGGATTCTTTCATATTAATTAGCTAATTTTATTTTCATTGTAGCTCAAAGTAGTAGAAAATGTTAACTCCTAGAGAGTGGAACTTAAATAAGCATAATGGTAATAAATGCTGGTACAGGCACCAAAACCAATATCTCATTGTCTGCAGAATTTAAATCATCTCTCTAATATATTTCCTGCAAATAACTTCCCCAGAATCATAACTACTGTGTTCATTCACTCATTCTTTCATTCCTTTATCCATGTCTATTGTGTACACACACCTTTCTAGACACTGTCTTGGCTATACACTTTAGTGAGCAGAACAGTTCCTGTCTTTGAACTTTAGTCTAATGAGAGAGACAGACTTTAATCAGCTTGCTCACACACAGACACACATGCACAAACACACACATGTGTGTCTGTGTGTATACATGTATGTATATATATAATTGAAAATTGTAATTAAATACTGATCTTGTTTAAGTAGAGGGATTAATGGAAGTTATCTCTTGGGGAACAACATTTTAGCTGGCATATGAAATGTGAGTAGAAGTTTACAAAATATGGCTGGTAAGATATAAAAAGAGACTGTGCTGGGCCTCCCCAGTGGCGCAGCGGTTGAGTGCTGGGTTGCGAAGCTTCCCTTCGGCCTCTGTGGCGCTGGTTCGATCCCCGGCTGCTCCCCGGGGCGCACAGTCCCACATGGCGCACAGACCTCTCCTGCCGCCCGCTGCTCCCCTCAGCAGTGTACTTCGGCCCTTCTGCCTGCTCTGCTCCCTGCTCTGGCTCTGGTGAATTCTCTCACCCTCCCACGCTTCTGACTATACCCAGTGCATGTATAAACAAACAAACAAACAAACAAACAAACAAATAAATAAATAAAATGTCCCAAGTCTAGTGCCTCTTTAAAAAAAAAAAAAGAGACTGTGCTACTATCTTGTCCTATTAAATACTGAACAAATATTTGCACAGTTTTTTTTCATTTATTGATGAAGCGCCATCTTTTAGTGAATTGTCAAGAGAAATCATAATTCCATGAATATCTATATATAGTAGATATGACATTTATTTTTATTTTTTATAACCTTTTATTGATTATCCACTGATTCAGAATATTATATAAATGTTGGGGGTACAGATTCAAACCTCGCCATGTGTATAAGCCTCACCTCACCTGCCACCAAAGTTCTAATACTTTTACCGTTATCAGATTGACTCCCTGTACTCTTTCCTTTCACCCTCCTTCCCCTCTATATATGATAACCATCACATTTTTCAGAGTCCAAGAGTTTTTCTTGTTGTGATTTTTTAGTTGATTTGCATTGATTTCTAATATTCCACATGAGAGAAATCATCCAATAACTCCCTGCCTTATTCAAAGCTCAATTATTTAGTGATATTGTTGGAAGGCACCTTCCAGTGACCAAAATCTCAGCAGATTTTATACCAGTCATTAAAGGATCAGTGAGATTAAAAGCATACAGTATACCCTCTGGAACCTGAAAAGTGTATTGCATATGATATCCACCAAATAATAGGGAAAAACAATCCTTCACATGTCTAGAGACATTAGCATATTAATCTCTATTAAAGTAGCTGACATTTATTAGGCTTGGATACACCATGGTAAGCATATTTTTTGTAAGAAAATATATAAATAGAATTTACATTTACTATAAATATTCAAGTAATTATATTTTAACTATTACTTTAAAATAAGGGCTTTGTTTATGTGCACAATCCATTTGTACAGCACATCTAGATAAATGGAGTATTACTCTCGGTAAGGGCATTTTTGTTCACAACATTCACTAATATTTTCTGATATAACAATACTTAGTAATTAAGTGATTTGTAACCATTTAATGTGATATTGCATTTGACTTGGGGTAAAACTCTGAAAATTTACTTAAGGAAAACTTGGACCATGACCTTAGATATTGTAGACTCTCCCCCGCCCCAGTTTATAGGAATAAAACATACAGAATATTCATCTTAATTTGACATCACAGAAGTCAGCACCTGATAAGCTTTATTTTTTGATGAAGTACCATCAAAAAGTATTGAAGTACCATCAAAAAGTTTACAAGTATTTTACATCATTGTAAATTTTTGACAGTATAGGATTTCTCCACTAAGGTGTGGTCACCATTAATCTCCCACCACCACATCACCTGCAATTCTCCATTGTAGTCCATTGTGCGTCTTTAAGACCTCATATCAGTATACAGAGAAGGACAAGCACTAAAGGAGACAGATGTAAGTGGTCAAAGTGTTGAGGTACTTGGAAGGATCAACATCATGATGTAAAAGTTTGTTGACGGTGAACAAAAAGGTTTTCCCTGTGGATACCTAAATGTTACATGATTGCATATCTAACAGGCAAGCTTATTTTTATTTCTGACTGTTTAGTTGCTTTATGGGCTTTTCAATATATTAAAGAATATATCTTATATTTCTAGATGCCTGTGTCAGAACCTTCAAATTATATGCTACCTTGTTACTCGTTAAGAGTAGCTGCTCTTCATGCCAAGTAACATGTATTGTGCCAATATTCCTTTCATCCAGGGTTTCCTTCAGTTGACTTGCAAATGTGAATTTCATTTACTTGAAGTATGGGAAGTTAAAAAAATACATTGAGAGGGCCTCCCCTGTTGGTGCAGGTGGTTGAGCACAGCTGGCTGGTGAGATACCCACATGGTGTGGCAGACCTCTCCTGTCTCACCCGCTGCTCCTCTCAGCAGTATATTTTAATCAGTCTGCCTGTTCTGTTCCCTGCTCTGTCTCTGGTGAATCCTCTCACCCTCCCACACATCTGGTCTGTACCACGGTTCTTATATGCATAAATCTTTAAAAAATACAATAAGGACATTATTAGGTCTTTAATCCTGTCTCTTATTTTCATATTATATTCTTTGAAATAGTGAATAAAGTCAGTTGTAGCATTTTCTCATTGAGACATATTCTGCCAAGATCCTGTTTTCTGAACGTGTATATTTTAATTGGGTGATAGATGCTGGACTCCCTGCTAGTCCCTTTCTGGCTTCTATAATTCTCAGCACAGATGGTTTTTACTATACTGCTTCTTCCTCCCACCCTTCACCACCCCTACAATAAATACTGATACAGTCCCCTGAGGTATTCATTCATCTTGCAGGCCTCCAAACAGACCAGACAGCATCTCATGATTGGGAAGAGTGACAGTAGGAGGACAAAATCATTACAAGATACTCAAGCAAACCTAAGTCACTACCCTGGGGAATTTGAAATAGACAGTGCCAGATAAGAACAGACCAGCTCTCACTGTAGTGAGACTTGAAGCCTAGCATTTCTTAAGGTTTCTCTGTCTCTGTCTGCCTTTGTCTCTGTCTCTCTCTCTCTCTCTCTCTCTCTCTGTTTCTTTCTCTCACTCTCTCATTTCTTAAGGTTTCTCTCTCTCTTTTTCTCTCTCTCTCTGTATGTGTGAGTGTGTGTGTGTGTGTGTTCTAATTCCCCAGAGTAGAGAGTGAGATGGAACATGAATATGTAAATTAGCTTCCAGTGTCTCAGGAGTATGTGCATTTCAGCAGAGTTAATGGAAGAAAATAAGGACTGTTAGTGTAATTCCTGTATTTATCTAGTGGTCAGTGGGGAAATACCCTGCTAAAGTTGTTAAGCATGACTTTGGGGATTTTCATCCTTCATGCTGGGTCTCTTTGTTCTCCCATCAATACATGCCACTCCATTTGGACCCCCCTTTGCTAATTGGCTGGCAGATGTAATGATTTTATGAGACACATTAATGTTTATTTTTTTCATTCAACAAATTTTGATTTATCATTCTTTGCCAAGTGCTTAGGATATAGAAATACAGCGGTGGGCAAATTCTCCCATACTTGTGATTTTTTAAAAAACAAATCACACTGTATAAATTCAAATTTGCAAATTATGACAAATATTATTAAAACAGGGGGCATGTTTCTATGAAAACGTGTTCAAGGGAATCTAACTGGAGGGGGAAAATGTGATTAAGTAGGGCTTTCATTCCTGAAATCTGAAAGGTGAGGGGCGATAACTAGATGGGTTTATTTGGAGGTAGGGAATTGGGAAAACTTTTTGGATAGAGGAACCCTTAAAGATAAAAGTTCACCTAAAGGTCAGATAAAGTAATGATGGGTGTTCCTGTGTCAGGACTGATGATTTGAGGTCCTAAAGATTAAGCAAGTTGAAAGTGCTGCTTATAAGCCTTTAGATACCAAGTCAAATATGATTGATACGTGATACAAAAGTGGGAGGCTACAAGGATAGCAAGCCTAGTGGCTAAGTATTCCATTAAACACTTTGTAGAACTTTAAGGAAGAGGATTACTCACATTATCAGAATTTAGTGTGAAAAAACTTGGGAAGTGGGGTATATGTGATGTCATATTTACCATGAAGACAAGAAAGGCCATTCTGGTGCTAAAGCTCCACAAATTTGACTTAAGCATGTTGCTGCTAAAACCTAGTCCCCTAATTTTTAATTAGTGATTATTTATTATTTGAGAAGGTAAAATTTCAAAAGCAAAGTTTTAGTAATATATGTATATATTCCTTTTTAAGATTGTGTTCCATGTCTTCATCCTTGAGTATGAAATCTGTTATCATTAGAATAAGTTGACTTTAAAACCTGCTGATACTTGGTTATGTCCCTGGGTAACTTGTGTAACTGAGCCTCCTCAATTTTTCAATTCATAGCCCATTTCATATTTCCAGAATAAACATTTGAAACCAACCTTGAGAAAGACAAATAAAATAGTAAAAAGCAATAGGTTACAGTGAGAGAGTTTATGAAGAACTATTATATATTCAAAGCCACAATCATAAATGCTTCCTTGAATGGGATTGTAAATATAAATATTAATGGTATATGGAATATTTTAGGCCATCAGTTCATAAATGATTTTAATTATTTGTAAAAAGTAGAGTTTGGGTTTTCCCAAACAAGGTAGCATGAGCCTGGAAGTCACCATTATGTTCTAACAGGAAAAATTTATAAAAAAAAAAAATTCAACAACTCTTCTTAGATCTTTCAGAGAAGTGAGTCCACAAGCAAAACTGCTGCCTTAAAATTGGAGAAATAGAGTATCTAGATATAGAGGGTTATAACTTACTAGAGCAGAAATCCATGAACAGAAAAATCTGTGGGACTCTGTACTAAACATAGGAAAGGAAAATCTGAGCTGTAATTGATGGGTTTCTGGAGGCTCAGTGGGAACAAGTCTGAGAGAGAAAAATTCCAGGGGAACCCAGTCATAGAAAAGACCTCACACTTTTGTGTTTTTTCTCCAGGAGCAGTACCAGATTTTAACAATGAAGGTGAGGAAAAAAAAAAAAAAAACTCAGTGTGGGGGAAGAGCAAAATAGCCCTTTAAATATGAGTTCGGACCCAAGAGAAGAACTATTTTAGTGGAGCTTAATTCACTGGGGTTTAATTAGGGTGCAAAGGACATAAGGGAGTTGGGGGAATTTCCATAATCACCCTAGTCTAGCTATTCTTTCCCACCTAAGAGTAGGTGGGAGGAAGTGAGAAGCATTTGTGAAGGTTACAGGCCAGTGGTACAGTTCACTGAAAGACTTAAACCTAATTGCAGAACTATGAACTAGTTGGGTTCATTGGTAGTTTATTTTTTTTTTTCATTGGTAGTTTAATGAGCTGAGATGGTCTAAGAAATTAAACCATTCTCTATAATATCTTCCAAAATATAGACATTTTTTTGAGGTCAGCTTTAAACTAATACCAAAAATAATTAATATAATATCAGAAAGAAATTATAAAAATTACAGAAGAATAGCTCTCATTCTCATAGATATAGAAATTCTTAACAAAATAACAAATTGAATCCAGTAGTGTATAAAAATAGTAATACACTGTGACCAAATGGTATTTATTCCAGGTATGCAAGGCTGGTTCAACATTCAACATTCAATTACTACAGTCCATCACATCAATGAGTTAAAGAAAAATCTTGTGATCATATCAATATATGCAGGGGGAAAAAAAAACATTTTACAAGATCCAACACTCATTGGTGATAAAACATCTCAGCCAACTAGAAATAGAGAAGAACTTTTCAAATTGAGAAAGAACATCTACATAAAACCTAATGCTAGCATCATTTTCAATGATGGGAAACTAGAAGCATTCCCACTAAGATCAGGCAAAAGGCCAAGATGTTATTTCTTATTCTTTTCCAACATTCTACTTGGAATCCTAACTAATAAAGTAGCATGCATAAATAAAATAAAATATAGAGAGGTTGGGAAAGAATAAAACTGCCTTTATTTATATATAGATAATCTATTTAGAAAATCTGAAAAGTATCAACAAAGAATGATATAGCATGATTTCAGAATGCAAAACTGCTATTCAGGTTGCAAAACTTTCCAATATACAAAGAACAAGTGGAATTTGGAATTAAAAATTCATTGCCATTTACACGAGCAAAAAAAAAAACAATACTTATTAGTGAAATCAAAGAACTAAATAAATGGAAAGAGATTCTATAGTCATGGACAGGACAAATCAATATTTTCAAGAGGTCAAGTTCTTCTTTATTTTTTTTTAAGATGTATTTATTTAAGCATACAAGAGCTGGGATATAGGCCAGAGGTGCAGGGGGTGAGAGGATTCACCAGAGACAGAGTGGGGAGCAGAGCAGGCAATTGACTGAAATACACTGCTGAGGGGAGCATCATGTGAGACAGGAGAAGTCTGCTGTGCCATATGTGTCACCTCCCTGGCTGGGGATCTAACTTGTGTTGCAGTAGCTGCAGATTGCTTCATTGTGCTGATGCTTAACCCATTGAGCCACCAGGGAGGCCCGATCTTTAATGCAATTCCAATCAAACTTTCAAGCAAGTGATTTAAAATATATTTTAAAGTGCATATGGGGCAACAGAAATCAAAATTAGCCAAATAAAGTATTGAAGAAGTTGGAGAACCAAAACCATGTAATCAACAGCCCAGATTTTCAGAAAGCATAACCTTTATAAATGTGTATACATTGATCATATATTTTGTGTCTTTTTGGCACTGCAAATACACCAGTTTATTCAGTGCCTTTCTGAGTCTAAGTATTTCATAAATAACACCACTTTACCAATTTTCTGTAGTGATTCAATCAAATTTAACTAATTTTGATATAATTTTGCATCCAAATTTCATGTTTTTAAAGCATAATCTGTTAAAGTCAAATTATAAAATAGTCTAGAGATAAAGTATGTGCATTTTTGTGAGAAATAATATTGTATTCTATTAATTTTCAAGTATTGAAGCAATAAGAAATGCTCTGGGTTTTTAAAAACTGGTTAGCTTTTACTGTTCACTTGATGATGCAGATTTCACTTAACAACAACAACAAAAAAATCAGAGGTTACAATGAGGATAGAATATGACTCCTTCACATATCTTATATTAGATACGCTACCCTGATTTTCCTTAATGGTAATTTCTGCTTCAGTTAAACACAGGCAAATGTGTTTTGAAGCAGTTTTCCTAAGATTGCAGCTTTGATTTTATTTTTAAGGACCTAAACTTTTGAAAATGAAATTTATTATATTTTGGAAAGTGCTGTTACCGATTTTTAATAACAATCTAGAATTCTTCATAACAGTTTGAAAAAAAATCTAAGTAGCTGTTAAAATGCTGTCTTTTTCAAAGTACATTTTATTGTGTAAAGTAAAATTCCACTTTTAGAAGTTAAACTCCATACCCAGTCTGTGAAAAAATACTTAATCCTTTCAAAGCAGGTATGCTAACTAAAAATGCTAGGTACTGTGGTAAAGTGAGTTAATTGGAAGCAGGTCTAGACAGAACACTATAACGAGTGAATGAGGGGTAATAAGGGATCATTATCTTATATCAAGCTGTCTGATTTTAAATTGAATTTCCACTCTAGTTACCTTGTGTGTTCCCAAGGTTATTCCTAACTAGTTCAGTAATAAAAGTTTACTAGAATAAACAGAAATAATATACCATTCATAACATTTTTGAGAAATATGACATCTTGATTATATAGATTACTTTTTGGATTGCTGTGGCAATCAATTAAATTACATAAATAAACTTGGGGACACCCCAGCTAAGGGAATAATAGAGGCTGAATCAGCATGTTAAGAAATTAAATTTCAAATCATATCTAAGAGAGGCAAAACTTATCTTATTTCTGACAGTATAAAATTCAGCCTCCTTAGCTCATCTTAACTCCTTTTCACTGAAGCAAAATCTTGAATTAATTCAATAACTTCTGACTTGGTATTAAAGGTGTTTAGTACTCTACCATCTTTGAATCCCACCTATATGCATTGATGAATCTCTAGTCCAAACTGCCAATATCTTATCTCTTACCTATGCATGAACATAATCCTCTCCTAATATTATGCATCTTATGTGACTTCTCTCCTATTAGAGTGCAAGCTCACTGAAAACAGGCTCCTTTCATTGTGCTATCAGTCAAAGTTTCCCAATTTCTTCTGGATGCTCAGAAATGAAATCACTCATTCACCAGTAGTAAACAAGACAGTAAATCAAGTTGAAGTTCTATTGGACACTTTTTATCTGAGAATTTAACTGCAGAGTAGGAATAATCTTTTTAAAAGATCCTTTCTCATTAAGTAACTTTGCTTAACCTTTTTAAAATCTTATTCCTGTGTTAAGTCTATTTGGCATAATGGAAATAAAGCCTAATTATCTGTTATTCCCATGTTTCCACTTAACACAAGCTATGCAAAGAAGGCTTTCTCTAATCTGTGGACCCAGACTATAGGAAGAATGAGTAGTGAGAATGAGAAGAGAATTTTGCCTTGTTTATATTACAAATGATTTGTTGACAGAGTATTGTATTGTCAACTGAGAGAATAGCCAACAGAAAAAAAAAAGGATTCTGGCAGTTAGAATGACTTTGAAAAGAATCAACAACAACAACAAAAGAAACCAGTATTTAAAGAAAAGTTAGTAATTTCTATTATACAAAGAAAAGAGAATGATGGTTTCACAATTAAAAAAAAACAACAGTATGTTTTTTCTTATTTTTTATCCAATTGTTGTTAGGAAATCACAACATAGAAAACATAAAAAATAGTATGAAGATCATAATATTTAATTAAAATCAATCAAATTGTTCATGCATAGACCAAAATATATACCTTTCAAAAGATGATTCTAAATGGGTCAAGCAAGTTTTGAGTTTTCTATTTTTAATTGCCAAAAAAATTAATGATTCAAGAAGTGTATTTTTAAGGTAATGATTTCTCATTCTGCAGAATTATTTAGACTTTTTTTAAACTACTACACATTATGATTTGCTGTATTCTTCTAACACTATTAGAGACTATAATATTTAACTACATGAAAATAAAATACCACAATCTACTTAACTGCCTACTACCTGACAAGCAGGTAAATTATTTACCAAAAGTTATTATTGTAAACTATTGAATATATATTTTCTGCTATCATTTCATTGTTTACCTGCTATATATTCATCTACATACTTGCCAATTTAATTATGTTCATGCTTTCCTAAAATGCATTCCTTGAAGTGGAATTTCTTGGCATAACTTTTTTACAAAGTTAAGTATTGGCAAAGCATCCTGTAAAAAGATACAAATTTTTTTATCTAGGGCCTCCCTGGTAGGCCAGGGGGTATGTCTTAGTGTTATCACCCCTACAGCCTGAGTTCAATCCTGGTCAGGGTGCTAACCCACATATGGTGCAGCAGACTTCTCCTGTCTGCCCCACTGCTTCCCTTAGCAGTGCATTTCAGTAAATCTGCTGAAAAGATTTATTTCTGTAAATCTGCTCCTCACTCTGTGTCTGGTGAATCCTCTCACCCCATGCCCCAGTTCTGCACACACACAAAAAGATATTTTTTTATCTGTATGAATAAATATATGGATATAAAATAGATACACAAATCTATGAATGAATATAGCTTTTATCAATTATATTAAAGTACCCATTTTCCCATCCCTTTGCACAAACTGGGTAGAACCATTATTTTAAAAATTATGCCAATAATTAAAAGTTACATTTATTTGACATTTAGTAAAGCTGAACATTTTTTCATATATTTATTGCTTAATGATACAACAGTTATCTAAGAATTATTTTTGAGAATTCAGTGACATCTGTTACAATAGACTTTGCCCTAAGTGAAGCCTTCCAGTTATAAATAGCACTGTTCACTATCAAGGCAGTTGTGACAAATTTGAAATATTATCTCCTTGTTCTATCCTTTTATAGGAATGTTTGATTTTCTGCATCAGCATTTGCATCACATAAAGGGTGCTGGTGGTTTTTAGTTTACATGCAGTGAATTTCATAAGTTACATAAAGAATAATAGGCGGATAAAACATGAAAACACATTTAAAGGAGACAATGTTTTCTTATTTAATAGTTTTTTTAACATGCATGAAAGTCTCATTTACTCAGTCTCTTATAGATAAGATTCCAACTCATATAACTTATATGAAACATTGGCTATGTTTGCCCTTTTACCCCTCATTGCTAGAATCCCCATACCACTGATATTGTGAAAAGATGATTAAAACCATCATCTTAAAGCTGCACTGCCTTGTTTTATATTCTGCTTTTACCCATTCTAGTGTGTCGTTGTGGCAAGTAATTTAAATTTCTGTAATTTGGATTTCAAATTTGAAAAATTTGTATACTATGTAACTCATATGGTTTCTAAGAGGACAATAAGAATTGCTTTATGACATGTATGTGTGTGTGTATATATATATATATATATATGCACACACATTTGATATATATGTTTAAATAAGTTGGATATGATTGTTAGAGACTTCCCCCTCATTGTGAAGTCCTTTGAGAGATATAAAAGACTATATGAGAAACAAGATGAGTATATTTACTGAAAATATGTATATTTGGTACAGCTCTTCGAAGTGAAAAAAACTATCACCAATAAATTGAAAAAAGATAGTTATCAAGATTGTTGTATTTACTAAGAAAAGTAAAAATCATATTAAAATTACAAGAAGCACAAAGATATACATTCTATCCAAAATCCCAACAACCTTTTTAAGTCACAGTATCGTTTTTTTTTTTTTTTTTTTGTTATTTTTTTTTCCCAAGTTCTAAAAGAGCTATTGGTATTAGACTGGGCCGACATACTGGAGCTGTGTTTTGAATAGGAGCTCACTTGACTACAAGGTAGAATTCAGAGTAAGCTTGATAAGAATCTTATCAGAATTGATACTAACACTGGAATACGTTAATAGGCTAACTTAAGTATGGGTTCCCTTGTGCTTCCATGATACCTTATAAATATCTGCTGTAGAATGTTAAATATTTTCAGTTTATTATTAAATCTGGGTCACTACAGCAAGGGGTTAAGCTTCAGCACTATGAAGCAATCAGCAAGGGGTTAAGCTGAGCACTATAGTGGAACAAGGGGTTAAGCTTCAGCACTATGAAGCAATCAGCAGCTCCTGCATCATGAGTTTGATCCCCGGCCAGGGCCCAGGGAGGTGACTCACATGATGCAGCAGACCTCTGCTGACTCGCCTGCTGCTCCCCTCAGCAGTGTATTTCACTAGATCTGCCTGTTCTGTTCCTCACTCTGTCTCTAGTGATCCTCTCACCCCCCTCCTTACCTCTGGCCTATACCCTAGTTCTTATATTCATAAATAAATAAATCTTAAAAAAATAAAAATGAAATGATTTATCTTAAAAACCTTAATGAAGTGTGTCATTAATGGTAAGAATGAGTTACTATTTAATGAATAAATGGATAAGTAGATTAGCTATCTGTTATAGAAGTAAAAGTGAGAAATAGTATCAAATCATAGGTGTTTGAACATATTGGCTTTAAATATTTTGAGTCTTTGATTTTTATCATTGTATCGGTTTATAATATTAATAAGTATATTTAAAAAGGAAAATGCACCAACACAAATCTCATATAAACTGTAATCATAATATAATTTTGATGCTTGGTAACCTTGAGCTAGACATAGAACTATGGGAAAGTTAGCCATGGATTTGGGTGACAAAAATAAGATAAAATTTCAAGACCTGAACAGTATACCAAAAATGATAAATTAATAGCCAACTGTGTATTGATATAAAAAGTCTTTGATCTATATTATTGTCATAGCTATTCTAGAAATTATCATCACAATAATTGTTAAATAGTTTTATATAATTATATATTTTTAAAGATTTATTTATTTATGCATACAAGAGCTGGGGTACAGTCCAAAGATGCAAGGGGTAAGAGGATTCACCGGAGACAGAGTGGGGAACAGAACAGGCAGACTGACTGAAATACACTGCTGAGGGGAGCAGCGGGTGAGACAGGAGAGGTCTGCTGCTGTGTTGCTCCCTGGCTGGCCAAGAATCGAACTTGTATCACAGAGGCTGTGGATTGTTTCATAGTGTGGTGCTTAACCCCTTGCGCCACCAGAGGGTCCCTATTTAACTATATTTAACACTCTGAAGTAAATAAGCTTTTTTTTCCATAAGATACAACCTATTTATCTTTTTAAAAAGATTTATTTATTTATGCATTCAAAAGCTGGGGTGCAGACCAGAAGTGCAGGCTGGTGAGTGGATTCACCAGAGACAAAGCAGAACAGGCAGATTGACTGAAATGCACTGCTAAGGGGAGCAATGTGCAAGGTAGAAGAGGTCTGTTGTACCATGTGGGTTAGCTCCCTGGATGGGGATGAAACTCGTGCTGCAGTGGCCGTGGATAGTTTCATAATGCTGAGACTTAACCCCTTGCACCACCAGGAAGGCCCCCTATTTATCTTTTGAATTAATAGGCAAAAGTCAGTATGTGTCCCAAAGGTGTAATGTTGACACCCACTGTCTTACTGAATTCAGAGCAAAGAGAATCATATGTGAGTAAGGTGAAATCATCATTTAGTTTTCTCATCAACACTATCATGCCTCCACTGACATCAGGAAATTATGATTAAATAAAATTTCTTTAAGTAGGACAGATTTGAACCAGGCCTTATGTATGCATATAAGAACTGGGGTGTAGAACAGAGGTGTGGGGGGTGAGAGGATTCACAGAGACAGACAAGGAGCAGAACAGGCAGATCTAATGAAATACACTGCTTAGGGGAGCAGCAGGTGAGACAGGAGAGGTCTGCTGCACCTTATGGGTCAGCTCCCTGGCCGGGCATCAAACTCATGCCACAATGGCTGGTGGTACCTTGATAGTGCTGAGACTTTAACCCCTATGCCACCAGAGAGGCCCCACATACCTATTTTTAAGCAAAATTTTAATAACCGTTTAAGTAAAATTCCATATGCAGATGTGAATCACTTTTATGAATTCATACACACATTCACTATATAATGTGGGTTAGCCAAGATTCTGAAGATCATTGAAATATGTGGGAGTTATTCTTTTAAATGTTAAAGTCTGTAGATGTAGTGCTTCTTTTTAAGATTTTTTTTTCTACTTTGATTCCTTCAGGACACAATAGAGAAGGTAAGTTAAACATTCTATAAGTGATGAAGACATATAAAGTTTTGCTTGCACATGGAGGATAGAGGCCATGGGGAGTTGGAAAAAAGTCAATTTTTGATCCAGTGCAGTAAAGGTCAGTGATGTCCTCAAGTGCTTTTACTGTGATGCGGGAAAGTATGAAAACACTGACTTCCATGAATACTTTAGTTTCTACATATCAGCTTTACCCAAGGATAAGTTATCATGAAACTAATCAAAACTGGTGATATTAATACAGTACCTTTATATGTAAGTGAGATCATGGAGTGAACTGACTTCTTTTTAATTTAATTTTAGCAAAATGACCTGATTTTATCAAGCATGCCCACCACTCTTATTGAAATATATTATTGAAATATATCTTTATCAGAGAATAACTCTTTCAGTTTAAGATAGTGCTTTTCAAACTGTGTATTCAGACCTCTGTGCTCCTCATAGATGCTGCTGAGCTGACATTTTGTGTGCTAGGGTGTATATAGATTTTGAACCAGCAAGGGGTTTTCTTTTTTTTTTTTCTTTTTTTTTTAAGATTTATTTACTTATTTATACAAGAACTGGGGTACAGGCCAGATGTGCAGGAGGGTGAGAGGATTCATGAGAGACAGAGCGGGGAACAGAACAGGCAGACTGACAAAATACACTGCTGAGGGGAGAAGCGGTCGTGACAGGAGAGGTCTGCTGCACCATGTGGGTATTTCTGCGGCTGGCAGAGATTGAACCCATGCTGCAGAGGCTGTGGACAGCTTCACAGTGTGGCACTCAACCGCCTGTGCCATCAGGGGAGGCCCTAGCAAGGAGTTTTCTATAAATGTCACTCACATGTTTCTTCACAACACCATCTACATTCAACCCATTTTTTTTTTATTTTTGCATAGAAGAACTGGGGTGTAGGCCAGAAGTATGAGGGGGGAGGGTGAGAGGATTCACCAGAGATAGAGTGAGGAGCAGGACAGGTAGATTTACTGAAATACACTAAAGACTGAGGAAAGCAGTGGGAGAGATAATAAAGGGCCAGGATTAGCTTTCTGGCTGGGACTGAGCAGGCTGTAGAGAGGATAGTGCTGAGACTTAATCCCTAGGCCACCAAGGAGGTCCCATTCCACCCTGTTTTTATATGTTCTCTATGTTGAAATTCCTTTTTAACATTATTTATAGTAATGGTTCTGCTGGTCATAAATATTGGAAAAACACAAGGAGATTTTATTGAGTCTGTATGAGTTTCCACTAAAAAAACAAACAAACAAAAACAGATTCAAGCTATTATGGTCTTTAATGTGAAGCAGTGGAAGGTATCTGAAATGTTCATTGTCAGTAGGAGTGAATGAAGAAATGTAAATTGGTAATCCAAGGACTTTGGATAGCTAGGATAGGAGAACAAGTAAAAGAGAGAGAAATTTCAAAGAGAAGCATGTCTCTCTATGTTGCATTTTTAATAATTTTGTCTCTAGAAACAACTGAAAAAAATATGTGCTAAATTATTCTTGAAGAGATACTAAAATGCTCTAGAATCAGACTTCAATATTTTTTCTTGGTTGGAAATGATGACATGCCCCTAACAAGATACAACAATCAAGAAACATTTCAGAGTCTTGGATTTGGTGACTACTGGGCTGAGGGAGAATGTTGGAGAAAAAGTGTTTCTTGAACAATGGGTGTGATATCCCTTTGCAGAGGTGAGTGCAGAGAGTGGTGTCGGTGGGGTACCTCTGAGAAAAGTTTCATCAGAGCTCCTCTTTCAGCAGGAGGTTTCCCCACAAAGCAGAGATGTTTAGTTATGTTCAAAAGGGCAGGTTTGTTATAAAAAGGAAAGGGAAGTCAAGGATGCTTGCATAGACACAAGCGGGCAGAATGAGCTGTCCCTGAAAGGGAGAGCTTTGTTAAAAGAGAGGTCTGCATAGTCACAGGGGGGCAGCCTGGGGAGGAGCTGCCTTTGCTGCTTTGCAAAGGGAGAAGGTTGGTGAAGAGAAACACTTGCATAGTCCCATGTGGGTAGGAGAGCTGCATCTTGCCAGTGTAGTAATTACACGGATATAATATTCATCTCTTTGGGAGGGATTCATTCTTTTGTGGGATTGTTAACTGCTTTAAATTAATTATTTCTAGGGTTAGCACCTAAGATTTTTTTTTTTTTTATATTTGGTCTGACTAGGACATTTTGGAGGACCTTATGATTCTTTTACAGTGGCCCTCAAACTCCATGTCTCCCACATCCTGCCAGTCAGCACCTCAGTCTGTGCCTCTGTTTACTTTGGATGTTTTACTTTTCTATATATCTTTCTATATAGACTATGTTTAATCATTTCTACCCCTACATCCAGATTCTGACCTCATGTGAGCTGGTTTCTGGTTTTGTGATGCTTCCTTCTCAAATTTTCTATTTTTAGCTTCCATCAGGTAGATGTGGTACAACTGACCTTGACTGATAGATATCATCTTGGTATACAGTTGTTACTCCTGCCTGCTCTGTACCTGGCAAAATCTCAATAAAAGTCTGAAAAGCCACCAAGTGCTCCGGAACTCTCTTTCACCTGTCTGCCCAGATCGTAGAGATCCTGTACTGTGCCCTCCCTGGCAGAACAGTAAGCATGAAAGAAGACATGAAATCCTATCACCTTTGCCATATTATGTCAGGTTCATCAAAAGTCTCAGTCCCAGTCAAGAAGGGGATATCACAAAGTCATTAAGACCAGTAGATGTTAATCCTCCCACTAGTAGGTGAAGATAATGGGGGTTAGGGGGTGCACCTTGCAGTCTGTCTACACTCAAATGGATATATCAAAATGAGATAAGGGGATAAGAAAAGGTATATAAAACATTATGGAAATGCGTGGAACAGACATTTATATTTTATATCAATGAAATTATAAAACAGTATCTAAAATATGGCTTATGCAGTGCCATAAAAGTGACTCAGAGTAGTTTTCTTTATATTCTTCTTGCTTAGTAGTTTATACACACATTATTATATCCGCCTGCCTGTACTTAATTGTGTTGACAATAAATTAATGTGATAATTAGTTCTTATTGTTTAAATGAACTTATTTTTAAATGAGGAACATACCTTTTGGGCTTGTGAATGGCAGATACACCTGCATTCTTTCTGGAGTAATTTCCTTAGTGAAACCATGTCACCTGCAGCAGTGACACGTCTCCATTTAAAGGAGTGTGGTTACAGATAACGTGACAGCATGAGATTTTAGGTCTAGAAAAAGCCTGAGGCGAATAGATTATGTTTAGGTACTGAAAAACACAGGTACATTATTCAGTTTGTGCCCAAGCAAGCTAATTTATTCCAAACTTGTGAAGCTTTGTTTTGATAACTTCTGTGTCTGTTCTTGGCTCAGTGCATGTTTGACTGAGAAGTCTTTCTAAGTGTTCCCTTTTGCCATGACAATGCTATTTAGGGGACTAATGAGCTGAGATCAGAACATAAATCCTTAAAGGAGTTTAATAGGGTCATTATGATATCCTCTGCCAGAGGTAATGTAGTTCTTTTTTACTTGGTTACTGTAGCCTGCAGCAACTGTGTGTGTGAAGGTTTAATTTTTGCCGTATTTGTGATTATAGGAGTAAGTAAGTATACAACTGTTTCAGGAGCGTGCTCAAAATTTGCTGAAGTTTTTGCAAGGCCTTTTGGCTTTTCCTTTGTCCATGTTTTATGCAGCTGATGCTTTTTTCTTCTCTTTCCCATTCCCTGAGTCCATGCTGATCACTAACTTGCAGTTTCTCAGTTGGTGATTTTTGGAGCAATCATTGTATCATATTACAATAGAACTATGTTTTTGCATAACCCAGCTTCAGGTAATAAAAAAATTAATGGGCATAAAATTACTGAATAATAGCCATACCTTGTTCATTTCTACTAAAGCAAACCAAAACAAATAAGCAAAAACCCCACCACTATTGTTAGGTCATTTGTATACACAGTAATGTAGTTTGAACCTGTGTTTACTTATCATGTCCATGTGCAGATAGCATAACCGAGTTACAATGACAGATTGAGCAACAAGCACATCGTGGAATAAAATTAACCTGAGAGAGGAAGGGAGAGGAAAGGGAAGTAAGAGGAGAAAGAATGAAGAAGAGGGGGGTGGGTGACCTACACATTGTAGGTCACTACTCAAGTGAGTAGTGAGGTGAGCTGATTTTGATGAATAATTCTCTTACATTTTAGAAGACATTACAAAAGAGTTGTTGTCTAATAGCATTAACAATAGTTTCTCTCTCATATTTTCTGCCCGTGGCACTTTAAAAATGACCAAATAATTTTATTTGTCATAGCTATTTAATTATATTATTTAAAAATTAAAATGTAACACTAAAATTAACTTGAGGTTGATCTTATACTGAAAATGAAACAAGCACTATCCTTTTTATTTTTTTGGTAAGATTGATTTATTTTTGCATACAAGAACTGGGGTGAAGGCCAGAAGTGCAGGGTGGTGAGAGGATTCACCAGAGGCAGAGTGGGGAGCAGAACAGGCAGATTGACTGAAATAACTGCTGAGGGGAGCAGCAGATGCAACAGGAGAGGTCTGCTGCACCATGTGGGTTAGCTCCCTGGCCAGGTGTCAAACTAGTGCTGCAGTGGTTGTGGATAGCTTCAAGGTGCTGAGACTTAACCCCTTGAGCCAACAGAGAGGCCCAAGCACTATCTTTTTAAAAGGGCATTCTATGCTCAAGAATATCAAGAACACCTACCTCTCTAGTACAATATCATTTATATTGTCTGTATCTGGGCTGTGCATAGTGATAAATGTAAGCTAACAGGTTGACTAGAGTATAAATAAATCAGTGTTTCCTAAATTATAGAGTTTACCCAACTTCCACAGATAGTTTGTTTGTGAGCAATAATGTCTCCTTTTAGTCAAATTTTAATGTTTCATCATTGCCCAGGTGTATTTTTGTCATCTCCCTTTTCCTCTCCTGAATATGCTCAATTATGTAAATGTCTTGAAGTAGTATAATGATTCATCCCTGTTAAGTTGAAAACTTACTACAAGTATGACAGAGAATTCGATATGGTAGATCTTTTAAAGATATCTTTTGCTCATATTTAACATAATTTCACTATTCTAACATTGGATCCTCAATAGACTATGGACTTTTCAACATATATCATTGGAAATGATTAGTAAAATCGGTTCTAGTATTATCGAACCCAAGAAACAAAAGGACTGAAACGAAAATTCTAGCTAGTCTACTTTATCAGTCAAAAATGCTCAATGGTGTGAAACTACATTTAGAGCTGTGTTACTGACTCTAGAGAGTAGTAAAGTATAGGATTAGGCCTATAAATTGACTATTCATTATAGATAAAAAGTATAGTCCAAGATTAATGGGCAGGTGTTTTGCTTGCTGTTTCTATATCTGTGTAGTTTGAAACAGTCCCAAGATTGTATTCTATTAAATGAAATCTCATTTGAGGACTTTTGAATATTGATATAAATTTTCCACCCAGTGCTTTAAACAAACATTTGTACTACTAGTGTTCTGGCCAATTTTGAGCTATTAAAAGTCAAAAAAAATAGTTTTCTGTTTTAATGAGCTCTTTTGCACTACAGTAATTTTAAATGTCGGTTTAATCAATAATATGTGCAGTACAGAGCCTTTGGGTATTTGAAATGTCAGTTGTTTAAATTTGAAAAATGGATATTGCCCTTACAAAATCATCTGGTCAAGCATTTGCATTATATTACACTTAGCACAGAGACTTACATTGTACTTATAATGTCTTCATCAATTAGATCAAGAAGATGTAAAGCTTAGGGATCTTTATATGTGATATCCAATTACAAGATATCCAGGCATGATTGATTTCTCCCTGTTTCTTCTCCACACAGTGCATCAAGATGGTGGAAAGAAAGGAAATTAAATTGCTAGAAAACTGTACAGTTAAACTTAAAAATTTTGGTTATAGATTCTCTCTTTTTCCATCCTCCCACACACATATACATCACATAGATGCACATACAGATAAAAATGTATTATGTGGTCATCCGAACACACTAGTTGATGTATTCTAGAATGCAGGAATGACTTTGACCTGACTCTGTAGGTGATGGTGCAAGTGAGTGCTCATAATTAAGGGATGATAAGGAACTACATGTACAAAAGTATATCTACATATGCATTACACATAATATCTAAATAAATCACTAGATTAATTGCTACCAAATATGTTAGATATGTTTAGGATTGCTGAATGAGAATATAAGTAGAGAAGAAGAGACAGAACTCACTATAGTGAGAGTTCTAGGAATATTTAAATGACAAATGGTCATGCTCCAAAATGACTAAACCTGAGAAATGATAAGAGGTTTATTTGAAGATCAGTTGTGAGAGAGTTATTATATAACTCCAAAAATAGAGAAATCTAAGAGATTTCAAATAGAAACCACAAATGGAAATTTGAAATCACAGATTTTTTTTTTTTCTCATGAGTAGCTCTGTGGTGTAATTCTTTTTTTTTTATATATATATTTTATTTTATTTTTTTTAATAAATTTTATTGTTATATTCCCCATACAATTGCAGCCCCCCCATTCTGACCCCAATCCCTCCCCTCCCACCCCCGCCCCCCTAAAAGTGTCTCTGGTTCATAGTTTTTTGTTGATTTTGATTTTCACTTTCTTATAGTTATTCATTTTCCTGGTCCCTTATTTAAGTTTTCTAGATTCCTGCTATGAGTGAGACCATCCGGTATTTTTCTTTTTCTTTTTGGCTTATTTCGCTGAGCATGATCCCTTCCAGCGCCATCCATGTTGCTGCAAATTGCATGTGTTTATCTTTTTTGAATGCTGAGTAATATTCCATGGTATATATGTATGTGGTGTAATTCTTATAAAAGCAGACATTTATTTCATGACAACTGAAAATTCTCCTGGAAAGGACATTGATTTTTCTGTTATTATAATAGTAATTAATAAATAAAGCTTTCAATTGAGTTCTTACTATTTACCAAACACTGTACTTTGATTAAGGATAAATTGCTGCCCATTTATATAGAATAACTCCTTATTTGATGATACTTTATGATTCACGGATGGTAAGCACCTTTTTAAATTTACACTGCTGGTAAGTGGTAGAGCTGAGATTCAAACTCAGATCTATTTGATTGTAATAACCAGTGTACCTGCTATCTCTGCTTCACCATGTTTCATACTGTAATTGTTCATGTTTTTATTATTAATAGCTGCTCTTCTGTTAGAAAGAAAAAAAATGCCTCTGAGTAGAAGCATACAGCTATGTCCATGCATATCCATTATTCCCATGAATTAATTCATCAGAGTCTTGACTCTTTTAGACTGGAGAACTTGGGGAAATGGTGGTGAGGATACGTGTTTGAGAGGAATAGCCAGACTAAAAATAAGTGAAGCAAGAATTAAAAATATAAACCTTTAAGAACCTGGTATAGAGTGAAACTAGCTTTTTTAATTTATTCCTTAAATAAAAAAAGATAATAAAATAACGGAAGGGTTATAAAACTTCATTTAGATATGCAGTATGATATATGATCATACAACCACAGAGAAAAGCCCTCATTTGACTTTTTACTAGGGTTATTTATATAATCAAGATTATTAAACAAGATTATTGCACCAGGAAATGATTATTGAGCCCTGGTTATATGCTGGATATTGGGTGAGAAGCATAGAAATGAATTTCTTTTCCTCCAAAATAATAAACACTGGTCTGCCATAGAGATAGAAGCACCTTTCCATAATTAAGTTTTAATATAAAATTCTTTGTAATATTTAAAGCTGTATTTTTAAATAGTATTCTTTGTATTCAAAATCTAAAAACTTATCTATATTGGTAATTAATATAGTTCCATAAATCCTTAAAATATTACATACATTTATTATGACCAAAATTTCCCTAAAATGTTTTTCATTTCAAAGCATATTGCTGAAGATACAAAGTATAGACTCAAGACTATTGGATTATAGCATAAAACTGTCTTATAATGGTATCTGGCAAAATGAGTAATGGTATAAAAAAAGATTCAAGAAAGTAAATTAAAACCTCCTCAAAATCCCTAAGCAATATCCTGTATTAATAATAACTGTGTAAGAAACCAAAAAAGATAACCTATAAAAATTGAATCCAGAATTTGGTCATGACTCTTATTAATAGACTATTTCATAAGAAGTAAAAATTTACAGCAAAAATTTGACAAGGCCACAGATGTACAACTAAGATGTGATTCAACAAATACAGCACAGGTTTGGAAAAGGCTAATGTAGCTGGAATAAATGAGCCCCTTTCAGCATCCCTTTAAATCATGTCCCAACCTGTAATGATGTCCATGTGACTAAGCAGCAGCACTTTCTCACGAGCTCTCAGGCCTTTTTCTAAAATGGATTGTACCTCCTCTTTCCTGGGCAGTGTGTAGGCTCAGGGGTCAGCCATTCCAGGAAAAGGCTGAATAAAAGTTAACCTCCATGCAGAACTATTGCAGCAGTGTCCTCAAAGGTTCAAAGAATCCAAAGAATACTCAGTGTACAATCTGGAAACCTACATTCTGCTTTCAGCTCAGCTTGCTCTCAACAAGTCATTCAGTCTCTCTGGATCTCTACTTCTTGATATGTTCAAATGTGACTTAAGATTAAATCATTATCAGAAGTGTTCTTCTAGACTAAAATTATTGTATGGGTGATTGAACCATAAAAAGTCAATGAGAAAAGCCTATACCTTTCTATTCTACATTAATTCCTAATCTCTACTATAGATTTTCCTTTCAAAATTCTTCAGATACCACTTAGGCTAAACTATTACAGTTAAAGGAATACATTTTGAGAAGTAATCTGAATATGATACAGTGTTTCTGCAGAGATAAGGCTTTTTGATTCTGGGATTGTTGCATACAAGTTAGATTGAATCCTCTAAGTGTGAATCATGAGTTCCAGCAGCCAGATCCCTCTGTCCTTATACAATGACATTCTACCTATCTCTATACCTCTCTCTCCCTCCTGCTTCCTTTCCCCCCCATTTTCTACTCCCCTTTCTTCTCTGTTTGCCATCTATAAAAATCTGAGACCACAGTGATAAGATACAGTGACCTTTTACAGCTAGTTGAAATGTCCATCATGAGCAATCCCCTGGATGGAGTTAGATTCAGCTGTCTATTCACTTTCCCAGAGGAAGGAGTTAAAAGCTTTGGGTTGCCAGCCTTCCATCAACCATCAATTTTGTCAGAAAAGGTGGTGATGGTAAAGAACAGCAGAGTAAATAAAAAAAAAAGAAAGAAAAGTCTCAGGTTTTGGACTCCAAGAGCACAAGGCACAAAGTTTGACTTGCATACAGTATTAGCTAAATAAAGTAGGGAAAATCTAAATCTGGGTGCCTTCTTTCAGTTACATGAGAATTATGCTCCTACCTCATTGACTCATTAATAGACAAAGTATAGAGTATCTGGTACCCAGCTACCAAATTGGAATGTGATTGATATTTTCCTTTATCAATTTAAAATATGCCAAGCGATATAAATATTTCTAGTATATCTGAAATAGCAGAGTTTGTGATCTATGAAATTTCAAGAACAACAATTTACCTTGCTTTCCACTTCACTCTCTTTCCCTTTCCTAAGCATTAGTTCAATAGATTTATAAAGGAAAAAAAATGAATTGTTGAAAATATCATTTAATATCTCATCTTATAAAAAGAATAACATTTGTGTCAAAAGAAATAAGAATTAATCTATAATTCAAACTGACTTGGAGATAATTCTTAAATAATATTCATTAGTGCCTATACTTTGTGTTAGAGAAGGAGACTGAAAATTAAACACACAAAACAATTATCAAAAGAATTAGCTATAAGTTATTAAATAATGAAATGAATAGTCCTAGGAAAGCTGCTCAATAGAACTTGGTATCACACTTGGCTTTCATACCTTTTAAATGGATGGTTATTAGGGTAGGATGGTAGGATGGCCATTTTGATAACGCTAATTCTTCCAATCCATGAGCAGGGGATGTCTTCCCATTTCTTTGTGTCTTCTTCTATTTAATTTAACAGTGTTTTATAGTTTTCTTTGTATAGGTACTTTACCTATTTTGTTAGGTTTATTCCCAAGTATTTGATTATTTTTTGTTTCAATAATAAAAAAGGATGGTTTTCTTGATTTCTTCTTCTTCAGATTCATTGTTTGTGTATAGGATGGCTACTGATTTTTGTGTGCTGAATTTGCATCCTGCTACTTTACTAAACTGATTAGTTTGATTTGTTTTTCTGTGGAGTTTTGGGGGTTATCTATGTATATTATATCATTTACAAATAGTGATAGTTTGACTTCTTCTTTTCCTATTTGGATTCCTTGGATGTCTTTCTCTTGTCTTATTGCTCTGGATAGAACTTCCAGTATTATATTGAAAACCAATTGTGAGAGTGGACATCCTTGTCTTGCTCCAGATCTTAATGGAAATGCTTTCAACTTCACCATTGAGCATGATATTGGCTAGGGGCTTGTCATATATGGCCTTTATGATGTTGACGTATGTTCCTTGTATCCTGAGAATTTCAAGGGCCTTTATCATAAATGGGTGTTGTACTTTGTCAAAAGCTTTCTCAGCATCTATTGATATTATCATATGGTTTATATATTTCTTTTTGTTGATGTGTTGAATTAAATTGATTGATTTTCGGATGTTGAACCATCTTTGTGTCCCTGGAATAAATCCTACTTGGTGGTGGTGAATTATCTTAAGGATACATTGTTTTACGGTCAACTGATCTTTGACAGATGGAACAAAGAATATACAATGGAGCAAAGAAAGTTTGTTCAAGGGAAGCTGGGAAAACTGGGTTGCTACATGCAAAAGAATGAGGCTTTACTACTACCTCATACCATGCACAAAAACCAACTCAAAATGGATTAAGGAACTGGACATAAGACCTGAAACCACAAAATATATAGAAGGAAATATAGGCGAAACACTACGTGATTTGCACATCAAAGACATCTTTACAGATACATCACCCAAAGCAGTTATAGTGAAGAAAAAGATAAACAGCTGGGACTACATCAAATTAAAGAGATTCTGCACAGCAAAAGAGATAGTAGCCAAAACAAACTGTCACCCCACCAATTGGGAGAAAATTTTTGCACACAACTCTAATGATAAAGGACTGATCACAAAAATCTACAAAGAGCTGATGAGACTCAACAAAAACAAAGTAAATAACCCAGTCAAAAAATGGGCAGAAGAGCTAAAAAGAAACTTCTCCAGAGAGGAAATGCAAATGGCCAACAGGCATAAGAAAAAATGTGCAACATCACTTGTAATCAGGGAAATGTAAATCTAAACTACAATGACATACCATCTTACACCAGTGAGAATGGCACATATTAAAAAAACTAGCAACAACAAATGTGTGCGAGGTTGTAGAGAAAAAGGAACTCTCCTGCACTGTTGATGAGAGTGCAAACTGGTCCATCCACTATGGAGAGCTGTGTGGTGATTCCTCAATCTGCTAAAGATGAAGCTTCAATATGATCCAGCAATTCCACTCCTAGGTATTTACCTAAAGGACACAGAAACATTAATTCAAAAGGGCGCCTGCACCCCTATATTTATAGCAGCACTATTTACAATAGATAAGCTATTGAAACAACCCTAATGCCACACAATAGATGACTGGATCAAGATGTGGTACGTATATATAATGGGATATTTCTTAGCAATCAAAAATACAAACTCATGTAATTTACCACAACTTGTGTGGGGCTGGAAGGGATCATGCTCAGCAAAATAAGCCAGAAAGAAAAAGAAAAATACCAGATGGTCTCACTCATAGCAGGAATTTAGAAAACCTAAATAAGGGACCAGGAAAAAGACTAATTCTAATAAAGTAAAAATCAAAATCAATAAGCAACTATAAACCAGACACATCCTATAGGGGTGTGGGGGAAGGGAGTAGGATCAAAACAAGACAGATGGGAATTGTGTGGGGACTATAGCCAAGATGAAAATGCGTACATTGTGCAAAAATGAAAAAAAGATATGAAATATGTAAGATTAAAAAATAAAAATAGCAGAGTGATACAAAAATATTAAAAAAACAAAATTCCTTCTTTTATTAGTGTTTGTGTCTACTGAATAAGTGGTGATGTGCATTTCATACTAAAGTGGGATTTGGTGTATTTTAAGTACATAACGCTCTTTTATTATGAACAGGGGAAATGTGTTTTAAGTGGAATCTCTTTGAAGTAATTCAGTCAAATAATACTATCATGCATTTTTTTAAGATTTTTTTTTATAGAGGCATGTTTTATTTATTTGTTTGTTTGTTTTGTTTATACATGCACTGGGTACAGTCAGAAACGCAGGAGGGTGAGAGAATTCACCAGAGCCAGAGTGGGGAGCAGAGCAGGCAGAAGGACTGAAGTACACTGCTGAGGGGAGCAGCGGGCGGCAAGAGAGGTCTGCGTGCCATGTGGGACCCTCACCTGGAGGCCGGGGATCCAACCAGCGCTGCAGAGGCTGCGGGCTGTTTTGAAGCCCAGGCTCAACCACTGTGCCACCAGGGGAGGCCAACTTTATAAAGCTGTCACTTTATAAAGCTCAATATTGTATGTGTAAAGGGACACTTCCTATCTACATGATTTATTTTATGATGAATAATTTAAATAATGTTTAATATTTAGTGCTTCATATTTAGGCAATTTTCCTTTTATTCCATGGCTAAAAATATAATATTGAAGACAATGCAGATGCCATGAAATAACAAAGCTTTTGGTCTGCTCAAGATCTGAAACATTCTCCATCCCCAATGTAGGGTAAATCATTCCCTAAGAAAAAAATCTAAATTTTCCAACATGTGGATGAAATTCCAAATCCAGAGGTAGTAGACATGAATTCTCCAGGCTGGTGCTATTATTTGCCTTAATGGACCATTCAAGAAATTCATTGTTCAGCGCTTTTCACCATGATAAGCTCTGCAATATTATTTCCTCGGTGTTAATACCCTAGACATGACATGATCGCACACGTGTGTGTGTGTACATGTACATGACATTATCTTGTTTGTAGGGGGGTGGATATGCAAGTGTGTTCTTAACTCAGTGGAGATTAGATTGCATAGAATCCACAAATTATAATGCATAATAAGTGTAAATAATTGTGAATACAAAATTCATTGAGATTATTACATTTTAAAAGATGCCATATACTGTACATTTCCTCTGAAAAAGTCTCTCTTCCTTTGCCTTCACCTCAAATAAAATATGGGAATGAATAGAAAATGTGGAAAAAGAAAGAATAGCGGTAGGGATGTCTACTCTTCTATTTAAAGCAGATTTTTTCAAACTTTTCCTCCAAAAAGCTTACAATGATGAGATTATGAATTCATAACTAGAAGGTGTTTCAACGAAGAAATAGTCACAGTATAGGTTGGTGTTTTTCCCTCTAAAATAACATTGAAAGTCTAGGAAAACTTACTTTTATTTCTTTGTTTTCAATTACTTCCTAGCTGACCAATGTAAAAATAAACTTTATCCCAGTTTGAATCAGTTTAGATACTGCTTATTCATAGAGATTACATGGTCTAAAGAAGTAAATAAAACGATAATTATTTTTTTCTAAATTGCACCTCCATATATCTAACCTTGAAATTGAGGACATTTTGTTTGAATGGGGTTTAAATCAGTTTGTTGTATTAATCCCTACAAAATTATAGTCACAGCATGCTCACTGTCCCTTTTTACATGTTTCCCTCCCTTCTACCATTGTATTTTCTTACTAATATTTTCTTTCATTTTGTAGATAAAAATAACAATAACAGCTGCCACTGAGTTTTTCACTAAGAGCTGGGGACTGTGGTAAGCGTGTTGTATTTCAGTTCCCGTGTTAATCCAACACTGCTTTTAAAGGTCATTATCTGCTTAGTAATGCATAATATATATGATCATCTGCTATAATATATAATTATTTCATTATAGAAATGGCTATAAGAGATACAATATCATGTAGTGATATTGGGGTATCATGTGATATTCCAAGGGGCCTGAATTAGAAGGCAGAAGGTTTGGAATATCATTTCTACCCATAACTAATCATGTGATTGGGGAATACATGGGCAGTTTTTGTGCATCTGAGGAAAAAGATTGTGTCATGTTTTACGGACTTTTCCAGGTTGGATCTCAGGATTTTATTTGGTAAACTGCGAACTTGTGGCATGATTTTATTGATTGTCCCAAGCACGTGGGTAGGTTTTAAATTTTTGTATAAGACTTGATCTATCTGCTGTTTATTAAATACTCACTAAGTCCCCATTTTTTGTTCTAGACATTATGACATCTCAAATTATCTACCTCAAAATGTTGAGGGCACAGTTCCTCACATTCTTGGTTTTGAGTCTTATCTCCAGCTCACTTGAGCCACATCCACCAATTCATATGAAACCAGTTTTTACGCTTAACCTCTAATTCCTCTAAATAATATTTATTATATAACTAATACCTTCCTGCTAGTTTTCAAAATCTTTGTGGCCTAAAGAATTTTGTGGTCACATCATCTGGGACAACATCAGAGCCTTGTTTCACATCTATTACCATTTGGTACAGAATATTATTAGAATTCCTCAATTAGAATTTCTACATAGATAGCTGTATCCCTTCAACCTTACCAAAAAAGAAATGACCTACATGCTTTTATAGGTTTTATCAAGAAATTTCTTCCACCTTCTTTCTTTTCCACCTTCTTTCTTTCCCACCTTAACTGTCCCCAAATGTTTCTTATGTTGTTTAACAAAATAATCTCTCTAGCCTCATAACTAGTTGCTTCCTTTGAGTTACCATCATAGCTTATTTTCGCCTCAAACAATATTTGGTCTTCCTTAAAATATCTTCTTCCAGAAAATTTAGAGAAGTCCAGTGTATAGGGTGAGATGCATCATGTATTTCTATTTTCTTATAGATCTCCTGTGTCTAGACTCCAAATGTGTTCATAAACAAAACAGCTTGTGAGGGTCTAGGAGAATCCCCTACTCAAGTGGAATGCTAAAATGCAAGTTTCCCTTAGCTAGATACTGGACTTTGCTTGATAGTTTTTACATTCCATATATATATTTAAATATTCAATAAACACTTTACACATTGTAAAAGCACTTTAAGAAAATTAAAGAGGGCCTCCCCGGTGGCGCAGCGGTTGAGTGCTGGGCTGCAAGGCTACCCACAGCCTCTGCAGCGCCGGTTCGATCCCCGGCCACAGGCGAGGGTCCCACAAGGCACGCAGACCTCTCCTGCCGCCCACCGCTCCCCTCAGCAGTGTACTTCGGTTCTTCTGCCTGTTCTGCTCCCTGCTCTGGCTCTGGAGAATTCTCTCACCCTCCCGCGCTTCTGACTGTACCCAGTGCTTGTATAAATAAATAAATCTTAAAAAAAAAAGAAAATTAAAGATACAAGTACTTATAATGAGTAGGATAAAGCAGTTTATTTTATGGAACATGCAACTTCCCATTTAGGATTTTTATTTGAAGACATTCATAAGACAATGACAGCTATCTGCAAAGTGTAATGTTGTGTGTATCTTGTTGATTAAATGAGATGGGCATGTGAAAGCATTTATTACTTGTCACAGTGAGCTTTTGATTAAAGTTTAGGGTTGTTCAATTATAAATAGCAAAAAGTGAACAAGGCAGGCAATCATGAATATAGAGTTGGAAGAAAATTTTGGCATTTGACTAGTTTTTGTGTTCTGAGAAAAGCAATCATTCTGTAGTATATCCAGAAATTCATAAAATGCATGCAACTATGTCTTATATTTCAGTTTTTTTCTACCTATTATCCCACTGTTCTGACCTTTAGAATACGCCATTTCTTGTGAAAAGTGGACATCACTTTCTTTCACTTTGTTACCATCTGCTGTAAATGTAACTCCTGATGCCTTTCTAAAATCTAATAGAATGTGTTATTCACTGTATAGAATTCATTTAATTTGAAAAGTTTTTCTTCAAAGTGAATTTTAATACTCAGGAATAGACAAAAAATGCAGGTGCATAATGAGGGACTTGGTATGTGTCCATGTCTTTGTATGTAAGCCTGTAGTAAATAAATAAATAAATAAATATATACACACACACATACTGTACACGTACACTAAATATTGCACTAAATAGGCAGAATGTGTATATATATGCATTACATATATATGCATGTGTATATATGCATGTATGTGTGCATGATATATATATATATATATTAGAGAGAGGAACATAAATGATTTCTGATAGTAGCTTTTAAGGTCAGTGATATAATTTGTACAAATCCAACCTTAAACCATGGACTTGTATGATTCCTCTTGCAATGAGCTAAGAAGATGCTCATTTATTTTTGTTCTAATCTGCTCTATATTCCTGGACAAATATATACTTCTCAGGCACACCATTTTCTCCATCATCTCTGTTCTTATGCTCATCTTCTTTGCCACCTAATGGATTAGAAATTTTCAGAAATGGATGGGGGTGGGACACAGATGTTTGTGATGCTGATTCATTGAGGTTTGTGACTGAATTTAACAGTACATGCACAAGGCTTGGAGTGAGGAAGATGTAGCTGTCAGTTCCTTTCTACCTAAATACCATGTGTGTAAGTGGAATGTAAAGAAATAACATTGCACAGTAGTACCTCTATATGATCTCTATCATTTTATTTCTCTGTAGCAAGTAGATGGGAAAATAATGATTGACTTTTTCCTTCATGTAAATGAAATAGGTGGTGGCATTTTGAACTATTATTTATTTCACTGTTTTTATTGTACACTATTTAAAAGGAGAAGCAACTTAAATACTTACATGTTGCAAATCAACTTACCAATGGATCACTATCCTTTCTGATATTTTATGAATTTTAACCAGGAAAATTATGGATCATGAATTAGGAATGCTTCCCAAATCTAGTGAGGAAGTCAATAGTAAAAGGTAAACCAGGAACCAACTCCCCCTAGTACTTTTAACTCAGTGTTATGACTAGAAATGTGTCTTTGTTTATAATGTGTGTATCATAAGGAAACATTTCAATTGTAAATGTTTTAATTTTTAATAGCACTGCAGCCTATACCCCAATAAAATAATATACAATTGAATGGCTTCACTTTTTGTAGTGTTTTATATTCTGGAACCAAATTTAGTGCCTTTCAAATCCCATACAGACATAATGTGTGTTGCAATTTTGTGCATTTAACAAAAACTACAATAACCACAATATATAGAACATATTTTTGAAACATTCATAGAGAATTTTAATAAACAATTCAAGGATAATCAGCATCATTTCACAAATACATGTCTTGCTCTAAATGTTCTATTTCACCTTCCTTTTCTTTACAGGATTTGAAAAGTGTCATTGGAATGCTGCATTATGAGCTGCTTATGCTTCTAAAGTGTCCAGTGGAATTTTGATTACAAAAAGGTAAATACTGATTTTATTTTAATTGTATTTCCTTGGATGGAATCAAATAACATTTTGTATCTGAAGATCTGTCTGCTTTATAATGAGAAGGAAGTTTACTCCTATTTAATCATATTTAATTAAGTAGTTCCTCTATTTTGTTAGCTCCAAGTGACTGGGGGAAGGTATTGGAATATTGACAATTCACTGCATTGCTTTTACATTTTTCTCTGTAAAACTATCATCTGTTATTGCCTATATGCTTTAGACAACTTGTATACTGTGCTTTTTGTCCTATTAAACACCATTCTGGCATGTTTGAACATTGTACATAAAAGCATAATAACTAAAGATTTTTTTTATTACTATGACATATGTAGTAATAGCAGAGGTATGTTACTATTAATTTGATATGGAAGTTGTTACTTCTAAGCCCATTTTCCCCCATTAGTCCTGGAAGCTATAACATCTATTTATTTATTTATTTATTTAGTATTTTAAAAATCACTACTGTTATAATAGAAACTGCTCCATAGTCTTTCAGTGACCTGTGACTATGTGACATAGATGACTTTTTTCCTTAGAAAGTCTCATGCATTTTTGTGTCTTTTTTTCTCTAGTTGTTTACAAGTGTCTTAATGAGGCATTTCTTTTTACTTTTTTATGTTTTATTCTCTGTTGTTAAAGAGTACACTGAGGCATATGCAACCACTGTTTTCTTTTCACTGCCCAAAATTATAGATAAAGGAGTTAGGATTCCAAGAATACCCACAGAGGACTTAACTAGTTATGTTAAGAATGGCCTCATTTAATCCAACCAAGTGAAGACATTTAGGGGTGCAGCACTCGTAGCTTCCCAAAGGCCCAGAAATGAAACAAAGGGCAGTTTCTTCTGAAAAATGGGTTTCCTAGCAAGGGAATATCCCTATTTCTAGCATTGTTTCACTTGACTTTCAGACTAACAACAGTAACAAGAAAGGAAGGATTTGTATGTATAAGGTCTGTCTACGCAGGTAAAATGGTACAAAGACACACACACACACACACAGAGATACGTGGATATGGGATAGTGTTTGGGGATTCAAAGGAAACTGACACTATTCACCCAGAGAAAAGAAATGTATTTCAAGGAGTAATAGAAGAGAAATTAAAGTTATAAAATATACTGAATTGTTTCATTTAAAAAAAAAATGAAGGCATCATTGATAAAATTTAAATCATGAACTGCAAAATGAGGCATAAGCATTTACATTTTGCAAGAGCTTCCATTATGTTAACTTGGATGAGATAATAGGGAAAAAATGGATAATCTTGTGAAAAGAATTAGGGGAAACTGCTCATTTGCACAGCACAAATCTGTCATTCACAGGGCTCTTCCAATCAAAAAGAACATTTAATGGGACTTAAAATATGATAAATGTGATGTGATTTGAAGATACTGTGACACTGCTTCTTTGAATTTTTGGGGGGTATACACTTAGTATTCCCTCTCTTAGCTAGTTTAAGTAATTGTGATAAATTAACCTCTTTTTAATGCTTGAATTTATGTAAAATTCTCCAATCTATACCTGATTATGAATCTAAAGAATACTGCCTTTCTTCAGATATATCTTTATGGTAGATAAGAGGAAATTTTATTTTTATTAGAAAAAAATGAAGCACACTATTAATTTATACAATGGCTACATTAATATTTCATTAGATTTTGATGGGATTTTTAAAATAAATCAAATCTATATTGAGATTTTCTCTGCTGAGAACTTTTAACAAAAATTTAAACCATATAACATGAGCAGAATGAAAGCACAGTATTCTCTAGGTTTTTAGTCTATCAATTAACATATTTTCATCTCCATTTTCTACTACCTTTTCTCCCAACACTGCCTCCATCCTTGAAGCCCACATAGCCAAGTCTTCATCTAAAAAGACAAAGGGAGATTTTAACTTTATCCCCCTACCTCCACAGTTACTGAAATATTGTATTTTGTCGTTGCTGATCTTTATTTTCTCAAAATTTATAGTGAGATTTGCAAAAAAATTCTCCATTTTAAACCATTAGAATATCTCCATTTTAAAGCCATTAGAATATTTTCTTAAAAATCAATATTAGTTGTGAGATAAGTTGTTAATATAGCACAGACTTTTGTACTGTACAAAAAATCTTAGACTCAAGCTTAAAAGGTAAGTGTCACCAGGTGACTTCCACCATCCAATTAGCATGAGGATCACATTATGTTAGGCATATTCAAGAAGTATTAGCACTGAGTAGACCAGTCTCAAATCTTTGAACTGAATATTAAGTTGAAGGAATGATAAACTCAAGGATAACTACCGATAGCATACTTGATCATGAAGGAACTTGAAGGTTTGACAATCTTGTTTTAAGAAGATAAGAATTACAAGTGTTAGAGAGGATTATAATTCTCTGCAAATATTTGATTATGCTCCAGGCAGAAAGAGGTTAAACTTTTACCTGTGACTCTGAATGAGGTCCAAGGACATTTGGGTATAATGCCAGTGACAGTATGAGGAAAAAAAAAATATTATGAATTTAATTTAAACAAAAAACAAGTAAAAATTATAAAAATTAGAATTTCTCCCCAAACAGAATGGACTGCTCTATCAAGGGTTGAGAGTCCTGCCTCTGGAGATGTCTCCCTGTGTGTTGACTGGCCAACTGATTCTCACAGAGGCTCATGTATTAATCCATGTTGGAAGAGTTGACAGTTTACATCTCTCATTATTCTGTCATTGCTTGATGTTGTGTTATATGGAAAGATCATATATATATCACTAGATAATTGAAATTAATACTATTTTAGACTATTTTCTAAGTTTAAGATGGTCTTTATATAAGCATTTGTTTAGAAAAAGTACTGGAAATTCTATTTTAGTTTTAACACTAGCTAAGATATGAACTTGAAGTCAGCCTTTTATTAGTTTTAGTTTGTCTGTAAAATAAAATAAAATCTAAGCAAATGACCACTAAGCACTTCTAGCTCCAAGAATCTAATAATTACATCCATCTGATATAGTTGCCAATAGTGAGATAGAATGCCCTGGTGGTGTTTCAATGCAGACCCAGTGCCAGTTTCCTGGGTTCCCATTAGCTACTTCTGTCACTTGTTTATTTACATTAAGTCACCGTAGCTTAGTTTATTGCTCTGAAAAGAGCATGATAAAACCACTGTTCATGATGCGATGTCATTGAGGACAATTTAGTGTGATACACTAAATGATGGTGTAAAAAAGAATGAGTTAGAGTCAACCATAGGAAACTGTAAGCTTTGTCATTTCACTATCTTTGAATTAGAGCCCCTGAATACGGTTGTGTTGAATATTTTAATACTACTTTACTAGTTTTTTTTTTTTACTAATTTAAGATTGTGACTAAGTTAAGATGCTGACCTTTCAATCAGACTTATGTTTGTGTATTGGGTAACTAGAGTTTTCCCTACAAAAGTCTATATGTTGGCTATAGATGTTATCTTTTATACTTCTCTGCATAGGTACAATGTAGCTGATTCAGGTAAGTATTCTTTGTAGGCATGTCAGCTTCTGATAAGATGCCAAAGTCATGCAGGTTTTTAAATCTATGACTGTAGCTTTAATCATAACACCCAATATCTGGTCTATTACTCCTCATAAAATATATACATCACGATTTCTGTCAGCCAGTATTATTAATCAGCAAAATAGTGAAAAAAAAAAGCATGATACTTACAGGAGATTGAATGATATGGATAATTTCTTTTCATCTCTATAGCTTAAATTTTATCAATGAATTAAACAAAAATATTAAAATAGCTGTATGTAGACTTAGAAGTGCATTTCACTGAATCACAACTTGAATCAATGCAATGGATTGACACTGATTTGTCTAAAGAATCTAGAAACCATGCTTGCTTCTGCTGTGGTATTGTTACCAGGATATAGTTTTCTTCACTCTTTACTTGTCAGTTAACAAGACTGTGGGAGATACTTCCCGCCAGTCTCAGCACTCCAAATAGCAGGACTTCTCTTGACAACTCTTTTTTTTTTTTAACTTATAACTCCAGTTGATGTAACAGCTGCCTTTGCATGTGTATATAGGGTAGTAGATAGCTCAGAATCAAACCTGTTGCTCATGTCTGGCAAGTAAACAGAATTGAATATCAAATGTGATAGTGATGTGGAATTGCTCTGGGGTCCGTCTGTACTGGATCTTGTATTTTTTAGTTGGCTCTAAGGTGATGGTCAGGTTGTGATTTCATTTTTCTTTTCAGTGCTTATTTAATGGTGGTGGTTTTGAAGAATAAATAAGATAATGTTTAGCAGGGTAAGCAACTTAACCCTTTGCACTCCGAACCATTCTGGACATTGGCTACCAGGTACTCGACGGTACTTTGCGGCGGAAACGTGCATTTACAGACCCTCGTATTATTTAGTAAAATTTTGGAACCAAGTAACGTATTATAATGATATTGGACTTATATGAATTGGGTGACATCGAGGAATGTATATTTGCAAAAAAAACAATATTTTATTGTTTATAATTTTGTACAGTATGATAAGTTTTGTAACACTCCCCAATATGCATTGCAGGCTGATTAGTGCATGTTTGACATGTCTGTGTAGAGGTCTGTCTGGAGCTCATCTTCACTACTACTTGTGTCACGAGACTCATTCATGGTTGGATGCTTTGCCATTGTTCTAATAAAATAATATGAATAAATGCATGGGTTGAAAATTTCTAATTGTTATTACTAACTGACAAGATGATATTTACCAAAATAGCTTTCACCAAACAATTTATTCACTAAGAAAAGAATCACTTTTCCGATTTTCTCCTTGTTAGATCTATGTGCACTGCTCGAAGCTTCAAACCAAAATGAGCTCAGCTTTGAAAATCTTTTCCTCCAGATGTAGACTTGTTTATTTGTAATTATATATCTCACTATACAGGGCGCGCTATGTTCGAAAACCGACCTTTCTTCTACAAATTCCCCTTATCACTCTTTTCAAGTGGCGTCGCGAAGTGCTCAGACCTTCGTGAGCATGCATCTCACGTTCTCGCCCGACACAAAACCCGCTGACATTTCTTGTATATATCTTAGTAATTTTACGATATTTTGATTTAATTTCTTATGCCATTTCAAGATAAAACTGCAGGGAAACATGCATGTCTCAAAAAGTTGCGTTGAAATAACTCAATTCCCCATAATCACTAATAAATTGCAATGTCCCCTGAGAGGTGACATCCGAGTGATATGCTAGAATTCTGATGTCCCCTGAGAGGGGACATAGGAGTGCAAAGGGTTAATATTTTAATAGACATTGTTGATAAATATTAACTATTTTCAATGTTAAAGTAAGGAGCCAAGAAGCATTTCTTTTTCTGCCACGTTTTCTAGTCCACTAAAACACACATTGACATGTGGATTCATTCAATAAACATTATTGAGCACCTATTATGTTCACTGCTATTAGCAAGCAATGCAGATAACACCCTTGTAGTCATAGAGCTTATGTTCTAGGTGGATGGTATAAGGCATGAAGTCCATTAATAATAAAATATGTGAAAAATATCCAATAATAAGTTCTGTGTTGAAAATAAAAGAACAGGTGAGAGTCCTGAAGACCTTCTATGGATCATGTTGTCAGCAATAGCCTCAATGTAGAGATAACATTGTAAGAGGGGAAATGAATGATAAGAAGGCACTATCTGCACAATATTTTCAGAAAGAGCTTTGAGTGAGTGGGTAATGTACTTCCCAAGAAGAGGATGTCATGATCTGATTGGGAAGATTCCAAGGTGTTATGGGATAGTCATTGAATGATTTATATATATATATATATATATATATATATATATATATATAAAAGCATGAGTCTGTCTTCTCTTTCTTTAAAATGGAAGACTAAGGCCCAATTATAGGGAAGAGCTCAGTCATATTTCTTACTAAAGCATTCTTTTCCTTTTGTCTTCTCTGCAAATAGAAAACTTACTTCCCTGGCAGTTCCCTCTGACTTATATTTTCTTTGAAGCATTTTAACGGATCAATTTAAAAACCTACAAGCCGGGCTAACATTTAGAGTGGAGTAGCAGAGTTCTCTCAGGTTTCTAAACCAGGTCATGTTTCTAATCCACTTTAACATAGTTCTTCATATTGGCTTTTTGGTCTCAATGACTATTAATAAGAAACCGGAATTTTGCCCTCCTTTGCCATTGTTCTTGATGACAGCACCTTTAAGAGTGATACAAAGATCCATACTGTCATCGGAGGAAAGAGCCCAATAACCCTGGAATCCTAGCCATTAACTGCTTAATTTTAAGTTGATACAAATTTGGTGTTTAGCGCTGTGCACTGTTGTACCTATTTAGTTTTAAGGTTTTCCTCACTT
The DNA here is from genome assembly GCF_964194135.1 of Talpa europaea. Classification (NCBI taxonomy): domain Eukaryota; kingdom Metazoa; phylum Chordata; class Mammalia; order Eulipotyphla; family Talpidae; genus Talpa; species Talpa europaea. Next base: position 14,918,190 of record NC_140074.1, read on the forward strand.
ATTTTTGACTCATACAAAAATAACAGCCATCCCCCATCTTTTTAGGAAAAAAAAAAAACAAGATACAATAGTTTATCAATATACATATTTAATTTGTTATTTATACTTACCAAGAATGTCCTATTGATAGCAATTTCTCTCCTCTGAGTGCAAGTCTCATCATTCTTTTTTTTAAGGATTTATTTATTTATGCATATAAGAACCTGGGTACAGGCTAGATGTGTGGGAGGGTGAGAAGATTCTCAAGAGACTGAGCAGGGAACAGAACAGGCAGATTGATGACATACACTGCTGAGGGGAGCAGCAGGCGAGACAGGAGAGGTCTGCTGCACCATGTGGGCTGGGATCAAAACTGCACTGCAGAGGCTGCAGACAGCTTCACAGTGCTGCGCTCAAACAGCCTGCACCACCAGGGTGGCCCCAAGTGTCATCATTCTTAATAGGAATCTTAAATACCTCAAATCTCTTTATACTTCCCAGATCAGATCTAATCTCAAGGTAATTACTTCTTTTTGTGCCTAACACAGCCTGTGTTGGACCTCAGTATTCCCATTATTATGACATGGGGTCATTTCATGACTCAGCAATGCATAGCAAATAGAAGAAAGGAAAATAAGTAAAAATGACATTTTAAAATATTTCATGTGGGCCTCCCCTGGTGATGCAGTGGTTGAGCACTGCGCTGTGAAGCTGTCCACAGCCTCTGCAGCGCTGGTTCAACCCCAGCCGGCCGGTGAGGGTCCCACATGGCACAGCAGACCTCTCCTGTAGCGCCCGCTGCTCCCTTCGACAGTGTATTTCATTGTCTGCCTGGTCTGTTCCCCACTCTGTCTCTGGTGAATCCTCTCACCTTTCTGTGCATCTGGACTGTATCCCAGTTCTTGTATAAATAAATCTTTAAAAAATAAAATAAAATAAAATGTTTTATGTGTTCTTTATATACTCATCTGGATTTTCAATTGATCATGTTTTACTGGAAAATATTAAAATAATATTAAGATATATTTTGGAGATTTGACAGGAAGGAGTTTATTTCAGTGTTTGAATGTATGCTGTTAACAGTCCTTCCTAGTACTTTGCTCAAAGTAGGAGTTGAATTGCTTTCAGTCAGGTTTGAGTTGGCTGCAAGCCATTCCTACAAGACTTGGGGCATAGCTAATCAAAATACAATTGCACCTGGACATGCTTGCAACATGATCCGTTGGTCACAAGAGAAGAGGTTAGAAATGAATTTAAGTGCCCTTTTTGTTGTCTGATAGATATAATTTCTGTCCTGTATTTATCTATATATCTCAGCTACTGAAGATGGCAGGGAAAAAAATAGTAAATCTTTGAAACCTTCACATATATAAAGGGAGAACTCCTACCCTTTATATGTGTAACTCTTAGTGTTTTTGCACTTCTGCTTTATGATTTTTTTCCCAAGGAAAGAACCATTTTCATTCAGAATGTCAAAATCACAATTTTTATTCATTGAATGATTAAAAGTTTAAATGGCAGTGACTCTAGGTGAAAATAGAAGAACATTATTTTTGTATCAAAATTCATGCAGCAACTTTTGTAACACTTGCTGCATGCTAGACAGGGTGTTAAGTACTTTACAGTATTTACTTATTTGGTTCCACACCAATCCTGTGAAATGGATATTATCAGTATTCCCTTCTATAGATGGAAACACCTAGAGCTGAAGAAATTAAATAACTTCCTTAACATCAAGGCAACTGATGAATATAATGCATTACATAACAAGAAGCACTTAACAACAAAGAGCTACAACAAAAGACTATTTCTTGAGAGTCCACAGGTTGTTACAGAATGGAAATTGGCCCCCTTTATGCCCTTCAAAATCTCCTGTCTCTTGATAGGTAACACAAGGAGCAGTAGAGAAGGATAAAAAATTTCCTAAATATGAAGCTAAGTAGGTATCAAGAAGACCTTAGGAGAGAGCAATAAAAAGGCATCAATTTATTTTTTTGGTTAGAGTCTAAGTAAATTTGCTACCAAGTGTCAATTTCCCCCTTGGAAAGGTAGATAAGTGAGATGAATCCCAGCAGGTCTCTGGTAAACCTATATGCATTGGGCCTCCCTCTGGATTCTGATTATATTTTGCCCTACTGTTGTGTGACACACCTAGCATTCTAGAATCATTTTATGATACTCAATGTTTGCTCTACATGCAATTTACAATAGCATTAAAAAAAAGTGCAACACCTAATTAATTCACCAATCAGCTGTCAGAGCCTGTGATCTTTTCCTAGTTCATTGTTGAGATCCCAGTGGGAGAATCAGTATTCTGAAAGTGCCATTTTACATTATGCTGTGTGTGGTCTTAGAGCAGAGCACTAAGTTATGCTGCTTGTTCATGGAAAATATGCCATCCTCATGAGTGCCTTGATGACTTTGTTAAAAATACCTTCTGCCACCCCTGTTCTCTTGTTCTCATGAATACTGTGTCTCCACAGTACAGCAGGTCTCACTGCTCCATAAATTAAGAAAAGGGAGATCAGCATATTTCAAATTTGTGCTTGTGCATTTTAACTTGAGTTTTTTTTTTCTGTTTTATCCTTAATAAACTTTAGCTCATTTACTTTTCTAAAAAGAAATTTAAAATCATATTTGATCATGTTTGAAGACTCTCTTGTCTCAAATATTCCAGAATAGGGACATTTTATATGCAATAGATATATTCATGGTTACTAAATATTTCATGGGTTTGTAAAATTATAACCAGTTAAACATGTTTAAAAAGTACTTTCAGAAAAGTAATATTGTAAGAGATATTGTAAAACATTAAATATTGTAAAGAAATAAATAACTTTTGCAGAATTGGAGAATCAGTTCATTTATGATTGGTAACTGCTCTAATGACTGCATGATTGACTGATTTTTGGGGCTAAGTAATGAAGATTACCAAAATTCAGTTGTTTAACAACAAAGTGTTTGTTTCTCACAAGTCAGTGGGCCAGTAGGCTGTTTTGGTCATCCTATGTTAACTAATTTCAGCTAGTCTTGTTCAAGCATATGAGATTAACTGAGGGTAGGCCAGGGCTGGCTAGTCTGGGATGGCTTTATTCACTTATTTTACATTATTCTAGCTGAGGCAACAGGAATAACTGGGTTACATGTCTCTCAGCATAGATTTTATTACCTTACACAAATATACATGGTGGATGGCGAGGTTTCAAAACAAAGAACAGAAACATTCAAGAATTGTTGAGACCATTGCTTAGAATTTTCTCATTGCTATTTTTTGTTGGATTCTGTTTGACAAAGTAAGTCATAAGCCCAACCCATGTATCAATATGGTTCTACAAGTGGACAAATGGGCTTCACCTCTTGATGAGAGATGTTGCAAAGTCATACTACAAAAAGAGTAGATACAGAAAGGAGTGAGGAACTGAGAATTTTTTTTTTAATTTTACCACACTTACTATCTGGTAGAATTTAATGAACATTAGTTTGTACGCTGTTTTCTAATCGGACTTGTTCCCCAATCAAAAATAACTTGCCTTCTAAATTTGACAATGCAGACTGGCATCAAAATGGTAGGATTCAATCCAAATCCATTCACAATCTTTTATTTCTTATTTGCCTCATTTTTTTTTACTGGTCTTATCAATTATTTAGATATGTGAAAACATGTTGAACTATATATGATTTGTAACTAAAACTATATGATATATAATATTGTGCCCATTAACCAGTGAAAGAAAAATATTAGCATATCCTGAAATAACCTACACATTTTCCCCCAGGATAATCTCCTTTGTCTCCACAGAGGTAACTGCTCTTCTGATTTTTATTATTCTTATTTTTTTCTTTGTTTTAAGATTTATTTATTTATCCATACAAGAGCTGGGGTACAGGCCAGAGATGGGGGGGGGGGTGAGAGGATTCACCAGAGACAGAGTGGGAAACAGAATAGGCAGACTGACTGAAATACATTGCTGCTGAGGGGAGCAGCAGGTGAGACAGGAGAGATCTGCTTCGCCATGTAGGTTGCTCTGTAGTTGCCCGGGGATAGATCTCATGCTGCAGAAGCTGCGGATTGCTTCATAGTGTGGTGCTTAACCCCTTGTGCCAGCATGGAGGCCCCCTTATTCTTATGCTTTGAATTATAGTTTTACCAATGTTTATCTGTTATGGTATACATATCTTAAACATCATTCAATTATACACAATTAGAATCCTACTGCCTATTATTCAGAGTTAATCACTTAAATTTTGTATTTTAGTAAAAGTATTTAGTGTTTACATTTATTACAAATGCTAATGTACTTTCTTAATTTATGCAGCATTATTTTGTTTTTGTTATTTGTCTATGAATTCTTATATTTCCTTGTCCATTTCTTAATTATTTTAAATTGATTATTTTGTTTTCCTTTCCCTTAGTGTAATGCTTATATTCTTTTCTAGTATTTAATATTACCCTAGAAATCTTAACATGCATAGATAAATTCACTAAAGTGTGAAGTTGAATATTATTCTCTCTCTAAATAATATAAATGTTTAAAATAACTACAATTAAGGTCTGGTTCATTTTATAAGCAATTTTCATTTATTTCAATTATAATGCAATTTAAATCCAAAAAGAATATTGATCATAGTGCTTGCTTCCATTTCTTCTTATATCTGAAATCACTCTCTTCTTCCTAAAGAACTACATTTAAAATATATTTTGTGCCATGCTATAAATGTTCAGGTTTTGTCTATAAATAAATGTCTTAATTCTTCCTCATCATTGAGAGACATCTTGCTGAATATATGATTCTAAGTTGACAGTTATTATGCTTTTTCACATTCCATCTATTACTATAGTAGATTCTAGTATACACAGTTGCTATTTAAAAGTCAACTGCCAAGCTAATTGCTTTCAGTGAGGATGATCCATCTTTCTACTACATATAATATTTTTTATTTGCCTTTAGAGCTTTGTAGATTTATTCTGATTTGTCCAGGTATTAACTTCTTTGTGTTTATTTATTTTTAGAGATTAGATTCTTAATCTTCTTTATATTGTTAGTTTTTTTTTTTTTACTAATACTGGAAAATTCTCAGTTATTATTTGCCAATATAGTCCCTCTATTCATTTTTCTCTCTTCTTTCTTTTTAGAAATTCAGAAAGGTATTTTTTTTACACTGATGTCTTATTTAGTTATCCTATCTTCCTATTATAAGTGAAACCATCTGATATTTTTCTTTTTCCTTCTGGCTTATTTCACTGAGCATAATTCCTTCTAGCTCCATCCATGTTGCTGTGAATGACATGATTTTATCTTTTTTGATTGCTGAATAATATTCCATTGTGTATATATATCACATCTTCTTGATCCAGTCATCTCTTTTTGGGCATTTGGGTTGTTTCCAGGTTTTACCTATTGTAGATAGTGCTGCAATAAACATAGGGTTTCAGGTGTTCTTTTGAATTAATGTTTTTGTGATCCCTAGGATTGGAATTGTCAGGTTGTATGGTAGCTCCATTATTAGTAGAATGAGTAACTTCCAGATAGCTTTCTGTAGTGGTTGAACCAGTCTGCACTCCCACCAGCAATTATTGAAAGTGGGCATTGAATTTGCCTACTATTATTGTTGACTGCTTTCTCCCTACAATTCTGTAATGTTTTGAGAACTCTCTGTAGGAGAGTTCCTTTTTCACCACATCCTCGCCAACATTTGTTGTTGCTTTTTTTTTATTTGTGCCATTCTTACTGATGTAAAAAAATAATAACAGTACAAAACAAAACAAAGCAAAAACAGACAATTATAGATCAGAGACATCCTGCAGGGGAGGAAGAGGGAGAAGGATTAGCGGGAGGGAGGGAGGGAGAACAGGAGACTGTGGTGATGGTGCACGGGTGCATTGGGGAAGGAAATTCCGGGACTACACATGAGGGGGTGGGGGAAAGAAAATATTGTTTAAAAATAAATAAGTAAAAATTAAAAAAAAAAGAAATTCAGAAAGGTAAACATTAGCTTCAATACACTGTTCATATCTTGTGTTCTAACATGTCCTTAGACTTTGATATTTGAATTTGTTTACTTTTGTTTAAGTTATGGCATAATTTCAGACATATAGCAAGTTGCAAAAACAGTAATAATGAATTTCAGGTACCTCTATCCAGATTCCCCAGCTGTTAAGATTTTACCCATTTGAATGCCTTATCATCTCTATCATTTCTGAAACACTTAAGGATAACTTAAGAAATGATACTTCTGAATCCAGAAATCCTATATATTAACCTAAACAAAGCATCTTCTTTATAGCCACAGTATAATTATAAAATTCAGGAAATTAACTATGATATGTTACTACTAATTAAAGACATTATGTTATCTATTGCTATGATTACTCACAAATCTAGTGACATTAAACAACAGTTATGTATGAAATGACCTTCCCAATCAGGAGTTATATTGTCAATTTAGATTAAAAAAATAAATATTCAAGTATATGTTTTCTACAAAAAGACTCACTTTAGGTATAAAGAGATGAGTAGATTGGATGTGAAAGATATTCTATGCAAATGGTAGCCCAAGGCTATCAGGATGTCTAAAATCAGATAAAACAGATACCAAGTAAAAACTGTTAAAACAGATACAAAGAAGAGAATTATATAATGAAAAAATTTTCAATTCATCAAAAATATATAATCTTCATAAAGCTATGTACTAAACAACAGAACCCCTAAATCTATAAAGCAAACATTACAGAATTGTAGGGAGAAAGTAGTCAACGATAATAGCAGGCAAATTCAATAATAAATAGGGCCTCCCCGGTGGCGCAGCGGTTGAGTGCTGGGTGCGAAGCTGCCCGCAGCCTCTGCAGCGCTGGTTCGATTCCCGGCTGCTCCCCAGCAGGAGGAGGAGGGTCCCACGTGGCGTGCAGACCTCTCCTGCCACCCGCTGCTCCCCTCAGCAGTGTACTTTGGTCCTTCTGCCTGTTCTGCTCCCTGCTCTGGTTCTGGTGAATTCTCTCACCCTCCCACGCTTCTGACTGTACCCAGTGCTTGTATAAATAAATAAATCTTTAAAAAAATTCAATAATAAATAGAAAACTAGGCAGAAGAGCAGTAAGAAATCAGAGGACTTGAACAACACTATTCTCCAACTGGATATAACAAAAATGTACAAAATACTCTGCTTAACAGCATTAGTATAAATAAACCCAAAGTTATTAGAAGGAAGGAAAAAATAAAGATTAATACAAAAATGAACAAAATAGAGAATAAGACAATACAAAGAAAATCAGCAAAGCTAGGAGTTGGTTCTTTGAAAAAATCAAGATAATTGACAAAATTGAGGTAGACTAAAAAAATAAAGAGAACTAAATAAAATTAGAATGAAAAAGAAGACATTATTATCAATTTTACAGAGACAAAATTGATTGATTATTAGAGAATAATATGAATGACTTTATGACAACAAACAGGGTAAGAAGGAAGATAAAGACAAATGCCTACAAAAACATAATTTATAAAGACTGAATCATTAAAAACTGAAAATTTGAAAGAGACTAAAAGAGAATGAATCAGTAATCAAAATCTCCCAATAAAGAAAAGCCTAGGACTGTATTGCTTCAGCAAATTCTCCTAAATATTCAAGGAACAAATAGAACTGATCCATATCTGAATTCATATACTAAAAAAGAAAAAAAGAAAAAGTTGGAAGTCTCATTTTTTCGGGATTTTAAAATTTATTAGAAAGTTATAGCAATAAAAACAGTGTGGTAGAGGCATAATGACAAAGAGACCCAATAGACTATACTAAAGTGTCCAGAAATAAACCCTCATATATATGGCCAAATCGATTTTGACAAGAATGCCAAGACCACTCACTCAGTAAGAAGAGGACAATCATTTCAACTAATGGTCTAGAGAACCTGTATATCCCCATGTAAAAGATCATAGTGGTACTCTTCCACCATCTGCAAAAATGAATTCAAATGGTTGAAAGATCATAATGTAACAGGTAAGACTATAAAGCTCTTAGGAGAAAATAGAACAAAATCTTCAAAACATTGTTTTTGGCATTGTTTTCTTGGATATGACTTTAAAAACATAGATAACAAAGAAAATTGATAAATTGCATAGAAATTAAAACCTTTTGTACATGCATCAAAGGTCATTAACAAAATGTAAAGCAGGGGCTAAAGGAAATATTTGTTCCTTCATTTTCATAACAGCATTGTCTATGATAGACAAAAATAGAATCAACACAAGTGTCCATTGATGGATTAATGGATAAACAAAATATAATCTACACATAAATTGTATATTATTCATTCTTATAAAAGAAGGAAATTCTGACACATGTTGCAACATGGATAAACCTTAAGGATATTATGATAAATGAAGTAAGCCAGATACAAAAAACAGATACTGCATGATTCCACTTATGTGAGCTACCTGCAATAACCAAATTATAGACACAGCAAGTAAAATGATGATTGCTTAGGATAGGGTAAATGAGAGTTATTGTTCAGTGGGAACAGAGTTTCAGTTTTGCAACATGAGAAGTGTTTTGTCTATAGTGTTGCTGTTAGCACAATAATATTAATTTACTTAATGCCATTGAACTGTACACTTAGTTATAATGTTAATTTTTTGATAAATGTAATAGCTATATTTAACCGTTATATATATCCTTTCTCAATGCAGTTAACTATGTTAAATACCAACAGACAAAGCAAAAAAACAAACCCCAAACACATTTCCTCACAGTTTCTTATGGTCAGGAATCAGGAATAGAGAATTGTCTTAGGTGGACCTTTATTGATGAGAGTATTTGTGTGGTCTTTGTCTCTAGCAGACATGTAAAGGCTTGCCTAGTCTTCCAAGAAAACTCATTCACATAACTATTGGACCTAGCCAAAGAGTCACATGCTATCTTCTTGATGTAATGACTCACTTCCTTAGGGTGAGTGATCTAAGAAAGAGAACCAGAAGGAAAGTTATAACAACCTTTCAGTCTTAGAAGTTATATCCTTTTATTTCTTTTTTTTTTAATGAAAAGGGACTTTAATACAATTAGTAAATGATACAGGAAAGGCAAAGAATATATTTTCTAAATCAAGCACCCAAAGTTACCTGTCCCCTCATGGGTAAAAGTCCACCCAAGCAGGATTGGCCCAGAGCAAGACCCCAAAGCCTGCCACAAGTCTAAAGCATATTCCAGTGGGGACCCACAGACAAGGATCAGAAACAACCATACAAGTCTGGGAGGAAAAGAGCAAAATCAAAATCAAGACAAAAACCACCATCGTTTATTTGTTAGACATGAGTCACTAAGTATAGTCAATTTCCAAGAAGAGAGTAGTTAGGAGAAATATCAAAAATTTATGGATGTATCTTAGAGCCATAACAGGTATTATTCAGGCTTTTCTCATTGTCCCCTTAATGTTCTTTTTTTATTTTAAATATTTTATTTTATTTATTTATGCATACAAGAGCTGGGGTGTAAGCCAGAGGTGCAGGTGGGGATGGTAAGAGGATTCGCCAGAGACAGAGTGGGGAGCAGAACAGGTAGATTGACTGAAATACACTGCTGAGGGGAGCAATGAGTGAGACAGGAGAGGTCTGCTGCACCATGTGTGTTAGCTCCCTGGATGGGGATTGACCTCATGCTGCAGTGGCTGCAGATAGTTTCATAGTGATTAGACTTAAATCCTTTGCCCCATAATGTTCTTTATAACAGGAGAAAGTAAATAATCACATATCTCTTTAATGTCTTTTAATAACAGTCATTGGCTTTCATGACAGTGGCATTTCTTATGAGTTCAAGCCAGCTGTTTTTAGATTGTCTCTCAGTTTGGATGTGTCATATGTTTCTTCATGATTAAATTCAGTTATACATTTTGGAAGAAATATGTCAAAATTAATGTTCTCTTTTTTTCTCATATAACAAGGCCCATGATGTATAACTTTCTCATTACTTCTATTAATTTTAATTATCTGATTAAGTAGGTGACTACTGATTTCACTTCATATAATTGCTGTATTTTCCCTTATGATTAATATTGTGGTTTGAAATCCTGTTTTTTTTCTTTGTTATCATTCAAATACTTTGACCCTATTATTCACTGAACCTTAACACTCTTGCTCTAGAAAAAAAAAATAAAATTTCTTGCAGATCATTTATGCATTTTAAAAAAAGTGTTTTATTTTGCATTTTCATATTTTATCTAACATTTTAATTTGCCTTTAGTATGAGGGTCATTCAGGATATTTGGTCCATCAAATTCTAAATACAAAATAAATGTTTCCAACTTTGATACCTAATTTTACAGCTGATATCAAAGTAATATCCTGTCTCTCTCAAAATTTTGGCTATTGTAAATGGATATTGTTGCTACTTTTTAAAATTGGGATGTATTGCCCTCTAATTATTCATATTTTGGGCTCCTTGAATTATCTTAAGTATCTTATGGGAACTGTTATAGCCTATTCCAAATTTACTCCTGGTAGTTATTTATTCAGTTGGATCATGCTGATTACAGCATTTTCACATAACCAAAAATTTCCTAGTGATTATAATGGCTAATGATAATTGAATGTGTGCTATAGTTCAGTGCGCTAGATGTATTTGTAAGCATTAATACATTAAATCTCAACATCTTACGAATTGAATGCCATTATTAGCCATGTTTTATTGACTAAAGATCAAATAATGTTAAGTCTTTGAGTCAAATCCAGGTAGTCTGTCTTCTGAGGTTATACTCTTAATTATTGTACATTTTGACATGGAGAAGATTGTCTTTTGAATGCATATGAGGTATTTATGAACATTTAGGTGAATGTAAAATCTCTAAGGCAAAGGAGGCTGGATATGAAAAGAATATAAAAAACATTATTTTTCTTCTCAAGCAGAAGAAACTGAAGCTTGAACAAACAGCTTATTTACTACATGACGATAAAGTTAGGCAAAATTTAGGTCTCCTGATGCCCAATCAATCCAGTTCACTTTCCATCATATCACACTATAAATGTCTAGTAAAATGAAAATAAATGCCCTGCACTCAATTATTTCACCAGGGGCAATGATAAACTCTACAATATCAATTTCAAAGTTGAATTCTAAAATAAATATGCTGGATGTGCCATACATTAATTAAACATGAACTGTTTTGCTTGCTTTCTTAGAGCATAAAAGGACTTTGGGGAATGATTTGGATGACCTATGCATTTTTGCACTGATAATCTGGTTAGTTCAAACTTTTTCTCTTGTCCTAAGCAAATATATTTGACACAATTTCTCTGTTCATTTGTTTAAAAGTAATTTTTGTAAGTGCAGTATGTGCACATGCTCTGGAAAAAGCATTTTCTGGTTATGAAGAAAATTAGTATGCAATTAAAAGGGGAACCATTGTGTGTATATGCACATATATCCACTTAGCAAAACCTTGAAGTTATTTAAACTATTAATATTTAGTGTTAGCATGAGAAACAAACTCATAGAGTGCAATTGGCATAACCCTTCTAATTTTCATGGATTGGTTGTCATTATTTTTATTAAAAATGTGGATTCCTAGCCCATCATTTAGAGGAATTTATTTGCCTGCCCATGAGACAGTTGGCTAATTATAGTTGTATTTAATGTATAAATAATAGTATATTTTAGATTTTCACTAGGCTCTCTGGATTCCCCAGACCAAAAGGGGTACTTAACAAATGCATTGACCATTTCTTAGAACAATGAGACAAGTGGGCAATGCGTAGGCTGTAGTTTTAAATTTTATTAATTTAAATTTTGCATCAAAATAATTTTGTGTGAAAGAGGTTATGCTCTCATAAAAGATCCAGAACAATTGTAGAGTCAGAATTATAAGTTGAATGTATTGTATATTATGTTTTTAACATATCATCATCTGGACTGAACTCACAAAAAGTTTCTTTGCCTTCTCATAGAAATCAGTTGTTTGAGAATTAAATCTACACTCATCCTACTGTGAAATTTTGCAGATATTATTTTGTGCTTTACATATAATTCAGCATACTGTTCACCCTGTCTTGTCTTGTATTCAAACATTTCACATTTGCATTTCTACTACTATAAAGCCCTCTGTTTAGAGTACATGTCTCAACACCTTAGACTCATTTTATTTAAATATTCAGCTGTGGTTGATTGACCACAGTTATATAAGTAATAACAAGAAATAAAAAGAAATAACTTCATATGGAATTGCTGTAGATATAAGGTGACACAATATGAAGTAATAATAAAAGTTAAAGGGAGAATATATCAAGTTAATGGATAGCATAATCCCAAATCCATGGAAGGTTTGGTTTATTGTGATGTTAGGGGAAGCAAGCATTGCCTTGAAGGGTAGTTATTTTTGAATTCCTGAAGGACAAAGTAACCTTTATATAAATGCAACCTACTGAGACATTAAGATGAATTTTAGTATATCTGTGTAATTTTCTTTGTTGTGATGCTATAATGTTCTATATTCTTTATAATAAATATATGCAACTGTAGATTCAGGAATAAAATATGTCATTTTCTTCCATAGGGAGCTAGTATAAAATAAAGTACATTATAAAGCATTATTTATAAAGTCATAGCCAGAGACAGGAAACAATTCTAAATCATTGACATTGATTATTTCAGTCACTTACAGAAAGCTCACCAAATATTAGAACTGGCAGTATACCTATTAAAGCTCAAAAAGGTACTATATAGGCAAATGAAAGAATACATTATTTTACTCAGTGGGGAGTAAGCATAACAAAACTATTATCTAATCTTTGGAGTAGCTTCCAGGTTATTATGGCAAGTAAGAAGTGGTAGTATGCATCCCCTAATATTTTTAGTATGATAGATTGCAGGACTACCATGCGTCATAATATGTTTCTGTATTTCATTTTTCAGTAGGATGAAAAGAGTAGATGTGCACAGTGTTTGCATAATCTAGGCAGCTGTAGTGGCACAGACTATCTTGGAGACAGCTAAGAACCTCTGATGTTTTTTCTTAGTTTTGAGAATTATAATGAAAAGATGCTGAATACAAGCAGTGCTTCACTCAATTGAATCACCACATTATGAAATTGTCCTTTAACTTCCAAGAACTAGAAATCGTAGGTTGTCGTACATTCAGGAATTAAGTTGTACTTCACTAAATTTGCAAACACCTGATATACATAAACCAGAAGTACTAATTTATAGAATGCTTATAGACCCTCTCAAGAGCAAACTGTTCTCTCATTATAATCTATGTAAGAAATGAAATTTCCCATCAGAAAGATAATTTGATGGTATTAAAAAATACATGAGTGATTTAAAGATAATATTTCAAAAGAAATTATTCCAGTGGAGACCTGGACTCATCAAGCACTCTAAATCCTGTGTCTTCTGCCTTGAACAGTACTGAATGCTTGACGGAAGAGGGCTTCCTTGGCTGTCTTGGATCAATTTGTATCATATCCTACAGACCATGTTTAAATCACTTAGTATAGAACAGTTAGTTAAAGACTTATTTTGCTGTTCTAAAATTCATTTTTTTTCAGTTTTTTTCCACTTTCTCAATCCAAAATTCTTGATTTCTTTTTGTGCCATCTCAACTTTCATAGTATTCAAAACTACAGACACACCAGCTTTACTCAGTGATATGTGTCATAGAATGACTCTCCCAACATCTTAGTTTGATTTATCCAACCTCAAAAATTATCCTGCCAATCAATATTATAAAAACAGAGTTTCTGATGGTATGGATGTGGGGAAATTTCTCTCCATGGATCTTTCATTTTGAGAAAAATAGGTAAGCCTGGGGTTCTAGTTTTTCCCTGGGCATCCTAAGACATATTCCTGACAAAAAGTGTAAGTGCTAATAGTTACCATGTATGAAGAACCTGCTATGAGTCAGTCAATATTAGTAAGGAATTCACTACAACTTCTAATTTGATCTTGACAACTATTGAATATGATCAATATTATTAAATGTGTTGAAAAATTAATAAACTAGAACTTAGGGAAATTGAGATAAATAGTTAAGATTATTAAGTTCAGTAAATTAGACATCTGGTATTCAACTCAGGTCTGTTTAGCCCTAAAGTTTGATATTTAATGAATATGCACCTCTCCTCCTAGAGAGTTCTGACAAGGTTTGGTGCATGGTTTCATTCTGAACTCCTCAAGTCATGAGAACTTGATTGTGTTCTGATATTAGATATTTATTTCACTGGATCATGCCACCTAGGTCTTATAATATACTTAATGATATTTAGTATGTTTTCATATACACCAATTTTCATGTCTTATATATCCTGACAACCAGTCTCTTTACATAATTTGTCTAGAGTTTTGCTTTCTAAAACCTTTTGTCTTAACCATGGTCTGTCTATCACATTCCTACTGACCTTGAACTACTTGATAACTATGATGACACTCATAGTGAAACACCTGGGACCCTTCTCTTGTTAAATTGCTACTATTAGTAAGTCCAGATATTATAGTGCCATAAAAAAAATTGCACAATTGGACTTTATTGTGATTTAGAGTTTATTTTTTTTTTTACATGCTATGGGCTTGACTAAGTTATGAAGGCATCCCACACATCATTTTCTTTATTCTTGTTTAAATGATAAAACATGTTTCTATTATTGACTTATTCAATATCCATAATGGTTGATCACCGTAGACCCCCATAGATAAGAAAACTATTGGGTTGTTTCAAATTCTCATTGCAGTGACTATAACTGTTCTTTTTTCTCCCATCAATCAACCAACCATATCTTTAATTAATTAATTATTAAGGTAAAGTTGGTTTACAATATTGCATGGGCTTTAAATGCAGAATTCACAGCTCCTACAGATTAACTGAAATACACTACTGAGGGGAGCAGTGGGGAAACAGGAGAGGTCTGCTGCACTATATGGGTCAGCTCCCTTTGCTGGAGTTTGAACTCATGCTGCAGTGACTGCTGATAGCTTCATAGTGCTGAGACATAATCCCTTGTACATAATCCCTTGTAGACATAATCCCTTGTAGGCCAGGGAGGCTCCCTCTTTTTTTTTTTTTTTATAAAGTGGTGTGTTTGATAAATATCCAGCAATACCTCTAATTTAATGTAATTTGAGTGCAGAGGTGTCAAGTGATCCTTCCATATAACATCTGAAATCTCTGAAAAATAATCATTGGAATTGGATTGCATTAACAACAGTATATATGGGATTCTTTCTTTGTGGTTGTTATTGTTTTTATTACTATAGAACAACTTTTACTTATATCATTGTGAACCAATTCTAAGTTTCATTTAGCAAAAATATACATTTCATAGGAGTTCCAGATCTTGAGGGATTATTTTCCTGTTTTAATTTCCATGTTCCCTTTCCCCCATACTTTTTCTTCCTTCAAAATACCATATCTAAAATGTTATTTTCCCTCTATAGGCACCAAATTCTCAGAATACTCTCTACAGTATCCTGCCCTAGTTCCTTTGATTTCATTATATTCTCTAAGTCAGGTAAACTTCCTCTGTACACATCATGATTCTACTTATCATTAAAAATTTTTATCAAATGCCATCATTTTTGGGGACAATGCTCTAATCTCACAATTTAATTACAATTCTACTTCCTTTGTGATTTTTGCCTAGTCACCATTTTAATTTTAATCATTACATTTTGTGTTTTATTAGTTACACTTAAAGAGAGATTCTTTTGGTATATTAACAGATAATCAAACAAGCATAGAATAACAAGAACAAAATTAGTATGTTAGTTATAATTAAAAAAATTCAATGGTAAATTAATCCAGATTCTCAAAAATGTTATCAAGATACTATTTCTTCAATTTTCTTGTTTGGGTTTCACTGTACTATCTCCCCTTTGAGGTTATTCTTCTTCCCTTTAAACACCTTCAGATTTATGTCTTTGCATTTTAATTTCTCTGATAGTTTCAAGAGTATGCCACAATTAGCATATTTCTTTAGCACATCATTCATTACATATTATTAACTAATTATTAAAGCAAAGGGTTAAGAAACAGTGATTTGAAATTCACAGGCTACATGTTTATTCTTGAAGTCAAGAAGAGAGATTCAGTCCCAGCAATAGGGAAAATCAGGATTCTGTTCTTGCAGGAAGTGAGTGAGGAAAAAAATGTTTATTTGTCTATTGTAAATATAACAGGGATTATGCTGCATATTTTAAGGCCTCCATAATTTTTATATAAAATCTAGAATGAATTTAAGTTCTCATTAAGCAGATATACAATATTTGCTCACTTAAACAAAAGTGTTTTCATAGATTTGATGTTTGTGCATTTCTTTTATTAAGAGGAGTCCTGCAGTTACCACTACCCCTCTTATTTAACTGTGTACCCCTATTCTTCTTATTTGGAGCCCTTGGCTTCCCCGTAATGTATGTACTCTAAAAACTAGCAGAGAAGTAAAGGGAGTGTTGAAAACAAAGTGAGGAGAGAGCATGGGGGACTATAGCGATGCACTTGGGTATTTTGGTGGTGGGTGCAGTGTTGGGAGGTCCTATACTTCTAAAACATTACCAATGATGTGAATGAATGTCACCTCAAAAAAATAGGAAACTTTATCACACTAGAATATGTTGATAGGAGAATAGCAGCTTAAAGTACTTCTCTCTGGAGTGTGTGTCTTTTAAAGAAAAATAAATCAAAAACTTAAAATAAATCAAAATTAACTTATTCAAGAAATATTCATTGATCACCCAAAGTGTTCCTGACTTTGTATATAACTGCCTTCCTAGCTTTATATTGCAGAGAAATTCCTTCATAGGTAATATATTAGGCAAAACCAGCAGGGAAAACTATATTCCTGTTTGTTGTTGGAAATAGCCTTATGGCCCTATGGTCCTTGTGAAGGTCTGATTCTTTTCAAATGGTGAGTTTTCATTTTAAAATATACATGTTATGGGAAAAACATAAGTGCAATTTGAGAACTGCTATTTCAAAATCACCTCATATCTCAAATCATTAATGTCTTTTTATGCAAAATTTCTTCTGCAGATTTATCAGATTGATATGTTTTTCTGAGATTTATTCAGCAAATCACATATATTTGAGGCCCTTCTACATTTACATCAATTTCATCTTTCATGACTAGAAAAGTTTTTTTTTAATATTTATGCATAAAAGAACTGGGGTGTAGGCCAGAGTTGAGGGGAGTGAGAGGATTCACCAGAAAGAGTGGGGAGCAGAACAAGCAGATCTACTGAAATACACAGCTGAGAGGAGCAGCATGTGAGGCAGGAGAGGTCAGCTGAGCCATGTGAGCTGCTCCCTGGCAGCCAGGGATAGAACTCCTGCAGTGGTTGAGGATAGCTTGATAGCTCTGTGTCTTTAACACCTGCACCACCAGGGAGGTCCTAGAAAAGTTATCTTTTGAATAAAGGCAGCCTCTATCACCCTTTTTGAATGCCCTTTTCCTAATCATTCTATGAACATTCTCTTATTCATCCTCAAGTTTGGAAACCATAAGCCTGAACAGGTAGAATCCAGGAACCCTTTCTCTGACTCCACAAGCCAATAGTAGTAAACAGGATGTGTGTGTGTGTGTGTGTGTGTGTGTGATGATTGAGCCAGGACATTTCCTTTCCACTCTTTCTACTCATTTTATTGCTGTCTCTATTGCTATATTCTAATTTCCACTGTTAATTCTTAACACTTCTTTGAATTTGCTGTGATTAAAAAGTAAATGCATTGTATGTGTTTTGTGCCCTTATCTTCTTGTCCACTTGATTAGTTCTCACTTATTCTTTAAGAGAGCCCTCTCACATCACTGCGACACCTCTCTATCCTTTAAAGGTAGCCATTTTCTTTAGTCCCTCATACAACACAACATATCCACTTCTAACTGCTATTTGTGCTCTGATTGGGCTACAAGTTTGTTCAACGAATCTATGATATTTAGGAGACTTAAACCAGACTCTGTCTTGTTATCGCCCCATCTTTAACAATTAGAAAAATATCTAGCACAGAGTAACAAGTTAATGTATTTGTTAGTTGAATTAATTCTTCGAACCAAAAATTCTATTTCATGAGGCACCTCCAGTTTATATTAGCAACTGTCTAGAGAAACATCTCAAGAATCATGAAATGTGAGTCTGATTAAAGCCCAAAATGCTGTTGACATCCACCATTGAAGACTGCCCTGAGAATAATGTGGAGTTTGGAGAAGTGGTCTTCTTATCTATGAACTACTCAAATAAGTAAAAATATTAATTATCTTAATCTTCATTAATGTTTTAAACAGTTTCTCCAATAAATATTTTCATTTCTCAAGAACAAGATAGGTTTATTTCTCATGTGTCCATTATCATCTACTAGTTTCCATAAATAGGATAATCCTCATATCTTATAAAAATCACACATATATCATAAATAGTTCATACACACATGCATATATGGAAGATGAATACACAAGTATTTAAGTATGAATAAGTAAAAACAAAGCATAGAGTGTTTAAATATTTTTTTATGTGATTGTTTGTGGACCCCAGCTTTCTTACTGGTAAATGGATGGTAGTTTCATAAATTTTGTGATAATCATTGGTGTCTGCTACTACCCAAATTGAGTAAATAAATAACCCATGTCTCAGTGTTTCTTTATGTTTATGTTGGGGAGAAAAGATGACCTGAACAAACTCCAGAGACACAGGTTTTGTGGACTACATCCCACTCCAGACCAAAGCCATCAAGATACCAGGAACTACAAATCCCATAGTGCCTTAATCACTAAAGGGAGGATTCCTGGGAATTGAGGGTGGAGTTGAGCAGCCAGGTCATATGTATAACCAGACATATGTGCCTTGGGAGTTTCTTGGCTTTCGGCTCTTGGCTCTTTGATCTTGGCTTTTCACTGGCTCTCAGAATACTATTGGGATTCCAGTTCAGTGGAACTGGTAGGTTGCATTCATGAATTTATCCCCCTCTCTTTCTCTCTGAGTTATTATTTTCTTCATTTCCCTTTCTTTTGTAAATAAACCCTTTATTAACCTTTTTGTGTGTGCCTGCAGCTGAGTCTTATATAAGTCCTTTTAAGCCAGCAGATGAGGACCCACATTCAGGCAACCCATTTCATATAGAGGCTGCCCTGTAACAGTTAGATTCTTGCTTAACCCTTCAAAATAAATATGTCCACTCTACCACAAAAGGAAAAGAAAAAAGGCATATAGTAGGTATTGAATAAACAGTTGTGTGTACATTCAATTCCCATTTATTGTTCAGTAACTTTATTGTCTTGTTTCAACTTGCAATGGTTTGAAAGAGTCAAAAAATGAGAATTCTAGAAGGATTTTTTTTTCCCTAAACCCTTTCTTAGGGGCCCTATTTCTCAAGAATTGGACCATACTTTACAACAAATTAATATAGAGCTTTAGTCTATTTCTAGATTTATTTGTATTTATTTATGCAAACAAGAACTGGGGTATAGGCCAGAGATGCTGGGGTGGGGAGGTGAGAGAATTCACCGGGGTCAGAGTGAGGAGCAGAACAGGCAGATCGACTGAAATATACTGCTGAGGAGAGCAGCGGGCAGAACAGGAAAGGTGTGCTGTGCTAAGTGGGTTAGCTCCCTAGCGGGGGATCAAACTCATGCAGCCATGGCTGGTGATAGCTTGATAACACTGAGACTTTAACCCCTGTTGCCACCAGGGAGGCCCAAGGTAGAGTTTTAGACTGACTTTATTACAGCCATAATATAAAATGTAACTTTATTTTGAATTATAGTCTAATGGTGGTATTTTTCCCTGTGTCTTACTGGATAGCCTAAATATTTTACACAAATTATACACACACACACACACACACACACACACATCATTAAGTACATATACAACATTTTCTCAGTTGTGTGTGTGTATATCTGTTATGCAGACTTTGTATGTGTATGGCTTTTATGCAGTCAACCAAAGTTAAAATTGATTTCATATAGTTGAGTAGCACTGACAAAGAAGTAACTAAGAAATATGCCTAGTGTTGCTGTGATATATTGAATTTGATCACCAGCAATAGGGCAGGGAATAAAAGGTTATATGATGATAAGAAAGCGCACATGCAAGTATATGTATGTACAGACACACACACCTGCATGATTGAAGCAAAGAGTGTGTAAATAAACATTTAGTTGGAGGAATGTTAGCATCCGTACCTTGACCTTTACCAGGTATTTTGCATTTCTGAATTTTATCAGTGGGTATCATAATTTTACTGTCTTCCATTTTTAAAAACTCTCATTAAGATGTTATGGTTATGAGAATTTGATAAGCCATTTGAAATTTGGGGCTGTGACTTCCAGTTTATTGTGCATCTTCCCTTCAACCTCCTTATCTGGCTTTTCCAGACATGGGGGTGAATTGAGCCCCATCTGTCATTCCAAAATTGTACAACACAACGTTTGTGGAATGGTGGGTAATATCATACAAGCATGCATTGTTTAGTCATTTATTAATATCAATAGTGGACTGAGTTAATGGCAAATGCTGCCAAGAAACTAGAAGGCAGAAGGAAAGGAGAAGCCAGAATATTTGCCATTCAACCTCTCTTCACCGTAAGGTGGCATTTCAAACAGTGACTGAATTTTTGGTCATAAGGAAGATGAGCTAAAGTAATGGGTAATTTCTATACTATTGCCATCATCCTGTGTTATAAGTCAAATACAATTTGGCTGTATTTTAATATTTTTCTCACCAAAGCATCATATAAAATTATTATATACATTTTAGTGTGTTTAACTAGGAATTACGTTAAATATCTGTCAATATGAATTTGATGATTAACTCAATTACCTGATGTTTGATATTACACCTAGAAATACTGAGAAGGAGGTAGGGAAGTGTAGCTGGAATGAAGCTTGCTAGAACATTGCCAAACTTGTAAGGGTTCCAAAGTGTCTGTCAATTCTAGTGCCTGTCTGTCTATATCCTGGGTACAGATGAGGATCAAGAGCTCAGGACCTGGATGCAATGCATAAGTAATTGCATCTTTGAGATGTGAGTTAGTACTCCTGGACAATTTCTTAATTGAACATGATAGATCCTAGTGTTTTGAAACAAAAAATAAAGAACTCTAGGTTCATTGAAGTAGCTTATCCATTTTTAGGAAGTTACATTGTTTTTCCATTCTAGCTCTGCAATCTGGTCATAAACCTAGCCTTTGCCAATCACTTTGCCCTTGCCATTGAGGGTAAGCTCCTCAGAGAATTGCCAGAGCACTCTCGTGAAGGAGAAAAGTAAGCAGTGTTCTTAAGATACTGCTAAAGGAATAAAGCTTGCAAGAAATAACTCTCCTCTGGGATGTGCAGTAAGCAGTTCAAATAATATACTCAACCACAAGGAATGAAAGGAATCAGGATTCTCTCCTCTATCAAAACTGGATCATGCTTTCAGAACCTACAATTTCTTATAGACAAAAGGGTAAGGAGAGAACTTAGTGGATTTTTATAACTTTTTTAAAGCACAGTCACTTTCCTTCAGTTACATTTGACATTGATCTTTGGAGGATCAGAAATGCAATTTTAAAACTATTTTGGGAAATAATTATACATTTACAGAATGTTAAAAAATCAGTTTCCTATAGCCTTTGCTAAATATCTTTTTCTAAATGTAATATAATATCAAAACCAACAAAGCTTTCTAAAGCTGTCACTACTTTATACTATCCATGACAGACTGCTTTTTTTTTTTTCTTTATGATTACCAAAATTTAATGGATAGAGGCAATTTGGGTTCTGGAGGTTACTAAAGTGGGCTGTACACCTCAGTATTTGTAGATCTAAATGTGATATTTTAAAGTGCATTTTTGGTGCTCAAAACTATTTGATTAGCTAATTTCATTCAAATATCTTTGCAAGCCTCATCTGAATAATGCACCATACTTTAGTAGTTTAGGATTAGTTTTTAAGTGCATCTGAAGCCTTACCATATATGAGAATAGAACACGAAATTTCAAGTTGACGGTTTGCTAGATACTGATTGTGTTTACAGGAATTTTCTTGGTGCAGGAACTTTAGTTGTATCTTGTTTGTCATGCTGCATAAATAAAATAAATATGAGGTTTTATATATAGACTACTCAGAAGAAGAAATCGACAATGACAAATAATGAAATTCTTCCCAGACTAAATTTATCGAATGTATCTGTAAAGTCAGACTACTTAGAAGAATTAATAGTAAATAAGATGATTCAGACAGAATAGGGCTACACATACAAACTGTGTCTGAAAATATGAGGTTGTTGATACATTTATTTCAATATTTAACTCTTAGACATCTAAGTTAGTTGAAAATAACTCAAAATTTCCTACCTTTGCATATTTTCCATATCATTCTCTCCATCTGCTATAATTTAACTTGTGTTCTACTAGTTAACTTACTATTCTCACTGTAAGTTTCATTTCAAATGCAAATCTGAAGAGCTTTCAGATTCACCAATAGGAAGATTTTTATATATTTTTTTTCTCTTTCATGAGCCCTGCCTGTCACTTTTATATATATATATATATATATATATAAAATTATAGCCAAACATATATATATATATTTTAAATTATAGCCAATCTTCTATTGTCTCCTACAACTACCATTAACCAAATTGGAGCAACCTTCCAATTGAACAAATCACAAATCACATTTCTTATTTCTTAGATTTGGGCACTGTGTTGATGAATAGTATTGATTCTAGTTCTCAATTTTTATTAGGTATTTGGTTATCAGTGGAAATTGACACCAAGTGGAAATAACATTAAAAAGGCCCAGTGTAGACTCTAACATGGAGCAGCCTGCTTGCACCACCAACAAAGCATACCTCTTTCTCCTAAAAATAGAGAGGAGGTTAATTTCTTAGTGCAGATGAGAGAGTAGGAAAGAAGAAGAAAGCAAAAAGGAACCTGTTTGTTTTACTCCAGTGATAAAAGCAAACTTATTAAAGAATATTGTAAAGTATCTAAGCGCATTCATTCATTCATTCTCTGAAGCTTGGAAACTATTAAGTGGTTCCCATAGATTTTCAAGATGGATTCAGAATTAGTTGGGTTTGGATAGATGCGATGTACCACCTTCCTGCTTCCATGTCAGCTTAGCTTCCAGTCCTTGATATCATGCTCCACACGCTCCCACCTCAGGTGAGCATGCGCTGGTCTCTCACAATCTCATACTACCTTAGTTTCATAACTGCTTTGAATAACATAGAGTGTATGTAAAACATTAGCATAATGCATTTACATAAAAGAGGTTTGATAAATCCTATTTATTGTATAAAATAAGGTAGTGGACCTATGCTTAGATGAGTGGTTATTCTATCTGGGCTCAGGAATTCTGCAAGGAGACATCCACTGACCTGATGAGCTAGTTAAGATCTACACACACTAGCACCTTTGAAAAGAGGCATTAGCTGATCCCACACTTTCAGCTATTAGTGTAAAGTCACCACATTACTGCTGGCTCATCGTTGCTGAGAAAGCTAATTGCAGGAACTAATTTTATTGAGACAAACTTCATTGTGCAGAAATAAAATATTGAGCTGGGTTTATGTAGGCAGAAAGAGGAAGACAGATTCCCGAAGGGGTAGGTATCTAGCACTAAGCCTGAATGTGCTGGTCATCCCTGTCATTAAACACAAATCACCCTTTAAATAAATACTTATGTTTTGCTCAGCTATGCTTCCCCCTGACACCTGAAAATAATAAAAATAAAAACAACGAACCCTTGGAGGATCAGCTACACTATAGGACAGGAGATATGAGTTTGCAAAGTGTAAGGTGCTGGGAAACCATCTCTGTAAATCAGCACAGTATAGTGCACTGAACTGAAATACACACTGCCAATGTTTTTTCTCTACAAGTAGCATTTTTTTACCATTATGTGAATTTATTGCCTGCAAACTATGCCAGAGCCTCAGAAACTGAACTCCCATATTTATCCATAGAAGAACATGGTGATAATCTCAATCCTGTCTTCAAAGAAATATTATATGCAGCTTTCTACAAAAGGAAGGAAATGTATTACTTTTTCTATGCTAGTTAAGCTTGGATCTTCCCGGTCTATAAAATGTCAGTAGCTATGAATTGTACTGAAACCTGCTGCACGGTTTTGAGATGATTCCTCTGTACAATGGGGATTTGGCTTTGAAGACAACATTCTTTTTCTGCTTGGGTGCCCAACCTGTATTTTTCATAACCCACAAGTAAAAACCAGTACTATAGCCATGAAGAATGGAATTATTGAGATAGAAACCAAAAGCAGATAATAATGATTTTTAGCCACACTAGCTAAAAATTTTTTAAACCAATCATAGTTCTGTAAAATTTACAAACATCTCTCTCCAAGTTCAGGATATTTTAAAAATATTTATTTATATGCATTTCAGAACTGGGGTTTAGGCCAGAGGCGCGGGGAGGTGAGAGGATTCACTAGAGACAGAGTGGGGAGCAGAATAGGTGGATCTACTGAAATTCACTGCTTAGGGGAGCAGCATGCAAGTCAAGAGAGGTCTGTGCCACCATATGGGTCACCTCCCTGGTCTGGACTAGAACACATGCTGCAGTAGCTCAGTGTCTGGTGATAGCTGGATAGTGCTGAGACTTTAACCCCTGCACCACCAGGGATGCCCAAGTTAAGAATTTCTAATACCAAACAAAAGAAGAAGTAAAATGTGTGATATTTTTACCTCAAAATAAAATCATACTGATAGAATCATTCTACTTTGGTCAAGATGCAGAATGACTGATAGCTTTAATGCATTCTTTTCAATTATATAAGATATCCATATGCCTTTTTAAATTTTGACAATGAGGCATATATAAAATATATTTATATAAATTTTAAAGTATAATAAAATACCGTTTCTGTCCATATTGCAGTAATTGCAGCTAGTCTTGCCTTCACTACCTTGAATGTCCAGAACTATGGACAAAATATGAAACCAACTGTTCCAAATGTTAGACAATAGACAATATAAGATGACAATTCTAAGGAAAATGGAAATAAACAAAATGAGACCTATAATTACCTGGATTGCTTCCTGGAGGCATTTTTCCAGTTTATCATGCAGGGAGGAGGTCATAAGGAATGCTTTGATCAATTGAAAAGGTAGAAATGAAAACGTAGGGAAATGAGGTAGGTAGAATTTGTAGAACAGGAAATAAGCAGAATAAGAGCTCCAAAAATCTACGTAAGAGTTCCTTTGAGACTTAGTAGAAATTAAACTATGCAAATACATGTTGAAGTTTATAAGGCTAAGGAAAGATCTATTAGAGACCTGTAAATGAATGACCCCTGAGCTTTCACAGGACTAGGAGATATTGGAAGTATGTCCAGTCAGAGACTTAATAAACAATAAATTATAGGGACACCCTATAGAGACCATGGAAATGTCCTTAGTAGAAAGACTAAATTATAGTTAAAATAAAGGTTATTCCACACAAGCTTTCAGAGGATAGGTAATCTGAAAACTACTTAAGTGCCAACTGAAACAAAGTTCAATATATTTTAAAGAGAGACAGAATAAGTCATAATTCAAAAATGTCCAACCCAAAATTATTAGAAATTTGGAAAAAATCAGGAAAATATGACCTAAAATGGGAGAAAACTATCAGTCAATAAACATAGATTCATGAATTATAGCGATGATAGTATTAGCACATGAGCACTTTTAAATCAGCTACTATAAATATGCTCAGGAACAAAAACTACATGAAAATAATGAGGAGATAAATGGAAGACATTAATAAAAAAAAAGAGCAAGCAGAATTTTAGACTTGAAAAATACAATATATCAAATGAAAAAATTATCCTGAGTGAGATTAAGATCAGAGAAGATATTACAGGGGAAAAATTCAGTGAACTGGAATACATAATAGTAGAAAGTAAATTGGAAAACACAGAGAAAATAAATACCAAGGAGTCAATGATAGTGTAATGTGTGATAGCATGATTGTGAAATTACACCGATACACAAATCATCATTGCTTATTCACAAAGGTACCGAAACAATTCAATAGTGAAGTTTTCATTAAATGATGCTAGAACTAGATATCCATATAAAATATTGATCCTCAAACTTTAGTGTATACTATTTATATAAATTGAAGTGGATTAATAAATAAAATCATCATGACCTGGGGGTAGGAAAATATCTTTTAAACAGATCACTGAAGGCATAAATTATAAAGGAAGCAAATTATATATTTGATTTCATCAAATTAAAAACAAATCTTACTCTTCAAAATCATTTTAAAATGTGAAAATATGAGTCAGAAGCTGAAAAAAAAATTTGCACATATAATGGTACAATATTTATATAGTTTATCCAGAATATGTAAAGGACACCTACAACTCAATAAAAAGACAAAATTATCAGTTTAAAAGAAAATATATAAACTATTTGAGCACTCTTAATGCAAGAAGAGATAATAATGATTAATAAACATATGAAAAGAGATTCAACATCATTAGTATCAGGGAAGTAAATATTGAAAACCTAATGAGATACCACTTCATTACTAAAATGGTTAAACTTAAAATGTTGACATTTGTGGAACACATAGAAGTCTCAGATATTATATCCCTTTGATGATTGTTTATAATGTTTTAAAAATTTTTAAAGATTTATTTATGCACATAAGAATTGGGGTACAGGCCAGAGGTGTGGGGGTGAGAGGATTCACCAGAGACAGAGTGGGGAACAAAACAGGCAGACTGACTGAAATACACTGCTGAGGGAAGTAGCGGGTGAGTCAGGAGAGGTCTGCTGTGCCATGAGTGTAGCTCCCTGGCCACAAATCAAACTAGTGCTGCAGTGGTTGCGGATAGCTTCCATAGGTTCTGTCTTAACCCTTCACACCACCAGAGAGGCCCGATAATTTAATTTTTTTAAAATAACATCAAGCATATGCTTATGTAGAATTTTCCTCCTTGGTATTTAGGTATATTGAAACATATTTGTCTACACAAAGACTTACACATAAGTGTCCTTATTGTTTTTTTTTTCATAATTTTCAAAATATGGAAACAACCCAAACATCCATCAATAGATAAAAAGATAAACAAGTTATAGCAGAGCCACACAACAGAATGATACTCAACTATAAAATGGGACAAGCTACTCAAGTATATAATAGCAAGATGAAATCAAAAGGTGTGATGAATATAAAGACAACATGCAAAAAAAAAGACAATTACATTGATAAAGCATGGAAATATGCTGGGTGAAAGAATCCATATATAAAAGTGTTTATACAATTTATATAAAATTATAGAAATTGCAAAACTTTAGTGGCAGAAAGTACATTAATGGTTACCTAGTGCTGGTTGGATAGGTGTTGTTATGAAGAAGCAGGGGAAAACTTTATAAAGTGACAGAAATGTCTTCTATCTTGATTATGGTGTGATTATATTTGTCAAAAGTTTTTGAAAGAAGCATATAAAACAGATGCAGTCTTATTCTAAATATACCCCCATAAATTTGACTGACATAATTGAAATACCAATAATTCTGTACCCAGTGTTAATCACCATTAAAACTTTGTACATGTGCCTTTAGATCAATCTAAATACATGCATTTCTATATTATATAATTAAAAGTATTCCTTAAATAGAATAAGTATTTTTGTTTTGAGCATAGTCTAATTTTCTCTATCCCACTTTAGAATAAAATCGTGGTGATGGAATTACTGAACCAAAGAGTTTGAAAGGTTTTAAAATTCCTGGCACATAAGTCCAAATGAATATTTAGAATTTTATTGCAACTTATATCCCACTAGGTCTTACATTTGTACCTTCAGTTGCCTGGAATTAGTTGTATGCATCACAATGCCTATATCCTCTCTGGTCTTTTCCATCAGGAATGTTTTGGAGGGAGGGAAAATGGGGAGATGTAGGTTAAAGAGTACAGGTTTTCAGTTGTAAGAAGAATAAATCATTTTTTCAGCATGGTGATGATAGTTAAGGATTTGATATTATATACTTGTTGCCAGTAGCTTTTGTTCACCTTCATCACAAAAAAAAAAAAAAAGTGAGGTAAGGGATGTGTTAATTATCTTAATCTGGCAGTCATTCTACAAACTCTTAATCTTGGTCATCATTCCATATTATATGTATATCATATTACTACATACTCTTTAAATAGATATAATTATATTTGTCAAATATTTCTCAGTAAAGTAGAGGAAGTGGGGAGAAAACTTTGATCACTGCATTAATACTTGGTTGATGCTACCTTACAAACCGCAACTATACCCTTTGGTCCTCTCTAGGAGGATGTGTTGTGCACATCATTTTCAATGTAAATTCCTATGTCTTATGCATTCGATTGGGGTGATGATATTCTCCAGAAGATCTGAAGCGTAAAACTACGTCAAATTGAAAGGAGGAAATAAGATAATGGGACCAGCTACTGAACAGGGGGTAGCTGGGAAAACTGAATACTTTTTCAAATTATTGTTTGGACTATTTTGTTTAACACTGTTCCTGATGAACACATCTGTACTAAAACTTAGGGAAATGACAGTTTACTTTCCTCTATTTTCCTGCATTTGAGTCCTAGTCATCTACCTTGAGTCACCTGGGAAGAAAACATTGCAAAGAGAGCATTTACCTCACTTAGGAGAATGCTGCACTTTGGAGCTGTTGAAAAGTTTCTCAGTGAAAAGCCCATAGCTGCAGCTGACTCAAGTAATTTGCTCTTTGGGCATTGTAATAGTGTGTTTATAGGTTGTATATGGGCAGCTCTCTGAAGCAGAAACATATTAAAGTTTTTGGAGTGAGTTTAATGGACCATAGCAATAATAATTCAAGTCCAGATTCCTCTGGATTCGAGGTAGGATTATGTTTTTCAGTTTTTGTTACATGTTAGTGGAAACAAGTGCTTTTTTTTTTTCAATTCAAGAAACCAAACTACCAGAATGACCATTTTTTTTAATTTTAATTATTAACTTGTCCCTATCAGCCATCACTATTCATTGTGTTTTTGAATTAAGTTCCACCACTTACAAGACATTATATATAAACATCAATAAAATGGATTTATGAGAAAAAAAAAAAAACTAGAAGACAGTATGGTCTCAGAGACAGGATGAAAAAATAAAAGAAAACACGAACAAGAATCAAATCAGCCTAAGCTTGCATATTAAGTCAGGGATAGAAGTTCAAATGTTGCTCCTACAGCTATACCTTAGTGATACACATGGAGAGAAAGTATAATTAATTGAACATCAGTCACATGCAAAACCATTGTACTAGATAAATTACATCCGGTATCCGATTTACCCTTCTCAATAAGTCTATAAATAAGTGACAGAAAAAAATTAAGGCATGATGTTTACAAGTGGTTGTGGGAAGCTCATCACCAGGTGATAGAGACCACGTGTAAATATAGATTTCTGACTCCTAACCTACCTGTTTTTTTAAACAAAATTTTCTAATTCATTTTTTAGGGTCCTTAAAATGTATAAGAAAGTCAAGTCTGGCAGTATTCAGAACCCCAGGATCAGAAAGAAAGAATAAATGTCTTTATCAGCTGTAGCATGACCAGATTAGCTTAAAATGTTGAGTCACTTGTTTATTCACTTGTTTTAAAAATCCCTAGTTAAAATGGAAACTTTAATCTCTTACAGTTAGGGTAGATCTTACTGCTTAACCAGAAGTTTTTAACAAGCCCCAATAGCTATCATAAATTTTCCTTTGCACTAAGCATTATGCTAAAGCAAACACAGTGCCCGGTTTAACTTCTGTTAGGAAGGATTATCTGTAGTCTGCAATAACAAAGTCACTTTTCTTAAGTTCTTTCATTTATGTGTCAGATATTTAAGGTCCACATTTTATGTGGCAGCTGTAGAAAGCATGAAAGTGAATAAAACAGAAAACATAACTATAGCAGGTTTTGAGTAACTTGGTATCTTCTTCAGAATGGTCAAGGAAAAATAACAATTAAGATGAAATCTAAGGGACAAAAAGGAGGAACAGCATCATAGATAGAATTAAAGTGGTTGAATGATAAATAAGGAAGAGAATGTTATAGGAAGAAATCAAAGACTTAAGTAGAGTGAGATATACCTTCCTAAGCTTGGTTAAGATATTTGAATATTCTGTATGTGATGTGGAATCATTATTGGTTATAAACAGTTAAATAAATGACTTAATTTAAAATTTAGTAAAAAAGTCTCTGGACACTGGATGTAGAATAAATTGTATGGGGAAGGCTATAAATTTTTGCTGTCATCCAAACACTAAAACACTACATGATGTTGGTATGTGTGTGGATGTTAATGGTAGAAAGAGGAGAGAGAAAGACATATTTGGGGATGTTAATGATTAGGATGAGGGATAGGAAAATAAAAATCAAGGATAGCGCTTAGATTTTTGGCTTGATGACTAGATAAATTAAGGAACTAGAAGAGAAACAGATTGGGGGTAAGGGATTAAGAGTTCTGTTTTTTTTTTTTTTTAAGATTTATTTATGCATGAAAGAACTGGGGAACAGGCCAGAGGTGTGGAGGGTGAGAGGAAGCACCGGAGACAGAGTGGGGAGCAGAACAGGCAGACTGACTGAAATACACTGCTGAGGGGAGCAGCGAGCAACACAGGAGAGGTCTACTGTGCCATGTGGATAGCTCCCGGATTGGGGATTCAACTAGTGCTGCAGAGGCTGTGGACAGCTTCATAGGTTGTGTCTTAACCCCTTGCACCACCAGGGAGGCCCCCCATTTTTTCCCCAAGAGTTCTGTTTTAACCTGGTTAATTTTGAAGTTATAAACTTACCCATAGTTGTTCAAAAGTTGCTATAGGATTTAAAGCCAGATTTCTTTTTTCTGTTACTAAAATATGAATTCTATGCCACTATGTTAGATTACAACTACTATCCATCTCCTGCTTAAGGCTTTCCAGTTTGAGGAGCTTCATTAATTCAATGACCATCCCCTTATATTTGGGAAAGCATTTAATTTCAATGATATCTTCACTTATTTACTAGGAAAATCTTTTAAAAATTGGTTTATTATACAAGTTTTTCCACTTGTGAAGACATATTCTAAGAAGCATTTGCAAAAAGTATAAGATGGGAAAGGCTAAATAGAATTTTTTGTCATAGTTAATATGAAATACAAGTATTCTATTAAAATTGCAACCCTTATTCTAATCAAAGTTTTATGTAAGGCTATAATTATGAAATTTAAAAAAAATGTAAAGATGAAAACAAGGATGGGTTTGTCCTTTCTGGGTCAACATATAGGGAATAATTTTATTGGTAAGAACATATATAAGAGGCTTCTGTATTACAGATAACTTCAGGAATAATTAGCTGAGCTATGATTTAGAATAAACTAGTGTGAAAAGGAGAAAACTAGAAAACAGAACCTTTGATGCTATCATCATTTATATATGTGTGCTATTATTTGAATCTAACCACTCATTTCTGCCTTTAGTAGACATATAAAAGGATATTTTAATATGGGTTATTAGTGAAAGTCTGTAACTCCATCTTTCATAATTATAAGGTCTTACTTTTCACTTAATAATCATGCCATGGCTACTTTACTGCTAAAACAGAAAATAGGAGACTTAAAAATATCGTGTTGCCATAACATAATGAGTGTAAAGTGTCTCTTAGCTACAAACTTGTCACAGTTTTAGAAGAAAATCAATATATGCCAGGCTGGCCTAGTTTGTATTCATGGTTAAGTGATGAAAGTGATTTTAGGACATAATTGTGAAAGGGGAAACTTCAAAAGTATACGATTAAGACCTATGCAGTCAACAAAACTCCAAAGTCTCACTCAATTCTAAAAAAAAAAAAAAAAAAAAAAAATTCATGTAAATATAGGTGATAGATCCTTAATTTTACTCTTTGTTTCTGGAGCAGATGACGGATAATGGCACAGAGTCCATGCAGCTAGATGCCATGCATTTCTTTCCAGTTCTGTCTGCTTTCATTTAGGGCCCATAATCAGGGCAAAGAGGAACATTTCTCTATGTGCAGGGGATGTTTATGACCGGGGGAGGCCTTCATTCCTGTGTGCCTTTGTACACATGGTTCTGACTCACAGAGATACCTTGCAATTTCAGTAATGCACTGTGGCAGTTCTGGTGGCTGATTACCTAAGGGCCTTTGTAAAGTGATGACCTCAACCATCTTCTGTCACCTTGAAACACATCACTTCAATTTATTTTGATAACAGCTGATGTGGGTCAGATATAGCTCAAGGCCAGAGGGACTCACATTAAATAGGAATCTATTCAGAAAATATTGCATATGTGTGTATTTGCACATCTGCAAGAATACATTCACAAGTATATATAACCTTTGCCTATTATTGACTTACTAGAAACCATATATTTCAATGTTTATGAGACTATAATTATTTTTTAAGATTTATTTATTTTATGAATAAAAAAACAGGGTGTAGGCCAGAGGTACAGGGAGTAGTGAGAAAGTTCACCAGAGAGAGTGGGGAACAGAAAAGGAGGACCTACTTAAATACACTGCTACAGGGAGCAGTGGGCAAGACAGGAGAGATCTGCTGTGCCATGTGCAAGTCAGCTCCCTGACTAGGGATCAAAGTCAGGCCACAGAGGTGATAGTGTGATAGCACTGGGATTTAACCCCTACACCACCAGGAAAGGCCCAAGGCTATAATTTTGTGTGCACTTTCTGTTTTAACCAGTTGAGAATTATTTTTATAGACATTTGTTCTTAAAGAAACTTTCTATTTAGGAATGGCATACATATATTAAAGTGTAAAACTTGTATGATGAATATGTAGCTTGATGAACTTTCACAAATTGTTCACACCATGTAAGCATACCCCAATCAAGAAATGGAACACTTCTGTGACCCCATTATGCCTCCTCATGTCCTGTCTCAATTATTAGTTCCCTCTCCACAAGTGGAACTTCTAGCCTTACTTCTAACATCATAGGTTAGTTTCCCCACTTTTGAATTCTTTTGTGAATGGAGTTATATAAGGTATATATTTTTTTTTTGCTTGCTATTTTTTGTTCAATATTTTCCAAGATCCATCCATGTCGTCTAGTGAAATAATTGATTTTCTTTTGTCATGCATTGATACATATGCCCCCCAGAAAGTGTTAACAGATTACATTCCAAAATCTGTCAAAGAATGTCTGTTTTCTTAAATCTTCACCAACACTGGACAATCGTCAGTGTTTTAAAACAACAGCATGATGGGCAAAACACAATGAGATTCATTGATTTATTTTTATTAACCATGTGTATATTTTATAAATCCCTTTTTAATGTGTTTTGCCTTTTTTATGCATGGTTTTATTAAAAACTTACAATTGTTTTTAAATTATAAGGATCTATCATTTTTCCAGAAAATCTGTGTTGAGCTTTTACTTTGCATCATACAATGTGAAGGCCACTGGGGGGAAATTATGAAGACAAATGGAGTGACTGCTTTCATGGAGTTTACCTTGCAGACCTTTTTCTCCTATAGTGAAGTGTTACTCTGAATTACTAATCTCAGGTCTCTGACTGCACTTGTACAGGATAAGAAATCTTAGCTAAATCTGCATGCCCTGTTTTTTTCATGAGGTTAAGATGTAGCATTTAAATCATCATTAACATACTAAGTGACTGCACACAGTAAGCATAGCATTAAATATCCATGACAATTCTAAGAAGTAGCCAATTCCAGTGACTGAGATGATTTAGGAATGAGCATTCCTGGATTTCTCTCAGCACTGGCATCTTTCTTCCTTTCTGCCTTTTACCAGCTGGCAAATTGGTTCTCCCATGTAGGATATGTAAATGATATCCTCTTTTAATGTCTCCTTTGCTGTACAAAGAAAATTAAAGGGAAAACTTTGATTGATATCACTTAAAATCATAGTGATTCAAAGTTAAATGAACTGTATGAGAAAGCTATTGGATTGGAGGCAGGGGGGAAACTGTAACCCCTACCTCGGGAAGCAAATTAGCTCAGTTTTTATCTCTCTATAATTATGCAGGTGAAGATAAATTGAGTTAAAACCATGACTTACTATTAAAATCTGTGCCCAACTAATTCACTAGCCTAACGTAATATGAGAAACAGATCACTCATATTGACCAAACCTTAGGATTTTCTATATATTTCTCTCATACCCTCTTTTACCAATCTAACAAGCTTGCATTACAAATTAATTTACATTAACAGTGATAACCCAAATTTCACTGATATGTGTCACCAATTGTGTACCCAGTGAACTCCAGCTGCCTCTTTAAAGGTTACACATTTGGAATTGGAAGTCACTTTTAGCAACTCATATAAATTCATGGATAGTCATCAGATTTTCATTCATTCATTATGTTGTATTTGACAAAGTCTGAATCTGGAGAGAATTATTGCTGAAATAAAGTGAAAAGTATTTGCCTATTCCAATTATACCAAAACACATAGGCTGGTATTTTCTTATTCCAATTGTACCAAAACACATAGGCTGCCTATTCCAATTGTACCAAAACACATAGGCTGGTTTCTTACATATAAACTCCTACATTATTCTTTTAAAAATGACTTTATGTAACTTACGATATTTACAATCTTCCTTTTGACATTGACTCCATATTTAGTACTATTTACTAAAAGACTTCTTGGCTTAGGTATATATAACTGTGTCATACTCTGTCATGAAAACTTTGATCTTGACTTTAAATTTCTATAATCTGTGATAAAAACTGACTTCATTATTGATATCCTTGTACCTGTATTTATTCAAAAGGCAAATAGCTTCTGATACAACTTTTTGGAGACTCTAGATACCAAGATATGTAGACTTTGAAGACAATGTATGGTCCCTTTGACCATGCCATAGAAGTTTGAAATAATGGATAAGTGAAGCACTTCCATCCTTTATAAGTGATCTTGTTCAGGCAGACACAAACTGCAACCTGTGTGTCAAATTTGGTCCATTGCCTCTTTTTTGAATGTCCCATGAGCTTGAATAGTTTTTATATTTTTAGTGTAAAAAATGTATGATAATATGTTGATTTGTAAAAATCATGTAGAGTTAAATGTGAATATCCATAAGTCACCAGTGTGTCCACTAGAATTCTACTACACCCTTTCATTTACCTATTGTCTATTGTCTATGGCTGCCTTCCAGCTGAACTCACTGTACTGAGTGGTCGAAACAGAGCGCAGCTGGTCCACAAAGCCTAACATATTTACAATTTAGCCCTTCACAGAACAAGTGTGCAGATCCTTATTTTAAGAAATAATTTATGTTCTTAGAATAGTCTATCCCATCTGACTGATAAACAGTATCTGCCTTAGGCAATATTGTGAAAATTTGTGCATTTGGCTTCACACACCTCTCCTTGCCTGACCCTGGGCCACTTCCCTATTTTCCCTGGTCTCTCATTTACTCCCCATCCCACTAGAATGGGGGAAAATGTTTACAAAACCTTCCTGACTGCAAGCAGAGAGAAATGTGAGGAATGACATGGCATGAGAAACTGTAATATGGCTGGCTTTTAAGAGAAAGGAGAGGGATTCATAAGCCAAGGAATGTAGGCAGCCACTGGAAATACAAAGTCAAAAAATAAGATTCTCCCTTGGAGCTATCAGAAAACTATCTGCTGTTACCCTTAAATTTATTTCAGTGAAGTTTGTATTAGACATCAAGTGTATCAGGGACCATAGGATGATAGATTTGTATTTTTTAAGCCCTGATGTGTAGTTGTTTGTTACAGATAAATGTCAACCTGGGTGTAAATATAGATCTCTTAGCAGATTTTATTTTATTTTATTTTAAGATTTTATTTTTTATAAGAATCGGGGTATAGGCCAGATGTGCGGGAGGGTGAGAGGATTCACCAGATACAAAGTGGGGAACAGAACAGACAGACTGACTGAAATACACTGCTGAGGGGAGCAGTGGGCGAGACAGGAGTAGTCTGCCGCACCATGTGGACATCTCCCCGGCTGGTCCAGATCGAACCCGTGCTGCAGAGGCTGTCGAAAGCTTCTCAGTGCAGCACTCAACCCACTGTGCCACGGGGTAGTCCCCAGATTTTATTTTAATGGAAATTTAATATTATTTCTAAGTATTTGTATGGTTCTAATTTAAGTAAGCAGTCTTAGAACTTATAAAGATACTTTGATTTTCAGTTGGTATATTATTTGGAGGCAAAAAGAATCTTTTCTCAAAGAACCTTGTCACATCCTTCAGAGTATAATTCTATTAGGTCAGGCAGCTCCACAGTAGGGATCATAGCAGATGTCTAAAACAAATTAGTTGGCATATTTCCCCTCAAATATTTATTGTCTGATTTTTGATGTGTAATTGAGCTATGGTATGTTTAACCTAATAGTAATTTACAATAATATTACATGATTGTGATTGCAAAGACTGAAAAAAAGTGTTAGAGAGCTGACATATGATGAAAGTTTAAGGTTGGTCAAGATTTGGAGTATGATTCATTGATTAACCCATTTTAGAGCTGATACAAACATTTTTCTTACTTTCTACCTGTGTTCTGAAATGTATATGTCACTGACAATTGACACAAGTGAAATAAATTGTGTTTAGTATTTCAAAACAAAGAGAACTGGTTCTTTCATTAAGATTACTAACTTGATAAAGCAAATGTTTGCCTTCATTTATGGCTTCATTTATTCTTGTCTTTTCATAGTTTAAAAGCATATGTGAATACAATTAGCAGTGAATTGTTCTGTTATTTTTAAAACCTTGCTGTTATTTTTAAATGCACTCTTATTTCAAAAGTAAACCAAACATATTTTTTTAAAGATTTATTTATTTATACAAGAACCAGGGTATAGGCCAGATGCGTGGGAGGGTGAGAGGAGTCACCAGAGACACAGTGGGGAACAGAACAGGCAGACTGACTGAAGTACACTGCTGAAGGGAGCAGCAGCCGCACCAGGAGAGGTCAGCTGCACCATGTGGGACCCTCGCTGGCAGGCCGGGATCAAACCAGCGCTGCAGAGGCTGCGGACAGCTTCACAGTGCAGTGCTCAACCGCCTGCGCCACCAGGGGAGGCCCAACCAAAGTTATTATTTGTAATTCAAACTATTGCAGATTCATGTGACATGAATGAAAGTTGTTTTTTTTTTTTTCTCCCTTTCTGGGAGTAGCCACTATTAACACTTTGGTGCATATCCTTCCAATCTTTTTTTAAAAAATTCTGAAAAGTTGTTATCATTTTATTTCATTCATTTAATGGACATTATTTTATAATATGTTGTTCGAGGTATTGCTATAGTCATGTATCAAATCTGAAAATACATATTTCCATGTCAAGTGAGAAAGACATAATCATTTCATAGGTGTCACGTACACTCTAGTATAAATATAACATTCTGTACTTAGTCACTCCCACATTTAATGCTTTATCAGATCTTTATAGGTATTTTTTGTTAATTGACACTATGTTATAAGAAACATGCACCATATTTTAATTTTTTATTTTTTAAAATATTTATTTATGCATATAAGAACTGGGGTACAGGCCAGAGGTGCATGGGGTGAGAGGATTCACCAGAGACAGAATGAGGAACAGAACAGTCAAATCTACTGAAATACACTGCTGAGAAGAATAGCAGGCAAAACAGGACAAGTCTGCTGTGCCATGTGGGTCAGCTCCCTAGCCAGGGATCGAACTCAGGCTGCTGGAGTGGCTGCTGATAGCTTCATAGTGCTGAGACTTAACCCCTTGCGCCACCGGGGAGGCCCATGCATTTTTAAAGATAAATTTTGGCAAGGATAAATAATTAGTTGAAAACATGTGCATCTATTTTGACAGACTAAATTGTTATCCAAAAGCTGTCCCATGTTAAACTTATCTAATCAACATATGAGGTTGTTGATTATTTTAAACCCTTTCCAGCACAATGTATCAATGTCTTCCATTTCTGACTAATGTGAAATGGATAGTGCATTTTTTTTTTTTAGAATTTCCCTCACTTAAAGGAAGAATCAATAGCTTTTTGAGTGTTTATTGCCATTTGCATTCCTGTTTTCATAAGTTCCCTGCTTATATATGTTTTTTTCCAACTGGAAAATCTTAAGGATGTTGTCTTTTTTTATTATTGAGTCATATGAACAGTTTATATGTTATATAACTCATTTGTTAAGCTAATTTCTGTGTCTATAGTTATCACATATCTTGAAACATTGTTTGAAGTGTGGTTTTTCTCTCTGCCATACCACTATCAAGTGTCAGTCTCTCATAATTTTTTGTTTTGCATCCTTCCTAGGAAGGACATTTCCAGCCAAAGATTCTAAAATAAATATTCTTTTTTATTTTCACATAATATTTTTATAGTTTTGAGGAAAAAAAGCTCTTTAATCCATCTGGATTTTCAAATGTGTTTTACATTTTATAAAAGTGAAAAGATAATGTTTTGGGTTTATGGACATATGTGATTGTACCACAATTTAAAATAGCCTTAGAGTTAATTGTTACTATTTTTAAGAACATTTTTTTCTTCCCAAGTGCTTTACCAAATCCACCCCAAAAAGAAAATGCTAGGCAAAAAATACATCCAACAGTTTTAAAGAAATAAAGGTGCATGTGAATTAAATTAAGTGACACTCTTTCTATTTTGAATATACCTAATCCCCATTTAAGTTTTCATAACTTCTTTCATTTTTAAAATCAAATAATGATTTGAATGAAAATTCTACTATATCCATGGTTTGAGAGAAAAGCTATCAATAGTTACCTATGAAATGTGCTTCTCTCCAATTAAAATAACAAATTGTTTTAGTTAAAAAAAATATTGATAGTTGTTTTATTTTGAGAAAGGCCTGTCCCAATAATACTATACCTTTGAATATAAAAAAGCAGTTTAGCTGAGTATTAGACATTCACATGGACCAAATGAAGTTATTAAACAAACTTCAACAAACCTGGTCTGCTATTCATACATTTTAAAGAGTGGAATCACCTGCTATTTATTCACATTATACTCCTATAAATGCACAAAATGAAGGTCCCAAGGTATTCATGTAATGAAATATTTTAAATGTCTTTCTATTAGGAAAAGGAAAGTAATTTGTATTTACTGGTCGAGCATTTTAAGATAGGAAATTTTATTTTCTTATTCTACATTAGGAAAATCTTAGAAATACAACTAGGCTGGAACTAAATCTTTAAAGCTGCACCAGGATTATTGGAAACAGGAGACGAGAGAGTTATGAAACAAACTTTCGATACAACATAGAGTCATGGAATATTAAGGTAGAAAACATAATAATGGCATTCTAAAATATATTTTAGTGTCAAACTCTTCATTTTTTCCAAAAAAAACAATATCCCTTGCAGAAAGAATTATTATCCTTTAATAGAAGATTCATATTAGGAAGAAACATATATAAAATACATATCACTATATTGCCAGTAAGTTACCTTAAATAATGATTTCATGAAAATGCCTGTGTTGGGATATAATCAATACATAGAACTCATGACAATATCTGAAATATAGATAGTGTCACCATTCTCTCTAAAGAATGCTATTAAGAAATCTAAATAGTAAAAGCAGTATTACTTCAGTTATTGTTATATTAAATCCTTACTCCCAAATCCCTAATTTTGTGTGTTCACCATTTAGACTATAATCTGGATAAACATATTCAAAACATTTTCACTTGGATTTTTTTTTCTTTATTACACTGTGATTATTTTTGTCATGCTTCCTACAAAGCCACTTGGTTGTTTGATTTTCAAATTTCTGAGATTTGCAGGCAGCACAAGTTGTTGTTACCAAATTAGTGTCAATATGGTTCCTTTCATTAGATTTGATACAGGAAGATGAGAACTTTTTGCTCTTTTTTTTTCTTTAGAATTGGCAGAGAGTTGTTGACCAGTGGGCATCTTTTTAAATCTGAGAGAGAGTTTTCCTATAGCAGAGAATAAAGGCAATTTAAGGAGACTGACTGTGACAAGCAGAGCATGAAAATGTAGAGAAAGAGATTGAGAGTTATGGCATACATTGGAGTCAAGCCAGCTCCATCCTTAAATTTTCCTGTTAGTGAGCAA
Organism: Talpa europaea; assembly: GCF_964194135.1. NCBI lineage: Eukaryota > Metazoa > Chordata > Mammalia > Eulipotyphla > Talpidae > Talpa > Talpa europaea. The sequence continues at coordinate 14,958,161 of NC_140074.1, forward strand.
ATGAAGACTACCATTTAACTCAAGGTGATTTGAGTTCTATTTTTACCACTAGCAACTAAGAAATACAGAGGTCCTTATAAATACTACGACTAGGAAAAAATATTATAAAATACCTATAAACTCTATTATATTACAATGTGATAAGGCAAATGTGAGAATGAGTTGTTGCTTATACACATCCACTTTTTCTTCACAATACTCTCTTCTGGTGATTACAGGACAGAATGAAAGTGTCAGCATACATCGATACTTCAATAGTGGTAAAGCTCAATAATTTTCTCATTTTTTTAAATAGAAGTTTTGTGTTTTCCTTTTTTACACACAAATTAGTTCTTTTGTGGATAGCCAACTTGAGAATCATTATTTTATAACATACTTCCTTAAAATCTCAAATAAATCTGAGCGTTCATTTCCCTTGAACATTTCAAAGTTTTCACTGAATTTTTAAAGTTATTTTCCCCTTAATATATTCCAGGCCTTCATTGGAACAATTAAACAGTTCCTAGTAATGGTATGTAAATATGTATATGTGAAATACTTCACTTTATAATTTGTTCTTTTGTAAAAACTCTTCTTCACACAAAATAGTTCATTGAACAATTTGATAAAAAAAAAACTTTTAAATATTTCTATAATATTCTTATCCTGTTTACTTCTCTTATGGGTTAGTTTTACATAAGTGTGTACATAGTACTCATCACGGTGGTATTCACTATAAAGATATTTGAAATACAGTGGTATTCACTGTAAAGATGGTATTTGAAATGTTGGTGATAATCTGGTTGTGGAAGTATCAATGAGAAGTAAATATTTCTTTATCCTTTTGTGCTAGCTTTTGTGAAAGTATGCCTTGTTTCAGAACAATTTCAATTTTGCCTGATCTTCCACATCTAAGAAAATTGAGGTCAATTGATTATATCAAGGACAACAAATATCCTTAAATAAAACAAGACTCTCTCTCACTGTTTATGACCTTCAAATAACCCACTTAGTTCAGGATAAAATAAAAAATGCAAAATAGCTTTGTGTGAACAAGACACATTAATAATGGTATTATATCTGTATTGATTTCCTCACCTTTTATTCTATAGTAAGGTGTCTTTAAAGATCTAACTCCCCAGAAAGTAAGCATCCTTCATTTCTCCACAGTGACTTTTATCCTATTAGAGGTATTATAGCAATTGTTATGAAGCTGCCCACTTGTAATTTTTGAAACTGTGGTTTTCTAGACCTCACCTGGTGCCAGAGCAGAGGACCTATCAAAATTCCTTCTCAGTCCCAGTATGTTAACAGAGAAACAATCATGAAGACTAATAAGGATTTCTGGATTCTTATTTTAAAAGTGATTATTAAAATGTAAGCATCCTTGAAACACAATGTGAAACAAATTGGAATTGTTAATAGCTTTAAAAGGTTTGTTCTTTCATCAAATTCCAATGTAATTCTAGTGTAATTGTCCCTTGAGAGGTGAGATGCAGAAAAAAATGATCATCCCTAAATGGTTGTATCAGCAACTTCCAGACTGGCACATGGTTTCTATAAAGGGCCAGGTAGTGAATATGTTAGGATTTGAAGACCACAGGTCTCAGAGTAACTATTCAACGTTATGTAAGTGTTGATATAACTCTGTTCAAACAAAACTTTAGTTACAAAAATAGACTGTGGGTTGGATCAGAACACAAGTTGTTTGTTCACCTCTGACCAATCTTGATTCAATTCTGAATGACAAGAAGGCAGTCTGTGGAGAAGAAAAGTAGTTTAACAGGGCTAGAAAGCTAAGAGATACTTTTTCATCTTAATGCTCCCTTCCCTTGTCCCTGATATTGCAAAACCTGACTTTTACGACCTTATATTTTAGTAGAAGATGCACTATATGTGTGTATGCATATATACACACATAGATATGTATTTACAATATTTCTATATATGTGTGCATGCATACACACACAATTTAAATAACTACTTTTAAAAGATGAAAACAAACTCTGCCTTGAAAAACAAGCAAATGAATAAGAAGTTGACTCACTAAGCAGGGGTTAACAATTTGGGATCCTTCTTTAATTTGTCAAAGAAAAACAGAGCTGATATAATTTAGTGCGGTATGATCAGATACATAGTGAAGCCGTGAAGCTACACATGGAGAACCTTATATGTAACTTAAAATTGCTAGGAACTACAGTGAAAAGAAAAAGAAGTTCATGAAATTAATTTTACTAATACTTAATTTAAATTAAATAACCACTAAAATGTTATCATTTTAAGATGTGACCAGATAAAAAATGATAGTTTATTTATCCTAATTCTTGAAATTCAGGTTGCATTTTACACTTACTGTTAATCATCTCAATTTATCAACAGTCATATTTGGCAGGTATTTCATATTATACTGTGCAAGTTTAATGAGTAAGTACTTAGCAGTGTCTGGCATATTTAATGTGCTAGGGTGACCTGACATTGCTAACAACAAATAATACTATTTCATTAAGTCTTGGATATTAAGTTCCTCTATACCTTTTAGTTTATTGTAATGTGGATAGGAAGGTTGTGTATATAAATGCACTGTTACCAAATTATTGTAGCTACTTAAAGGCTATTAGAAATGTTTCTTTCAAAGAAATATTTCTCTATGGCTAAATAGTGCAGATTTATTTTTTTAGCAAAGTACAACAGTCGATGTTGATTTCAGATAAAATTCTTTGCCCCTGTGTTACCTTTGTTAAAAAAGAATGCTGCCTACCCTTCTCAGTCTGTTGAAATAAAAGCTAAATGTTAAAACCCTGGTGTCCTTTATAATTATCCATTGAAAAATGTATGATTAAGAATATAAAATGCCATTGTCTCTAATCTTAATTTAAAATACAATGTCATTTTGACCTCCTTTAGAAGGCTCATCTTCTTGAAAGATAATCCAAATTGTACTGAGGCTCCTACGAAGAACAAAAATTAGGTTTTCTTCACTCATAAGAAAACATTTGTTGGGTCACAGTCAATTCAGAAAATGCTTCTGCATTTGAGGATTATGTGAGCACTTTAGATCTTTCAATGTCTTCCTTTTGGGTGTTCAGTTTCTCACTACTATACCATTCCTAGGCATGTAATTTTAACCTAGCCATGTAAATTTAACCTGCTGATTTTTGCAGTAACTACAAAGAGTTTGAGCATGACTTTGTTAAGCAAACTGGCCTTCCATTTAGATTTAGTAAGTTATATAGAAAGTCATATTGAAAAATTTCATACAGAACATGTGTGATTTACTATTCAAAAATGAAAATCTGCAGGATGAAAACTTGAAGGGTGAAATTCAAGAAAATGAATTTTTAAAATAGTGAAAGAAAAAGGTGGAGAATATACAAAGAAGAAATAATTTAAACCCAAAGCTACAATAGGTCTGGGTGAGTTTAACCAAATAGTCTCTGTGATGTTCAATTGTTCAATAAAAAATATTAGAAGCAGGACTTTGCAGCTTTGTTGTTAGGGATAATGCTGGAGTACAACTAAAACAAAAGTAAATGCACCAATGAAGAAAGTTAAATAACAGTGTTCTGTATTGTCTGAGTCCCCCAAAAGTACTAGCATATTTTCAGTGAATAAGGATATATCTGGGTTAGCGAAGTCAATCTTATGATACCAGAATTCCACCCTTAATGTGTTTTGCTCTTTAATTTATCCAAAAGGACACCTTTTGGAGAAGAATGCAAGATATATAGTCAAACACTTCACATATGATGATATGAATTGTAACTTTAAAAAATAATGGGCATACTAAAGTATATTTCCTCATTGATCCAATGGGTTATTTATGATGATGTGACTATAACTTCTGGTATCCTGTACATGTACATCAGTACAGAAATCACTGTGATTTCTAGATTAGTTTATTAACAGTTGCTTCATGTTTGTATATTTCTTCATTCATTCACACAATTCATTCATTTAATCAAAAATGTTGATTGAGTGCCAATTGTGTTTCAAGGACAGGCATAGATACCTTAGAGACAAAGGCAAAGACCATTTCATTCTGTAGACTACCTACAAGCAGACAAATGTCTTTACATTATTATTGAACATCTCTTTTACCTAATTTTATGTTGACTTCTCTCATGAATTTTCCCTAGAGAATTACAAAGCCTAAAATATTTTTACAAATTATATGAGCCTCCCTGATGGCAGTAGGGGTTAAGTCTCAGCACAATGAAACTATCCTCTGATACTGCAGCACAAATTCACTCTCCTACAGGGAGCTAACCCACAGGGCACAGCCAAACTATCCTGTCTTACCCACTGCTCCCTTCAGTAGTATATTTCAGTCAATCTGCCTGCTCTGCTTCCCCACTCAGTCTCTGGAGAATCTTCTCACCACCACCACCACCCCCCTCTGGCCTATGCCCCAGCTCTTGTATGCATAAATTAATCTTTAAAAAAAACAACAAATTATATATAGCATGGCACCCTATATAGTTATGTTAAATACATACTTGCAACATTTGAAATAGTGACTTAATGGTGTGAGTCAGGGAAGTCTAGTATTTAGCTTTGTTTTCAAAGAAAGGGTTTGCTATTGAACATTTTTTTCATCCAAATTTGTGCTGGATCTAAATTGTGTAAGAATAACTGCTTTCAATGGTTTGTGTGCCAGTCTTTATTTGCATTTCTGAAGCAGAAAGCTAGATCACGCTTTGCCATAGTTGGCTCTCAGTTGTAGAGCTCTGATCAGCAAACCTTTAATCCTGCCAGATTATGTGGTTGTTTTGTGACACAGATATATAGTAACTAGGGATTAGGACTTGTTTTAAAATTGTGATTTCATCCGTCTGCCTTCAGAAACCTAAATATGGATCATTCTGAAAATACTGAGAAATATATTAGAAAAGAAAGACTTGTTTTCTACACAGCTTTTCTAGAATACCCTAATAAAAGCCAACATCAACTAAAGCTAAAGCATTTGTTAGTATGCCTCTTCTGTACTTAATCTTCTCTGGAAAATTATAAATTCTAAATACTGACACATATATACTTACAAATACAGGCAATTTAAAGAACACTCATATACATAATTAAGCTATTAGAAAAAAATGTACTCATATACATAATTAAGCTATTAGAAAAAAGCTTGGAACCTGATATATTTTGGATACTCTCAAAAATTTGAGGAAAATATATTACTGTGAAAATGCATTAAAGTCTCTATTAGTGACACTTTACCCCTTCAGGATCTTTGTCATTAACAGCCAAATGTAATATTGGCTAAATCTATTTATGTTTTTGTGTTCATCTACCTTTTATTTAGTATTTTGCTTTGTCAGACTCTGGGTCTGATAGATACTATCTAATTTTTGACATTTCATTGTGGATTTTTTTTTTTTTGTGGATGTTTGTGGTTAGTTGCATTGTGCTATAAAGAAACCATTTACATCAAAAAAGTAAGCCAGGATACAGATCGAAACTATCTAGGTGTCCAGTAGGGCAGAAACAGAACTAAATTCTATAATACCTAAAACCCATGGTCTTTCTATTCCCACTATGTTACTTTGACCCAGAAAGTATGGGTAAACATTGATTGAGTTAAAGTAACTTAGATCTTGTGGTATGAGCCTATATATTTTTTTGTACATAGACCTCTGTTTTTGCTACAGATTAAAGAACACTCTTCAAGCTTAATGATTAGTAGGAGCATTAAATACCCCAGTCATGGAGACATGGATATAGCTGGTGAATTAACCACAACCATTGTATCTCTTTCATTGGCTCTGTGATACCATCTTCCCTGTTCTACATGCTGTGCTGTGAATGGATTGCATATGTGACTTTCTTCCTTACTGTTGGAAGACAGAATACATTCCCCTCACACACTGTGGCCCCAAGTCAATGAATAATTGCTGAAGAAATAAAAGCTAAGGTTTCTTGCCTTCAGATAGGATCCACTATGTGGTACAGTATATTCTTTATAGCTTCATGCAGGGTAAATCCAAGGTTGAAATCATGCTTTTGCTTAATTTCTTAGTTTTTGTTTTGTTTTCTCACTACCTTGTTGATTTATCCAGAGAAACTTTCCTTAATAAGTTGCTTGCACTTGAATCGTTTTGAATACTTTCTTGAGACTGTGACCCGGGAAAAATGGTGTGCCTTTAATGCTATACTGGTTTATAGTTTATTTGCCTCTTCTGTACTCATCTGCTCTTCTTTGCTACTTTCAATGTTTATTTTCCCCTTTAACCTTATATGACACATTCTAGATTATTCCATTTTATTAAGCTAGATGAGACTGAATCCTAGATTTATGTGTAATGTTGGAAGGAGTGAGGCAATGAGTGAGAATTTGGGTTTTCTTTAGATACTTCCTCTTCCTCAGCTGGAGTTTTCTCTTACAGAGTTTTTCTGAGGTGTAACTTCCAAGTAAATGAGTGCTACATGAAGCAGCTAAGGACATGAGATGGTGTAATAAAGTGCCAAATTATGCAGTACAAAAAGAGAAGAAAGCAAACACCATAATAAGATGCTAATTGTGCTGCACACTGATTGAGTGACACTGATTAGAAAGCAAACACATCAAGCCCTATTCACCCTGACATGCCCCCCTCTTCTAGTCCCACATCATCAAGCCATTAATGTGAATCAACACATTTTTCAAAAAGAGACCACAGAAGTAAATCAACTTGACCAAAATTTCTAAGATCTCAGGATTTGTGGTCACTTGGCTACTCACTGGATTGAAAAACTTTCTTGAAGTTTGATCATATAGTACATGCTTGGCAATGTCTCTTTGGATATTTTTTCACTTATGTTGTCACAAAATGCGATTTTATATAGCAAAACTTGACTTCCCACTCTGCCAGTTCTTTGAGAGCTGCTACAAAGCAAGTGGTTCAATGCAGTAGGAAAAAAATATTTAAATTTCTGCCCCCCTAATTGCTGTCATGTTTTTGTAAATACTGCAAAAATATACTTTAAAATGCTCTGGTGGATTTGTCATGGAAAATACTGTATATTCTTTCCGTTTCCATGAAACTTAACATGCTCTAAGGGACCTGTTTGCAAAGATTTTGTAGTCAAATTATTCATCTTTATTTTTTAGTCTTTTAAATTTTCCTGGTATTTCCATTCACTATGTGAAATGTGTGACCTAACAATTCTGTTATCGTAGATAGATAATTTTTCATTTTTACATGCAGGGTGCAAATTAGTGGTATAAACAAGACTTAGGGAGGGACTCCTTCAGCTAGTTAAGTGAACAGGCTGTTCCAATGTCCTTAAAGTACTTCAAAAGCATGTCTTTATCTACAAAAAGCTAGTGTGCTAATTACTACTTGTTATTATTTAGGTCATTAAACCGCTTTCCTAGAGAACCACACTAGACAGCTTCTGGTTCTGTAGCCCACTTTGACCCTCTCTTCAATGGAATGAAATTGTATTTCTCAAGAAACACTATTTCCGTTACTCTATTTTATAACTAAAACTGCTCTTCCTTCTGAATGGTTTTATCATGCTTCAGTGATGTAATGTGACAAGAGGTGATGCCTGCTGGTGCTCATTATAAAGTGCTTATGACATTTTTTGTATTGTAAACACTTTGTTTTCTTCAGTTGCTGAAACAGAGTTCTTCAAAGCACTGGTTTACTGAAATTAATAACCTTTTAAGCACAAGCTAATTCTTCATTCTGTAGTTCTTGATCATCTTTTTGAATATGAATGACACAGCATAATTGTATGAGCTTTTTATAATAAAATCTAATAATAATTTGTAGTTACAGAACATTTTCCCCATTTCTAAAGCATTTTGTATACTTAACTTGCTGTAAATGAGAATAGTGTCAAGAAATAAGTTTACTCCAACCCAATACTAGTATGCTTCATTCACCTGATAGTAACGATTATTTAATACATAGTGTTTCCCTTGTTACCTTGGTTAACAGGAACCTCAGAGTCAACCCTATGCTTTATTGATGAAATTATCCTTATTTAACAAAGAAGAAAGCATTTCTATAAATCATTGAATTTTATTTTAATGATTCAGTTAAAATGCCTCTTATAATAAATGAGAACAAATGATTTGGGGACTAGTCACAGAATAAATTATAAACAAATCCATCTAATTTTGGCCTATCAGATAAAAAGGGAAGCAGATTATTAAAGTACTTTATGGAAGAAAAAACTGCTTAAACAAAAGATTTCCACTATCACATAAATCTAATTTGCTTCTGGAAATACACTGTATAGTTAATTATTTAAAATAGTGAAAAAATTTGTTCTCCATTCATACAAAACATCAATTGATTTCATTTCAATATGATTAAAACATTTATTTAAATACCAATGTAACAAGTCACTAAGGATTTTTACATAATACATAGTGTTTAAAACACCAGTTATCTAACTGTTAAATAATAATGAAATTCTTTGATGGGTATGTTTTCATGAAGTTTGTAAAAATACTAGTCAGTATTAAATATAGATCATATTTGAACAACTTCAGAGATATTTTAAAGTAGACAAATAATCCAGGAATCACTTAGGTAAGATACTCAACTGCACTTGTGATGAAGTCTCATTGTCCAAACACCATAAGTAGTAGGAGGAGCCTTAGTAGAAGTCAAGGTTTAGGATCTCATGGACAAATACCAGGAAGCCCCTCAAAATAAAGGAATATATGAGTTTTGCTGCAAAAAAAATCACTACATCTAAGGAAGAAGAAAATTATAGCAACTTCAAAAAAGTTAACTGCATTTTCTGTATAACAGAGTAAGAACAAATATTCACATATCAATATATCTGACATCATGTTGAAAAAATTAACCACTGGCCAAAGATTTCCCTGAACATTTATGGAAAGATCCTATTTGCAGATGCTGTTTGGGGGTACAAATTCTGCTTGATCCTTTCAGGATTAGGGGTGCAATATTTCTAGTGTTATACCTCCATCATATACCCCCTGTGGAGAGACAGAACATGTTAGAGTTTTCTAAAGCCTAGATTTATGAACAGAAACAGACTACTCTGCTGAGTGAAGTATATCATGGACAGGAATTCAATTTTGCACTCCTGCAGGTTACAATTGGGGAAGCAAAAGGCTTCACCATCTGGAAGAGGATGAGAACTTGGAGTGGTATGTATCTACATCACACACCTGGCCACCAGGATAATTGCTACCACTGAACTGGCAAGCAGACCTGAGCTGACCTTTTGCTGCTCAGCCTCCCTGCTGTGTCCCTGGCAGGATACCTCTATATCTATTGAGTCTAGAAATAATCTTAAAAATTAAGCCAGATTATTATTTTACTATGTTTTGACATAATGGATTAATTTTGTCTTTACCCAAGTGAATACTTACCCTTGTTGATGTATAAATCTTAGTTCTTTTTTTTTTTTTTCCTAAAGTGGCAGTAATTAAATGGAGGACATTTTAGTTCTTGTAAGAAAAAAAAAAAGTATAGATGGTAAGCCATCTACAAGAATTTTATTTGCCATTTTTATGGTATTTACCACCTATTAAGGATCTTTGGGGGAAATTTCCAATGCAGTGAAATGTACTCTCCCAGAGGGATTCTGAAATTGTCCATCATAGCTGCCTATAAGCTTATTCCTAGATGAGACTAAAAAATCCTAAGTAGGCAATGTAATTGATGGAAATAAGTGCCCATCAACAGATAAATTGATATAGAAAATATGTGATATTTATACAATGGAATACTACTTACTATTAAAAAAGATGAAATCTTTTTGACAACATGGAAGAAACTGGAGAGAATTATGCTAACTAAAATTAGTCAGAAAGAGAAAGACATTGTGTTCTGTGATTTCATTCATATGTGAAATATACAGAAACAAAGCAAGGGAACAGACAAAACTAAATTGAAACAAACCCTGGAAATTTGACTGCAGAATAGAGGCTGCTATAGTGGGAGGTAGCCAGTAGACTATTGTGGATGGTTATTGGTACTTTAGTGGTGGGCATGGTAACATATATCTGAGTGGTGTGGACCTATACCCCTAAATGATGTAGTGTCATAAACTAGTTTTTCCTCAATAAAAAGTTTAATTAAATTAAAAAAAACCTCAGAATACTTTTAAGCCCAATAAAATATTTTTTGCAAACTGTATTTCCATACTGACAGCATCTCATTGATTTGGCAAAAGTCACTGGGTTATGTGTATTTAATCTGAATTCTTGATAAATAACTGCATCACATATTGTTGATGATACATAAAACCAAAAGACCTCGATTCTCCTAATGCTATTCCTAGTGTTGCTTTTGAATTATTGCATTGCTTAAGGTGAAAGCTACTTATCGTCTTGATAGTTTCCTGAGAACCAACATGTCCATTTAAGAGTTTCACCTTCATTATGGCATTAGGGTCACTAAGATGTAAGCTTTAAGTTAATGTTCCACTCTCCTAATGGCTCCTTTCTTGACTCTTGCACATCGAATTGCTTTCCCAGCTAACAATGTCCATTCCAGGAAATGAAATGTTTCTGACTTTGGGGACTCTCAAACCACTGCATCATGGAATTCATATATTTATTTCTTGACCTTTTTCTCAATTAAGCTGTACACTATCAAGTATAAGTAAAACTTTAGAAAAAAAACTATAGACATTAAACCCTGAGGAATTAACTACATTAAAAAAAATAATAATAGAATGGCCAGGCTAGAAAAAGGGGTGTGTGTGTGTGTGTGTGTGTGTGTGTGTGTGTCCAGACAGAAACATCTGTAATTATGGGAGGAAATTATCTTATGTAAAGCTATCTAGAAAAACATCCATAATATAATGATGGAATGGGTGAATGATGGGCACTAAATTCAAAGGGATGAGCTTATCATATACTGCAGGAAACCAGTGATCTTATCATATACTACAAAATTGATCCATCTCTTTAATTTTGGGTGGGACCGCTGAACTTCCCATAGTTACTCTCCACTTGCCCACATTGAGTGGATCCCCCAATCCCATTTTAATTAATAAATATGAAGCCTGAGATGGAGTTTTAGTAGATAACAATGGAGTAATTTTTGATTTCCTAGAACCTATATTGACTATGGATGCTTGTGAATATCCATTCTGATCATAATGGAGTTAAATAGGTTTTTCAGACAATGGCAGTGAATTTACTTATAAAATTGCTTAATAGAACTTTTTTCAAATGAATCCATATATTTTAAAGAAAAGAACTGGTCCAAATGTCATTTCAAATTTATAAACTATATCTCCAGTGCCATTTCACACATGAAAAATCAGTAATAGAATCATTTGGGGGATTATTATTTCAGACAGATTTTAACATAGAATATTTTTCATGGACAGTTTTTGAAAATAGCATGTAAAACTATCTTTTAGGAATAGTTGAGATGGAACTCTGATGGACTAGATAATCTCTATCCCTTCAAAACTATGCTTTTTATAGTGTAATCATGCTTCCAAAGCTATTGAGGAAACTCTAACATTAACCTGTTGGGTGTAATTACACAGTTGTGAAATAGTACACATTATACCCTATTCTTCAGAACTTTATAAACAAGTCTTCACTTTATCAAATGACTAAGAATGTATAGCCATTACTTTAAAATAGTGGTTCAAACAAAAGACAGAGTTAAGCACAAATGAAAAGTACAGATGCTCATTCACTTAATATGAATCTGCTGTAAAATGTATTTACAAGCAGTTTGACTTAGTGGAGGATTAAGAAGGAAGCTCTGAACCAAATGTGAAGATTTGAAGGCAATGAACCATGATTGATGCTAATTTTGGCAAAATAAAATCTAAGCTACATACTTTAGTGAATTATGTTAAATATGAGTTGGTTAATTATAAATAGCTCGTTACTTAGCAAGAGAACAGAAAAAAAATTGTGCTCTTATCTAGAGAGTACCTTAAATGTCTTTTCAATATGCACTGCTTTTAAATAATCTGTAGTTTAGACTTTGAAATTGATTTTGCATTCTTTTTACACACCCACAAACACCATTTCACTTCTATCTATAGATATCATCATTGTAACATTATAACATGGATATTCTTGTGCTTTCCAATTTGAAATATACACCATGTTGATTTTATCACCTTTTTTTTTAGCTTTGAAGTGTTGGAGTTCATTGTTAACATCAGTCATACTAATAGACATTTAAACAGTGTATCTATGATGACTTAATTTTACTAAAATTAAGCTTCTTAAATTTTTGAAAGTTGTCTTAGTAGCAGGTAAACTTTTTCATTTCTTCAGAAAAATACAGTATCCATTGGGGTTAAGCTTGTTGATTTTAGGAATCTGAGTTGCAGTGCCTTGAAGGAAACACAATGGCTTTGGATTTAGAGAGAACTGGTTTTAAATCCTGATCCTGTTTCTTCTTGGTAATATGATCTTGAGCAAGTTAATTTTCATTTTTAATTAAAAGATGTACATTCCTTTTGGGGCTTGCTTGGCTTAGAAGTTTTAATAATTCATGAATATCTTATGGGAGCTAATGACAGTAGTCAGATCTCTTACCAAGAAATGAAAATATACTAGACATTTAGAAATTCAGGCAACCACTATGGTACATCTGTTTCATTCTTCCCTCCCCTTACAGACCAATTTGTTCTATTTTGTGACACATGGAGAGCAGAGGAGGACCACCTAAAGGGAGTGAGAGGGTAAATTAACATGTCATTATGACCTGGAAGAGAGAGCAAATTTATCTACTATGCATAGCTAGAGTGTCCTGAATTGCTGAACAGGATTATAATAACCTCTTTTGTAAGGCCACGATGAGGACTGGTAGGGGTGTGTACTCAGTATTTCTGAACCAGCACATAGTAGGTGCTTAATAAATCATAGTTTTACTGTCTTATTCTTGGCTAAAAACCATAAGAACATCTAACTACTGAAAAACCTGGCTTCAGAATTAACTGAATTATTGATCCATTGAAGAAAAATGCAGTCTAATAGATCATGTCTGAAGCAGGGAATAAAACTATCATTTGTTAATAGCAGGGGATACTCAGCCCTTCAAGCTAGTCAACTCCACACAGGAGAACAGATACTAATGTAAGTGGTAGGCCCCATTCTCACATTTATATAGCACAGTTCTGTTGGACCACATGATACATTGTTAGTGAATGAGTGGAAGAAAATCAATAGGCTGGTTTAAGGTAATTGAGAGAGGATTATAGTAGGTATCTGTACTTTTTTTCAAATCAAGCACTCATTCAGCTTTCTGGAAAGAGTACCCTTTTGGAGGAAAAAACAATATTCTTAAATATTACTCACTTGCATGTGGAGATGTGCTCCCTAAGTTTCTATTGCATGGATGGGTCTGTGACTAAGGCCCATCTGAAAAGGGCACTCATTCTCCCAACCAAAAGATATTGGGGCACTAATGGACACTTGATCCAATGCATTCAGTAGGGATCAATTAGATCTGCAGGGGTTGTACTAAGAAATGTGTGTATTTTCAACTTCAACCAAGAAAAATATAACTCTAAATTTGCCACCAAACATCTTGCATTGATATAAAGCCTGAAACAGAAAATCCTATTATTATAAGATCTTTATTATATATAATAACCCTTCATCATTAGCATGACACAGAATGTCAAAAATAATTTAGAAGGAGCCTCTAACCTTCAGCTCATCATGGTGGCTACCAAGATGTCAAAACTGATGATCCATTAAACACAGGTGTCACTACAGACTCTATGCCACCTGTCCCCTTTATGTATCTTCAAACACAATGGTATTGCATGTTGAAACCTCCAGGCATTAAATCAGATTGGATGCCAGGCTGCAGTTTAACTGCCTTCAGGGATATTTCCACACAGGACCCAGCTGCTATGGAATCTTTCACCACATTCCATTCTCAGATCCTTACTACCTTTTATAAACCACTGTTGTCCTGGAACATCTCTCCCACCTTACAGTCCAGCAGTTCCCCTACCCCAAACTCTGTATCTTTCTTCTCAGAAATGCCCATCTAAATTGCCCTCCTATACAAGAACCTGTATAACAGTACCTGTATAACAGGTATTTAGCAACTTCTGTTTTGGGTATGAGAACATAGATTATTATTAACAGTCTCTGAGATCAAAAGGTCAGAACTTTCTGAAATAAGAGAAGGACCATGTTGTCTCTTCATTTCTTCAGAAGTCTCTGCTGACTGGAAGTAGGAAATAGTCTTTAGTAGCGTGGTAGATTATCCTGCTCCAAAACTACTTTGCCCAGCAGAGAGTAAGAAGGTAAAATAGAAATAACCAAAAAGTAAATTATATCCATTACTCTCTGACTGCCTACATTACCTCTCATTGCAAGCATTGCTGTGACATCTGAATTTGTACAACAACGTGATATATTTCACGGCCCCCAGTTGAAGGAAGGATCTAACCTTGAATCCTAGGAAAGTATGTTGGAGACAACTGCCTCTAGTATTTGAAATGTTGCTTAGTTTTGCCAGTAAAATTCATATCTTTCCTAATAACCTAATTTTTTAAAAGATTTATTTATTCATAGAAGAGCTGGGGCACAGGCCAGAGATGTAGGGGGTGACAGGATCCACCAGAGACAGAGTGGGGAACAGAACAGGCAGACTGACTGAAATACACTGCTGAGGGGAGCAGCGGGTGAGACAGGAGAGGTCTGCTGCTCCATGTGGGTTTTGCCCTGGCCATCCGGGGATTGAACTTGTGCTGCAGAGGCTACGGATTGATTCATAGAACAGTGCTTAACCCCTTACACCACCAGGGAGGCCCCCTAATAACCTAATTTAATCTCAGTTCTAAATAAAAACCTAAAAAGAGGAGATCCTAAAGCGCTACACTTGGATTCATCCAAATCTTAGATTCTGTTTCAGTTTTTCGTTTCAGCCCTGCCATGGATATTGCCTTTAACAATCTGAATCCCTCAGAGAGAGAGCTATAGCTCCAGCGCTGGTCTCTGGGGCCCTTGTCATCCCTCCACTTCCAAGTTTTTTGCCTATTTATACACATTAGTTGGTCTAGTATTAAACTTATGGTGTAAGCTTCATGTTTTTTTCATTTCAGGGAGCTACTTTCCTTTGTCTTTTATGTCATCAACACCTCTTGGATTACAACTCTGCAGAATGTGTGAATGATACTCCTGAGAATTTGGCAAATTTGAAAATAATGGGTAAGGGACAGAGCATTGGAAAACTTTTTGTAGTGAAATAGCACTTCATCCTCCCATTATTTTTCAGCTAATGAGTTTTTATTTCTGTTGACTCATCTTACTTTCCCATATGGGCAAGAGTCTGGGGAAGAGAAAACACCATGCTAGAAACAAAGGGAGAGTGGACTTCTTTATGGATTGTGTCTTCGTTTAAGGGCAGCTGCTAGTGTGTTTGAATCCTTGTCTGAGTCTGATCCAAAGTGTGTCTAGAGATATAAAAAGATTTGGAAGCCAAATATGACTTCCTGTGTGACCCCCAGAGCAGTTATTTTCCCTTTGTGAGATATATTGGGTCCATGAGTATATGTGGTGTGGCCAGTTCTGTTCCCTGCAATTGTACTTCCTTACCCAGCTCAGTGTTTATGGAATATTATCAACACTAAAAAAAAAAAAAAAAAAAAAAACCTCAAACAAGCCACTATTTTCACAAAAACATCCTTATGCCTTATCCTCTTCAAAGATGGAATACTTATGGTGGGGAAAACTGAAAGGAGGTAGGGAAATATTGCCATATCCACATTTTATGTAGCTTTGAAGCCAATTCCTATTGCAGTGTCTGGCGAATAACTTGAGTGTTTCCAGTCTTAATGTTGCGATTTCTTGCCCTGTCCTTTTAACCGAATGTGCTCCCCAACCCATCAATTTTGCAAAGACTTTTACTCTGCTTTTTATATTTTCTCTGTTGGGGAGTTTGGGGAGAGGAAGTGTAAAATATTCTGTATCATCATGACCACACCTTGTAAGCCCAGAATGCCTCATAGGCAGGTAGCCAAGGTCACAGCACACCTCTACCACTCACTCACACTGAGCTCTCTGTATCCTCTCTGAGATTAGGGAGAAAGTGTTGGATAAGACCATCAAGTAAGAGATGCTTTTCTTTGGAGCCAGGAGAGGGTTGGAGGGGAGAGAAGATAGAGTATCCTCCCTGCCTTCTTCCCTGTCCATAAACAGTAGAGCTGGAAGTTTTCTGTTCTCTGCTGCTCTGGATGAATGTGAGGGTAGAGAAAGGGGACCTTCTGGAAGGTCACAGAATTTCACTAAGGCTTAGCTAAGCTTGCATCAGGGATGCTGGGGGCCAGAACACTTAAATTCTTGTTTGAGTCTCATCTCCAATGTGTGTCTGGAGATAAGCAAAGAAGCCAGATATTTCTTACCCAATAGGTTCAGAGTTACAGTTTTGTCCCCCATATTGACCTAGGCATCTTCAAACTCCAGTTTCAGAATGTGTGAGATATGAAGCTTCTTTATTCTACTTTTCTGAAAACTACATGAAGGATTTCTATCCATAAGAAGTTTTGGTTATTGCATCTCTCTGAAGCTATATAAAGTCCCAGGTAGTGAAGAAGCAGATAAAGTACAGTTCAACTGGGTCCTGAGGTGTTGTCTCTATTGTTTGTTTGTTTGTTTGCTTGTTTTCTTAATTTGAAAAGTCTCTGAATTAGTTAATGGCATTTTGCATTTTTTTCTTTTTTTTTTTAAGATTTATTTATTTATACAAGCACTGGGTCCAGTCAGAAGCGCGGGAGGGTGAGATAATTCACCAGAGCCAGAGTGGAGAGCAGAACAGGCAGAAGGACCGAAGTACACTGCTGATGGGGAGCAGCGGGAGGCAGGAGAGGTCTGTGTGCCATGTGGGACCCTCGCTCGGCAGCCGGGGATCGAACTGGCACTGCAGAGGCTGCGGGCTGCTTCGCAGCCCAATGCTTAACCACTGTCCACTGGGGAGGCCCTGTATTTTTTTTTTCTTAATACATCATTAAATTTATTTTTTAAATAGGATATCTGAGCAGGAGCAATGTGCTTGGGATGTGGACAGATGTGCAGTACTACTACAGCCAGGCCCCTGATCACCTTTGAACAGCCAAAGTAGTCCATCTATTAGAGCTGAAGAAGATTTGCCCATTCATCTTAACCAGATTTCTAGCATTTTCTAAACTTATATTCCAAAAGCACAGAAAGAAAGCATTCAGCTATTAGAAGGATAAATGTATTTTGAATGGAAAAATACCCCTGATTAAGAAAGACAGAAATAATCAAGAAATATGAGAACTTAGCACAACATTGAACAATATTTAGCAGTCATATTGATGAAAATAATAACCATTGATTAATGGGTATTGATATAATTATTTTAAAAGAGTAGCTGCATGAATGGATCTGAAAGCCAGATTCACATCCTCTGCAGCAGGTTGTCAAATTAAATGTCAAAAATTAATAAACTAAGAAAATTGATGACAACATGTTATATTAAAATGAGGAGATCCATAATGAGTGAAATAGGTAAAAGGCTTAAGTGTTTCTGGGAAACAGGGCACATAGAAAAAGAATGTGTGAATATGAGACTGTTCTTTTTTCTTTTAGGACATGTACAACTTACTTGACTCCTAAGGCAGTGTTCCTGTTTTTACTCAAAAAAAAAATAATAATAATTAAGTCACATTTAAAATTGCAAGAACTTCAAAAGTGTTTCACACAGGTTGTATTTAAAAATATGCAAGCAAACTTGATTCTAAGTCTATTTTTAAAAATAAACTTTAGGGCCTCCCCGGTGGCATAGCGGTTGAGCGCTGGCTTGTGAAGCTGCCCGCTGCCTCTGCAGTGCTGGTTCGATCCCTGGTCACCTGGTGAGGGTACCACATGGCGCACAGACCTCTCCTGCCACCCGCTGCTCCCCTCAGCAGTGAACTTCATCAGTCTGCCTGCTCTGCTCTCTGCTCTGACTCTGGTGAATTTTCTCACCCTCCCGCGCTTCTGACTGTACCCAGTGCTTGTATAAATAAATAAATGAATCTTTAAAAAAAATTAAAAAATAAATAAATAAAAATGAACTTTATAAAATATCCATTATAGCAATTTAACAAGGTTAGGTACTCTGAAATGAAACTCTCCCCTCTCCCACAAGTCACCTAAGAATTAGATAAATAAGAATCAACACCATTGAAAGGAAATCCTCCATATACTCTGTAGTAAGCACAAACAAAAAACTTCACAAAATGCAAGTAAAAACAAAATAAATAATACTATAAAAGTGGAAGAATTCACTTAGAAACCAAGGCTTCCTTGGAAGTATGCCCAATCCATTAACTTTACATTTCACTGGTTATCAGACCCACTAAGGAATAAGATTTGAACTTGAAAAGTATGTAAACAGAAGCTGAGACCCCCCAGTCCCCACCCCTACCCACACACATTTTAAGGCAGATACTCAAAGGCACAATCTTCACTTAAAAGGAGGGATGCTTGCCAAGTAAACAGACAAGACAGGGAATCCATCTCTGTTGGAACTTATTGGCAAAAATTGATAATATTAATAATCTTTGTTAATAATCATTTATTGTGCTCCTCTCAGGGAGTCCTGGTTTTTTATTATACTATGATCTCAGTCTATGAAACCCCAATCCATGAAAAACATTAAAATATGTCCTTGTTGGTCATGCCCCCTAGCTAGTGTTGCCATATTTAACAAATAGAATACAAGATGCCCAGTTAAAATGAAGTTATTTCTCATTGCCTGTGGATGTATACCTGGAAACAAAAAAATATATATATATGGAGCATATTTATGCTATTTGTTGTTTATCTAAAAAAATTTTAAGCATCTAAATTATATACTTATTTAAATTACATCTTCATGAAATTTGGGTCTCCTCAACAGCTTCATGTTTGGCAGAGTTTGTTTATGAAATGTCTTGCAATTACAGACTGAATTCCATTTATATTATATTTTTATAGTGGTCACACCAGCTTACATACTTTGTCCAGTGAACATTCATTAATGAGAAGCATGCATAACATTTAGCAGTATGAACCAGTGTGCTGAACATATGTTGCTCAAGATTAACAAGTCTGAGAATTATACAAATTTGATTTTTTGAAGCATGTAATACCATTTATATGGAATAATTGCTATTCTATGTTTTAGTATTTCTTTGCACTTTCAAGGCATCAATGCCTTTAAAAATGGTGGTCCAGTAACTTACAAAAAAAAAAATATATATATATATAGTTTTTATTTCCTTCCTCTTCCACACTACAATGAATTTTAAAAACATGTATTGAAAAAGAAGAATTTTACAGCAGATGAAATCTGTTTGAAAAGAGGGTGATAAGACTTAAGAATTAGTCATTTCAAGTTGAATTTCTTTTCCTATTCCTATAGTGTCCATTTGAATAACAACTTTGACACTTAAGGGAATAAATTTTTGTCAATTCTTTTTTGTCATATTCAAAAGTACTTTTTAAGCAAAAGAGTACTTCAATTGTCTTTCAAATTGCTAGCAAGTTATTGAGACCTAAGAACAAGAAGTAAGTAGAATTCTTCAAATGAATTATTAAAAATTTTAAAAAGAATTTGAAAGCCTTTTCTTTAGAACTAAAGTATGGTTTCAGTCCTTCAACCAAATGGAGTTGATCTCAACTGCCTTTGTTAAAGAAAGTCAATGTTCTTGTTTTTTTTAATTGTAAGAATTGAAAAATACTGAATGTAAACAAATTTATAAAGTTCCTTTAATTGCTCTGAACAGTCTATAAATGATAAAAAAAATTAGTCACACATTGGCATTGTTCAATATCAACAGGAAGAAAATAGAATACTACTTCATCTGTAAATGGGGAGAAGAGTCAATATGTATCAAACCATTCACTTGCTTCACTTTTGAATAAATGTCTTTTGTACCATTATATAAACACCCACCAAATTTGTATTTTTATTATAAGCACCAAAAGGAGTACATTTTTTTCTTTTTAATTTCTCATACAAGATTCTCTGCAAAAAAAAAATATATATATATAATATATATATATATATATATATGCTATTTTTTCTGATGTCTTATCTGGGAAAGTATTCCTTGCAACAGCCTTAAAAGGAGGCCTTTTTCAGGAGAAAAAAATGGCAGTTTTTTTTTTTTTTTTTCTGTAGTGTGACAACTTATATCAATGGTTAGTCTATACAAAAGTGAGGGATTTAGTTCTTTGATAATCTCTGTAAGACAATGAGATTTTACAGGCACTTTTGGAATCAGGAAATGCTTGTAGTAGCATATATTTAGTCATCTGCTCTGTAAAATTAATGAATCAAGTGGTGGGTGGATTTTACAACTTCTGCTGTGATTATTTTATCTTCTGAATTTTCTGTTGTGTTTATCTTCTGAATTTGTTCTTAAATACTGTTCTTTTTTTTAATATTTATGCATACAAGAACTGGGGTACAGGCCAGAGGTGCGTGGTGGGAGTGGTGAGAGGATTAACCAGAAACAGAGTAGGGAGCAGAACAGGCAGATCTACTGAAATACACTGCTGAGGGGAGCAGCTGGGGAGACAGGAGAGGTCTGCTGTGCCCTGAGGGTTAGCAATCTGGTGGGGGTGGAACTTGTGCTATAGATAGCTGCAGATAGCTTGATGATGCTGAGACTTAGCTCTTGAGCCCCCAGGGAGGTCCCTGTTCTTGGTACTAGTTGAGGAAATCATGCTCTCTTGTGTTTTAGCTGTATTGTATTCTGATTTATATGTGATTTGCCATCATTTCTTTATATTTACTGAACAGTTATATCATTTTTCCACATTGAGTAATTTTCCACTATTCAAAAAGTACATAATAAAATTTTACTTGTATTTTGACAAGGTTTGTGTTACATTCACATATACACAAATAAAAATTCAATAAATTGGATAATACCAACTACTATAAGAACAGAAAAAAATTGAATATAACAAGCCTATGTCAGAGTGTCCTTGTGTCTGTCACTCACAAGTTCAATTCAAAATTAAGAATTATCACAGGCAAACCATGGAAAGGTTGTGAAATAATACTAATTAAACTTGTTAAATAAATGCACATTTTTCATTGCACAAGACAGCCTGTTTGTTAGTAAGAGTCTTCTCTAATTAAGCAAGGATGATTTATCTATCACAATCTTGAAATACAGGCATTCAAGGGAATTTGTGGAATTTGTGGAATTTATGGAATTTGTGGAATTTGTGGGCTATTTAAGGATTGATGGCATTTTGTTATTTTAGTCACTGCAGTAGAGCTCCTATTGTTAGCTGTTTTTTAGAAGCATGAACACTGGGATGAGGTGGTCCTGTTTGGCTAATTTTAACAGCATACAAACTGGTCAGAAGTTATCTCTGACTTGGAACTAAGTTTACTTTGGGTCAAAAGCAGTTTCTGTTTCTTTTCTTTTTTTTTTTAATATTTATTTGTTTGTTTATTTATTTATTTATTTGTTTATATGAGCACTGGGTACAGTCAGAAGCACTGGAGGGTGAGAGAATTCATCAGAGCCAGAGCAGGGAGCAGAACAGGCAGAATGACAAAGTACACTGCTGAGGGGAGCAGTGGGCGCAGCAGGAGAGGTCTGCTGCGCCATGTGGAACCCTCCCCGGTGGCCAGGGATTGAACTTGTGCTGCAGAGGCTGCGGACAGCTTCGCAGCCCAGCAGTCAACCACTGCGCCACTGGGGAGGCCCGACCAGTTTCTTTTTCTTGATTACAAAAAACTTACCTGTGAAGTTTAGTGGTATGATTCTCAGTTACTTTTGTCTCTTAAGTCATTTAAGGACTTCCGAAGATATTTTAAAATGTAGTTTATATTTTAATACACTATTTAAAAATCTGAAGATAAAGTTTTTATGGTATCTTGACAAATTCAGTAAAAGGGACAAGGAAAAATCATTAATTATAGAACATTTCCTATATATGCAAGACGCCTGGCAAACTAGTATTAGAGTAAATATGAAGATGATATTTGTATGTTTATAATTGTGTGACTGAAAATTATAAAATAAAATCAGAATAAAATAGTGAAAGGTAACACAGTGATGATGACATGCTTGTGAGTATTTGATACAAGGAAAAAATGGAAATCATGTATTATGAAAATAAATTTTAAGAATTAATATCAGATGACTTAATGTTTATTAAGTGTTATAACTAGAAGGAAAATTATACTTGAAGTTACAGGAAAACTTTGTGCCTCAGTTGGCTGAATAGATAAATTTTTAATTGTGTGTTTGTTGACATTATAATAACATCTGTTCATAAGAATTCTTTTTCAAATCAATAAATGCATTTGTATAATAATTGACATATTGAATAAATGACACATATTAGAATGATCATAACTAAATTTTCCTTAGAGATTCATCTGTATGATGCTTTCAATGAATATGTGACTTCATTTGCTATGCTATTTTCATGAATCTTGGGTGTAAGTTTTTTTGCATTTTCATTTTTAAATAGTAAGTAATTTGAAATTTAGAAGTTTCTGTACATACCTAGTAAATAGATAAAAAACAGTGCTGTCAAATCATTGTGTACCCGCAAATATTCAAGGTTTTTCTATAAAATGCTTACCTTTAGGAGGTGGTTTTGACTCCTATAATGAAATTCAGTTGATAGAAATGCAGAGAGAGAGAAAGAGAGTGAGTATATGCCCTCATTGCATGAAACATATATATGTATAGAATATACAATAGATAGATATATAATGTAATCTATGATATACTATACCATAATATAATTTATAATAATAATATAATAAATAAAATAAAATTATAATAGCCAACACTGATACACATATATTCTATTATTTCAAGCAGTTTATAGCTACACTAACTCATTTAATCACACCATCTCCTGAATAACACCATGTATTTACACACACACACACACACACACTCACACATACACATATATTAGGTGGGTGTGTTTCAAGTTGTGAAACAGCCAACAGCTATTCCAAGAACTTATCAGCAAATTACAACTGCTCAAGTTTCCTCCTCCTCCTTACCATCTTACCAGCTAATGGCATCAACTTCAATACCAGCTTCTTCCAATAGGAGAGCAATGTTACTGCCATTTCTCTCTCCATACCCAGATACGCAATAGATTTATTCATCTATTTGAAGTAATTAGAGAATAGCAGAAATTTGTTTTGTTAAGGAGAAAAATTGTTTACTTTATAAAAGATTGAAAATGTCACTCCAGGACAATCCCTCCATACCACTGTTGAGTGAAAAACACCAGTATTTGGAGTGTCAAAGTGAGTCATGGATCAGTTTGCTTCTTGAAATCCCAATTGTTTTATTTTTGTGCTGAATGTTTATCAGCAAAATATAATAAAGATATATTATCCTGTATCCTCTGATAAAGGACTGCTTGAATGCCAAAGTGTTAGGCATTCTTGACCTTAAACATGCTGTGCATCTCAGTGGATTTAGCAGACAGTATAATCATACCTCATTCTATTTTTTCGGTTAATGTGTCACTTTTTTCCCCATGGAATCAGGACTCTTTATGCCAAAGCCAGCAGGTGCTCAAGAGCTAAAATAGGTTTACAGCATGGTCCCTCTATAGAGATCTCTGATTTTGTAGGATATCTATTTAATGTGTGTGTGTTGAGGTCTAATTTTATGACTTTTTGCTTATTTGTGATTTGAAGGATAATTTTAAAGAGAGTGACTATTCCTTGTAACACACAATATAACATGGTAACAGTGAATTAATGGACAGAGTTTTGGATTTAACCCTTCCCTGTCTTAAGATATATTTTTTAAAGATTTATTTATTTATTTATTTATAAAAGCACTGGGTACAGTCAAAAGTGTAGAAGGGTGAGCGAATTCACCAGAGGCAGAACGGGGAGCAGAACAGGCAGACTAATGAAGTACACTGCTGAGGGGAGCAGCGGCTGTGGTAGGAGAGGTCTGTGTGCCATATGGGACCCTGGCCTGTGGCCAGTGATGGAACAGGTGCTGCAGAGGCTGCAGGCAGCTTCACAGCCCAGCACTCCACTGCTGCACCACTGGGAAGGCTCTGTCTTAAGATATTTTTAAGGAGTGAATTCTGTAATAGTACTCAATGTTCTACCAACCCAGAAAGTCCCTAATTGCTAGACTTATAAAAACAAAAAGGGTTTAGTGAATGATTCTGTTCCTTGTGGTTCAGAGCAATACACACAATCTGTATTGTTTCCTGTGCTATGGCAATTAGGTCATATAAAAGCCAAGACCATTCACAAACCCCAAATGAATTTGAATGGTGTTTACAGCCCATCTAACTTCACAGAAGTGATTTTTGGTTCATGTATGATCACATGTACAATGTGGTCTAGCATCTTCCTCTCTGGTTCAGAAGCAAACTGATACCTAGAATGAAGTATGCTCGATATTTCTTGACTCTCCCTGCCCCCCTCCATGTCATTTTTCCTTTTATCTCCCAAACCAATGAAGAAATGAATCCAATAATATATCTATATATTTACCTTTCATTTTGGTAGCCCTTGTGTTTTTGTGATTACTTGATCCAGTAACTTAAAATCATAATCATTTAATATTCTGTGCAAATTAACATGAATCTTAGGAATCTGCATACTCTTTGCCAAACTTTGTTTTCTACCTTACTTCCATTACTACCCAAATGTTTCTGGTAGATGTTATTTGTTACTTTCAAAAATTTATTTTTCCACATTCACAATTTAGTATGGTAGACAATTGGCATCAAAGTGCTGTTTTGTCAGTGATGAATGGCCAATGTGGTTTTATTAATACTAATGAAAAATGGGTATAATTTTAATCATTAATCCTAAGAAATTTATCTTCTTTTTTTTTTTTGAAGATTTATTTATTTATTTATACAATCACTGGGTACAGTCAGAAGTGCGGGAGGGTGAGAGAATTCACCAGAGCCAGAGCGGGGAGCAGAACAGGCAGACTGACGAAATACACTGCTGAGGGGAGCAGCAGGCACGGCAAGAGAGGTCTGCATGCCATGTGGGACCTTTGCTGGTGGGTGGGGATCAAAATGGTGCTGCAAAGGCTGTGGACAGCTTCACAGCCCAGCGCTCAACCGCTGCGCCACCGGGGAGGCCAGAAATTTGTCTTCTTAAACCAATGCAGTGAAGTACATATTTTTCTCAGTGATTAATGCCATAAGGCATATGATGAAAGCATTAGGTGGAGGCCAGGAATGAGGGGGAAAATATTTCACATTAGATGATGTTAATTCTCAGCATTCTCGCCTTGTTCAAGCCATTGACTTTAATGTTTAATGTAGTACAACCATAAAGATGGTTCATCATGGTAAAATCCTTCAATATGGTAGAGCTGTGGATACCCCATGGAAACAAATGGGAGCTCCTATGATTTGAATATTGATTTATAAATAAATGAATCTTAATAAAATACATTTCACTATCTTTCCCCACCTTAAACCCATTGTTTCTACTGCACATTCTTGTGATGAGTATTCTCGGGTGGTATTATTAAATGCAACAGGATGGCTGGGATGCAAACAACTCTTTAATCTCCAAGCAACTCTAGAGTTCTTAGCTTTACCTGTTATAGTCACTTTTTAAAATAGTGTCTGAATTCAAACAAACCAGGGATTTGTACATATTTTTCTTAATATAACATGTTGACCTTCAGAGAGAACTAGAAAGACATGGTTAAGGTTATAGTGAGGAATGTTAATTAGCATTCACCAAGGAACCTAAGGAAGACAAAGATTGATCTCTGTACTTAGAATGGAGTAGTTGGTTTTAACAGAATTTATAACTATAATGTCCGATAACGGAAGGGCATTCTTCTCATTTAAGTTAAAAAGGTTTCTTTTTTCAGTAGGAACATACACCTGTTTAAAAGCAAGGAAATTGTTTTTCCTAGTCACAAATAATGCCATACTATAAATTGAGTTATTTAAGGAAAGTCTACTTTCTAATCAATAACTATACAGTGCAAAATAAACAGAAACAGAAAGTATGAAATAAAAAGTTTCTATAATACCTAAATGATGTTTAATTTCCACAAAGACTTTCTACAATACTCATAATTTGAAAATAAAGAATTGTCAACTGGCAAAGATTAATTGTTTAAATTTAATCCAATTCCTAAGCCAGACAAGATAATAGATAAAAACTGCTGAGATAATCAAGCAAACAGTATTCTGAATTTGCTACCACACCTCTCCCCCACCCCCACCCTTTGCATTAATATGGAGTCATTTGAGAATTAGTCTCTATGCTTCTAACACACCATTTTTTGGATGTGGCTCAAAATCCTTTGCCTGGAAGCAAAGTGCCTCTTAATCACATAAAGATTACCTCTACAAGTCCTAGCTCACATAATTATTTTCCATTAATGTCCCATTCCAGTCACATCAAAGTTTTTACCATCTCCCAAATGTAAGGCAGACCTTCAAGTTACTATCTTGTCCCTTTGCCTGCTATTTTCACTGTCAGAAATCCCTTCCTCTCCTCTTCACCTGAAGAAAGCCTTTGTTTCTTTCATTAATGTAATCTTTTTGAAACTTAATCAAGTTTGCCATTCAAAATTAGCTGCCGTTGTCTTTGTGTTCCCATAGCAACTGAGCAAAAAATCTGTACAAAAGTTTTTCTACCCAACTAGATAACAAATTCCTCAAAACATAAACTTAATCACCTCTGGCTGTTAATTGGCATTTATTGTTTCTGGTTCATTTTGAAGGAATAAATGAATATTGCACCTATTTTACCTTATGCTTTAAATGATATGCATTTTCTATATGCAAGATTAAATCATGAAAATATTGGAAAAAATTTGGGAACCCAACTTCTTATCTTGACTTTGCTACACTGGGTGGTCTTGGAATGTCATTTTAAAAACCTTCATGCTTCATTTTTATTTTATTTTTCCAGCTTTATTGAAATAAAATTGGCACATAACATTGCATATGTTAAAATACACAACCTGATGAGTTTATATGCATGTATATTGTAAAACAATTACCAAAACAAGATTAACACATCTACCCCTTAACAGAGTTATCATTTGTGTGTGTGTAGAAAGCTTTTGAAATTTATTCTTAATACTATAAAGCATATGATATAGTATTGCTGTACATTATGTTTTCAAAATGTATTCTTTGCAACTAAGCTTGTTTCCTATGACTAACTTCACCCATTTTCCTCAATCTCCTATCAGCCAACATCAACTTTCTGTTTCTATGAGTTGTATTATTTTAGATTTCCCATACAACTGAGATCATTTGGTATTTGTCTTTCTCTATTTAACTTACTTTTTTATTTTTATTTTTTATTTTTTTAAAGATTATTTATTCATATAAGAGCTGCGGTACAGGCCAGAGGTATGGGGGTGGTGAGAGGATTCACCAGAGACAGAGTGGGGAACAGAACAGGCAGATCTACTGAAGTACACTGCTGACGGGAGCAGCAGGCGAGGCAGGAGAGGTCTGCTGTGTCATGTGGGTTTCTCCCTGGCCGGGGATAAAACTTGTGTTGCAGAGGCTGCAGATTGCATCATAGGTTGCATCTTAACCCCTTGTGCCACCAGGGAGGCCCTTAACTTACTTATTTTAGTGTAATATCCTCAAAGTTCAGGTTATTGCAAATGCCAGGGTTTTCTTCCTGTTATGACTAAATATTATTCCATTTTTTTGTGCGTATGTTTTTTTATCCACTTATCTCTTATAGACAATTAGTTTGTTTCCATGCCTTTGCCATTGTGAGTAATGCTCCAGAACATGTATTCTTCAGTTTTTCCCATTACCATGTTCTAGTTTTCAATATGCCCATCTTTCACCTATTTGGATAAATTTATTCCTAAGCCTCTCATATTTTCATGCTATATTAAATGTGATTGTTTTCTTATTTTTTTCATGCAATTCATTGATAATGTATAGAAACAACTTTGTGTATTGCTTAATAGAATTTTACTGAATTAATTTGTTAGTTCTAAGGGTTTATATAATGGAGTGTTTAGGTTTCTAGCTATCAGATCATGTCATCTGTAGAGACAATTTTACTTGCTCCTTTCCTTCTATTTCTTTTCTGCCTGATTTCTCGAAGATTTTTCACACAATATTACTTCAGAATGGTAAAGTGTCATCCTTCTTTACTTTCTTATCTTATAGGAAAAGCTGTAATTTTTTTGACATTGAGTAACATGTTAGCTGTGGGTTCATCATATCTTGTATGTACTATTGTGAGTTATGTTCTCTCTATAACCAATCTGTTGTGAGTTTGATCATGAAATGATGTTTTATCTTGACAAATGCAGTTTTGTCCATCTAATAAGATATGCATACATTTTTTATCTCTTATATATTAATGTGATGTATCACATTTTATTGACTCACATATGTTGAACCATCCTTTTATTTTGGAGATGTAATTCATTTGAACAGGTTGTATATTTTTTAATTATTTATTTATTTATACATACAAGAACTGGGGTATGCCAGAGGTGTGGGGGGTGAGAGGATTCATCAGAGAACAGGTGGGGAATAGAACAGGCAGATTGACTGAACTACACTGCTGAGGGGAGCAGCAGGAGAGCAAGGAGAGGTCTGCTGCACTATGTGGGTAACTCCCTGGTTGGGCATAGAATTCCTGTTGCAGTGGTAGGGGATAGCTTCATAGGTTGTTCTAACCCCCTGTGCCACCAGGGAGGCCCATGTAAAATATTTTTAATATGATGTTGAATTTTTTTTTGCTGATTGTTGAGAATCTTTGTGTCTATATTCAACAGGAATATTGGCCTGCACTTTTGTTTTCCTGTAGTGTCCTCATCTGGTTTTGGTATTACTGTAATATTGGTGTTACAAATTTGTTTGGTGATGTTCTAAATTTTTTGAAAGTATTTGAAAATGATTAGGAATAATTCTCCCTTAAGTATTTGTTTGAATTCCCCAGGAGATTGGTCCTGGACCTTTATTTGTTAAGAGGTTTTTGATTGACTCATTCTTATTACTCATGATTGATTTGTTCAGATTTTCCTTCTTCATGATACACTCATTGCAATTTCTTTGTTTCAGGGGGTTTATTAATTTCTTCTTAGATGACCAATTTGTTAGTGCATAATTATTCTTCATAGTCATTTATGTACCTTTGTATTTCTGTGATATAAGTTGTAATGTTTCCTCTTTTGGTAATTTTTCTTTTTCCTCTCTATTTTTGATAAGTATTTTAAAGGTTTATCCATTTGTCTTTTCAAAAGACCAATCCACACTTTGATAAACTTTCTTTCCCTTTATTTTTAGATGCCCTGCTCCTCTTTTATGTTTCACAAGTTTGCTTTGCCAAGGATAACCTTTGCCAATCAACTATATTGCATCCCATCAGTAATTTTTCATTTATCTTTCTTCTAGTTTTTATTATTTCTTCCATTCCTTTTATTTTTTCCTTTCTTCTATATCTTATAAGGCTTAGTTTATTCTTTTTCTAGTTCCTTAAGGTATAACGCTAGGTTTTTTTTTTAATATTTCTCTTTTCTTTTCAATATTTTATTTTATATAATTCTTACATCATTTTTCATTTTTGTACAATGTATGCATTTTCATTTTGGTTATATTCCCCATATAATTCCACCTCCCGTATTTTTACCCTAATCCTTCCTCTCCCCAGCCCTCTCCCACCCTGTAGTGTATCTCTGGTTTATAGTTTCTTGTGCTATATCTGTTTAGAGGTATAAAGTGTTCTCCTAGAACTGCTCTTATCTTTAGCCTTTAAATTTTGGTATGTTGTGATTTCATATTTCATTTTCATTTATCTGAAGATTTTTTTTTAATTTTTGTTCTTTAATGTTTTTTTTTGATACATTGGTTAGTGATAAAAGTGTGTTGTTTAATTTCCAGGTATTTGTGAATTTTTGAACTTTCCTCTTATTATTGATTCCAAGTTTCCTACTATTATGGATTAGAAAATCTAATTTGGGTTAGAAAAAATTTAAATTTGTTGAGTCCTGTGGCCTATTTTTTCTGGATATAAAACTAGCACTACATCATTTCTTCATTTTTCTCTTTTAGCAGAAAACAGTATTTAGCCAAAAATTTCAAATGAATAAGGCATATGACATTTTCACTATAGTGTTCAGGGAAAAACACATGTTTTTTGCCCGTATATTTTGACATAAATGTTCGCAGATTCTTGTGAAATTCTTTATTTAATAAGAATTAATTGCAAGAGTATGGAATATTTTAGAATTAAATTTTGAATTAACAGAGCTCTACCATATAATTAACCTAGTAGACTTCTGTGTTTTTGACGTGAGTATGCCCTTTGTACATTTCAACCTTAAAGTACCAAGATGGGGTAGAGTTATAAGTAAACATGGACTTAATGTAGATGTGTAAAACACTTCCTTTGGTGGATAAAAATTGCCAAAGCTGACAGAAATCTAATGTATACCTTAATAATCTGGAGGTTTTCTGAGTTTCCTTCATTTTATTAAGCTTAATTAATGATTATTCAATTTTTTGTGTGCCAGTGTACTTTCATTTGATGTATAATACTCTCAGTTCTTAGGAACAAGAAAAGAAATGCCTGCACATATTTTACCAGAAAATATTGAAAATTTGCTATGTAATACATTTTAAAGGGTAAAACTAGAGATTCAGAATAAGACTAAATACAATACAATTATTCTTACTTGAATTGTTGCCAAGGAGGCTTTGTTACTTAGGCACTAAAATACATCTTTATCAAGTAATCTTACTTTCAAGGACATTTTCAAATCATGAACTCTAAAGGGCAGTGTTAAATTGAGTGTCTGGTGTTCCTTGGAGAATGGTAATATATTTATTTTGTGTGGGTTACTGGAATTCAATTATTGCAATAGAGTTTCAGGTATGAGGCTAAATTATGCAAAGCAGTTCTCAGTAAGATGTTAGACAGATTTTACTATCAGAGAACTCACCATGGAAAAGGATGAACCACAGAGATTATGAATTTTGCTATTCAAGAACACTGAAAACAATAGATGTCCCCGTTCTTTCTTTAAAACCTTCAAGTTTGAATTTTTCGGATTGCACAACAGCTGATAAATATTTATAACCTATTGTGTTGAACACACTTTTTTATTTTTTGTACATGAGGACAAGGCACAGACCATGAAGAGCAACCTTGTTATCATACATACATATCAGTTAGAAATAGACTTAAAAATAATAATGACAGTTTATAGTCACCTTTGATGACTTTTGACTGTGAAAGATTAACATTGTACATGCAGTTGGTATCTTGGTAGGATAAAGGTGAATACAAGACGTCATGCCCCAACATATTGTCCCTCAATTGGAGTCATTTTAGATGAATTCCTTTCAATAAAATATTGTCTTGTGAGGTATAGTCCAAAGAAAAGTGCCAAGTATTTTGTGTTTTAATGTAAAATATAATATGACTTAATTCCATCTTGTGGAATTTGGAGTTATGTAGAGGGGAGGAAAGAACACCAGGTATCTTATGCCTGGAAAGAAAAAATTCCTAGAGGAATATGAAGGCTGAAGGAGAAATCTACATACTAAGAATAACAGTTCACTCAGGTGACAGCATGATGCAGAGTCAGTATCTCTTACATAATTTTCTAAAAGTTTCAAGTCACAAGTAAGGACAACTGTGAATATAGCAATCCCTCATGCCAAATCCTCACATCATAAGCTATTGTGTAATTCATAGCGCAAAGCAACAGTTTAAAAACAAAATGCTCAGTAGGACCAAATTAGATGACCTTGGCTAAAATGCTCATGTGTTCCTTTGTGAATAATATCTAACTTTATATCCAAATGTTAGAGACATTTTCTTGATCAGTGTTATGTTCTCAACACACAGAAAAATGTTACATAATAAGGAGTTCAAAGAATATCAGGGTCAAGGCAACGAATACATAGCAAATAAAATAACGGTGTCTTAAATTCTATTTTTGCAAAGTGTTGATCTGTATGGACTCAGTTATTGAAAGCTGTGTATGATAGATGAGTTTAAATATCAAATATGTGTGAACTTCAACAAGTTGTTCAGTTTCTGTGAATTTTTTTTACATTTAAAATATAATGGAAATGGTGATTATTCTTATTTCACAGGATTATTTTGAGAATCAGAGATTTGAGTGTAAAATATATGGTGTAAGAGGACTCAGCACACAATTGTGATTGTTATTGTGTCTATGAGTTTATAAATTGTTTTCTTTTTAGGAAATCTCTTTATGAAGAGTGTTTTCCTACATATGAGGGAGTCAGCCCAGTTAATGGAAGACAAATAATTAAAACCATATATATTACTAAATTTTCAACTTACTCATTCTTGAAGAGAGAGCCTCTGAAGGAGTATTTTACTTTTATTATATGTCAGCAGTTCTTGGGAAACTTTTACTGTGAGCTTACAGTTTTTTAAATGCATTTAGTTCCTCACTCCCTCCCGCAATAGAAAAATATTCTAAGACAGAGCAGCCTTGACAGTATTTCCTTATGAAATACTGTATTTCATTACTGTATGAAATATAGTATTTCCTTATGAAATACTGAAATAATGACAGTATTTCCACCATGAAATTATATGCTTCAGATGACTTCTGATATATCACCTCGCTTATTCTTCTAATACTCTTCTGATATTTCAGGATACATTTTGGCTTATCTTGATAAATCAATTTAATCCACTCAATTTGTAATTTCTAAATTTACTTTTCCATATTTAGTTTCTTTTTCCCTAATATTTCTTTTATAAAATTAATATTGCTAGAACTTTAACATTACCTGATTGGATATTTCAATTTAAAATTAAGTATTGTGTTAAGTACTTTGTAGTCTACATATAGTAAATATGATGTTTATCCAGAGAAAAATCTATTCAACTTTTCCAAGAAATTGCACAGAAAATTATGAGAAAAACTAACTTTATGGCATGAAAAACAAAGCCATTGATAAATCATAGCAATTATTAATATTAAACCCTAAAAAACATGGCTAGTAGATTGCAGTTTTGTAGTAGATATGGTAAGGCAGAGAGCATTTTCACAACAAAACCCACTTTACTAATCTCTAAGTATTAGGTTGATTCCTTGTCCCTTGATGAGTTTTGTGTAAACTGCTCTAGTGAACTTGATTGTATTCATAGAAACTACATGCTACTGTAGAATGAATGTTTGTGTCCTTCCCAAATTCACACGATGAAATTTAATGCCCAATGTGATTTTTTTTTTTTTTTATAGAGGCATGTTTTATTTATTTATTTGTTTGTTTGTGTTGTTTATACATGCACTGGGTACAGTCAGAAGCCTGGGAGGGTGAGAGAATTCACCAGAGCCAGAGCGGGGAGCAGAGCAGGCAGAAGGACCGAAGTACACTGCTGAGGGGAGCAGCTGGCGGCAGAAGAGGTCTGCGCGCCATGCGGGACCCTCCTCTGGTGGCCGGGGAGCAGCCGGGGATCGAACCAGCGCGGCAGAGGCCGCGGGCAGCTTCGCAACCCAGCGCTCAACCGCTGCACCACCGGGGAAGCCCCCAATGTGATGTTTTATGAAGGTGGTGCCTTTAGGATGTCTTTAGATTATGGGGGTTTTGCCATAATGAATGAGATTAAGGTCCTTATGAAAAAGATCCTGGACTACTCTGTCACCTCTCCTTCTGAAGGAGGACACATTGGGAAGACCACTGTCTAAGGTACATGTTGTTTAAATTTTTAAGGCACCCTGTCTATGATATTTTTGTCTTCACAGTCTAATTAGGCTAAGACACTTAAACTTCAAACACTAAGAATATGAACATTCAGAAGAAAAATGAAAATATCAAGATATATTCTCTCCCTACTTGCAAAGGCAATGCTACAAGAATATTTTTGAATTTTTTCTTCTTTGTTCCTGATTGCTTTCTTCCCTCTTTACACATACTTCAAAAAATGTTAAGGCTGTCTCATAGCTCTTTTTAATACTAATGTTTGACTGGCAATGCCAATGTTATTAATAATAGAGGAAAAGAAATGTTAGAATCTCAAATGATAACACTCTTTAATAGCTGTGATGTGGTGGAAGTTGTTTAATATATATCCTGTTTGTCCAGTTATGAAAAATGTTAGGTGACAGTAACATCAATTATAAAGATTTTGTCTATATCATTATGTGTTCTATTAAGTCAATGATGCCTCCAGGGCTTTCAAAATATTTATGACTCTTTGTTCCTAAACCAAATGGTTTTAAATGTCTGTGTTTAAAGTACTTATCTTTTTTGCTTGTTGTGGTCTTCCTCCACTGAATTTTCTTTATCAACCTCAGTTTCCTAATTATTCCTGCTACCTGTTTTCATTGGCTGGTCTTCCATTCTCTTGTGATTTTCTGAATCATTTATTTTGTGAGATGGGAAATCTGCTTTAACTTATTAAAATTGGCTATAAAGTAGAAATAGATTCAGAGTTAGAACAGGATGATTAGGGAAATGTAAAGCCCAGATACCTCTTTGTAAGTTAGAATAACTAATCACTCCTTTTTAAATGAAAAGTAATATAAAGTGACCACTGGAATACAGGCAACTTTACAAATAATTATGTTTATTATTTTCTGACTGCTTACTTTAAAACAATTATAAAGGAAAATCAATACCAAATATTGCATTTACTTACATTATTTAAAACTGGAAGATTAGGGCCAAAAATTGCATCATGTCAACTCTTGGTTTTGCACAACTATGGTTGGCTACCTTTAAAATGTCAGTAACTTTTTGAGTGTTGGCAACAACAAACTATCAAAAAAAAATATAGTAAAGCATGCCATTTCTTTGTAAACATCAGGCATTTTATTTTAGGTGCACAATATGTTTTTATTGAACAAAATGAAGTGATTTTACTCATTTATGTTAAAAGCTGTTCAAGGCATGCCATATCTTTACTTGTTTATTTGTTACATACTACTTTCATTTTATTAGCCAATCAGCCAGGTTGGAATGTAATTTTTTTACAATTGCACCCCTTGCAGGCATTTCTAAAAATGAAAGCGTCAGCTTATTAAGATTTTTAGGCCTAAAGCATCAATTACCCCAAAATATAGCATCTGAGGGAGCAGTTTTCTGGAATGTTGAAATCTGTGCACAAATGTGTGTGATATTATGCTGATGATATTAAAAATTGCACACCTATTTAGCAGTTGAATGACTTTTGCTTCAGTGTCCCAGAAGTTTGGTATATCATGTGAAACAGAAACTGTGTTGCTGGAAATTTATATTCAGATTGATTTATGGCAATTTCTACTCACTGTGACCCTAGCACAATTACATAAGCAGAGCTGTGTAGTAAGCTGGGGATAGCTATACTCACTGATAAAGTATTGAAACACTGTCATCCACATTAAAAATATATCTCTAGCCTTATGTCTCTAACAATTTCTCCCCTCTATTTTCTTGACAGAACCAGTTCTTTAGAATCCATTGAATATTCTCAAGATTCAGGAAATAAGAAATAAGAGCTGTTAGGACTTAGTTCTAGTGCTAATGTGATTTAGAATCTCATGGGTTAATGCCACACTTGTTAAATAGTTTGAACATCACCCAATAAAGCTGGCTCTCTGGATTTCAGTTTTCTCCTTATAAATGAAAAAAAAAAAAAACTGAACAAGATACTGTTATCTTATAATTGTCAAAAATATTTAAATTTGAATTATGTTCTGTTATTTAGAATTCATAGGCTCTCAGAAGAAAACAAAGCTATGAAGTTACAATTCTCCTCCTCATTTTCTCTCTCTCCTCCCCTACCTCCTGTTTTCTCTCCCCCCGCTCTACCTGCATCAGTAAGAAAATCATCTTTTTACTTAGATGTCTTTAAAGTCGCAGTATCCAAATTAGTATTCTGAGGTTACAAATAAAATTCAAAATATTTCAAAGGAGATTGTTTCTATGTTTAGAGGGAGGATAAAAAATGTGAAATGGGGCCTCCTTGGTGGCACAGGGGTTAAATTCTCAGTGCTTTCAAACTATCACCAGCCACTGCAGCCTGAGTTCAATCCTGACAAGGGAGCTACCCACATGGCGCAGCAGACCTCTCCTGTCTCGCCAGCTGCTCCCCGCAGCAGTGTATTTCAGTAGATCCACCTGTTCTGCTCCCCCATTCTGTCTCTGGTGAATCCTCACTCCTACCCCCACATCTCTGGCCTAGACCCCAGTTCTGGTATGCATAAATAAATAAATATTTAAAAAGAATTTATGAAATGTAGGTCACTCCTTGAAGGTGTATAATATTTTGGAATTCAAATTTTGAAAGATAGAAAAGGAGTAAGGAGTAATCATTCCCTCACTGGAGGGAATGATTTGTACCAGAACTTGCAGTCAGATTTGTGCAATAGGATTTAGGGACACACGTTCTAGCCAACAGAACTCTCTTCACTGATGGATTAATGGTACTCAATAACCCCAGTTACTACTGAGGACTTAAAATGTGGCTTGGGCAGTGAGGGAAAATAATTTTTTAAATTTTATCTATTTTAATTTTAAATAGTTGCACATGACTGGTGATAACTGTTCTAGACAGTGCAGAGTTAAAGATGGCAACAGGGCTTATATTATGGGGGAGAAAATTGCAGAAAAGCACATTGCAACAATAATGTTTGGGCTGACGAGTCTAAGCATACATTTTATTTGATAGCAATGGTGGGATCAGGATGGGCATAAATATCATAAGGCAGGAAGTTATGCAATTACAAACACACCTGGTGTTTGTAACATATATCTGAAGAGGTGTGAACCTGTACCCCTAAATTATATACAGTGTTGTAAACCATTGCCATCTCAATTCAAACATGATACAATAAAAAGATAATCCTTTTAGCATTTTCTTTTGGTTATAGTGTGAATGGCAAATCGAGAGTGAGAAGATAGGAACCCAAATTGAATTAGTGGCTATAGTCTAGCATAGAAGTAGGCATGGTAGGGCCTCCCATGGTAGCGCAGCAGTTGAGCACTGGGCTGAGAAGCTGCCTGCAGCCTCCGCAGCGCCGGTTCGATCCCCTGCCACATGGTGCGGAGACCTCTCCTGCCGCACCGACTGTGTATTTCGTCAGTCTGCCTGTTCTGTTCCCCACTCTGGTGACTTTTCTCACCCTCCTGTGCTTCTGACTGTACCCAGTGCTTGTATAAATGAAGAAATAAATCTTAAAAAAAAAAAAAAAGTAGGAGTGGTAGCAGTAAACTTGGTAAACTTGGAGAGCTGTCACCGGGAAATCATTTATCTTAAGAAAACTTAATGAGTTTATCAAGAATTATCTCTTCCTTGGTTCATCTCTTTTTCAGATCTTCCCTTTCATTTTCTGTGTGTAGTTCTAATCTTGAAAGACTGTCAGTAGTGACTTATTTTTCAAAGTGCAGAATGCTTCAATAATATAATTGTTGTATTTTCTCTACTTGTGCAAAACTATTACTCTGTAAGTTATTAAACCAACAAAAAAGAATTATTTCATTATTTTACTTTTCCCCAATTCTTCTTCATTGTTTCTGTGATAGTTACCATGTGTTTAGTGCCTAAAACAAAATTCTGAATTGTCAGGGTCTCTCATAAAACAGCTGTTGATGTAATTGATTTAAACATTCATGTGCAGACTTGGTTCTGCTCATCAGTCCCTCTGCTTATCACTAGTGTCTCTGCATTCATAAACACTCAAGACTTTGAGCATACTCTTGACTCATTGTCATGGTTAAGGTAGAGGGATTCTAGCCATCTAGAAAACCACCACTAACAGGTGGTTTGCTTGGCTCAGCAGCAGCAATTCTGGACACTGAAAGTCAGAATAGCGTTTAATATGTTAACCAGACTGTCTGATTAAACATCCATGGTCTCCACAAAGATATCATTTAGATGAGATTTCATGAGGCCTAATGCCAGGGAAACTGAACAGTCTTCAAACTGGGAAAACATACCTCAATTAAGAGAATCATGAGGAGAACCAGTTTGCCCACATGTATATTTTTTCTTTCTCTAGGATTTGTTCTTTTGCCTATTTGCATTTGCATAGAACTACAGAAAACAAAGACAGTTAATTTGAGATTACATGTGTTTCTATTTTTGTGTGTGCAAGAAAATTGGACTGCATTTTTTCCTTGCCAAAATTTGTCTTTAGAGGGGCTTATTCTTTTATTGTGCAGAATAGCTTTTGGATTTGGGCATAAAAAGAAAGCTTTATAATCTCTGGTCACTATATATAGAATCCTCCCTATTCTAGATTTGTTTTTCAATTTGTGAATGTTTTCAGCCCCCTATTTCAATATCGATAGTCTCAGAGAGCAGGTAATATGGCAAAATAAAGAGTAATAGATCTCAATTTAATTCCCGACTTTCTCCCATACTCATTTTGAGATCTAGGTCAAAATATTTTACTTCATTGAAACTTAGGTAGTCAGTACCCTCATCTATAAAATAACAAGTTTTACTTATATAATCATCATATTTAATGGTTGATTGTGGTAACTATATGTAAAATGCAGTAAAAGCCAGTGTGCTTGCTGTTGTCCCTAGAGTATCCACAAAGTCATTAATATGTAACAGGGTGCTTAAGACATTCTTAAAATGACTGATTTCTCAGCAAGGTGAGAGGATAAGGAATGAAAAATCACCTTTACAACATCTAAAAGAGATTCACCTCATTATAAAGATACACTCCTTTGCAACCCTAGCATCATAAGCCTTAGAAACTCATTGCTAACCCTTTTAGTATGACACAGGAAAGATGTGTGGAATTTATCTCTCCATATCTCAGTAAAGAAAGACCCATTTTCTTGGTGAAATTCGATTAGTGGGAAGCAATTTCCTTTTTTATTTTTTTATTTTTTTTAAAGATTTATTTATTTATTTATTTATACAAGCACTGGGAACAGTCAGAAGCGCAGGAGGTTAAGAGAATTCACCAGAGCCAGAAAGGGGAGCAAAACAGGCAGACCAAGGAAGAAATACACTGCTTTTAGGAACCTGGAGAAAGATGGTTGGCTTTATTTGAAAATAGATTACTGTTGAGTCAGTCTTAATCATCTTGGGTCAACCCACATCTATTCTCATAAGGCTACTAAGAACTAAGTCATAATAGATGTAGCTGTCATCTATTGTTTCTTACCTAACTGTCTACAGTTATTCTCATCCCTGGCCAACAGAAGTACCATTCCACTAACTTGGTTAGGCCATCAACTGCCCACCTTAACATGACAACACCATAGTCTAGAATTTACGGCTGTTTCCAGTGTGAATTTGTGTAGAAATACAGAGAGGAATTACCCTAATCCCTACCAATTCCGGTTTTGCTGTTTTAAGAATACTTTCAAAATCTAATTGCAGCTTCTCTTTAGGTGTCTTAAAAGTCCCAATTTTCAAGAAAACATGCAGGCTCAAAACTTACTGAGACCTAAATTCCACTCAAAATCTTAAACCATATATTTCCATTGTGTGTAGAGGTTGTTTGACTCAAGGAATAAATGTCTGTTAAACTAAAACAAAACAAAACAAAAAAAAAAGAAATACACTGCTGAGGGGAGCAGCGGGTGGCAGGAGAGGTCTGTCACACTATGTGGGACCCTCACCAGCAGCCGGGGATTGAACAGGTGCTGCAGAGGCTGCGGGTAGCTTCACAGCCCAGCGCTCAACTGCTGTGCCACCAGGGAAGGCCGTTTTTTCTAAAAAACGTAAATGCATATTGCTCATATTGTTCATTTCCTCTTGAAGAATATTGAATTCTTGAAGAGCATTCCTTATGGCTTCACATTATGGAGTCTGAAGAAGATTAGACAGGAGGGCTGTGCAACTCTGGGAATCAGGAAAGCTTTAGATGACCAAGAATAATTCACCAAAAGAGGAAGTAAGGACAATGTCTTCTAATCTTCTATTATACTGTTTACCACATGTATTAAAAAAAAAATGTCTTCTGAAAAACTATACTAATAAGAAAATCAATCTGCTTGGATTGGTCCATTATTACAGCATTTTTTTTAATAAATTTTATTGTTATATTCCCCATACAATTGCAGCCCCCCATTCTGACCCCAATCCCTCCCCTCCCGCCCCCGCCCCCCTAAAAGTGTCTCTGGTTCATAGTTTTTTGTTGATTTTGATTTTCACTTTCTTATAGTTATTCATTTTCCTGGTCCCTTATTTAAGTTTTCTAGATTCCTGCTATGAGTGAGACCATCCGGTATTTTTCTTTTTCTTTTTGGCTTATTTCGCTGAGCATGATCCCTTCCAGCGCCATCCATGTTGCAGCAAATTGCATGTGTTTATCTTTTTTGAATGCTGAGTAATATTCCATGGTATATATGTACCACATCTTCTTGATCCAGTCATCTATTTTTGGGCATTTGGGTTGTTTCCAAAGCTTAGCTATTGTAAACAGTGCTGCTATAAACATAGGGGTGCAGGTGTTCTTTGGAATTGATGTTTCTGTGTCCTTTGGGTAAATACCTAGGAGTGGAATTGCTGGGTCATATGGAAGCTCTATGTTTAGTAGGTCCAGAAATCTCCACACAGCTTTCCACAGTGGTTGGACCAGTTTGCACTCCCACCAACAGTGCAGAAGAGTTCCTTTTTCTCCACACCCTCGCCAACATTTGTTGTTGCTAGTTTTTTTAATATGTGCCATTCTCACTGGTGTAAGATGGTATCTCATGGTAGTTTTGATTTGCATTTCCCTGATGACAAGTGATGTTGAACATTTTTTCATATGCCTGTTGGCCATTTGCATTTCCTCTTCAGAGAAGTTTCTTTTAAGCTCTTCTGCCCATTTTTTGACTGGATTATTTTCTTTGTTGTTGTTGAGTCTCATCAGCTCTTTGCAGATTTTTGTGATCAGTCCTTTATCATTAGTGTTGGGTGCAAAAATGTTCTCCCAGTTGGTGGGGTTTCTCTTTGTTTTTGTTATTGTCTCTTTTGCTGTGCAGAAGCTCTTTAATTTGATGTAGTCCCAGCTGTTTATCTTTGCCTTCACTATCACTGCTTTGGGTGATGTGTCTGTAAAGATGTCTTTGTGTGCAAATCACGTAGTGTTTCGCCTACATTTCCTTCTATATATTTTATGGTTTCAGGTCTTATGTCTAGTTCTTTAATCCATTTTGAGTTGATTTTTGTGTATGGTGTGAGGTGGTGGTCAAGCTTCATTCTTTTGCATGTAGCGACCCAGTTTTCCCAGCACCATTTATTGAACAAACTTTCTTTGCACCAATGCATAGTCTTTGCTCCTTTGTCAAAGATTAGTTGACCATAAATCTGTGGGTTTATTTCTGGATTTTCTATTCGATTCCATTGGTCTGTATGTCTGTTCTTGTTCCAATACCATGCAGTTTTGATGATTATGGCTTTGTAGTATAGTTTGAAGTCTGGGAGTCTGATGCCTCCATTCCCTTCTTTTTTTTTCAGGAGAGCTTTGGCTATTCGGGGTTTTTTGTGATTCCATATGAATTTCATCAATAATTGTTCTATTTCTTTGAAGAATGACATTGAAATTTTGATTGGAATAGCATTGAATCTGTATATTGCTTTTGGAAGGATGGCCATTTTAATAATGTTTATTCTTCCAATCCATGAGCAGGGGATGTCTCTCCATTTCTTTGTGTCTTCTTCTATTTCTTTTAACAGTGTTTTATAGTTTTCTTTGTATAGGTCCTTTACCTCTTTTGTTAGATTTATTCCCAAATATTTGATTTTTTTTGTTTCAATAACAAAAGGGATGGTCTTTTTGATTTCTTCTTCTTCAGATTTATTGTTTGTGTATAGGAAGGCTACTGACTTTTGCGTGTTGATTTTGTATCCTGCCACTTTACTGAACTGATTGATGAGTTGAATTAGCTTTTCTGTGGAGTTTTTGGGGTTCTCTATGTATAATATCATATCGTCTGCAAATAGTGATAGTTTGACTTCTTCTTTTCCTATTTGGATTCCTTGGATGTCTTTCTCTTGTCTTATTGCCCTGGCTAGGACTTCCAGTATTATATTGAAAAGCAATGGTGAGAGTGGACATCCTTGTCTTGTTCCAGATCTTAATGGAATTGCTTTCAGCTTTTCACCATTGAGAATGATACTGGCTGTTGGCTTGTCATAGATGGCCTTTATGATGTTGAGGTATGTTCCTTGTATCCCAAGAATTTCAAGGGCTTTTATCATGAATGGGTGTTGCACTTTGTCGAAAGCTTTCTCAGCATCTATTGATATTATCATATGGTTTTTATCTTTCTTTTTGTTGATGTGTTGGATAACGTTGATTGATTTTCGGATGTTAAACCATCCTTGTGCCCCTGGAATGAATCCAACTTGGTCGTGGTGAATTATCTTATGGATACATTGTTGGATTCTGATAGCTAAAATTTTATTGAGGATTTTTGCATCAGTGTTCATTAGGGAGATTGGCCTGTAGTTTTCCTTTTTTGTGTTGTCCTTGTTCGGTTTTGGTATTAGTGTAATGTTGGCTTCATAAAACGTGTTTGGTATTGTCCCTTCCTTCTCAATTTTTTGGAAGAGTTTGTGAAGGATAGGCACTAATTCGTCTCTGAATGTTTGGTAGAATTCATTTGTAAATCCATCAGGTCCTGGGCTTTTGTTTTTGGGGAGGTTTTTGATTACCATTTCAATTTTGCTAATTGTAATTGGTCTGTTTAGGTGTTCTATTTCTTCTTTATCCATTATTACAGCATTTAACTCACGGTTTAACACCACATTTCCTGTATAAAACTTTTGTATTTCTCTTGCCCACTGTATGGGGTCATTTGCTAATGTACCAGAAAAAGGTTCAAAGTAGTTGTTGTAGATATCTCAAGAAAGACTGATGAGGGTGGCTTAATTAGTTTGCAGTAAAAAAAAAAAAAAGTGCTCTAAATAAATTTAATGAGTGCAAATTGAAAAGTAGACAGCTGAAAGTCTCATTAAGTGCTTATTAGCTAGTATTAGCCACTGCAAATTTGTCTGAAGTGCTTCATTCTCACTTTGTGAAGGTTTGTCTACAGGAGTATAAACCAAAATCCTTCAGCCTTCTGCTCTATTTTCTTTTTCACCTCTTATTGATTGACATATATTTGATAGATAGACATATGGACAGATAGACAGATACCTCAATTTTAAACTGGTTACTAGTCTGTACCATGAACATATAAGTATTTTTTTATAAAACAATTATAGGAATATGAACAGATTTCCTTAAGTAAATTAAAAACAATTACCAGAAGCTCACTAACAGTTTGTTTGCAGCTGTAAATGTTTATTTCATGAACTTCCTGTGTGAAAAAAGTCCATATCTTGTAGTAGACAAAGCTATTTCTTTTAACATGATTCTGAATATTATTTAGTGATTTTTTTAAGTGGTAAATTCTACCTAACTTTTAGGCCAGGATGATGTCTTCAGACTTTTTTTTTTTTTTCCTATATGTTAGTAAGTAGTCCTAAGTAGTGTCTGGGTACTAAGGAGAACAGTAGAGTCAACATAATAAGAAAATTATGTAGGAGAAATTTAGGAAATCTGCATGTATTCATATGTTTCATATAATATATAATATATTCCTCTATTCTTATCTCACTTTTCATTTTCACCAAATTGTTTAAAATTTCTTTTGGAAAAACACGCTATTGTAGACTCGTTGAAGAAGAGTCAGGACTTCTTATTGTCCTAATTCATTGTGAACTTTTACACAACACTGATGTATTTAGAAAAAAAGACTTTCTCTGATAGTGTTTACAATGACTCTACTTTTAGCTTTTTAAATATAATACTCAAAAATACTTATCAGGCCCTTATTATTTGAGTTCTCTAGAGAGAATACATATACACACCCTTTTGATTTGGAATATATAATATATATTTACATATAATTTGCAGGTATAGACAACTGAAGGTTATCACATTGCAGAATTTTCTCTTCCTCAAGGGAGGTCTGCTGGAGACCAGCCCCAGCTAGAAATTGTGTCAGGGGTCTCAGAGAGGAGTGGATGGCGTCGGCCAAGTTTTCTCTCGGAGGACTGAAGGGAAGTGGAGCGAGGTAGAAGTGAGGTAGACACAGACACTCTCTCTGGTGCAAGTATCTCCTGCTGAGGGTCTCAAGGGGTCTTTATTTATACCTTAAGGCGAGGGAGAGGTGGGATTACATCAGCATAAGCATTGAAGCAGAGCAATGACAATACATATTTTTTTATGATTTTGTAAAGACTCCCTTGGCCTTACACCTGTAGGCCAATTTTTTGGTAACCTAAGAACAATTAGTTTCCTAGGTACAGCTCATTTACTAGCATGATCAACAGCACAACATTTGGCAACATTTAAACTTTCCCAATTACAAACGTGGGTGTAAAGTTTCTATTTTATATTTAATTACTGAAATTAATTTATTTACTAGCACTCAATTAACTTGGTTAATATATTTATTACTTCAAAGTGGTTTAAAACAATTCATCAGATCTACGTAAGTTCTACTGAAGTCTAACTCTTAACTAGAAATTCCTAGCCTCCACACGGCCTGTGAATTATTGACCTCATACACCAGGAAATGTATCGTTGCCACAAACAGGTGCCCCCCATGCTAGGCTATGGTTGCCGAGCAAAGATGATTCAGGGCAGCTTGTTCTCCATAGTTCTCAAGGCCAAAACATTTCTATCCTAACTATACCTTAAACAATTTTTTACTTCTTTTGTGATAGTTCATGTGTAAGAACAAT
Source organism: Talpa europaea (assembly GCF_964194135.1). Lineage (NCBI taxonomy): Eukaryota > Metazoa > Chordata > Mammalia > Eulipotyphla > Talpidae > Talpa > Talpa europaea. The sequence goes on from NC_140074.1 coordinate 15,002,722, forward strand.
AAGCCAATTGTTACCTGGGTCCGAATTAGGTTTTCCCATGCCAGTTAATAACTAACTTACTTCAGCATTAACCAAGAACAAAGAGGAGAGCATTCGCAGGCGTTGCCATGGAGACTCCCTAGTTCAGATCTTCTTTGGGAAGTGCAAGAACTTCCTTCTGGGAAGTACAACTTTCCCTCTTCAGGGGAGCACAGGAACTCCCCGCTTCTTGGGAGTCTCCCCCAATGCCCGGACCTTGTCAAGAGACAGCATGGGAGGTGCAGCCTGCCGCAGAGGTCAGTCTTCTATTCCCTCACAGAAACATTCATAATAACGCTTGACCAGATAACTCGACAGCATGGTTCAATCAAGTTGACAGATATTAACCATGAAAGGCTTCAAAAGATAAAGAAAAAGGAAAAAAAAAAAGTAAAGGTAACTCTATTAATAGGGTTTAGCACTTTTTTTACTCCAGCTATACTTATATCATCTTGTTTTTCTAAATATGTCAGGTCAACTTGGGAGGTAGAGTCAAGAAGACAAAAGATAGCTTTCAAAAGGAAAGCACATGTGGCTGAAGAGGCCTTTCCTGGTTCTCTCTGTCTCTCTACTTTTTGGAGGTGTTGACAAGTTGAAGGGATGATTTTATACTTTTATTAAACAAGTGAAAATAAGTCCTGTATTATTTGCAGTCTCTCCCAGGTTTCAACCTTAGAGTCAATTGAGGGGCCTTTACTTTATCTTGAAATGAAAAACATTCTGGAGATGTAAATATTTCCACCAAATAACTTACAAATGCAAACAGAAAAAGACAATGTTGTACAAAGCCAAAACAATTTACAGAAAAATAGAGGAAAGGGCATAAGATTGACATAAAAAAATTATAACTAATGAAAGAAAACTTTGTTTTTCTAAGATATGTTAACTTGCTTTGGAAAGAATGAATAAAAACTATTATAGAATATTGAGTCAAGTAGAGAGGTTCCATTATTACACAGTCATATACTGAAAGCCATTAGGGTCACCAGAGGTCATATTCTATAGGATGCTAGAGCCTGAGATTGCAAGAAAGTATGACAAGTTAAAGACTTACTGACAGCAAGGAAGGGTGATGACCTGTTATGATTGGAATTATTTATATGGTACTACTGGAGAAGAGACTAAGCAAATGCATTGTTTCTATTGCAACATTTTTAAACATCCCTCCTAAAATGGAACAGGCTTTTCCATATCTACAGGCCCATGTCTACAGGCTTCAATTTGAGGACACTGTTGAGTACAGATCTGAATCTTCAGTTGAAGACAGAAAATGTTGGGACTTTTAGCCATGACTGAATGCTAAAAACTGAACAACAAAAATTCCCTTTTTTGGGCCTCCCTGGTGGCACAATAGGTTAAGTCACAACCTATGAAGCTGTCTGCAGCCTCTGCAGCACGAGTTCAATCCCCGGCCAGGGAGCTACCCACATGGCACAGCAGACCTCTCCTGTCTCGCCCGCTGCTCCCCTCAGCAGTGTACTTCATTCAATTTGCCTGTTCTGCTCCCCACTCTGTCTCTGGTGAATCCTCTCACCCTCCACACTTCTGGCCTGTACCCCAGTTCTTATATACATAAATAAATAAATCTTTAAAAAAAAAAGCCCCTTTTTTGAGAATGTTGGTTAACAGCTACAACAATTACTGGCAACCCCTTCTATAAAACACTGACAATGTATGAGTGTTTACTTGATGACAATTGTTAGAATTTATCTCATTGCAAAGTGAATATATATGCATTCCAAGAAAGTAAACAACTTAGTGAATATTTACTACCCTCATTTTTAACAGCAATCAATCTGAATTCTTTCAAAAATAAGAAATCAAAGCATAGTTTTCTTAAGAGAGTTGGCAAATGTAGTATTTGCTTAGTTCTTTCAATCTTACTTAGTATTTAAAGTGTCTTTAGTTTTGGAGCATTGTTTTCAATTCAAATTATTATTAAATGGGCTTTATTTGATATGTGTGGTTCTCTCACTGGTGAGGCAATAAGGCAAAAAAATATGGGTGCACAAGGACCAAGAGAAAGGAGGTCATAATTGTCATATTTTTGTTACTTGCTTTTATTATGCCTTTAAAGACTAAAAGTATTAATTTTTCATAGTTTATTTTATTACTAATCATTTTTGTATGTTTGTAAACAAATTTCACTGTACTCCAAGCTCATAAACATGATCAGAAATTACATAGTTTTATGTGTAATTGGAAACAAAAACTGATTTGTGTGTATAAGACAGATATAACTCAAGTTTTACATTTTCCCCAATTTGGTTTCAGAATGATTGAATAGTTCATCATTTCCATAAGGATCTTCTATAATTTAAGTTTTCTACATAGAGAGAATGAGAGCATAAATAGAACCATATATAGACATATATACACACACATATGTATTTTCTTATATTCTATTTAAACAATCCTTCCCTGAAGACCTTATGTATATTGTAATCATAGTATAATTTTTATTAGTTCTTGTTGCATTATTCCTTTACATGAACAGAACATAAAAAAGTAAACTATCTCAATGTCTGTCATTATGGACATTAAGAATCATACAATGAAATTCTGTTTAGCATTTAAAATGAATAAAATAATAGTACATTTATTAACTTGACCATTTTTTATTTTATTTTTTTAAGAGGCATCTATTATTTATTTGTTTGTTTGTTTGTTTGTACAACCACTGGGTACAGTCATTAGCGCGGGAGGGTGAGAGAATTCACCAGAGCCAGAGCGGGGAGCAGAACAGGCAGAAGGACCGAAGTCCACTGCTGAGGGTAGAGCGGGCGGCCTGGGAGGTCTGCGCGCCATGCAGGACCCTCCTCCGGTGGCCAGGGAGCAGCCGGGGATCGAACTGGCGCTGCAGAGGCCACACCCAGCGCTCAACCTCTGCGCCACCGGGGAGGCCCTAACTTGACTATTTTAAAAGTATGGTGTTGCATGATAAAAAACAGTTGGGGATGGATATTGTGAGTATAATAAAATCTGTAAAATTTAAGTACGAGAACAATGATAGATTTTTGTTATGGATACCTAAGTATGTGTGAAACATTCAAAATAATGGATGGGGATAGTAAATGCCAGCTTCAGGAAAATAGATACCCTGGAGAGGAAGAGGGATACAATGGCTTAATTATATCTGAAATTTTAAAAATTCTTTAGAAATAAAGATTTTTAGTATAATTAATTATTTCTTTAGTTGAGGTAACATTGATTTACAACACTATATAATTTAGGGGAAGAGGTTGACAGCTCCTCACATGTGTGGCACCAAACCACACCTGCTACTAAACCACCCAGGGTCCTCTACCATGCACCAGTGGGCCTCTCCCCTTTGTTTGCCATCATTCACCATCCCTTCCCCTCCAGTAGCCTCAGTTCTGCATCTTTCTAGGGTTTGTTTAAATTTAGTTTTGTTTCATTGATCAATATTCCACATCTGAGTAAATTTATCCAGTATTTTACTTCCTCCTTATGACTTATTTAATTTAGCAAAATTTCCTCCTGTTCCACTCATTTTGTTATCATTTTATTTTTTAAAGCTTTTTTTTCATTTTATATATTTTACATCATTTTTTTTTTATTTTTGTACAACATATGCATTTTCATCTTGGTTATAGTCCCTGTAAAATTCCTGACACCCTTGTTTCAATCCTACTTCCTCCCTGCCCCAGGCCGCCCTGTAGTGTGTCTCTGGTTTATGGTTGCCTGTTGATGTGGGGATCATGCTCAGTGAAATAAGCCAGAAAGAAAAAGAAAAATACCGGATGGTCCCACCCATAGCAGGAATTTAGAAAACCCAAATAAGGGATCATGAAAAAGACTAATTATAATAAAGTAAAAATCAAAATCAACAGACAACTATGTACCACTTCTTAGCGACTATGTACCACTTCTTAGTCCACTCCTCTGTCATTGAGCACTTAGGTTGTTTGTATATCTTGGTTATTATAAATTATGCTACCTTGAGCATAAAGAGTGCATATATTCCTCCAAGTTAGTGGTTTTTTGCATTTTTTGGTTAGGTGACTAGGAATGGAATTAATAAAATCCTTAAAAACTATAACAAAAGATCATTGTTTTATATTACAGAATAAGGTTTATATCTGGATAGTGAAAGGCAGTGTTTATTTTATCTTCTAAACTTTTCTAATTTTTGTGACATTATATAATTCATACAAAGTAAATATGTAGTTTGAATAAATATATTATAAAATATTATTCCCTGTGTGAAGATGTTAAAAGTACTAACAGTTTCATATCTGCAATTTTGTAATAATTCCCACAGGTAATTTGTTTATTATAATGCACAGTGACATTTTTTCCTAGTATTGCAGATAATTAGATTATTCAGGAGTAAGAAATCCAGTGTTCAGATAGCTTATTTACTTATTTATTTATAAGTTGTATCATTACATTCATTGTGAGAATTAATAGTTCAAAATCTTTGTTTTAGGAATCTCCTCTCTAATAGTAAATGCCAATTCCCTTGTCTGTTCTACATGTCAATCCTCTGCCCCACACTGTCTGATTGAAAGATGGACACTTAAATGTAAAATTCAGTCTTTGAATATAGAAATTTCAAAATTTTGAAACCCTGACAAGTTTGTCATGGTTCTCTATAGGCATGTTTAATTGACATCTCTGTTGAAAACCTCTGAGGTCCCAGGTTTCTGCTTTATTTCGAAGATGTGGCTAATTTGGGTGACTTTTCATTGTGCATTATATTCTGCAGTATACCCAACCTCTTTCAATAATGTTAAAAAAAAAAAGTGACTTGTTAATATAGGACATTTTATTCAAATTTATGTAAATATTTCTCTTTTTTGTTAAACATTATTTATGCATACAAGAACTGGAGTGTAAGCCAGAGTTGCGGAGGGAGGGGTGTGAGGAGGGGGTGAGAGGAATCACCAGAGAGAGGAGTGGGGAGCAAAACAGGCAGATCTATGGAAATACACTGCTGAAGGGAGCAGCAGGCGAGATAGGAGAGGTCTGCTGCACCATGTGGGTTGCTCCGTGGTGGGCCTGGGATCAAACTTATGCTGCAGTGGCTGGCAGTAGCTTGATAGCACAGTCTTTTATCGCGTCACCATCAGGGAGACCCTAATTCTCTATTTGCTGGCTCGTTTACTGCATTTTCTTCCAAGACGCTGTAGATGAGTACATTGATTTTGACTTTTTTTACTCACATGTCTTTAATGTATATTTATCCTTTTTCTTATCATTTTTAAATGTCTTTTCTGTGTACTACACCCAGTTTCCTCCCCCATATTTGTTATAAATTACAGTCCATATTCTAGTTTTAAAAGTGGATCTGTGTATATTCTTGTTGGTATTAAATTTCAGTACATGCAATCATTTGTCTGTTTAATGGTAGGCTCTTCTTAATTTCCACATGTCAGTTAAGGCAAATGAAAATAACATATGTTCCTTTTAAAAAATAAAAGCTCTTCATGCTTTCTTAAAGAAACTAAGTTGTTTATATGGTTTAGTTTTGAAAGCAGTAATTTAGTGTTTCCATTAAGAATAAACTTGCTGTCTCTAGCTAATGGCAGGTTTTTTCCCCACCTCCTGTTGATGGAAATCTGATTTTGAAATTGATATCAAATTTATAGAAATTGAGCATTCTAAGGGTCTCTTCCCAAAGCAAGTATTTTCATTAAATGAAATTACTAAAACTTCCACACATAAAAATGTTTCTGTAATTTTATCTATCAAAATACATGAAGAGGAAGGAAGGAAAGGAAGGTTATTGAATAGATAGATGCCTGCTTTGTGCCTTATTCACAAGGTGACTATGTAGGGAAAACACTTGATTTATACGTTAAGTAAATGGAAAGCAGTTTACCACTTAACTCTAGATGCTGACAATAAGCAGTGGAATACAGAGAGAACATGGGGCAGTATTTAGTATCTGAGGATCATACTATTAATCTCTCGTCCTCTAGATAGACTTCACTTGAAGTTATTTGATGGAGTCAATTTGTTCTACAAACTTTTTTCAGTAAATGTTCCCTGCTATTTGAGGTACTTGTTGGGGATTTAGTAAGATTTTACGTGGAATTTAGGGTGAAGACATAAGACTTTGAGAGTTTATATGTATGTAGAGCTTTACCTCATTATCATTCTGCTTACCCAATTGAACAGATTTAAAGTCATGTTTAACGGAAACTAATAAGTTTGAAGTTCTTTTCCTTTTTTTATATTTCCATAATTGATTAATATAATTTACTTTGGGTTAAGAGTAAACTGGTTTAATTTGGTGGATTAAATTTTTACCATCCACCATTTCTATTTGCTTAATCTTAAACAAATTTCAATTTTAGTATGCTGTTGTGTGAATTCTATTTGAAATCAGACTGATACAATCTGCACTTTGACATCCTTAATTTCTATTTAGCAACTCTGGAAAGTTATTTACCTTCAATAAATCTCAGTAAACCACTCCCTAAAGTGTAAAGGTTCTTACTAAGACAATATTCAGTAAGTATATCTATTAGAAGAAAATAGAGGAGTCTTTGACATGTCTATGAGTGTGGCTACCATTCTCATTCCGATAAAATTGAAATATTCAGACTGGCATTTGAGGATCACAAAACCTTTCTTCCCTTTTCTGTTCTCTCTTTGACATATCTGTTCACTCTCCCACCCCACATATAACATAGTTCTTTGTTATGTTTAAAACAACCAATCTCTGGGCCTCCCTGGTGGCACAGTGGTTGAGGGCTGGGTTGCAAAGCTGCCCGCAGCCTCTGCAGCGCTGGTTTGAACCCCGGCCGCTGGGCGAGGGTCCCACATGGCTCACAGACCTCTCCTGCCACCCACTGTTCCCCTCAGCAGTGTATTCTGTCGTTCTGCCTGTTCTGCTCCCCGCTCTGGCTCTGGTGAATTCTCTCACCCTCCCGCGCTTCTGACTGTACCCAATGCTTGTATAAATAAATAAAATAAATAAATAAATAAATCTTTAAAAAAAAACAATCTCTGATTCTTTAGCTCTAATTTTTTATCCTTTTTTTTTTATTGTGCATTCCTACGTATTACACTATGTCATCCCAAGCCTAGAGCATTTTCCAGATCACTTTTGCAGACCTTTGCTTCTTGTCACAAATTGCAAATTGGTAACCCTCCAGCAGGATGTTTTATTGGGCCAGTCCAGGTTTTTTTTTAATTGGATGGGAATGCCTTAGGTGAGTAACAAATCCATAATGCACAGCAATAACCATTACTCCTTCACATATTTAGGTCTCCTACCTAGTCCCTGAAGTCATTGGGTTTATCATTGGAACTCCTTCTTTTAATTAAAGCTAACATAAATGAATTCTGTCTCCCTCCCCCAACTCTATCAAAATCTTTATTCACACCTTTAATGCAATCTGATATAAGGCAGAAAAAGTGAGTTTGGGGGTAAAACAAGATTGATTTTAATCTCTGCATCTAATAATTAAATTACTTTTAGCTAAACTCCCATATTCATCTATAAAATGAGAACATAATCCTCATATGCAAATGTAAATTCTCCTAGGGTTATTTTGAAAATGACATAAAAGAACATATATAAAATAATGAACACAGTGTCTGGTGCAAAGTAAGTAATCTGTAGATACTGATAACACTTCTGATTTCTAATTTGGTAAATGAGGACATTGAAATTAGATAATCTACTAAATTATTCTTCCAACTCAGAAATAGTAGGAGACCCATGGAATTTGCAATATTCTATTGTAAGTAATCTCTGTTATGTTATCTTATAATAATAATATAAATAACATATACTATAATGTAATATAGTATCAGTTCTTTATTCCTATATGACTTTTCTATATTGTATGAGCTCCTATATATGATCTTATAACATTTGTAGTGTCATATTAATAATGGAATTTGCTACTCTTTTCCAGTTCTAACATATTCTGATGTTTTTATGGAGAGATAGAGAAAAAAAAAGAAGATGGTAACAACACTGGAAGTGTCTGCTACAGGCTCCTTGCTAGATCCTCTATAAATCAAATTGACTCTTATTGGTAGAAGGACTCATTGTTAGAGCAGAAATACATGAGTATCCATGTGGGTGTTCAACTGCAGAGAGGGTTCACTCTTTCTGGAATGTCATTGTGTGCAGTTTGTACAAGCCAGTACAGAGGCACTATTAACCCAGAGCCAGCTAAGTGGAAGTCTCTCAAGTGAGCTGTCATTGTATGATATCTAAGATTTCCAGATACAGCTCCTTTTAATTTGTGATGTCCCTGGATAACAGATCAGGCAACAATATTTGATAGAAATGAGCTTGTCAAAATCATGGTATTATCACCGGTTATTAAAATTTCTTAGGATCATAATTGTTTTTATGACAATAAACAAAAGAATTAGGATTGTCCAAACATATCCATGTCATCAGGTGCCTTTCTAACCCTCTCTACATGAACGACCAGTTTGGAGTTAGTGAAGCAACACTTATTTTTATATTACTGATTAAAATAAAAAAAAAACAAAAAACAAAAAAAGAATGTTCTGCATTCTTTCAAGTATTTTAATGTTTTGTATGCAGTGTTATATAAAAAGTATGTAGATTTATGCTAAATATGGAAAATTAAGTAGGGGATTTTATGTATTCATACATTTACATTTTTTTGTTGTTAATAACATTTTTTTGTCACTGTTTCTGGGTTTAAACTAAAAAATCCATAAAAATTCTGAAGCGTTCCAAATATGAGTGTTGTTCAGTCCCAAGTGGCTTCCATTCTCTAAATTATTCAGTGCTCTACATAAATGTGTCAAATTTATTCATGGGGCATAAATGAAGAGATCTAGTGCTTCATAATCCAGAACCGTCTTTTTAATAATGAATAAAATCTTTTAAAGAAAGGATAACAAGTAGCCCTTAAAACTTTCTCTTGGTTCCATAGCTCTACTATTCTACTTTTAGATATAAGATTTATAGGATTTGGCTATAAACTAAGTAAAATATAGGTTTAAATAGACATTTATGGGCCTGATCTTGAGTCTTGTTAAATCTGCTAAAGGCAGTTGGGCAACTTTGATACTTTGAAGTCTCATATTCTCCTTATGTCTTTATATGAAATTGTCATTTCTCAATGTAATGCATGTACTATTTTGACCAATTATTTGTGTTTTGGAAGAGTCTACTCTCTTTGCCCAAAGATCACTTATCCTGGCATATTGGCAAAAGACACATTTTCTCATATTTGTCCCTGAAGCCACCTTCTCCCTGGCACTTGCCTCCTAATTGTTATTCTTCATGCTCTGTACATGGTTCTTCTACTTCTTTCTACTCTTTTTTAGACAATGCCTCCTTATTTCAGACTCTGAAGTGTAGGACTACTGTATGTAGCAGTGTACTGATACTTTAGGGGTATTCCACTCCAGATGAGGGGTACAAGCACCGGCACTCACATCAGCATTGCTGATGTGTAAAAATATTAACCAATAAACTCTTCATTGCTCCCATGAATCAGAATACATGGAGATCATAGCTAATAATCTAGATATCAGTAAGGGTCATAGGTAGTTCTTAATCATACTTGAGAAAACATTTTGGGGCTTATCAATAACGATAGGGTAAAGGGACAGCTATAAAATTCATCACACAGTGTGAAAAAACTTAAATTTGATTCTTAGGCTTCATTGTCCTAATGTCTGCTGCATACACAGGCATAGGGATTTCTCAGAGGGTCACTCTCTCTTTACACCTCCTGGGAGGCATGGGGTTATGCTGCCCAGATTCTGCTTCAGAGAAGTTTTCACTACCCAGCTGCTAGGAAAAACAGGAGTAGACGGCGTACAGCTGCAACAACTTCAGCATCTATCTCAGCTGGAGAGGGCAGGCTTGCTCTAACACTTACCCTTCCCTCAGTTGTGACTGAATGAGGCAGGAATGACCAATTTGACCCCACAATAAGGTATCTCTCACAGGAAATAATTATTCCAAAGTTCGACTTCTCACTCTTCGTAAGTGTTGATCCCTAATAAAGTTATCTTGCCCTCCAAACTCTGCTTTAGTATCTGCTTCCAGCCTTGATAGAGGATTTACCCCTCTTCTGAACAAAATATCCTGTTTCTGGTCTCCAAGCCTCTCTTAAAACTTTATTGAGCAAATATATGTTTCCCTTGACTCAGAATACACAGGATATTTTATTTTAACTAGAATTAGGATGCAGGGCCTCCCTGGTGGTGCAGCAGGTTGAGGGTAGCACTGTGAAGCTGTACACAGCCTATGGGGTGTGGGTTTCATTCCTGGCTGGCCAGGGAGCTACCCACATGGCATGGCAGACTTTACCCGTCTCTCCTGCTGCTCCCCTCAGCAGAGTATTTCAGTCTGTCTGCCTGTCCTGCTTCCTGCTCTGTCTCTGGTGAATACTCTCATCCTTCTGTGCCTCTGGCCTGTACCACAGTTCTTGTATATAAATAAATAAATCTTTAAAAAAATAGAATCAGGATGCAAGTGTGGAACTGTTTTTCCATATTCAAGAACCTAATAGTTGGATTTTAGTTTTGTTATATCAACTTGTCCATCAATACCCTGCAATGATTTGTAATATCTCCCAAGAGACTGCATTCAATTTTGGTCTTCATGAACCTGTATGGGCATTTTAATTCAAAGAACAGAGGACATTTTTGTTGCTTCATCATCTCTATTACTTTGTTTTTTGCATAATTAATGGACATGACTTTCCATACCACTTAATCCTAAAAATGAGGTAACCAACCATCTGAATTTTTCTTCTCTACTTGGAAAGTTGACTCAATTATAAAAATTACCCTTGTTTTGCTATCCACAATATTTTCTTGAGAATACATTCTTCTTCCAGTTAATGTTGTTCTGAAAAGGGAATTCCTAATGAATTAAGCAATCTTCACTAAGACTTGCTAATTTCACATCATAAACATGATAAAAAATATGTCCCTCATATTTTAGAATGTGCTTGACTTTAATCTCCCTGCAAAATCAATGGTATTCTAGCTTAAGAACTCACAGATTCATTTCAGCTTTCTAAGGTAAATTAATGTCTAAAGTCCTTTGCAGACATTCTGGACATTACCTTAGAAAATGAAAAGAAATGATTTTCTGTTTAGGAATACTGCATAGTTTGAATTATTTTTACCTTCTCAAAACATCACATCAGTATCACAACTGGTTTTATTATTCATTCTTTCTCATTTTTGGTATTTCCTAGTGGTTTTTTCTATTGAAGCTTTCTGAATGTTATTGAAAATATGTGCAAATAACCTGTTCTAATAAGTATATTGGTGTGGACTTAGCCCATAAGTAGGAAAACAATGCCATTAAAGATCTGCTTTTAACTGTAACATGAAGGAAACAAAAGTTAATAAGAATTCAGAGCTCAGTTCAATAGGCTAAATAGATGCCCACCTGGGCAAGACTCCAGTCTATGACATTGCAATGACAAGATACAAGCAAGGTAGAGCATGTTATTTGGGCAAGATGAGATCTGTTTTGCCATTTCATAGATTTAATATGATTTTTAAACTATAAACAGGAAGGAAGTGATGGCTCCTACACATTTTTGTTATCTACGTCCTAGTGACTGAGATTTTTCCTTCATTAAACAAATAAAAAAATGTTACTGAAAACAATAAAGGTATTGGTATTGTTTCTCTGTACTGTGCAGAAAAAAAGGCAAAGAGGACTGAAAAATGTTGCAAAAGGTGAGTTCATCATAGGTATAGCTATATGTGACAGTTAAAGGAAAATAAATAAGGTAAGAGTTCTGTGTTTTCAATCTTGTCAAACTGTTGTGCTATTTCTTTTGGATTTTGAAACTCCCCCTCTGCACACCATAACCCTGGCTTTCTGTCTAGAAACATTTGCCAGATTTTATAGCACCACTGGATAAGAAAAAAGGGTGAGGAAAAAAAATGAGTCAAGCATCCTATTGAAGTATATTCAGCTAGTGGAGCCTGTGGGATCTTGTATTGTTTACCAGCTGCTCCTACACTCTCTGCTGAACCTGGACTAATTTTACAGCTAGAGTTGAATTAACAATTCACATTGCATGCTCACCAGATGCTATTGAAAAATGTGGAGGCGACAGCAACATAATCACACTGAAAACAGAATTTGAAGATCACCTTGTCCTTTTAGCATCAGGGACTCGGCTAAACAAGATGACTGATTTATCTATGCACCTCATGCCATTATTAAATAAGCAAAGATGAGAACACAAGCATGATACTGCACAACAGTGTTATTGGTATGAGTTTCTGTACCTGTAATTTAGCAGTCACATTGTCTAGTAAAAACAGGTGGCATAGTCTGGCAGATGGTTGTGAGGATTTCTTTACAGGGTTCACAGTTTCCTGCAAATTGCTTGCCTTGGTTTTTTTTTTTTTCTTTTTTCTTTTTTCTAAAATTTCGTGTGTGTGTGTGTGTTCACACCGAATCATGTTATATAATGTAATGCGTGGTCTTATATTTTGAGGCTAAGTTGTTAATTATACTAAGATTAAAAAAAAAAGCACTATTTTTTCTCTTATATTCATCTAACATTCACTCAATAAACATTTCTGATAGCTGCATGTCAGGTACTGTTCTAAACAATTAGGATGGGTTGAACAATACAACAGAAAAAATATTCAGGGCCTCCCCTGGTGGCTCAGCGGTTGAGCGCTGGGTTGTGAAGCTGCCCGCAGCCTCTGCAGCACCAGTTCGATCCCCAGCCACTGGGCGAGGGTCCCACATGGCGCCTGCCACGCCCGCTGCTCCCCTCAGCAGTGTATTTCGTCAGTCTGCCTGTTTTGTTCCCCATTCTGGCTCCTGTGAATTCTCTCACCCTCCTGTACTTCTGACTGTATCCAGTCCTTGTATAAATAAATAGATAAATCTCAAAAAAAAGAAAAAAATATTCACAAATGAACTGTGTAGCTTGCACACAAAAACAATGTTATTTATAAATATAATTTACTTAAAGTTAATGTCTCATTTTAATATCACCATATAATATTTTTAGATTGTCATTACTTGACATGTCTGATTATATCTTTAAGTCTTACTGAAGGACACTGCATATTTAGGCATGTCTCTTATAAGCATACTGCAAGTTTAAAAAATACAATTGGAAAATCTCTGACTTTAAGCAAAGAAGTTTTATTCACTACATTATTTTAAGACGAATGACATTTTACATATTCCCTTATTGTGTATGCTTCTATATTGTGCTTTCTTTACTTTTTTACATTAGTCAATTTTTCTCTACACTCATTTATTCCCTCTATTAATTTGAACTTGTGCATTCTGTTTCTTTTCTTTTAGTGATGGTCTTAAGTTTAATAGTTTAATACTTTTTTTTTATACTTGTCTTAACCACTTCTGTTGATGAGTCACTGTGTGTTCCCCCAAATAGACAACAGAATGTTTTAAATCCAAAGTGGGCTCTCTCACTTTCCAAGCATCATTACCAATTTTTTAATAATAAATGCATTTACTAATTTATTTACTCTGTACTATATTTTATGCTCCAATATTTTCTTCTAAGTTAAATGTCATTACCCTGAGGTACTTCCGTTAGCATTCCTTTCAATGAGATCTGGGTGTGGTAAAATCTCTGTGACTTTGATTAAAATAAAAAAGATAAACACATGCAATTTGCAGCAACATGGATGGCGCTGGAAGGGATCATGCTCAGCGAAATAAGCCAAAAAGAAAAAGAAAAATACCGGATGGTCTCACTCATAGCAGGAATCTAGAAAACTTAAATAAGGGACCAGGAAAATGAATAACTATAAGAAAGTGAAAATCAAAATCAACAAAAAACTATGAACCAGAAACACTTTTTGGGGGGTGGGGGGCGGGAGGGGAGGGATTGGGGTCAGAATGGGGGGGCTGCAATTGTATGGGGAATATAAAAATTTATTATTTAAAAAAAAATTGTCTGTTTGCCCTCGCTCTTGATGAAAAGTCAAGTGATTGTACCACTCTAGAGTTACAGGCATTTTCTTTCAATACATTCAGTGTATACTTCCATTGTTTTCTCTGTTGCGTTGTTTCTAAGATAGTTATCAATATACTGGTGATGTTTTAGTTATATGTAAGGAAATTTAGGGGTTTTGTCTTTTGTATTCAGGAAGTTACATAAAATTAAATGTGTAAGTATGGTTGCATTTACTGACATTGCTTCTGGATTCATTCCTTTCTTCAATTATAGAAAATTTTGAATTTTTTATTTAGATATATTTATTTATTTATACAACCGCTGGGTACAGTCAGAAGTGCAGGAGGGTGAAAGAATTCACCAGAGCCAGAGTGGGGAACAGAACAGGCAGACTGATGAAATACACTGCTGAGGGGAGCAGCGGGCACAGCAGGAGAGGTCTGCGCACCATGTGGGACCCTCACCTGGCAGCCTGAGATCAAACCGGTGCTGCAGAGGCTGCGGGGCAGCTTCGCAGCCCAGCGCTCAATCGCTGTGCCACCAGGGGAGGCCCAAATTTTGAAATTTCTTAGTAAAATTTTTATTTTCTTACATCATTGTTCATTTTTGTACAGTATTTCATTTCTCCCTACAGGTATCGTTCCTATAAATCTAAGACCACCACATCACCTGTGAACTATCACCATAGTCTCTTGTTTTTCCCTCCCCTCCCCCACTGTATGCCTCAAATCTGAATTATAGATCATTTTTAGTCATATGCACTTTAAATATTGCCTCTACCTCCCTTGTTCTCTCTATTCTCTCCTTATATACTTACTACGGTGCATATAGTATAGCTTTACATCATATACCTCATGTTTTTTTTTTTTTAAGATTTTATTCATGCATATAAGAACTGGGGTACAGGCCAGATGTGCAGGGTGTTGGAGTGAGAGGACTCACTAGAGACAGAGTGGGGAACAGAACAGGCAGACTGACTGAAATACACTGCTGAGAGGAACAGCAGGCAAGTCAGAAGAAGTCTGCTGCACCATGTGGGTATCTACGTGGCCGGGCATTGAACTCTTGCTGCAGTGGCTGCTGATAGCTTCATGGTGATGACACTTAACCCCTTGCACCACCAGGGAGGACCCTCGTGTATTAATTTCTGTACCTTTAAATCTTTCCCTGAGCTGAATTCTAGATAATCACCTCAGTTTTATGTTTAGCTGCTTAAATTTCTCTCCAGCTCTAGCTAATTTGTCTTTATTTTAAATTTACAGTATAAAACATACATTTGGTTTACTTCATCCAGAACTTCTCTATATTTGTAGAACAAAGTTTTTTGCACAACCTCATTTACATCATCCTGGAAGTTCATGACCATTTTTTAAATAAGTTAGGTTAGTTTTGGGAAGATGTCAAAAATAGTCAAAATTATTTGGTATTTATATATTATCAATAATCAATATAAGGAACTATTAATGAAAGGAAAAGAGAAGAGATTTGTGTATTTTGTATTTTGTTTTTTGTTTTTTTAAAGAGTTATTTATTCATGCATACAAGAACCGGGGCACAGGCCAGATGCATGGGAGGGTGAGAGGATTCACCAGAGACAGAGCGGGGAACAAAACAGGCAGACTGGCTGAATTACACTGCTGAGAGGAGCAGCGGGCAAGACAGGAGAGGTCTGCTGCACCATGTGGGGTTCTTGCCAGCTGGCAGGGATCGAACCCGTGCTGCAGAGGCTGCATACAGCTTCACAGCCCTGCACTCAACTGCCTGTGCCACCAGGGAAGGCCAGATCTGCGCATTTTCAGGGATATTATTGGTTTACAAGGTTTGATGTGACAAAGTGCTATAGTCTGGTTGACATACACATTAGAAATATATTGTCTTGGTCTGGGGTTTAGAAGTTCAAAATTAAGTGGTCAGGGGAGTTGGTTTTTTCTGAGAACTGTGACAAAAATCTGCCCTATGCCTCTCTACTAGCTTTTGGAGGTTTGCTGCTGACAAATGTTGGGATTCCTTGGCTTCTGCTACATCACCCTAACGTCTGGCTTCATCTTTACATGACACAGTTCCTGTGTGCATCTGTGTCCAAATTTTCCCATTTTTATGAGAATGATTTTCATGTTCGAAGACCATTCTACTCCACTATGATTTTATCTTAGCTATTACTTCTGCATTGACTCTATTGCCAAATAAACCCATATTCTTAGGCACTTGGGATTAGGACCTTGGCATATGCATTATGAATGAATACAGGTGAACACAACAAAGACACTGTTGGAATTAAGAGTTGAGTACAACAGATACCAGTTTGAAGTTCCACTCTGCTAGTTACTAACCCCAATGAACTCTTCATTTTTGTCATCTGTAAAAGTGGTAAATGATGATTATGTTTTGATAACTAATCTAATATAGGGCCTCCCTGGTGGCACAAGGAGTTAAACAAGGCAATGTGAAGCTATCTGCAGCCTCTGCAGCACGAGTTCGATCCAGCCGGGGACCTACTCACATGGTGTAGCAGACCTCTCCTTTCTCATCTGCTGCTCCCCTCAGCAGTGTATTTCAGTCAGTCTGCCTGTTCTGTTCCCCAGTCTGTCTCTAGTGAATCCTCTCACCCCCTACACCTCTGGCCTGTACTCAGTTCTTGTATGCATAAATAAATAAATCTTTAAAAAATAACTAATATATATGAAACATGATTTTGTCTGCCATGAATTACGTTCTCAATGCATGTTAAATATCTTTGTCATTTCTAATGAGAAGAGTTATGACATAGTGGCTCTTGAAGTTCTGTCAGCTCACATCAGACATCCTGGGCATGCATGTAGAAACTCATGAACGGAATATGGGACATTTTCCCAGTGAAGACTAGGAACAGACTGACAAGAGAAGTTCAAAGGACTCACTGGAAAATAACTCACATTACCAAGTGATTACTGTATCCAATACCCAACTAAGTTCTTTATGTGCATGACCTATCTTAATCATCAAAACTACCCTAAGAAAAAGATGATTATTTCCATTTTGCAGATGAGGAAACCAAAGCCCAAATAAGTCAGATGACTTATCCATAGATATATACTGCTAGTAGGTATTGGATAGTGGATTTTAACTTCAGTTTGACCCCTCAACCCATGCAGTTATAATCACAATATTTTATAGATCTGCATCAGTCATTCAGCATTTGACCTTAAAGTTACATAGTATCAAGTGGCTTGTTTTATAACTCAACCTTGTGATTTGGTACACAGTCTGTTCAAGTTTTGCCAAGTAGCATCTTAACTAGGCTTTGACTTAGAGTTATATTTATCACAACCTTTCACTGAATTAGAGACTTTGAAAATAGCAGTTAAGACAATCTTACTGATCTCTGCAGTAATCCATGCAATCACCTTCTGTGTACCTCTGCTGCTTGTGCATGATTTGCTTATTCAAAGTTCTCTCCAACAACTGATTTTGGGTAAGGGGAGGTATTCCCTCATGCATTATTCCTCAGGCATTCTAGATGCACAGTAGTAGCTATATTTTTTGCATTGACCTTACTTTTTCTTTTAACTGGAAAAAGTTGAATATTGCTTGGAGAAAATTGTGACTACACTTAAAAAAATATTTCCTTGAGGAAATAGTGTTTGTTTTAGTAAGGGGTAAGATTCTCTAATCTGTATATATCTATGAGCTTTTGAGTTATTTGGGGGGACTGGAGGAGTGAATGAAAATTTAGTAAAACAGGGATTATATTAAATTGAATATTTTATCTTTAAAGTTTCCCCCATCAACTAAGGTATTCAGACAGCTAAAAATATGTTTTTGAAATTATAGATATCTTCAAACTCTGGTGTCTATTCTTTCAGAATAGAGACCATTCCCTTACATTTTGTCTCTAGGCAAGAACACCAGAATCTCTGAATTCTGAGTGATTAGTCCAAAAAAAATAAACTCAAAGTCTCCTTAAGAATAAGAGCAAAATAATAGCATAAGTTAAACTTCATCAGACCTGGTCAAGGAAAACTTTCTCTGTAGGAATTTCAGGTCTAGCTCTCTCTTATTTAGGTGAAGCCAAATGTCACATCTTTTATGTCCAAGGTCATAAAAAACCCAAAACTAGAGTTTAGATCCTCCTCTGCATCTTCAAAAAAATATCATGACTTCTCCATTTGTTCCTATATCCTCATATGTTCTTTTTCTTCTAATAAGTATAATTCTGTCATTTAGCTTAGTATGTGCATGTGTAATTATAAACTTACTATGTCTCAAAATTTATGTTTATAGCAGAAAGGAAGTCTATTTGCAAAACATTTGTCCACCTTACTGGTGATGTTCCTGAACATTTTCTTTGTATTTCTACACCTTTTTATAAATAAATAAATAGATACAGATTATTTTTTAAAAAATAGTGATAATATATATCAGACTTTATTTACCTGATATCACAAAAATGGTTTCTGAAATTTCAAGTATATACTGTGAATGCATGCCATTTTTTTGTTTATAACAACATATTTTTTTAAATACAGAGTTTATAGCTTTTAAAAGACTATCAGTATAATTCACAATCACTGAAAAAGCCTAGGAAATATTGAATATAATTTTTAAAAATGTGTTATTCTCCTTCAAATTAGATTATACCCATGGCTCTCTCAAAATACTTTATATTTTCAAAAATCATGATTTTCAATGGAATCTAGTATTTCATTATAAAATGTGAATGAAGACACATTAAAATTCCTGGCGTGATGGACTTTATATTTTGTCTTTGTTTACTATACTGAAAAACACAATGAACATTCTTGAAAATAAATATATAATCTCATATCTAATCATCTCCCTGTGATAATTTGTTTGGAGTGCAATGTTTAGATTAAATATTTCATGAATGTCTCTTAATGCAGGTACTGTTCTAGGTATGGGAAGTATTGAAGTAATTGTTATTTATCATTTACCA
Organism: Talpa europaea; assembly: GCF_964194135.1. NCBI lineage: Eukaryota > Metazoa > Chordata > Mammalia > Eulipotyphla > Talpidae > Talpa > Talpa europaea. The sequence continues at coordinate 15,021,580 of NC_140074.1, forward strand.
AACTCCCATTATATTACAGCTTTCTTTTATGAGTAGTCTGCAGTTCTCAACACAGCCTTCTTCAAAGGCATTACCTAATGACAAAAAGCATATACAGAGACTGCAGTCACTTTTGCCCTGTTACCAATTCTTATACCCCCTTAAGCCTTTCTTATCCCCTAACCTCAGAAACCTCACTTTGTTAGTATTTATTAGTTTTTAAAAGTACATTGCTTTGTCGACTTGTCCTGTATATTTGTACATCTATATTTTGCTTTGTCTTTCTGACTTGCTTTACTACACAAAATTCCCTCAAACTCCGTCCATATTACTGTGAGTAGTAACATTCCGTCTTCCCTTAAAGCTGAATAGAATTTTTTGTGTGAACATAACACATCATCTTCTCCAGTCCACTATCCGTGGGCACTTAGGTTGCTCCCATGCCCTAACTGTTATAAATAATGCTGCAATAAACATTGTAGAACATTTAATTTTTTAAATTGTTGTTTTCATGTTCTTCAGATATATGCCTCAAGGTGGATTACTGGGTCATAGGATTTTTCCATCATTAGTTTTTTAAATGTGAATCCAGATCACCTTTCAAGATGGCTGTACCAATTTATTTTCATCAATAATGTAATAGGGTTCCTCTTTCTCCATACCATCTCTAGCACTTGTTGTTTTTAATATGAACCATTCTTACGTGAGATGCTACCTCATTGTGGTATTAACATGCATCTCCTTTATTAAAGTGAGGTTAAACATTTTTCCATAAAACTGCTGGCCTTCTGGATATCCTTTTTGGTGAATCATCTGCTCAGATTTGCTGCCCATTTATGAATTAGGTTTTTTGGTTAGTTTGAATAACAATTAGATATTAACCTCTTGTTGGTTATATAACATGCAACTATTTTCTCCCATTTCATAGGATGTCATTTTAATCTACTTATGTTTTTTGGTAGTATTAAAACCTATGTCATGGATGAAATTAGCATAAAAAGGAAAAGAGACAAATTAAGTAGGGAACGACTATTACACTTTCATTCTTTAGTCCAAGCTCTCTGAAAGATATTATCCCTACTTTTCAGATGAGAAAATAGAGGTAGCAAGCCTGTTAAAATAATACGGCATCGGCTTTTATAGAAATTAGAATGAGAGTCTTTGCTCTCAGCTCAGTATCTTGCCACTTATATTTGCTTCATTTTTTTAAATCTGAATGACTCTTATTGTAACATTACCAGTTTGTAAAATGAGGTAAAAAGCTCTCATAACAGTTTAAAAACCATTTTTATGCTTTTAGCTACCAATAGCTACAATTTTACATGCTACTTTATTTGTTCAGCTGTTAGCCCATGGTATTTGCCAAATAAAAATGAATAATTCAGTGCTTCTTAAAGTTTTATATTGAAAGTGGTCCAGGATTTTTACACACAAAAGCTGTTTTTTTCACTCTGGAGGACTTGAACTAAATTTCCTATATACCACCTTAGGAATTTCAAGAGCTGTTCCTTAGTATATAACAAAATCAAGTTGTTTATTTAGAAATATTAATGTAAATCAAGTGACTAACATTTGGAAACTAAATATATTACCTACTGATAATTTGTTGATAATTTTATATTAATATTTCTGATCTTATCTTTGTATTTTGACTGAGACAAGGAAAACTATATCTGACTAAATAACTTTTTTTAAGTACAAGTTCTCTTCATGAAACATTCTGGGAAAGTGCCTGCACATTTTCTTCTATCTACATTTTATTGTAGTTTTTTTAAAGATTCATTTATTTTTATACAAGAGCTGGAGTACAGGCCACAGGCTTGGTAGGGTGAGAGGATTCACCAGAAACAGAGTGGGGAATAGAACAGGCAGATGACCAAAACACACTGCTGAGGGGAGTAGCAGGAGTGACAGGAGAGGTCTGCCACACCATGTGAGAATCTCCCCGGCAGGAGGGGAATTGAACCCGTGCTGCAGAGGCTGCTGACAGCTTCACAGCGCTGTTGTCAACCTGCTACACAACCAGGGAGGCCCTATCTACATTTTAAATAGAAAATCAAATGCTGAAAATTGTTAAGACATAATTACAATACTGATGTTTGGAAAGGGTGAAAAAGTGGATAACACTTAATGGAATTGTATAATTTTGAAACTTGATGTGAATAAAGGACAATGTAGGAAAGATAAGTAATACCTTAGAACTGTGTGGGATGGAAGGGGTAAATGTTTCTGTTAAAGGGCCTCCCCAGTGGCGCAGCGGTTGAGCATTGGGTTGTGAAGCTGCCCGCAGCCTCTGCAGCGCCAGTTCGATCCCAGCTATCGGGCGAGGGTCCCACATGGCACGCAGACCTCTCCTGCCGCCGCTGCTCCCCTCAGCAGTGTATTTCCCCAACCTGACTGTTCTGTTCCCCACTCTGGCTCTGGTGAATCCTATCACCCTCCTGCACTTCTGACTGTACCCAGTGCTTGTATAAATAAATAAATAAATCTTTAAAAAAAAGTTTCTGTAAAAGATGTGAGTGTGCAATTTGATAAGCATTTCTTTGAGAGGAGCTAATAAAATCATTCAGACTCGGTGGATAAGACTTAAAAATATTTGCACAGAAATTGTTTTTTTCTGTATTAATTATTTTAGTGTTAGAGTTGCCAGATCAAATACAAAATGTTCAGTTATACCTACTTGAAATAACGGTATGTATCATAAGCATATCATTAATTGTATTTGAGGCATACTTATCTAATTTTTTTATTTATCTAAAATTTAACTTTACATTCTCCCTGCTTGTGTATTTCTGGAAATATGACAAGACAGCATATTGTTATTATGGATAGTAAGAGACACTAGGAAAAAGGGCCAGGTAAGGTTAAAAAAAAAAAAAAGGTGTTTTCCAACATATACTTCATATACAATAAAATATACATAGATACAATCAAAATGTTGGAGAAAAATATCCTCAGATGTTTATCATGATCAAAAGATGTTAATGGGGTACCAATATTATTGCTTCGAAATTTATGTCATTGATATTGTCTTTATGCAATGTGCTAATTGACTTTTTATTTTAGTGATAGAAAACAGTATTAAACCTTTTCATATGTCTATTTCTTTAATCCTGTTTCCTATTCTTAAATTCTAATTCTTAAATCTTTACACGTTTCATTCTTTTCACACCGTAGTTTAAGGGAAGGCTTCTTTAATGTTCAAAAGAAACAACTGTATAGTGTTAATTGGGTCAACCTGTGCATAGGGCCTTTATAGTTTACTCTGATAGGAACTGGGAAAATTAGCATATTAATGAAGACATCTCACTCTTTTGTTGTTGGGGCAAAGGCGTTCCAATTTTAGATGGTTTTTATTTGAGCAAAACTGTATTGTACATTTTGTGCAAAATCTGGCAAGTGCAGTTATTGCCTGAGGGGTGATTTGCTCAAAATGGAATGGCAGATGGTACATCATGATGTATTGCTATAATGTAAAATATTTTGCATTATCATCATCATCCTCATCACCATCATTGCTTTTAAACTTGCCTGGAATTGTCTGGTGGAGAGTTCACAATATTTTCTCATTAAGGATGCCATCTTTACCTGCTTGTACCAGCCTGAATCCTACTCATGTTTCAACTGTCACTTCAGGTGTGCCATAGACAATTTTCACCCCTAACAAGAGTCATTTCCTAATAATACCTCTAGTTCTAGTCATAGAATGTTAGAACTGGAATATACCACATTAAGTTTAATCTTTTATTTTTAAAGAGGAAGATGTTTTTCCCAGAGAGGTTAATGAGTGGTGTCAAGATTGACCAACCAATTAGAGGGAAAAGGGAAGAAATGTCTATTTTTAAATTTCTCTCTAAGTTTAGAATCCTTTCCACTTTTTCATGCTGTTTTACTTCATCATGTGAACTACTCATTTGGACTTAAATTTATTGATTTGAAACTTATATTTATGCTATTTGTGTAACCAAGCAGATTCAATATTTTACAACAGGTGTTGTGTTTCAAATACTTTTGTTTATATTTCCCAGAAGAGTAAATTGCGTACCTAGAACAAAGATAGTAAATAAATATATTTGTAATTGATCTTAATGGTTGCTGGAAGGGATGATTTAGTGTCTGCCATTTCAAATTAGAGATCTCTACCTTTTCTGTGCACTATGACCAATGTACAATTGTTAGTTATGAAAAATGAATTAAGAGCTAAGAAACATATCTAGCTATTAATATGTGAAAAAATAATGTCTTAGACTCTTGATATATTTCACATTTAAAACATAAAATAATTGGGCCTCCCCGGTGGCGCAGCGGTTGAGCGCTGGGTTGCGAAGCTGCCAGCAGCCTCTGCAGCGCCGGTTCGATGCCCGGCTGCTCCCTAGCCACCGGAGGAGGGTCCCACATGGCGCGCAGACTTCTCCTGCCGCCCGCTGCTCCCCTCAGCAGTGTACTTTGGTCCTTCTGCCTGCTCTGCTCCCCACTCTGGCTCTGGTGAATTCTCTCACCCTCCCGTGCTTCTGACTGTACCCAGTGCATGTATAAACAAAACAAACAAATGAATAAATAAATAAATAAATAAAACATGCCTCTATAAAAAAAAAAAAACATAAAATAATTTAATTATGAGTAAACAGGTTTAGATTAATAATCCAACTTCTGTCTGGGAGAATATGCATTTAATTCTAGTTTTCTCAGTGTTGAATCCCATTCTATATAAATAAATGTTATTTAATTATCAAAGTAGGCTTGCATAAATTACATCTTGTATCTATACCCTTTTCTCTAACTCTGCTTGTGGTATTGGAAGGATCCTGGACCATTATGATGTATAAGACCTCCTTAGTTGCCTATTGGGTGTCTGATAGACTCAATCTGAAGTTACTGAAGGAATGGAGGAAACTTGAGAAAACATTACAACTATATTCTGCTGACTTAACCTTTCTCTGAAAGATGCTCAGGATAAACCCAAAAAGAATACCAGGGGACTACTTTTGCTAACAACTGGAGTAATGCCTGCTCTTTAGTGATTGAGAGAAATGAAGAAAGTATGCAGCATTTTAGAATAGGCATTTATTTGTTTTAGAAAATAATGACTTTTTCCATAGCAAGAACAAATATATCATACATTATATACATTTGTGTGTATGAATATATGCATATGTGTGTTTGCATGTGTATGTATGTATACACACACACCTTTGTTTCAAATAATAGATGGACTGTTAACATTTTTCTTAGTATTTGGTAGATAGTGGGGCCAAATTTTATTGTCTCCTATGGAGTTATTTATAATGTGATTCCAAGACAATTATGTAGTACAACTCCTATAGCTCCCTTTAATGCAAAACTCCTGGAGTGTTTTCATATCTCCAATACAAAGTGTAAGTAGTGTTCAATTAGAGATCATGTCTCAGCAAGGAGATAACACTTCAGGTCTAATGAATGTATTGACTCTGGCATTTTAGATTCCAGTTGAGAAAAAATTAAAAACTGGCCTGTCTAATAACTGTTCTAGTATGTGTAGACTTTTTTGTTGGTGCTGAGGATTTTGTTATTTATTATTTTCTATTCTAAAAGTAGACCATAGATCTTCTTCAGTCAGTAACAGAAACAGCCCAGCTCTGAAAGGTAACTTCTGACAAATGCCCAAGTTCTAAATTGTGGATTTCTGTATGCTACAAGGGGATTTTCTAATCAACTTGACCTTTAACAAGAAACAAAGTAATGTTATCAGAAGTTCAATAGGACCCCTCTCTTCTGTGTTCATATCCTGGTATCAGCAGTTTATCCTCATTTGAGTAGAGGAGAGAGTTGTGTTTTCCCAAATATATGAGGTATATTTTGCTGAGATCTCATAGAGAACTCTGACATTAGTGCAGAGAAGAAAGTTGTCCCAGAAATGAATTGTGTGGGGCTTCCCCGGTGGCGCAGCGGTTAAGCGCTGGGTTGAGAAGCTGCCCACGGCCTCTGCGGCGCTGGTTCCATCCCCAGCTGCTCCCCGGCCACAGGAGGAGGGTCCCACATGGCGCGCAGACTTCTCCTGCCGCCCGCTGCTCCCCTCAGCAGTGTACTTCGGTCCTTCTGCCTGCTCTGCTCCCCACTCTGGCTCTGGTGAATTCTCTCACCCTCCCGTGCTTCTGACTGTACCCAGTGCATATATAAACAAAACAAACAAACAAATAAATAAATAAAACATGCCTCTATTAAAAAAAAAATGAATTGTGTGTCTTTGAAATTATTTACTAACGATTAGTTTGAAGCCATGCAGTGCAGATAATGCTGAGAAAAAGAATTAATTTACTTAAACTCATTTATAATAAGATACAAACACCCCATATGAGGCTTACTTAATGCAGGCATTTTCAATTTAGTCAGTAACATATATTTAGTGGGTACTCATTTTGTTCCAGGCACTGTACCATATACTAGAGATATTGAAACAAACATAAGTCTGTAACCTCTAGGAGGTCACAGTTTAAGAGAAAAGAACAAGTAAGTAGATAAATATCTTTCCAAATAGCAGTGCTTTGACAGAACTAAGCACCCCAGGTTAAGGAAACACAGAGCAAGAGCATATAGTCCAGCATATAGTCCACTGGGGAAGCAAGGAGAGCAGAGAAGGCTTCTGTAAGGCTCTGCCTCAGGTGTACAGCTCAGTGACTCAGATAAAATAGCAGTGCCCTGGATAGCTGAAGAAAGTGGAGTTTGAAAAGAAAATAGTAAAAGGAAACGAATGGAATCTGAGTATTTCAATGAAACTTTCCAGAAACCACATGCAGCTTCTTCTGTAGGATGTTGGACCTTGTCTGTTTTCTTTACCCCTGCATATCTTGCATTTAAAAGAGTAGCAGGCACATAGTGGACAATAAACCAATATTTGTAGAATGAATAATATGATGAAATATTTACAGATCTAAGCAGAGAAAGAGGATGCTGTGGGGCAGTGTAAGGAGCATTACATAAGCATCATAGTCCTACAGTCTGGTCCCAGTCCTATAATTATTAATTGTCATCAGTTCTCCAGAGGACAAATTTTCTCACCTTTAAAATGAGAAAGTTAGATGATACTATCTCTAAGTTCCCATAGACTCTAAAATGATTATCTAAAATGATTCTACATCTGTGGAAAAAACCAGGGCTATTAGCATGCTTCGGGAAAATAATTTCTGAATGATTTAATCGTTCAACAATACTGGTTTACATATGATAATATAATATTTAAAATAACAAAAAAATTGTTCATCAAACCACATTGCAATGGGCACATATTTTGATTGCCCCTGAGAGATAAACATTCATTTTAATATTTAGGATAGCTACTATAAACTGTTCGAGTAATACATAATTTGTTTATAAGCTAAAATAATAAGGTATTTATTATATTGTAAAACAAAAATAATTCTATTTGGAAAGGCTTGAAAGGATACCTGGATGCTGTTAGATAGGATGTTTGGCAAAAAAAGCTGTCTGGGAATCCAGGGATGGGTGCACACAGTGGTAGGATGCCATTCGGTCAAAGAATGTACATATAGAAACATAGATATTCTGTGCCTTTACAGCCTTAATTATAGGAAATTCTTAGAATTCATTGAGATTTATCTAGAATGTTAGTTTTGATAAAAGTGGATCCATAAAGGTTATTCTAATGGTTATTCTAATGTTTGGAAACTTGGAATTGCCTCTGTCTGAATACCTCCTAGAAGCTCCTTTTTTGTTTTTGGCACTGTATATCATTATTGAGAAACCTGATGCCATTTGACCCAATGTAAATTAGTTGATTTTTCTGTCTGGGTACTCAAAAATATTTCTTAATATTTAAATTCCAGTAAATTTAGTAGTCTGTTTTGATGTTTTAGTAATTTTTCTTCATAGTATGATGTGCCTTACCAATATCAGTATTTTAATTTTATCAAAAAGAGAAAATCTTGGAAATCTAGTGGTGGATGAAAGTTTAGATTTGATACTAAAAGTATGTTCCATAAAAATTAAATTTGATCCCATCAAAATTTAACCTCATTGCTCTGCAAAAAGCCCATGTGAAGAGGATATAGACAAACTCTAGGCTTGAATTTTCTTTCATCAAGATCTTAGGTATAGTGAAGGATGGATAGCAAAGTAACATTTCTTATCTGTCACTTCTGTCCTTCTATAACTTCATTTATGGGATCATAACTTTTTGTAGTATCCTGAGTTTCTACAAACATGATTTGAAAGTTTGATGGTAGCTACCAAAGCACTGAGGAAGGAGTAATTTGCTAAGTAGAGCACAGAATGTGCTATAAATGCTTTTACATCTTAGAAGCTACACATAACTCAGCATTTCCAAAAACGACTAGTCTAAGTAATAATATATAGCAACTCTGCTCTTTATTTACTTTAATGATGTATTGTAAAAATGAAGGAAAAAAGGGAAAATTAAAAGATCTTGTGGGCCTCCCCGGTGGTGCAGCGGTTGATCGCTGGGTTGTGAAGCTGCCCACGGCCTCTGTGGTGCGGGTTCTATCCCCGGCTGCTCCCCGGCCACAGAAGGAGGGTCCCACATGGCGCGCAGACTTCTCCTGCTGCCCGCTGCTCCCCTCAGCAGTGTACTTCCGTCCTTCTACCTGCTCTGCTCCCCACTCTGGCTCTGGTGAATTCTCTCACCCTCCCGTGCTTCTGACTGTACCCAGTGCATGTATAAACAAACAAACAAAACAAACAAATAAATAAATAAAACATGCCTCTATTAAAAAAAAAAGATCTTGTGATATTGATAGTCTTTAAAAAAGCAAAATATTATAAGATTCAGTAGTACAAGAAAAGTAGAAAGTGCATCACAAATCAAGCAAATGTATATAAGTGATTCATTAATTAGAACTGACAAATTAGTGTGCATGTGCAAAATTATCTTAATATAGTTTAGCATTATTAGAAAGGAATGGAAACTGGACTGGGAATCAGAAACCTGAGCTGTCTTCTTGATTTGTTTTAACTTTTGGGAAGCCAGGATCAATTCATCTCTAATTCATTTTCATATTTTTAAAATGGGATGGCAATCCTGGCCACCTCTGAGATCCTTTCCAAAAGTGGAATCTCTCTAAGGCGCTCCTGCTGACTGTTGAGGTGAAATGACTCTGCCTCATGCATCATACTTTGGGACCCCATCGTTATGCCAGTGACTCACTGCCAAGGGTAATGCAGAGTGACACACAAATAAGATCCCAGAATCCAATTGTCTTTGCTTTTCTCATTTCCAGAGTACTATGTTCTAACAAATTTAAAAGTTCTTCAATTTATAAATTCTACCCCTGAAGCAAAGTGAATCAAAACACTTGTGGCATTTGAATCTCTGTGCTTTGGGAATGATTTATTGTGTTTGAATTTTCGTTGTGTTTCTATTCGGGGGGGGAATAGGCTGCAGGTATGTAAACATTTCCCCAGTGTCAAAACATGCTCTGAACAGCCCTGAGCATGTGCCAAAAAGTTCTAATGTTGCTTGCTTGAAAATTATTATTGCTCCATTAAGGATATCTGAATTTCTGAATATTCAATGTAACCATGTGATTAATTTATACCTCCTCAACTCTAGATGACTGCTTTCTAAATGCTCTTTAATTTCAGTACATTTACAAAATAATTAAAATGCAATTTACCAGGTTTTAAGAGTGTTTGCAATAGATGTTCATAAATGTTTCAGGTAAGTCTACTTTTTAGGATTTTTCCTAATAGTATCTTCCTCCCCTCCAATCTGTTTAATTCAACACTTAACAGGTAGAGCGATTCTCATAAATAAACATGTGAATTGATTGAAAGAAAGAAGTAATTAAATGGTATTCAGAGGTTAGTGTGCTAGCATTTATTTCCTAGAAAGTCTATCAAACGTTTTCAATTAAAAAGAAAGGAGGGGAACCTTACAACTCTAAAATGAGGGTCCTTGAATTAGTGTTATGCTAGAGATCTGACTTTTAGAAGAGGTGGTGTCTGTGGGGGAGGGGTGAAAGGGAAAGAAAAAGAATAGAAGGATTAAGTTACCCCACTTAGATTCATTTGTCCATAAAAAAGACCTTTCCATCTGATTAAGTGAAGATGAATGAAGGAAGAATCAGTGTTCTCACTTAGTCAGCTTAATCACCTTGAAAAATTGAGATAGTTATTCTGCCAACCAGGCTTGAAGGGCCTAAGTGATATTTGCCAATTGTTTCAACACCTTGATAATCAAGTTGTATGTATTGCCATAGATCAGGGCTGACAACATATGCCCCGGACATTCATACATTATTTTGAAATTACTAGGGATTGTCATTTTGATTAAAACTTAAGAAAGGGGAAAAATGCTCTAGGGACAGGCTGTTTCTTTAAATATATATATATATATATATATATATATATATATATATATATATATTTATGCATATAAGAGCTGGGGTGTAGGCCAGAGGTGCAGGGGTCTGGATTCACCAGAGAGTGTGGGGAACCGAATAGAAGGATTGACTGAAATACACTGCTGAGGGGATAAACTGCTGAGGGGAGCAGTGGGCAAGACAGGAGATGTCTTCTGCACCATGTGGGTAGTTCCCTGGTGGGCTAGGGATCGAACTTGTACTGCAGAAGCTGCAGATATCTTCACAGTGCTGAGCTTAACCCCTTGTGTCACCAGGGAGGCCCAGCAGGTCTGTTTTTAATATTTTCAAATATCTTCCAGAATCTGACACAGAGTAGATATTGTATACCACTAATCCAGGTTCCAAATGTAGCTGAGGACACCATTTAAACCTGTGATGCTATTGCTTGGGATAGAATGTTTGTTTGTTTGTTTAACTCACCTTGTAATTATGAATCTTTATTTACTAGGGTTGGGGATTTTTATATTATTCTAAAAATTTTGTGTTAAAACTCACAGTCCAGAGATGTCACTGTTAAGGTTCATAGGTAATGCTGGGCTAATGTTTGTAAGTTGGTGCTTTAAACTCTTGAACGTAATTTTCTGGTGAAAGAAATATTTTTGGAGGAGATCAGCAATGCATAGTCCAATTAAATGGGGGTAGAATAGCAAAGATAGGTGATTCAATGGACTATGGTGAAGATTATTGGTTCTTTTGTGGTCAGTGTGGTGTGGTAATATGTATCTGGAGAGTCATGAGCTTGTACTCCTATTGTGTACCATGTTATTAACCATTACTTGTGTGGTTGAGGATTATTAGGGCTTCAGTTGTGGACATAGTATCAAAACATACATTTGTAGCAGTTTGAACTTGAACTGCTAAAACAAACGCAATGATACAAACTAACTTTACCTCAATAAACGTAATTGGGAGAAATATAACTTAAAAAATAGGAAAAAAATGTGTTTTTAAAAAAGATTTATTTATTTAGGCATACAAGAGCTGTGGTGCATGCTAGAGGTGCAGAGGTGAGAGGATTTACCAGAGACAGAGTGGGGAACAAATCAGGCAGACTAACTGAAATACACTGCTGAGGGGAGCAGTAGGTGAGTCAAGAGAGGTCTACTGCACCATGTGGGTCAGCTCCCTGGTTGGGGATCGAACTTGTGCTGCAGTGGCTGCAGATAGCTTCACAGTGCTGCGTTTAACCCCTTGTGCCACCAGGGAGGTCCCAAAAAAATGTTTTAAAAAAATACTTGGAAGTGAAAATTCATCAGGCATTCATTATGAGATCTTAAGCAAAATGTGGTAATTATAAAAAAAAGCTATTTGAATTAATGGAAATATTTAGTATATATTTTCTTATATATTTCCATTGACTTGTAATAATATTTCATTGGACTATGCATTTTCTCAAAAAAATTTTTTTTCAACAGAATGTTTTTAGATCACAGTAAACAACCATGTCAGTGACAGGTTAATAAAATGAGAGTGTTAACATGTCCTCACTGGTTTTTACAAATTATTTTCCTTTTAATTCTTATTAATTTCTGTAGTTGGAGATGAAATTGTTATAACCACATTAGACTTGAGAAGCAGCTTACAGAATTTAAGTAACCTCCCTGAGGTTCCTATTGAAGAAGAAATGGAGTCCTGAGGATTGTACTCCCAGTCTGTGCCTTTCATTGCTGGCTGCAGATTCATCACTACCCTGAAATAGTTTCGCTAACATGGACAATGTATCTTTACTTTCTTCTCTAAAATCATCAGTGGAAACATATCTTGATTCTGTTCTTGTTTTTTCTGTAATGACCGTAAAATAACCCCAAGTCATTTAAAATAAATTTACTTTTTTAGGAAAATCCCCCAACTCTTGAGGAAAGGGAATACGCATAAATTTTACTATTCCTGTATTTGCAAAGTATCTCCTTTTTATGAAGATTGTTACTTTAGATGTAGCTTTCTCCAAAATATTTTATTTATTACCCCTTACCAAAATATTTGTAACTTATGAAGGACATACACAGAAAGAAGGTAAATGGAATTTTTATTAAATTTTATAGTATATTTATCTGAATTTTTTACAAAGCAATTCTTCTAGAATCAACCAGTATTTTTTTTAACAATAGCCAATTATTATAAGAAAATTAACAAAATATTTCATTGCTGAAAATGATATCTTTATTCAAATGTTTTTCCATATTGAATAAATTAACAAATTTTTGTGAAAATGTTTTTCTGTAATTGTGTCTTGTGTGCACTACAGTTAAATATAAATAGATCACAGGCAAATCACAGGGTGGACACACCCTGTAAAATTGTATGCTATGCCATTCTTATTAGGAACCATTGCAAATTTTAAACATTATTTTTTAATAAAATTTTCATTTTGAAATACTGTAGTAACTTAAGCTAGAGTTAGTCCACAGTAGTTTTTCCATAACAAAATTGTATTTATTGATTTATTGGTTTTATTAGATGGCAGTACTACATCTGTTGACTTTTATCTGCATATTTGTAACATGTAAAGTTTGTATACAGAGATTAAAGCTAGATATTTCACGAGAGTTACATATGTTAATGATTACATTTAGGAAATTCTTTCAGTGAATTTTATTGGTAGCATTCTCAGTTTCCACAAATATACTTAATTTTCTCACATTTCCAAGGCATAATAAATAGTTGAGCACTTAAAATCATATTTTGAGTGTGTAAACTGCCAGAGGACAGGTTTTCTCTCTGGCTTAGTGCAGGTTGAATGAAAGTTATCATATCAATATCACTTTTAATTATGAATCATTGCAGTAATACCAAATTCATTATAGTGCTATTTGTTTTATTTAGCTGCAAAAATGTTTATGTTTAATTTAAATATCAAAGTAAACAAAATCTAGACTATACATGTATTAATCTGCTAGGACAAAATACCCAGAATGAGTGAATTAAACAACAGACATTCTCTTTCAAGTTCTGCATTTAGAAATTCAAGGTCAGGATGCTGCTAGGATTCGTTTCTGGTGAGACATCTCTTCCTGTACTTAGATGGCTCTTAGATGGCCACCTGTGTCCTACCTGGACTCTTTTCTGTGTGCATGAAGGGGGAGAAAATGTCTGGTGTCACTTCCTCTTCTTAACAAGAAACCAGGACTTTAGGATTAATGACCCACCATTATGGCTTCATTTAAGTTTAGTATCTCATTCTACAAATACAGTCACATTACAGGATAAGACTTCTACATATGGCTTAAAGTAAAATGGGGCAGCACAATTTAACTCATGGGGGGAAAAATATGTGAAGCAATGGTTTAAGTATCTTCCATAGAGACAATGCTGGTAAACCATGACATAAAGAATTTCCAGCCACAAAAGTATTTCAGGCAGCTTTTCAAAAGGTGATCAATAGTCAGACCTTCAATCAAAGAGCTGTAAGCCTACAGGAAACACAGTGGTAGGAAGCAATTTTTAGCCATAATAATTGTGATTGAATGACTGAATTTCATTCTCTAAAATTCGTTGAGTAGAAGAGGGAATGAAAACTTTTGTTCCTGATGTAATAACCTAATGGAAGGACAACCTGGGGAAATCAAGCTAGACACAGTTTTTAGGATAATTGTGTCAAATAGAAGCTCACTCCTAGGGATAAGCAAGAGTCTAAAGTAAAAATAGGGCCAGAATAAAACTGAATTAGAACAGATTATGTGAGTTATAGTTTATGAGGATTAGATGTACAGTAATACAGATTCTATGCTAGATTCTTGGCACCCTATTTAATATAATTCACATAAAAACTCCATAAAGCTATTACTTACATATTACAGATGGTATCTATGTTTGGTCAGGTAGGAAACCCCAAAGAGTATATATAGAGTAAGTCTGTAGAGGTAGCAAACAAATCCTTTTCTCTCTCTGTTTCATGATCTTTCCACTCTACAAATAGGATTTTCTCTGTTAAATAAAAGTGGATAGGCAGGATATCTTACAAGGAAAGTACTTAAATCACCTACTAGTCAAATAAAGGGGGGGTGTATTCTCTAATCCCAGACAAAAGTTAGGGGTTAACAAAATTCTAATCCTAGAAGTTAGATAAATTTAAGTATACAATGAAGGAGTTCATGCCATATAAGGACTAGGCTTAAAAAAAATCTATTTGCAAAGAAAGGAAGTAAAAAGGATGAGGAAGAATGATGAACAAAATAAAATTAGGAAAGTAAGAGTTTCAATTCTATCTAGTGCCTGAAAATCATTTGGATTCCATCTTTCTGAATATATTTACTGTTATTATATGGATATATAATCTTGCAGATGTTTTACAAACAAATATCACATGTATGTGTCTATGAGTATGCATATGTATTATTTTAACAAGCTTCAATCATGAAATTTGACTTTTACTTTATTATGTTTTAGTTATTTTTTTTTATTGAGGGAACACTAGTTTACAGCAGTGTATGATTCAGAGTTACAGTTTGACACCTCTTCAGATGTATGTCACCGCACATGCCTATCACCAAAGCACACATATTCTTCCACCATAGTCGATTGTTCTCTGTCCACCTTTAATTTCCACTCCTGCCTTCCCTCTCCGAGATAGTTTGGTCATCTTTTTCTGTTAATACATGTTATTAAACTTCATTTTTTAAAGATTTATTTTATTTATTTATGCATACAAGAACTGGTGTCTAGGCCAGAGGTGGGGGAAGTGAGTGGATTCACCAGGGACAGAGTGGGCAGCAGAACAGGTGGATCTGCAGAAATACACTGCTGAGGGGAGCAGCAGGCAAGACAGGAAAGATCTGCTGTGCCACATGGGTTAGCGCCCTGGCTGGGGATTGAACTCAAGCTGCAGTGTCTGGTGATAGCTTATCAGTGCTGAGACTTTAACTCCTGTTCCACCAGGGAGTCCCTAAACATCATTATTGGAGTACAGAAAGATCAGGAATTCAGTTTTATTACAGCAAATCTGAGACATCTATTAGACATCCCAGTGGAATGGAGAGTGTGATATATAATTCTGGAGCTAAGAAGACAGCACCATTGAGTATGGATGTTTTGAGAATGCAAAGGTTTAGTCTTCTCCACTCTTGTCTTCATGGCTTTGGGGTTTCATATAATGGAAAATAAATGTTGCCCTCCTGAAGGGTTTGACATGTATAAGATGAGTCTTGGGTAGGAAAGAATAATTCCTTACCACAAAGGAAAATAAGCTTTATAAAATAGTTCTTCACTGTTCTGCACAATGCAATAAGATCTATTCATGATTCCTGCTGAGATATCCAGGACAAAATACCTTGGTCGTCAGCTTGGAGTGAAATCATGGAGCAGTTTCTTCGGACTGTCTCCTAAGGTATAAATCCCTTGCCTGCCTAGGTCTTGATGCTAAAGATTCTTCAGTTAATAAATGTGGAAACAATGTTCAATCCAAGTTTGTTTGAATCCAAATCCTATAAACTTTCCATTAACTGAGCCTCTCTTTCTTTGTAGTTTTTAAATTTGCAATTGTATAGGGAAATAAAAACAATAGAATAAAATAAATTGCCTAATAGCTCTATATTAGATAGTTCAATAAATCTGGTAGGGTTGGTTATACCTTAGAGGAATACCTTTGCAAGTAATCAACACAATAATTCTTGTTATACCCTTATCATAAATACCCAGATGACAATTATGTTGCCTAGGAATCAACTTTTTTACAACTGATAGTCTGAGCACAGACTTTTGTGTGTATGTATTATAAATGACTGAATATTTTTTAAATGAATGATGAAAAGTATCCATTATCTAGCAATTGATTGATCCATCAATAGCTGTATCTACATATATATGTCAAATAATACCCCAATTAAGTCTTAAGAATTGCATATTAACTAAGGATATTGCTCCATTATTAATTCATTAAAACTTATTCTTACAGTTGAATATGGTGAAATATAGGATAATATTTATATCTAACAGATGAAGAAAATGAACTTCCAAGTTTTAACTTGCTAAAGTAGCTTTGTAATGTGTGGATGGAGCAGGAATTCAAATTGAGCCTTAGTTTTCTTGAATTAATGTGGAAAATTATGATTATTAGAGAATGTATCACTGTGATTGTCACATATAACTATACCTATATAGACAAAACATTTTGAATCAATGCATTAGTACTCACATTGTATTGCTACTATTAATGGAATAATGAAGGTAGGGATTTATTCACTGGCCAGCACAAAATTGAACTTGGGTTGCTACACTTAGTGAATTAATAGGAAAAAAAAATATCCTTGCATACAGATACCTTTTTTGTTAGAAGATAGATTGCTGTTTAGTTGACTTCATCAGTTTTGAATGGTAGTTAGTTGCAACAAGTTGTTGTTCCCCTGTCTCCCAAGAAAACCTGTGTCTTCTTTATTATTATTCTGATGAACTACATTTGGAAAATATATAGATCATTAATAAATATGTGATTTTGAATGCAAGGGTAAGTTAAACAAAAATAACAGTGGGCTAGTATATAAAGAATCTAAAAATTAGGTTAAGCTGTTTTTCCCTAATATTCAACTCAGAATTAGGATTTACTACTGCAAATTATATATTCATTGTTAACTGTGGCAATTATTAGCCTACAGGTCGAAAAGGGAAGCATAAATATTCCCTGAGGACAAAAGGCCCTCTACTTCTACCAAATATTCATTTATAATTTATCTCTTGACCTTTTTCCAAAAAAAAAAAAAAGAAAAAAAGAATTGCCTATAATCAAGTAAGACCTTCTAATCTAATGTATCATTGGTCATGAATTAAGACCATAGCCATTCATGAAAAATATTGTAGAAAAATATTGTAACATTATAAATAATATTTAGTAAGCTTGTTCATAGTCTTAACTCTTGCTTGTCTATATCCTAGAGTATAGTCTATGAAGATTAAAGTGAAACTGCTGAGGAATATTTTGTTAGCTTTTTGCCATTTAGCCTACCTGAAAGTCACTTCTTTGTTTTGAGAGCCCCCTTTGTTCCATGAAAAAAGTTCTCATATTTCCCTCTTTAGCCTGTACTTTCTAAACCATTTCTAGTAATCTTCTCTTTTAAGCATCAGATAATTTACTCAGTGTGTGTGGGCAGATATTTATTTTATTCTTTAAAAATCCAACTTTGGGCCTCCTTGGTGGTGCAAAGGGTTAAGACGCAACCTATGAGGCTGTCCACAGCCTCTGCAGCATGAGTTTGATCCTCGGCCCACCAGGGAGCTACCCACATGGCACAGCAGACCTCCCCTGGCTTGCCCGCTGCTCCCCTCAGCAGTGTACTTCGGTCAGTCTGCCTGTTCTGTTCCCCACTGCCTCTGGTGAATCCACTCACCCCCACACACACAACTCTGGCCTGTGCCCCAGCTCTTGTATGCATAAATAAATAAATCTTTTAAAAAAAAATCCAACTTTATGTTAGTTCCCAGCTCTGTCTCTGGTGAATCCTCTCACCCCTGCCCCGCGCACGTCTGGCCTGCACTCCGGTTCTTGCAAACATAAATAAATAAATATTTAACAAAATTAAAGTATAATTTAAGGCAAAAATTGCTAGAGACAAAGGGACATGTAATGAAAACAAAAGCTTAACAGCATATAGGAATTTTAAAGAAGGTAATACGATTCCAAAAATGTATGCATATATTCAAAATATATAAATGAATATTAATAGTTCAAAGAGAAAAAAAGAGCAATTCACAAAAATGTTTGAACAATGTTTATTATATTTCTTTCAGTACATAAAAGACCAAGAAGATCCCCAAAAATGTATTTTTAAGCTTCATGATACTTTGATACATATTGAATGATAAAAGCTTTTATACAGTGAAAGAAACTATCTTTAAAATAAAAAGAGACCCAACTGAATTGGAGAAAGTGTTTGGGCATCATGCATCTGACAAGCTTATTTTTAATTTACTTATTTATGCATACCAGAGCAGGGGTACAGGCCAGAGATGCGGGGTATGAGAGGATTCACCAGAGACAGAGTAGGGAGCAGAACAGGCAGACTGACTGAAATACACTGCTGAGTGAACCAGCAGGTGAGACAGGAGATGTCTGCCTTGCCATGTGGGTAGCTCCCTGGCTGGCCGGGGATCGAACTCGTGCTGCAGAGGCTTCAGATTGCTTCATAGTGTAGTGCTTAACCACTTGTGCCACCAGGGAAGCCCCAACAAGCTGAATTTTTTAACCAATGATTGACTTGCTTCTTCTCTCACTGGACTGGTTCTTATTTTTTCATTCTGGTATACAAAGGCCCTTTTAAGTTGATTCATCTTTGGTTTTTCTTCTTCCCTGAAATTAAATCCTTCACTCCAGTCATTTTGGTTGTCTCGCTGTCTTTTCTGCTTTCGCTGTTTCCTCTATTTATGAAGGTTCCCTGCGCCTTTTTTCAAGCCATGATACCTGTCCTGATTGCTCTATGAAGCACTTCACTTCCACTTAACATATTTTCCCATTAAGCACACCCTAACTCTTTTCTGCTTTCTCACCTCTCAATCTTAGTTCCTATCTCTGTTTAAACTGGTTTAGGGTACTGACAATGACATTTTTCTTAAAGTGGCAATTTTTAGCATTTGGCACATATTAGGTGTATAATAAATATATGAAATTATATTTTATCCATTTCTGTGATTAAACTAAATATATCTTTAGTAAAAAAAAACACATTAGCAATAGAAGAACAGTAAGACTAAATATATATGAAAGAACACTTTTGAAACAACCACATTAGAACTGTGCCAATGTAACCATGGCACACTAGGGACTTATTTTTTTATTGTCCCAGTTTAGAGTCTTCTGTGTGACTGGTTATTTCTACAGTTTTTTTTTTTTTTTATATATATAAGCCCACACTGCCTTAAATTCAATACTTATGTTATTATCTTTAGAGGCATAGAAAAGTAAATGTATCTAAACTAAAAATGCTAGTGGCAATGGGATAGCTAATTTAAAGTCCAACACAAAGTTTTAAATGTTAAAAGTACTGCACATCTGAAGAGACTGGATCCTATATTTCTGAATCATATACAGTGTTGTAAACTAATGTAAATTTAATTAAAAAGTGTAAAAAAAAAGCTATACAAACTGAATATATAAGTGTAGAGGGAAATATAAGTAAGTGATAGAGGAAAAATTTTTGCACTGTTTTATTCAGAGCATTTTCTTATACTTTTGCAGTTGAACCATTAAGAAAATAAGCCTTGTCCTTAAAATATGTTTGGAAGTTATTAAAATCAGGATAAAATTTTAGACTGTATATATTACTGATCTTTTTTATGGAAACTTATTCAGTTCTTTACATTTAGAGTTTGCAAAGTAGGGACTCCATGAAATTTCAGAACACTCAGTTATATTTATACACAAACTGTCTTCTTCCTGTCTGTTTTTCTTACTGCCTCATTTATTGGTCAGTCTTTTTGATTTTAATTTTATATTTTTTATTTCCCCTTCTACTGTCATCACAATATTCCCAATAATTCTTCCTTCTGGTAATTTACACTCTAGCCTACACCCAGGCAAGGCATGGCACACGGGAATCCTCTTATGGAAGATACCTATTGATTGTTTCTTAGTCTATTATTTACTAATGGTGAATGATCCCTGAACAAACAAAGTATAATGTCTGGTTTTCAATTATCTTGCACAAAATAGATGTTAGTCCATTTTTATATGGCACTTAAGTTTTAATCTCTTGATAGAAAACAGATTTTTTTCACAAGTTTATTTACCAAAGATTTTCTTCCATAAGTTTCTGTTCTCTCAAATGTAATGGTAAATGAAATAAGTTTTTTGTCTTTAACTAACCATGTACTATATTTCAATAGGCCATCAGCCTAGATAAGATACTAGGAAGGACATTATGCATGATGCCTAAAATGTATGTTCCAGATGGAAATACCATCAATAGATTAGTTTGAAACTATATAATCTGCAATATGTTGATTTCAGAGTAGACATTATCAATTATAAGTCACATCATTTAAGTTGAGTATTTTATGGAACTCTACATTTAATGTATTTTATGATATATTTATGAACTTTTATATTAACTGGCTCATTTTGTAGACATACTAAATGTATAAACAGAACTGCTTTGAAGTGACTTTAATGGACCCAAAGTAATAGAGAAGGTGTTTCTTTCCATAGTGGTTAACAATAACAGCCAGTTGTTTAAGTCAAATTTGTAAAAATTACACCTTAATATGCAAATCTATTTTTTCATTACTGATGCAGAGCAAAGAAAACCAACAGGATAGCAAACACTAACATTTTGCCTCTAAGTGCTCACGCACATAAAATAAATGAGGCATAGCTATTGATTGTCTTTGGCCTACATTATCTGCACAGGAACTATTAAGAAGGCTTTTCCATCTTCCTTTCATGCCTCATTTTCTCATACTATCTAATGAAGAGCTTCACTTAAACTATAATGTGCTACTCTCCTGAAAGTACATTTTTATGGCACTAAAAAGCAATACTTGTGTATATCAGGAACTGCTTTTACTGCTACATTTATTAGCTTGTTGCACTGTATAAAATTATAAAATATTCTAAGTTTGGTAACATTATTCCTTCTTTTAATTAATTTCTGATTTTAAAGTTTATTTTGTCGGTCTAAACATGCTGAACTCTCTCCGGGGTATGGATAAATGAGCCAAATGCCACTTTCTTGGGAAAATTACACATAGACATTATGAATATGTTAAGTCCATATAAGTTAATTCCTGTTCTGAGATTTAAAAACCAAAACAACCCCATAAGAGTTTGAGTAAAAAATGTGAATCCTGGATCCCATGGGTTCCTGAATGTTTGCCTTTCTCTCTATCCTGCAGTTTCATATGATTTTTATCCTATGTTGTTATTTACTTGTATGTTCTCTATCATCCCAAGCAATGGCACCTACTAATCAGATTTGCCTAAGTGTCTATTTATATCCACTCTAAATCAACAACCCCATCAATACATAATTCTAGAATTGAGTAGATATTTGCCATTTATTGATTGAATAGTTTCTCAAATAAGACACAAATAAACCAATTATATTATTAACTTCACTTACTCTGAAACAGAGAAGTCTTGGGAAAGGGTAAAGAGTAGAGACTACATTTGCCAATATAGCTCTAATAATTTGTTGCCATATCTTCATTGGATGACTGGTGCAATGCTCAGCTGAAGACATATTCAAAATCCACCTTCATTTGGCATCTTTACTAAACCAGAACCCTAATATTGATTTTGGAAATATTGTGCCATCTGTAAATGTTTCCTTCTCCGGTTCCTTCCTGGCAACAGGAGGAAGCCAAGGGTCATATTCTGGTGAAAGGACTGTAGGTAGAAATACTATTAAAGGGATTCATTAACAGTTCCTCTAGGTGCTTCTTGAAATACAAAACCTGATTGATGATTAGGGATTTCTTTAGTTGAAGCCATTCCATGTAACCTCTCCAAGGGAGGGGATAATTAACAAGTTTAAGTATTTCAGGAATTAAGGAACAGAACTTTGGAAGAAACTCAAAATGATTTTGAAAGCTCTAGTTTTAAGGAAAGTATCAAAAACAGGTTCGACAGTACTTTATGGTGTTTTATTGTAACCTGAAGCTATGTTATGCAGCTCCAGCTTGCCAGTAGCATATTCTTCATTACAACAGTGACAACATTTATATTTTACTGCTACTTTGCAGTAATTTTGGAATCTTTCTAAAGATGTGCTCCAGGCTAGTGTGAAGCTTTCAACTTTTCAGCTTATGAGTTAGAGTTGTATGTTGTTGTTAATACTTTATGTTTGGCATAGGGAGTCACCCCCAAGACTAGAATTATTATTAATATTATTTTCGGATAAAGTGATCAGACATCCTTTTCTTACCCCGCTCTACTCACAGGCACTTCCAAGGTAGATAACACCTAATGGAACTAACTTTCTCCCTATTCTTTGTTTCCACTAAATATCATAGCAGAGAGAACTGAAAATAAAATTTTGAAATCTACTATAAAAATTTTAAAAAGATTTATCAAATCTGACATAAATTTTTTCACAAAATTTTCATTTGCTACAATGTAAAGTAGCTCCATACCATGATATATATGATAAATTTTCCATAGAATTCAGCACCAGAAAATTCTGCCACTTCCTGGTGATATATTTGCTTATTTGCCAACATAAAAATAATGCAAACTTTGATATGCAGTATCCATTTTTGCTATGGTTGTCAGGAACCTCAGAGTCAAGATTTATTCCTAATGTGACCAGATATTTTAACCCATAAAATGACAATAATCTACTTCTCTTATAATTATTTTTGACTTGTTTTGCCTTTTTATGTTGACATTTATTTTACTTCAAGTGCCTGGCTTGTAAACTGCCTAAATTAACTTTTGAGCAAAGTGGACTATGAATAGATAATACTTTATTTTTTTTAAAGATTTATTTATTTATTCATACAAGCACTGGGTACAGTCAGAAGCGAGGGAGGGTGAGAGAATTCACCAGAGCCAGAGTGGGGAGCAGAGCAGGCAGAAGGACCGAAGTACACTGCTGAGGGTAGCAGCAGGTGGCAGGAGAGGTCTGCGCGTCATGTAAGACCCTCCTCCTCCGGTGGCCAGGGATGGAACCAGCGCTGCAGAGGCTGTGGGCAGCTTCGCAACCCAGCTCTCAACTGCTGCGGCACTGGGGAGGCCCTAATCATACTTTAAAAAGTGAATTATTGGGCCTCCCCTGGTGGCGCAGGTGTTGAGCGCTGGACTGCGAAGCTGCCCGGAGCCTCTGCAGCACTGGTTCGATCCTGGAGAGGGTCCCACATGGCGAGACAGACCTCTCCTGCCACACCCACTGCTCCCCTTAGCAGTGTATTTCGTCAGTCTGCCTGTTCTGTTCCCTGCTCTGGCTCTGGTGAATTCTCTCACCCTCCCGCGCTTCTGACTCTACCCAGTGCTTGTATAAATAAATAAATATTTTTAAAAAAATGTGAATTATTTTCCTAACTAATTTATTTGTATTACTGTGTCTTATAATAGCATCGGTTTCCATATGATTTTAAATATTTTACCCACTTTGATTATAAATTTAATATATAAACTTGATTAAAATAAGTCCTTTTAAAAAGTGCATGATAAAAATTGCTCTCATTCTTACAAAATATTATACCTCGCCAAGTGCTTTTGTTCTAATCCTCAGAACCTGTAGTTACCTTATTTGATGAAAGAGACTCTGTATATAAGATTAAGTTAAGCATTTTATGATGAGGAGATTATCCTGCATTATATAGATGGACCCAAAATAATGACAAGGATCTTTTCAAAGGAAATGAAGGAAGATCAGAGAGATGAGAAGATAATATGCCCATGAAAACAGAGATTGCAGTGTTGTAGCTATAAGCCAAAAAGTGCAGAAGTCTCTAGAAGTTTGAGAAGAAAAGGAATGAGTTCTTCTCCTTAGTCTCTAAGAGGGACCAGCTCTGCCACTATCTTAATTTTAGCTGTATAATACTATTTTCAGACTTCTTAGTTCCAGAAATATAGAGGAAAAAATTGTGTTGTTTTAAGCCAACAAGTTTGTGGTAATTTGTTAATACTGGCAACAAGAAGCGTATGCACACTGCAGTACCCACTTCTCACGTCTCCAAAATTAGTCACTGTCAAGAATAGCTCATGTATCTTTAAAAGAATTTTCTATATAGATGCAATTTTATTCATTTACTAAACAAGTGAAATCATATTATGTATGTTAGATGTTACCTTAGACAAATTTGTATATTTTCCTTAGATTTTTTCAGTTACAAAAATATTTTACAATAAACCTTTTCATATACATTTTTAAATATATATCAGCAACATTGAGGTGTTGATCTTGAAGATACAGGTTTAATGTTGGCCATAGATTTGATCTCTCTTCAAAGTGCAAGGCCTTCACCAACTTACCCACAAAATTAAAAGGAAGAAGAAGGTTACTCCCAACTACCCTAAGGAGGGCATGTTAAAACATGGTGGTCAAGTTATTTAAATTATTGCCAAATCATTATCCTAGAAACTTACTCCAATTGGTGGTGGAGAGTGAAAAAGCAGGATGAGCATTCCTCTCCTCTGCCATCATTAGTGATCATAGGATCCCTTTGAGAAGAATTTGACAAAGTCTTCATTCACCAGGAAAAAGCAAATTTATTGAGCAAAAGGATGCTTGCATAGATAAAAATGGACAACAGTGTTAAGGAGCAAGTGCTATGTAAGAGGTCAGAGGTGGCTTTATACATGTGTTTATGTGGAATTAATTACTTTGGGGGTAAGGTTGGGTTTTTGAATCAACTCGTTGGCTATCCTTATCAGCAACGCTTGTTCCTGGCTCTGTGAAAATTCCAAAATATATTTAATGACAACTTTAATCATTCCTACCCCCACTTCTGTCTCATTCACCAGGCTGATAGTCTATGTGATAAAAGTCAGGGTGTATGGCTTTCTCAATTTTGTATTCTTTTCAGCCATGAGTACATGTTTCTGATGCCACTATCAACCCCAAAGGAGACAAAGAATTTTATTAGGGATGTAACAATCAATATTCAACCTCCTAGGAATGCAGTTGAAGCAGTTAATAGTTAATCACTAGGAGGGAGTATAGGGAGTGCAAGTCAGTGAATTAAGTTAATCCTAAAGCGGGAATAAAATCCAGTAGTCAGAGTTTAATTCTGCTTATTCCTAAATTTTTAATCTGGAGGACATTTTGTTGAAAAATTGATGGGCTCCTATTACAATTAAAAAATAAAAGATAGAAGTGATCCCTTCAACATTTTCTCATTCCCCACTTTCTTGAACCATTGGTTAAGCAAGCGCAAGTGCAGTAAGTCATTTAAAGATATTTTGACATTTGCAAAAGCCTGGGAAACATATAACATGTTTGTTTATTGGCCAAACATAAATAGAACAGTTTTTATCAGCACTGATATACCACCATACAATTCAATGACAGCAAATAGTATGATTCAATACTGTTGCAATTTAACTTGAGACAATGTTTGGCTATAATTAGGATCACCATGTTGCAAGAACCTCTGGGTCATATTGCCTCTAGAGAGGCCTAGAGATGCCTAAGTTTAATGCCTATGATACTAAAAATGAGAAGAATATTTATAAAAATGAGAATAACTAGTTTTATAGGTTACTCGTTTTGTATAATTCATTACTATGTAATGAATTGATTCTCATCGATTCTCACACCTCTATGCAGTAGTTATTGTTTTGTCCCTTATTTTGTAAGTGGCCACTTAATGGCAGTGCTAAGCACTCAAACATATTTCTCTGGAACTATTATTTTAGTTACTAATCTATATTGTATTACCTTCACCGTTTTTAGATATTTCATTCTGGATGGCACTACTAATGGGTTGAAATGTTTTAAAATATGACTTAATTAGTACATTATAAATTAAAGTTCCTCAGGGAAATGTCCCTTTATTAGAGTATTTAGTGAATGTATCCATTTATGTATTTTGACTCAAAGTACTTGAAAACCAAACAGTATGGTGAAATAGAGACATCGCTGCTGACATCATGAACCACACTATTTCCCATTAGCTCAATTTCCTTTACAAGACATGCTACCAAATGGTGAATTTAGACAGAATAGGAAATAAAATATATACTCAAAATAGCTTTAATTTTGCTAGTAGTCTTTTCCTTACTCTAAGAATGTAAAATATTCATCAATATTTTATGTTTTTGGTTCCTGGAAGTGAGTTAGTTATAACAAATGTAATGCAGGGATTCCCTATCTTCATATTCAGCTTGATCACCAAGACTTAGGATGAGTTCTTTTCCCAAGGCTCTTTTCCAGAAATCCTGGATTTTATTACATGTCTTTCTCTTTTTGATGTGTTTTTTAAGGTTCTAGAGTCATTCCCAGTTATTTGTCTAATTTTAAAAGATACAATAACTTAGGAATCTGTATTTATATTCAGCACCTATTATTATCCCCATGTCTCATGTAACTTTACACAACTCAAAATCATACCCTTGGGAAAGGTAGAATAAATCTTTGTCCTTTCCTCTTCCCACACATTTTATGTGAGTTGAGAAGGGGTAGAAAGTGTTTTCTGTAAGGACTGATTATATTGAATTAATTGTCATGAATTTGGCATTCAAGTAGTTTTAGATACATTTCCTTAAAAATGTCAGTATATGAATTATCATTTGGTTTGGAAAGAAACAGTATGTGAACATACATTGAGGACATATTTAAGAGCTCAAATTTCAGGGTATGCATTTGAGTATACATTGGTATATTTTTAGGTAGACATAATAGTTACTTTTTCCTGTGTGTTTTTTTAATCCATATTTTATGATTTATATTATATTATATTTATATTATATTATATTTATATTATATATTCTATGATTTGTATTAACTTGGAAACCTCATCAGATAGCTAACCTGTATTGACTGAGAACATGTTAATAAATTAAGCTGAAAACTATTCTGTAACTTCCGTCCCTAATTAACAAGTTTGGGTTAATGGATGTCACAGCAGTATTTAGCATTTATGCTATGTCAGCAGTAAATTAGGATCAGGTCTGAATGCAACTAACTGCATTCTCAGACTTGAGTTGTCACAGCACAAAACAGATTAAGATTTATGCTGCTGCTTATATTACTTTTTCATGTGCTACTTCTTATGATATGAATATATGTGTGTACTTTGCTCAGTCTTTCACTGGGCAATTTGGTATTCCCCAGGTATTTTATGTGAGTTGAGAAGTAATAGATGGTGTTTCAAGGGAGGTTTGGTTATGATAATATAATCTGTATGAGCTATGTATAACAGATACATCTCTATATATTATATAGTCTGCATGATCTGTGTATGACAGATATATCTCATATATGTGATATAATCTATATATTATAGGTATCATAAATTAGATTTTCTAATATTTTAGATGAATTTCCTTAAAATTTTCAGTATAAGAATTATTATGCATTTGATCAAAATCCTGTTTAGTGGCTTCTAAAATATTATCAGACGTGTTCAAATAGGATTGACTTACGCTGTATCACCTTATCTTCATTCCAAAAATAGTTAAGAGCTAGGATTTGAAAATATCAATTTGTTCTTAAATTGCAGTAATGGAAGAAATGTAACAAAAGAATATTTATCAAAATGATCTGATATTCTATGAACTCTTAGAAAGCATAGAGGATGAAACAAAACTCGTTCCTTTCACCAAAGGGAGGAAAATCTTTCCACAATATTAGGCATTGGGCTAGTGAGAAAATTTAACATTCGTTCAGGTTTTGTTCCACCCACAACTGACTCTACCTTTCCTTCCTCTAGTTTACAATATAGACATCTGTGACTCTATTCCTTCCTAGTACACTGTTTTGATGCCATCTTCCTCTGGAATTGCTTCTATCTTTTTGACTTGACAATGAGCATGTTGACTGATTTCTCTGTTTGTCTCAGCTAACTCATGCCCTTGGCAGAGAGTATTAGCATCCTGCAAAGAAGTCTGGCTCTCTCTTTGAGATCCTTAAGGACTTACTATAAACTCTGTCTTCCCCCATTAGTAATTATTATATATTATTCTTTGAAAGTTCCATTTGTGTTTTATTCTTTGAAATTTGTGCTTGTGTTTCATGATGTAAAGAAGAGTGATTTGTGACATTAAAGGATTATGTAATTGATAAGCCTGTGTATGTATATGTGTTTTCATTTGTGGAAAATAGGGATTAGAAGATATTTTCAGGGATAATTTCTTTATTTTAATTAATTGATTTTTTTTTACAAGTGACACAAAGCAATTCTAGTTTCATCAAACCCAATTTCTCAGTAAATATTTGCCCAGCACCCATTATTTTACATCAGCCATTTGTGAAACACAAATTGCCAGACCCTCTCATTCTGATAATTAACCCACATTTGTTTTACTTGTATATAAAAAGGTGGTACACAGATTCTCTTATTGTCACTGCTGTGTCTGTTTTCTTAAAAAAAAATTGGACTGAACAATAATTAGAGCTAGCCTCAAGCAGATTGTTGGAAGAAGTTAGCAACAATTCAACAGTTTAATTCTACTGGATTCCTAATCAGGCATCTGAAGGATATCCTCAATTCTCATCTGTATTAAATTGATGTCTTTCCAGAAACACTGGAATTGATTCTGAAAGATTTTGCCTTTGCTGCCAACACAAAAGTTAGTCATTAAGTGCTGTGACACTGGACTTCATAAAAAAAGTCATAAAACCTCTACTACTAGTCAGTGGGGATGCCAATAACAAGGAGTTGACAGTAACAGAACATTTAGAAACATACCCTCCAAAGCCAGCTAACAACTTTATTTATTTTTCCCTATGTATTTCTGGAGTATATTTCAGATCTGAAAAATATATATCAGGTTTCCATCTGTTGTCAGGTCTCCTGATATTTATACTTATAATGCTGCACAAGCCCCATCACCTTTGCAAAAACTTGATGTTCTTTGTTGTATTATGTTAACTAAGATGGGCGAGATGTTTTACATACAAGAAATTGTTAAGACCCTTTATTTGTGTTTGGATCCTCGTCTTCTGATTAAGTGTTTCGGGGCTACTGTGTCCATGATTTCTAGAGCAATAGAGAACTCTTTACCTAAAAGCTTTATACTCTGACCAGTACATAAATACTTCCAACTACCAAAGTTCTGTCTCCTCAGTTACCCTGTATCTTTCCATGACCTTCATGAAGTTGTTTTTTTTTTTTTCCATCATGTAGATTTTTACTGCCTCTGCATTCTATTATTTATTGGCATCAACTTTTGACATTCATGTCTTTATTTATTGTTTAAAAGATTTATTTATTTATTTACACAAGCACTGGGTACAGTCAGAAGTGCAGGAGGGTGAGAGAATTCACCAGAGCCAGAGAGGAGAGCAGAGCAGGCAGACTGATGAAATACATTGCTGAGGGAAGCAGTGGGCAGCAGGAGAGGTCTGCGTGCCATGTGGGACCCTTACCCGGTGGCCGGGGATCGAACTGGCGCTGCAGAGGCTGCGGCAGCTTCACAACCCAGCTCTCAACTGCTGCATCACCGGAGAGGCCCTGACATTCATGTCTTTATAGCTTTAAATTGTAGTATCTTGTCTACTCTAAAACCTTCAAGGGAAAAAGCTGCGATTATATTCCTTTGTGTCATGATACTGCCAAACATGCAGGCACACCACTCATAGTCTGCACAAAAGTTGCTATGTAAACCAACACATCAGCAAGTGAATAGTGAAACTGTGTGAAGTGGCAAAGCAGTTTTCTCAGACTTTATTAAAGATAAAATTACTTAAACCTAGGCTAAATTATAATCAAAGACACTACTCCTGATAAAAGAGTTTTGCATACCGGGGGAAATTGTAAAATCTTAGAGATCCTTTATTCAAAGCTTTCTCCTGATATATTGGTCAGCATGCTCTAGAGAAACAAGTATAGATGAGGATATTCATTGTGAGGAATTGGCTAACACAATTAAGGAGGCTGAAAATTCCCAATAAATGATTTCTGCAACATGAGACCAAAGAGAGCCAGTAATAAAATTCAGTCTGAACCAAATGCCTGGAAATCACAAGTGCTGAGAGCAAGAGAAGATCAATGTCCTACCTCAAACAGGCAGAAAGGGCTGAATTCATTCTTCTTCGGCCTTTTTGTTCTGTTCAGACCTTCAGCAGAGTGGATGCTGCCCACCTACCTTGGGCAGGGCAAACAGCAGTGCAGCATTCACTGGTTTCACCTCTTCAAATGAAGATTGCCCAATTAGTCAAATATCTGGGCACCCCATGATTTAATCAAGTTGACATCACAATAATGAAGAAACTGAACACCAGATATGTTATTGACTTGCCCAAGGTTATTCAAATGTTAGTACCTCGTCCAAAATCGGTTGAGCAGAGAATCATGACCCAAATCTTGTCTCTGAGAGATATTCTTTCCACCTCTTACAGATTTAACAGATGACACAGACAATTGATTGGAAGTGTTGCTTTGGAATTGTGGACAACATGCTATAGACAGTGCTCACTCTCTCAAATAATACTCTCTAATATCTGTATTCTAATGATTCATTTTCTCTTACTGGTTTTGAGAAGGAAAATTTTATGTAAGTTTAGGTCTCATCACTCTTCACAAACCACAAAAATTTACTGCTGTTCTCAGGGCATTCCATTTCTGCTGGAAGCTTCAGAAATGTCATAGGAAGTTCAATATATTTTAAAAGAAGACTTTGACAAATTGAAGTGCATCCAAAAGAAGGAGACCAGCATAGTGAAATATCTAGAAATGTGTCATGTGAGGAATGTGCCTGTCATTTTGTGTTCAAGAAAGTGGTGATGTGTCTGAAAGATGCTTCATTTCTTGCAGGGCAATGATAACTTCCTTCAATTATTTAAAGAGCTGCCATGTGAAACTAGGATTCTATGTTTTCTAAATAGTTCTAGAGGACAAAACTTGGACCAATGTGTGACAAGTACAAGAAGGCTGACTTCCACTATATATAAACATTCTTATCATCCAGTAGTTGAAGTTTTTTTCAGTTCTCCTGTTCATGCCAATGGAGCTGTATTTTGGGCCACTTTTCAACACAAGCCAGTATCCCCATATTAAGTGGGAGATAGCCTGGATGACCTGTGTCATTTACGACTTGAAGATCGTGTGAGTATCTGTCAGTAAGCTAGTCCCAGATGGATGACAACCAAACCTCACTCAGCAATTTTCACTCATCTCACTCAGGTGAAAAGCATTTTAGGAAAAACCATGCTATTAAAATCCACTACTGACACTGGAATTCATGATTAATTGTCCAGGCTGTCGATAGAAAATAGCCTGTTATCTTCAAGTGCTTCTCTTCCTCCTTACCTTACCAGAACCCACAGTTTTTCCTAAAGTAATGAAACAATATAATTCTTTAGGGAGCTGTCTCAATTGATCTACATAAAGGAATGCATTCAAAATAAAGCCTTGCCCTCCTCTCATCTTTTTAGGTCAACAGTAGGTATTTGTGGTGACTTACACAAAACAAATGTAATTTAATGAACTACAGTTTTGAAAGTGTTAGAAAATGAATCAAGCTGTAAAATATGCCAGAGGTTTTAAAATAAATAAAGTCAGTCATGGTTCAGTGTATTTGAAATAATGTTCACAGTGAGGCAACATAAATAGTATGAATATTCTTTCACTTCTCACCTTGATTAGAATAGAAAGTACATATTTAACAGTTATTTTGAGACCTGAACGTGACTCAAACTACCATTCTGGTTATAGTTTGTCTTTTATCTTTTTTTTTTTCTTTCTCTAAAGCAGCAGTCAAAGCTCATATTTAGGTTTAATCCATATTTCATTGAGCACACAAGTTTCATGATGGAACTCATTTTATTAGACCCTGCACTCAATACGAAACATCAATTGCAGAGGGTCACACTGCATCTTTCTAGCTGTCACACCAATATCTTGCTGAGTGCAGGCTGCAATGTCTCAGGTTCTTTATTTATACTGGAACTCATTTAGTTTGATCTCAGGGCTATTTCCAAAATGCCTGCAGTACACAAAAAAGCACTTTATCAACAAATAGCCCATTGCTTTAGCGATAGGAATATCAGCAAGATTCTCTGTGGTATTCGAGATCTGGACAAATGATGATCATAGGCTTATGAAGAAACTATTTTAATTCTAAGTGAAGTGTTTTATATTAAATGGATATCGGTCCTAAAATTGTATTGCTAAAATGAAACTTGTATGATTTGCAACATTTAGGTTTTGAAATGCAAACTAGTACTTGAAGCTTATAATTCTTTTTACATACTATCACTGTAATTTAGGTGTCTACCACTAGATGATGGAGTTATCTTGGGGATACAGCAACATGGCCTAAGTAGAATTTTTTTCTACTTGGTTGTAAATAGAAAACACTCAAAGTACAATAATAACTTTTACAGAGAATGGAGAGGGCATCTCTACTTGAAAGTCTCAGAGGAAGTTAGCATTTTATCTGAGTTTTGGAAGATAATAAATATATGGAAATAAAGAGACAGAATATTTTTTTTATTTTTTTTTTTTATTTAGAGGCATGTTTTATTTATTTATTTATCTGTTTGTTTGTTTTGTTTATACATGCACTGGGTACAGTCAGAAGCGCGGGAGGGTGAGAGAATTCACCAGAGCCAGAGCAGGGAGCAGAGCAGGCAGAAGGACAGAAGTACACTGCTGAGGGGAGCAGCGGGCAGTAGGAGAGGTCTGCGGGCCATGTGGGACCCTCCTCTCGTGGCCGGGGAGCAGCCGGGGGTCGAACCGGCGCTGCAGAGGCCGCGGGTAGCTTCGCAACCCAGCGCTCAACCGCTGCACCACCGGGGAGGCCTGAGACAGAATATTTTTCTGGACAGAAACACACAAGGCCAGATTCAGGGAAAGAAAGCATTTTTAAAAAGTCACACTAATCATGAATTTGGTAGACAAATTATTGACTATTCAAGCCTGGTTTTTATTATGTAATAACACAAATAAAAGTTTAGGTGTCGATAAGAGATCTCAGTGTTTTAACTTCCTTATTTAAAAATGTGGCTACTAGTAGTAATTAATTCACAGATTTGTTATCAAAATGAAATTACTCACTTTGGCAGTTTCCAGTACACGTTTTTGCTTATGAATTTGCAAACAGGAATTGAATCTGAAAAGGTAGAGTAAAGACAATTGAAATCTTTGAGCCTAGACTGAAGACTTAGACTTGGGGTTCAATTCTTCTCTAACCCCCCACCATTTTCTGTAGAAATAGGGAGTCTTAGAAATGTTTTTAAAAAGGAATGAGAACATTTTGGGTTTGATTTATATAATCACTGAAATCGTTAAAGGGCTTGGTGTAGAAAAAGGGGCAAGGGACCGGCCTCGGGAGGTATCATGCTATGACCGCTGCATCCTGAATTCAATCCCTGGCCAGGGAGCTAACCCATATGGTGCATCAGACCATTCTTGTCTTGCCTGCTGCTCCCCTCAGAAGTGTATTTCAGTAGATCCACCTGTTCTGCTCCCTATTCTGTCTCTGGTGAATCCTCCCACCCCCTGAACCTCTGGTCTGTACTCCAGTTCTGCTATGCATAAATAAGTAGATGCATCTTAGAAAATTGGAAAGGGATGAGACTTGGTAATATTCCATTGCAAGGCTACCAGAAGGGGAGGGGAAGGTGGAGGGTAAAGTGTGGAGGGTGTCCAGTAGACTATGGTAGGGGAGTATGAGCATGTTGGAGGCAGTGTGGTGTGGTAGCATACATCTGAAGAGGTGTATGATCCTATACATGTGTATGATCCTATACATCTGGATCATATACAGTGTTGTTGGCCATTGTTACCTCAATTAAATAAAAAGAAACTTGCAGCAATAGAGACATAGATGTGGGGAGGTACCACATACTTTGTTTCTTTAGGAAAGTCCACCTACTCTCTTTCTAATTGTAGATTATAAAATAATATCAAGGCCTGATATAAGAATTTGATATTATTTAAAATGTTAAAGTAAGAACTTTGACTAGAAAGTATAGAAGAATTTTAGGAATACATTGAATAAAAATTCTAAAAGTCAGTTAGGAGATAGCCAGATATTCCAGTAAGACATTAATCCAGGAGTATGAAAATTCATGGATTGTTCTTCCTTATACTTTCCCCTTCAAAATTGAATCATATTTCTAAAACACATGCACACACACACATGCACACACGCACCCTTCCATATACAATTTATTTTTCACTTTGCTCCTATCTGAACCTTATCTAAACTACCTTCTTTACTCCTTTTTTTTTTTTAGAGGCACGTTTTTATTTATTTATTTATTTGTTTGTTTGTTTGTTTTGTTTATACAAGCACTGGATACAGTCAGAAGCACGGGAGGGTGAGAGAGTTCACCAGAGCCAGAGCGGGGAGCAGAGCAGGCAGAAGGACTGAAGTACACTGCTGAGGGGAGCAGCGGGCGGCAGGAGAGGTCTGCGCGCCATGTGGGACCCTCCTCCGGTGGCCAGGGAGCAGCCGGGGATTGAACTGGCGATGCAGAGGCCGCGGGCAGCTTCGCAACCCAGCGCTCAATCGCTGCGCCACTGGGGAGGCCCCTTCTTTACTCCTTTACATGGGTCTTACACCCATGTAATTTCTTATACCCAGGGATTTCTTAATCATTCCCCCATTTCCCCATATATATATATATATATATATATATATATATATATATATATGTACACACACACACACACATACACGCATGCCTACATACATATATATATATATATATATTTAGCATTTATTTAAGTACTTCAGAGAATGACCTCAAAAATATACTCAAGTGATAAATCTGGGTGGGAAATAAATACTAACAAATGTTTTATTTGTAGGAACCTGAAAAGATTAAGCTATCATTTGACATTTAAAATCAGTGAAATATTTACAACAACTTCAAAAGGAAGATAGTTGTCTGTTTTAATAAGAAAATAGTACTGTAACAATTTTAAAAAATGCATAATTCCCTTCATTCCTTAAGGTTTAAATAAAGGGCCTTTCCAGAATATTTTTACAGTTTAAAATGAGCATTTTAAATTACTTGAAATTGTTTTGCTCTTGAAAAGAATAAATTCCTGAAAATTGATTTGGGAACATTACCAGAGTTAAGATGCCTTATGTTTTAAAGCCAGTTAAGTATTTCTTTACAAAGAAGTAGTTGAAGATAGCATTTGAAAATGCAGATAAAGAAAATGATAAAGTTGTCTCTCAAAAGTAGTTAAGAAAATGAAAATTTGTCAGTTCTTGATAAACTTTTCTCAGGTAGGAGGCATATTAACCTTTTTAGAAGAAACCATATTTTCTCTCTGTTTTAAAAGTTCTTTATTGGTATCGGAACTAAGTAAAACCATCATTAACCTAAATGACAATAATACCAATTCTTAGGGAATTTAAATGAGCCTCATATGAAGTCATAATAATACATAATCTATCAAGCTATTAATAGATAACAATAATTAATTATGAGGGGGGTTGAATTGTCTTGGAAGTGTTTTTATTAAGTTTATCCCTAAATTTAATAGTCTTAAGTCCACTGATGCATATATATATTTGCACGTGTGTGTGCATGTGTGTGTGCATGTTTACCATGGTTCCAATACTTAAGACATGTATTTGTAGTAGTACTCATAAGAGGAAAAATGGTGGTTATAAATATGACCAATGGTGGGTATTTATTCAGTGGAATTGGGCTAATGACTGCATAATATATTTTTATTTGGAAATTTGGCTGAGCATACCAGATATATACATATTCTTATTAGATGGGTGCATCGGTTCTAATAAACTTATTTATTTTAATATCTAGCTACTTCTATTCCTTCCATTTGAGAGTAATAAAACCTACTCTTTGGAAAAGTTCTTTATTAGTAATAAATCCAAGAAACATTTGACAATGAAATAATTTTTGCTAAAATTTAGCAAAGTATTTTTTTATATATTTTTTAAAATAAGGATTAAACTAATTAAACATACAAACCATTAATATAGCACCTAGTCAGTGGTAGGTGCTCAAAAATTACAAGTGTTGGGCCTCCCCAGTGGCGCAGTGGGTTGAGTGCTGCCCTGTGAAGCTGTCCGCAGCCTCTGCAACGCAGGTTCGATTCTCGGCCGGCCAGGGAGAAACCCACATGACTTGGCAGACCTCTCCTGCCTTGCCCGCTGCTCCTCAGCAGTGTCTTCGGTCTGTCTGCCTGTTCTGCTTCCCACTTTGTCTCTGGTGAATTCTCTCAACCTCCTGCGCCTCTGACCTATACCCTGGTTCTTATATAAGTAAATAAATCTTTAAAAAATATATAAGTGTTATTCACATTAATTTGATAAATTTATTGATTAAATGAGATAGTATCATCTAAATTTATACATGGAATTAAACAAACATGCATGCTTAGCTTGATCTATTAAAGACAATAATAAGTCATAAAATTTTGTAAAATAAAAGTCATTTGATAAATAGAAAAAGTGCAAAAGAAAGGAAAAGTTACCTAAAATCAAATTAGCCAGTGACAAAAAGCCAATATTTCATTTATTTTGTGTTGTTAAAGTCAGAGGAGCCTTACTAGGTGATATCAAGATACACATTTGCAAAGCAAGGGAAAACTTTAATTATTCACAATTATTGATAAACTACAAAATAAGTAAGGGTAGAAATATGTATGATTTATCAACTGCTCATTTAGTATCATTGATCTTAAAGTTATGGCACTTTTTGAAAAAGGAAAATGTATGCTTTAAAAACTTCCATTATATTTCTACACATGGAAAACACACATACCATGAATTATTCAAGCACC
The DNA here is from genome assembly GCF_964194135.1 of Talpa europaea. Classification (NCBI taxonomy): domain Eukaryota; kingdom Metazoa; phylum Chordata; class Mammalia; order Eulipotyphla; family Talpidae; genus Talpa; species Talpa europaea. The sequence continues at coordinate 15,058,239 of NC_140074.1, forward strand.
ACTTTGCAATCATCTGAAACTGCTACCAACATAAAATTCTTGAATCTAGACAAACCAAACAAAGAATCAGACAAAGCCAAACTGTAAGACTGACCCTTGAAAGCAGACCTTAGAGCTGAGAAATTCAAGAGGGGAGGAGAGAAAAGGAGAGAGGGATATTAAACCAAAGAGGGGCCTAGGAAAACTCACTGCAACTTTGTGCACTTTGTTGGTGGGAAACCTTTGGTCACTGTATCTAAGAGGAAAAATCCTGTATTTGACAAAGTAAACGTGTTTAAAATTTTTTAAAAAGATAACAAAAATAAATTCTTGTTACCCAAAGTAGGCCCTGCTTCAGCAACATCAGCTTAACCTAAATTTGCAATAAATACAGATGAGTCTTTCCTGAGACCCACTAAATAAAAAAAATCTGCAGTCTTTTAACATGAGTATAAGTACTACCTTAATCATATACACTTTCCATCTGAGAAGCAATGTTTTTGACAAAAAACAAAAAGAAACTAAGCTTAGTGGGGTTGCAAATATTTTGACAAATTATTCAAATAGAAAAAAAAATGCTTTGATTAAACTAATAGTGTTCTTATATGTTACTGTTTTTGTCTGAATAAATCCAAAGTATAACATAACATAACATATAACATAACATAACATAACATAACATAACATAACATAAAACATAACAATACTGACGCTTCATTATATACAATTTTTTTCAGTGCACTTTGGCAGTTACTGGTTTCCCTTTTGCTTATTACTGGTCAGAGCTACAGATAGGACGCTAATTATTTAAAGGTCTCTTAATATTTGACCTTGGTCTATGCATATTCATAGAAATTCATATTTAAATCCAAAATTAATAATATATATGTAGTTCATATTATATACACATCAACTATCCTCCACTGAATATAGCATTGAGATTGTTAAGGTTAAGATACTTTCAGAAAATAATGTATGTGATACTACCCAGCTGTTAAAAAAGATAAATTCTTGCCATTTGCAGGAAAATGGATAGAACTGGTGAGGATTATGGTCAGCAAAATAAGAGTGAGAAAGACAATTATTAGATGGTGTCACTTATAATGTGTATAAGATGTAATATGGAGAAACCAGCAAAGGGAGAGATAGAGCCAAACCAATCACAAAACCTAGAAATCTGACCGTAGTTCTGAGGCTATCAGAGCAGGTAGGGGTGAGAAGAAAGGAGAAAGGAGCTCAGTGGACTATGTATGGTAGAGAACTATGGGTGTCTTGGTGGTGGGTATGGTATAGTAATAACACCTAAAGGGGGAGATCAAATACCTCTAAAGCACACACAAGTTTAAATCAATGTTATCTCAATTTAAAAAATGTAAACTAATGCATATTGCTGTGTTCTTTGCTGTAATTCTTATTAAGAAAAAATTAAAGAATAAAATCATTTAATTTTTACTATTGGAAATTGTTTTATATCTCAAAGGAGAAGCTATACCTGGAATGTGAATTTTTTTTCTGGTTCTCAATTCACTGATTCTCTGTCCTCCTTTTGGGAATTAATAAAAGTAAGGAAGGATAATTAGTTAGAATATACTTTAACATGAATTCATTCATCTGTAAATTCATTAAGGAGAATTTCTAAAGTGCTACTTATTAGTAATTGAACCCCTGTCCTCATGACTCCAACATATCAGTGGAAAAAAAGAGATTATAGACAAACAAATAAATTAAAAGGATGATTATAGGTTGAGATGTTAGAAAAATCCTTTTTGAGAAAGTTACTTTTGAACTGAGACCTAAAGCATGAAAATGTTCCAATTGTAGAGCATTCTAAACTTGACTTCCTGAAAAAAAAAATTGCTACTGAAGACCATTGCCTATTAGGAGAAGAGTATGCAGGATTCCATTAAAAATGAGAGAGAAGTAGGCTGTAGATCATGTCAGAGCTTGTAGGTCGTGATAATTGGATTTTATCCAAGTGCAATAGAAAGCCAGTGGAGAATTTGAAATAGGGCAGTGCAACGATGTTATATGCTATATATATACATATAAAAATCTGTCCTGGCTGGAGTGTGAGCAATACATTGTTGAAGGAGTTTTAAGTGGGATGAGTGAGGATAGTCAGAATTTTTTGTGGCATGTTAATGATGGATGATCATAACTTCCTCTGGTAAAAGGAGAGAGCTTTGAGGATTATACTTATGTTAGGTACATAATTGTTATGGAAAGGAAGTCATTGAGAAAGATCCCTACATTCCTGGTATGAGTACAAAACAGATGTGTCAATTTCTTAGGAAATGAGAGGAGACATGGGAATGTCATCCAAAAAATCAGAATTCCACTTGAATTAGGTTTGAAAGGCTATCTATAGGTACCTTGAAGAGTGAGAGAATGGGCTCTGGGAAAGGTTCGAATCCTGCGCAGTTACTAGCAGTAAATCTGAATAATTTACTTAAAATGTGTCTTAGTTATCTCATCTCAAAACATGTAGAGGGTAATATCTACTTTGAGTAATTGTAAATATTGAATTTGCTACTTCCTATAAAGCTATAAGAGCAAATTCTGATACCTTATTAGCAATAAAATAATTATCTACTGTTATTATTGGTCACACAAGTAACAAAATCAAATGAAAATCTAGCATATAATTATGAAGTTTGAAGGAGAAACTGATTATTTTAAAAAGCGTTATATCTCATTGCACTTCTTTTGAGTTAATGAAATCTATCCTAGAGTAGATGTCATTATTTTTTTGTTTGTTCATTTATCTTTCTCTCTCTCCTTTATCTTTCTTCTTTTATGTGGATTGCAGAGGTAGAGTTGGAAAGTAGCATAAGAAAAAAATTATCAGGAAAATGGAAAAATTGTGGTATAATTCTAAAAAGAGCATTTCACTTCACTTTTTCAATTTTACAATTACTGTAAAGGTAGATTCAACTTTTTGATTGTGTTTAAATCTTTCTGTGTAAATATACCATAATAATTTTTGGTAATAGATTTTCATATTTTTTCAATAGTTGTTAAATACTGAAACTATAAGAAATAGCCTGTGTCTTGCATGTAGACATCATTGTCAGATTTTTACCTTTTAAATGATAGATTTACAGACATGACAAACATATTTTTTTCCTTTAGATCTGTCTTCTTTTCTACAAAAAATACATTATAAGATAACTCCAATTTTGTCTTCTGAGGTTGAAGTTAGAAATCTTTAGAATCATTCATGTAGTTAAATAAGAGTTTCATTTATTATATCTATCTAATAAAAAAGAAATAAATTTAATGAATTCTTTGCTGATAGATACTTTGTTATGTTGCTTTCAAGATGCAAAACTCAGAAATATGATGTGGGTTAATCCTTTATAAGTTGAGTTGAATACTTTATAAACAGATACAGTGTAGTATGGTGAGGACTACTGGCATCTTGGTGGTGGGTGTGGTGCAGTAACATACACCTGAAGGGTGTGAAGTTCTACCTCTAAATTATTATGCAGTGTTGTAAACAAAAACAACAACAAAGAACAACTGAAGAAAAAAAAAACAATCATTATATAAACATGAAGTATTGCTGTTATGGTGGTTAATATATAGTGAGCCTCCTAAAAACACATGTCATTATTCTTTTCACGTTTTTTGGCAGCCTTGAAGCAAGATTATGAGAAGGGTCTCAGAACAGAACACTGAAAGTGGCAACCACCAGCATGAGACCATCAAGCCAATCTGGTAAGTGGAAAAGATGATTGATAGATATCTTTTCTTGTGTCTCGTTAAATCTGTTGATATTGCTTCTTATGCAAAGCATCCTTATAGTTTACAAACAAAAATGAGAGTGGTTTTTCACAGTGTAGCCAATGAAAATTATTCTCAGAAGATCTTAGGGAAGTGGTATTCTGTGGGAAAATTCACCAATTTTACAGATTTAAACTATGGCATTGTGAATTTGCTTCCTTATTTAAAAATGGAAATTGTAATAGTTGTATTGTTTTGTAACTACGAGTTATAAATTGCATATGGACAATCAAGTAGTTCCTTAACAAAGCAAAAATATTTGTAAAATATTGCCATTTATTGAATACTTGCCACATGACAGGTACTAAATACTAAATGCTTTATTGCATTATTTTATTGACTACTAGAACAAGCCTTAACATTAGACTATATTATTGTTCTCATTTTACAGCCGGAAAACATGTGTTATTGAAAGATTATGTCACTTGCCTTTAAATCACACACTACTTCTTTCCTATAGTTGTTTGAGTGAAGTTCTGTCTGTTGCCAGAGTTTCTGTTCTTACATTCTTTTTCATAAAGTGAATCTAATAAATGCCAGGATTCTGTTAGCTGAGATGGCATGCTATTCCCCTAATGAGTATTAGTTAAAATATAATAACTGTATATTTATAGGAAGTCTTTACAAATAATTTATGAATAAGTAATTTCATTTTGTATTCACACATTCTCCTTGGAAGTCAAAATACTTACATTTTCACAGATGGATAAATTGAGGTCCCAAAAGGTTAACAGGCTTGCTTACTGAATGTCTTATACCTCAGTGATATTCTATGGTTAAGGGTCAGTTTATTTTTAATTTCTTTCACACCAAATGTTTTTATAAATTTACTACAATTAATTACTAGAGAAATGGATGATTAAAAGATAGACAAAGACTGCACAAGTCCACATTTTTATTATTATATTTGTCATTATTTATGGATGTAAAATTACTTATAAAGTGCTATAAAGGTCTCTATTGCTTTCTCTCAATTTCCCTTCTCCTATGGTGCAACAAGTTGGCACCTGCAGACTGGCACTACCCTACAGACCAGACAGACGGTAAACCATGTAGCTCCGATCGAGCTTGTAAGAAGCAATCTACTGTCATTCCTAGATCTTCCATAGTCTAGTCCAGTTCTTCCCATCCATAGTGTCTCAACATACAACAAGAAATTTGATTTATGGTCTAAGGCACACAAAGACCAAATTCTAAATTGTTCAGATGAAAAAGGAGCAGGGAATTGGCAATGAGAAAACATTTTAAAAGAGTTATGTGGAATAACATTTAAAAAGTGAAAAACCTCTAGAGCCTCCCTGATGGCCTAGGAGCTAAGTCTCAGCACAATCACCACTATGGCCTGAGTTCCATCCCTGGCCAGGGAGCTAACACACATATGGTGCAGCAGACCTCTCCTGTCTCACCCACTGCTCTCCTTAGCAGTGCATATCAGTAAATCCATCTATTCTGCTCCCCACTCTGTCACTGGTAAATCCTCTCATCCCCACACCTCTGACCTAAAGCCCAGTTCTTCCACACAATGAATGAATGAATGAATAAATAAATAAATAAATAAATAAATAAATATTCCATACAATGAATAAATAAATAATAAATAAATAAGTAAAAAGTGAAAATCCCCATTGGAAGTTTATGGAATTATAACAGGGCAACCCCCAATGTGAAATAGGTTGGCCTGACCATGGGTCCTTACCTCTGTGCTTAAAAGGTACTTATAATGAGACTTAACTACAGCCATACACACACACAAGGGTTAACAAAGGGTTCATTTACAAAAAGGGGAAATGAAGAAATAAAAGCCTTAGGGAGAAAGAGAGAGAGATAAACTGGTGAATGCATCCTACCAGTTCTGCATGCTGAAATCGGGTGGAAAAACCAGGACTTCCGAGGCCCTCTTAGGCCCACATGTCTGGTTATATACCAAACCTGGCTACTTCACTCCACCCTTAGTTCCTAGCAGTTCTCCCTTCAGTGGTAATAATATTATAAAATTAGTAGTCCTTGGTGTCTTAAATCTATTTGGTCTAGAGTGGAGGTAGGGTCCATAAAACCTATTTGTAAAGTTTTCATAACACCCTTTCTGCCCAAGAAAATGATTTATTTTACATTTATTGATAAGAAATCAAGACAAAGAATTTATATGTGATTTATTATTAAAAGACTTTCTCAAGATAGGATATTTTTTCTTCTCTTTTTATTTTATTATTTCAAAAGAGAAGTTAAATTGTATTTAGGAGACTGAATCCTGTCAGTTCCCAAGCAGTATGTAGACCCTGTATAATTTTAAGAGATATAAGTGGTCAGCCCAGGAAATGAAAATGAACTCATCTCTGTACTACATTGAAGGGGCCTAGAAATAAATGTTACTTGTTCATTTCAAAAGCTTCCAAAGAAAATTGCAGTATTTTTTGGTGCAAAGTATAAAATGTACTTTGAGTCAGCAATGAAAATTTACTTTTTAGGATGGTTTTGTGACTTTCTCAGTATTACTGAAATTGAGCCAAATATTTACATGTGCTATTTTATTAATAACTATTCGGCCATCTGTGTCAAAGTTATACTGCACAGATGTTTAGGTATAACTTTTGCTTGTGAGTAAATATTATAGGAAGATTGAATTTTTCTCCAAATGATGCTGATGGATTTTTTTTAAATCATAGTTTAAGATGTCAAAAATAGTTGTGGTGGTTGTTTCAAAGTTCTTCAGCTTACCAGTGTTTGATGCAGCTTAAAATGACTATAAGGACACAGAGAAAGATGAAAATTTATGACAGCATTAAAAACTAAGATATTCAGCCAATCTATTATTAGCTCCTGAGAAGACTCCATTGCTAAATTGAAATTCACAATCTGAAGTAGAACAAATACATGACCTTAGATAATACAGACACTCTGTGCTCTTCACTTATTTTCTGCTACTTGTATCACTCAGAAGTTGAGCAGTCATATCTGGGCAACTCTCTTCAATAGAAGCCTTTATATCTGTATCCATTTGAGGTTTATCTCTCCTCCTTTCTTAAAAAAAAAAAAAAAGTGCTGTGGACCAGCGCAGCGGTAGACTTGCAGGACTGTCTCAGGATTGAGAAACTGTGAGGATGCTCAAGGAATCGGCACATAAATGACAGACAGTCACACAAATGACAAACAGACACACTTCAAGAGTGAAGATCTGAATGTAATTTGCTCAAAATCATCATACACTTTTATACCTTTTCCAACAATAGATGATTTCATACAATTTAATTCTTTCTCAGCATAAAATACTTTGTAAGGCATAAGACATCTACTTTGTTATTCATGTTCATGTGATCGCTGTTCCATGACATGGCACAGTAAACGATCTCCAGGTACTGAATCTACACAATCATTTTTGCTTATACAGAACAGCACTCTTTAAGCTAGCTTTTCTTGATTTGTTTCCCAAGACCTCAATTATCAGAAAGCATTGATATTTACCTACTGGCACCTCTTACTTTTAGTGATCACGAGCAATATATTCTCTACGTAAGCATTTTGATTTTTATGGTGTTGTCTCATGTGAGAAGTATTATGATTATTATAAAACTACTATTGCCACACACTATTTTCTTTATCATGCATTTCCTGAAACTGATTGTACACATATAAAGAAAAAGCAAAGTAAGTGAAAAAGTAGTATGATTATAGACAGGTTGCTAAGTTGTTACTATTTCTGAAACAATGACTATCTGGTTAATGGTTAAACTGCTTTGTAGGTAATTCCAACAGGCTTGTTTGCAGGTGACGTTCTTAGCAGCCTTGTTTCCATCAAAGGAGGGGTTAATTACTGCGGGCTTGTTGCCTAAATTAGGCTTATAGGCATGTAGACCTTGTTTGATCTGAACGCCAAAGTTTATCATGATGAAGCCCCTCGGGGACTGCGCCTGTCTTAGGTCGTCAGGAGTCACAGACATGAGGCTGGCCAGTGCCTTCTTTAGTCTGCCCCCGATCTTACCCGTCATTGACTGTCCAGTCCAGCGCACAGGGGAAGGGGGTCTTACTCACTCTGATGTGTCTGAGTGAAAGCCTCCCTCTTTCCAGTAATTTCACTGGCGTTCAGCGGCAGAGGCTGCCGCAAAAAAAGAAGAAAAGAAAGGAAAATTTATATAAATCCATTGCACCCAAAAAGATGGAGAGAGAGGGTGTGTGTGTGTGTGTGTGTGTGTAATATTCTATCAGATCAGGAATCAGGATCAGATGACCAGGAGAAACAGAGTGGGAAGAGATGCTCCACCAAGTTTCTAGCAGAGTTGTTTTATTTGAATGTCTACTGCTCATTAGAATTTGGACCTGAAGTTCTTCACAATCTGAGATTCAACTGTGAAACATAGGCACTCTCTGCTAAAAACAAGTTATCAGGAGAACCAAGGGCTACCTATCAGTCTTATGACTTGTCTGTTGAAAAACACTATCCTTCAACTATCCTTCAATTTGTGTCATATTATCAGATCAGGAAATAAGGAATAACAACAATACCATCAAAGCCAAACAGGACCTGGATAACAATTATTTGATATAGGAAACTAAAGCTCCAGAGTGAAAGCATATGTAGAACAATGAGTTAATGCATACAGAAAAATATTTTAGAAAATTGTTTGCCATCCTGATATATACTTTGATTGGCTTAGAAATAAAAGCCATAAGTGCTGAAGAAGTTGAAATACAAAGGGTTGAAAGGGAAAAGAAAATGTAACAGAAGAATTAAATCTGCCTTTGGAGGCAAGAAATAACAATCAAACTATAGAAAGTAAACTGAGCAAACACTATTGGAATGCAGAGGACAAATACTAACAATAAATTGTGTGTAAATTCTTCATCCTTCTATAGTCATTTTCTATTCAACTTTTCTTGTTTTATTTTTACCAATTTTGATAATTTGTATTGACCTAGAAAAGCCAACAATGCTGAGTAATTGTTGTCCACAGGTCAACCTACATATAGGAAAAAAAAAAAATGACTTGAATCAATACACCAGTGAAATATTTCAGTGTTTTTTTTAGTTTTCTATTATAATCTCATCATGTTTTCTTCCATATACAATCATACATCATTTTTTAAAATAATAAAATTAACTGTGCACTTAAGAACAGTGCACAGATAAATGAACAGCTCAATAAATTATCACAGAGTTGACAAACCTGTGTGACATCCACTAAAATTAGAAAACATCAAATAATCCATATAATTATTTTTTCTTCTAAGTCATAAATTTCTATAAGGTGACTGTGTTCTTAAACTCTAATATCGTGGATTATTTCACATTTGTTTTGTTGTGTGACATTTTGTTCTCAATATTTTATGCATTATTTCTAAACATAACTAATTAAATTTTCAGTGCTATATACTATTCTGTCATGGGCAATGCATGGTTCTTACATTCTTCTACATATCTTTTAGGACATTTATGTACATATTTCTGTTGGATGTACAATTATTTACACTTGGTTTAGATGTTCATTTTTAGCAGATACTGCTAATTGTCCAAATGGTGTGCTAATTTGTAATCCCACTGACAGAATGTAAGATTTCTAGTTGTTCCACATCTTTACCAAGACTTGACAATTAGTGGGTATTTTTATTTTAACCATTCTGGCCAATGTGTAATGGAATTCTATTATGGTTTTACCTAATACTTCTGTAATGACTGATAGAGATGGTGTTGCTGACCCATGTCAACAATTCTGTAGGTAACCACTCATTTAAAGACAAATAGAAATACAGACAAGGTATTAAGAAAGGAAGTAGCATTATTCAACTCTGCTAAATGAACATTTAATTTAAAAGGACCTAAAATTCCCCTTTGTATATCATTGAGTGTGTGCAAGCCAGACAATTTCATTCAACATAAAATTCAGTTTGTCAATTTTGCTCACCTTTTATTTTCCTATTTACTAAATTAATGTTCTATCATCTATCAATTTTGTCTTGTTTCATTGGTTACCAACCAATCTTTTGACAGTAGAATCACAGCTTAATGTTTATGATTAGAGTTTGTTGCAGGAGAGTGGCTGCACACTCCATTTCTGTGTTGGGAAAACTAATTATTTGTCCAGCCATTTGAAACTAGGGATGGCACATGGGCAATAGGCATGAAAATGATCCAGGAGGGCAACATGAGTTTGATGGAGGACACAGGGCTCTCACCCAAGCAGCAAGTGTGGCAGCTCTATCAATTTCTCAGGCATTTCCTCTGGTGGGCTGTGTAATGGTTCATTTACTTCTAGTGCTATTAATATCTAGTGTGAGAGCTTGGCTGATATGTTGTTGAAACAATTTGGATGTGCATAATTTAATACTATGCTGTCAAGTGACATGCTTTTTTATTCTCATGAAGCTATGTGCTCAAAAATTATCTTGATTTGGATATACTTTTTATTTTTAATGTGGCAAAATATATATAAACTTTACCATTTCAACCATTTTAATTGTGCAAGTCTATGGTTATTAAGTACATTACATTGTTGCACAGCTGTCACTATTGTATCAATACTTTTCTATATATTACCTTCAATCATATGCTTTATTTATTTATTTTTAATTTTAAAAGGATAGGTTTATTAGGGAAAGGAGAAAAAGAGAAGCACCTGCATAGTCAGAGGTGGGAAGGAGAGCTCCTATATACTTTATTTCTTTACGTTATTGATAATTCCAACTATATATAGTGTATTCCCATTAACATAGATTTATGTTTTTATGAACATCTTTTGAATCATGTAGAAAATAATAACTGAAGTGACAAACCAAAATAATAATAATAATGTTATATATGTTTTCCATATCTTTTATATTTTATGTTATATATCATTGAGTTACTGTAGCATCTTTTCATTTTAATGTTAAGAACTCCCTTTAACATTTTGTATAGAGTGAAAGTAGTGATACTAAACTCTTTCAGCTTTTGTTTCTCTGGAGATGTCTTAATTTTTCCTCATTTTAAAGGATAGTTTTGCCAAATATATAATTCAAACTTGACAGGGTTTTTTCTCCTTTCAACACTTTAAATGCATCATCCAACTGCCTTCTGGACTACAAAATTTCTGTTTAAGAATATCCTCATATTTTTTATGGGAATTCTTTGTAATGAGTTGTTTTTCTTTTCTGCTTTCCAGATTCTGTATGTTTTTTTTTTTTTTTATAGAGGCATGTTTTTTTACTTATTTATTTATTTGTTTGTTTGTTTCGTTTATACATGCACTGGGTACAGTCAGAAGCGCGGGAGGGTGAGAGGATTCACCAGAGCCAGAGTGGGGAGCAGAGCAGGCAGAAGGACCGAAGTACACTGCTGAGGGGAGCAGCGGGCGGCAGGAGAGGTCTGTGCACCATGTGGGACCCTCCTCCGGTGGCCGGGGAGCAGCCGGGGATCGAACCGGCGCTGCAGAGGCTGCGGGCAGCTTCGCAACCCAGCGCTCAACCGCTGCGCCACTGGGGAGGCCCCAGATTCTGTATGTTTTATGGTTTTTAACTATTTGATTATAGAGTCATGAATCCTTTAATTATAGGGATACATGCTTTGAAATGCTTCCTTAGTCAATTTTATTGTTGTGTGAACCTCAGAAAGTATAATTACACAAATTTAGATGATATAGCCTACTTAGCACCTAGACTACATGGTATAGTGTTTTGGGACAACGTTCATGATTTGGTGTATATGGTCCATTGTTGACTGAAAAGTGTAGCAACACATGACTGTAATGTTACTTACTGTCAGCCTCTTAACTTACATGTTAACCTATGTGTAATTCATCAAGATTCTTGGGTTTGTAGATCTATATCTTTCTTCAAATTTGGGAAGTTTTCAGCCACTGTTTGTTGAAATAATCAATTTGCGCTTTTATCCCTCTCTTATTCTTTTAAGATATATATTGTTCTTCCGAAAGATACTTCATAAGCCTCTTGTGGTCTGCTTACTTTTCTTTGTGTTTTTTTCCTTTTGCTTCTCAGACATTACACTTTCAAATAACCTGTGTTTTATTTCACATATTTTTCTCTGCCTGTGAAGCTGTTTTGAAGATCCCTAGTGAATTTTTCAATTGTTGTATGTTCCAGCTCCAGAACTTCTCTATGGTTCTTTTATATAAGTTATATATATATATGATATTAATATTAAATATTAACATTAAATATACATTAAATTAACAGTAATATATATAATTATAAATTATATAATTCATACAATTATAAAGTTTATATAAAGTATAAAATATAAATTAAATATATATTTAATGTATATTAAATACTGTATTTCTACTTGTATGCCATTTTCCTGATTCCCTTTAATTCTTTTTTTTTAAACTTTGCAAATGTATTTATTTTTATTTTTTAAGACTTATTTATTTATTTATACAAACACTGGGTACACAGTCAGAAGCGCAGGAGGGTGAGAGAATTCACCCGAGCCAGGTCGGGGAACAGAACAGGCAGACTGATGAAATATGTTACTGAGGGGAGCAGCGGGCACGGCAGGAGAGGTCTGTCACGCCATGTGGGACCCCCTTGCCGGTGGCAGGGGATTGAACCGGTGTTGCAGAGACTGCGGGCAGCTTCGCAGTCCAGCGCTCAACGGCTATGCCACCAGGGTAGTCTCTTCCTTTAATTCTTTGTTCATGGTTCCCTTTAGTTCTTTCCTTGAGCATATTGAAGACAGTTGTGTATCTATTAAGTTGAAGCATGCATTTATTTAGGGACACTTTTGGAGTCTAATTTTGTTTGTTTTAATGGGCCATATTTCTGTTTATTTAAATAACTTGTGATCCTTTTTTGAAAGTTGGCACTTGAAAAAGCAGCCACTGCTTCCAGTGTTTGCAGTCTGTCTCTCTGCCAGAGGAAACAATGAGTAATCAGCCAGAAGAATAGTCTGAAGTGTGTAGACTCCACACTGGGGTGGCCTGGGGAAGTATACACAGATGCTCAGACACATGTCCAGGCCTCCTCAGGCTTTTCCAAGATATGTTCCTGGACATTTGTTTATATTTCCCCACCCCACCCTCATAAGCCCTTACCCCTTGCAGATCTTTTATTTGTATCCAGAGTTTCCTCAATGATATCTTAGTAAATCTATAGTTGGTCAAGTAATATTTTTATGGGGTAAAGAGAGTGTGGAGTTTCCTAGTCTACCATTTTCCAGTGTTACTCATGGATACTTTTAAGATCTGAATTTCTCAAGGAATCTTACCCTAGTATGTCTCAGTCTATCATATACTCTACTGTATTTTTCTGCTTCTCCATGGATTTACATCATCCTGTATTCAAATATCTGCCATCAGTATACATGACTTTCAGTTGGAGATCTATACTCTTGTTTGAACTCTGAATTAGGTGAGACAGAATCCAGAAGAATTAAAAGACTGAAAAATGTGTTATAAGTAAAGGCAGAATCAGTGAGTTCTTCATATCAGTATTGTTCCTGTTATAGTATGTGCTACTCAAACATATCAATGAAGGGGATAAGAGCTGAGGTTAAGTCAGCTCAGCTTAAGTTATTTTTGTTGGTAGAGCAAATCTATCCATCATTGACTCTGTGTCTTAGGTCCAGAGTTAGTTTGGGATTGATTCTGTATAAGCAACAATTTTAGTAATTTTCAATCAATGTGTAGTAACATTTCCATAATTATGCAAAATGCATGTGATACAGAGGTGCTGTGTTATTTTTATATATGCCTACTGTTACAATTAATAAAGTAAATAAACTTAAAATTCACTGAACACTTATAGTGAAATCAATGCTCTACTAAAAGCATAAAGGGAGTGAGCTACTATTTCATCTAGGTAGTTCACCCTAAAATAAAAAAGCTGATGATGACCTTAACCGATAATTTCTGAAAAAAAACAGTATAAAATGAATTAAGACAAAATATGAAGATTGTGATCCATTCATTTAGGCATGTTTATTTTCCCCAAGATTGTACCATAGATGTCATTTATAGATTTCTTCCCAAACACAACTTGCAAAATAAGAACACTTATAATTAGTTTTACATAAAACAAGCTGTATGTTTAACATATGCTTCAGAAACAAAATCACTGGACATAATAGTCATGTAAAGTAAATGAAAGCATCCATTAGTGGGAGTTATTATAAAGGGAAGATTTGAATGCACACTCATCCAAACAGCTCTATAACATAGAACAGATTCATTTTATATGTGTGCATGTTCTTCCTTCAAGAAAACTAAACATATAAAATTCCTTTTGATTGCGTGATTATAGAAAAGAAAGGAAGAAAGAAGTTATATTATAGTACTTGAATAGAATTTATGTCAATTGCTTTAAAGTTTAGATTCTGTGGTAAATAAGATTCCTTTGCTTATTTAAATACAGAGAATTATCTAAACATTGTGTTATGAAATCAGGGTTGATGAAATAGACTCCTAGAACTGTGTGGTGAAATAAGTTTCCCAGATAGATGATAACTCCTACCCTAAGTGTTATGGCTATGTTTTGTTTGGTGAATTTTGTGGAGAACCCTAGCAAGATATTGATCTGGAAAATTCATAGTAATATTCTTGACACTATATCACTAATTAACTCTCTCCTTAGAGAGGCATAATATGAGGTACATTAAACTGAAACACACATATGAAGTGATAAGAACCTGTATTTTTACATTATATGCAATATTTAAACCAAAGTTAACACAATAAAAAATAATGCAACTTAAAAAAGATGAAAACAAGCTCATTTTCTGTGACTTCAAATATACAAAATAATATTTTTTATGTGAGAAAGGAGTGACTACAGGATGCCTTAAATTTATAAGTTCTATTGAGATTTTCCCTGCCAAGTGCATTGAATTGAAACATATATTGTTAACATAGGCTTATCCTAACTTTATTAAATCACTAATTATTTTCTTCACTATTTTTTCATTATTGATTATAAAATTCTCTGATACCTCATCTTGGCTTCCTCCACTGAAAGCCATTTCAAATGAGTGATTATTTTTTTAGTTTTTTTTTTTTAATTTTTTACATCATTGTTCATTTTTCAACAATATTTACTCCCCCCACCTCAGCAGTAGTCCCCACATAATTTTCTTCACCAATGTCCTGTAATTAGACTACCCATAAACACTATTGGAAGATAGATAAATCCATAGATAAATCCTTTCCTATTTTTTTACTTTTTGTCCCTTTTATTAAATATTATATATAATTTATAATAAAAATGTATAATATTATTTTTGTGTTATATTCCATTATTCTTTGGTCTCAAGGAAGCAAGGTACTGAACTTGATTTATGCTTTTACAAACCAGGTTATCTATGGATCCACATTACTTCATTATGCATTTACTTCTTTGTAGGATGGTGGAAGATATTTAAAGATATATCCAGCACTAATATTCTGTGAGTCTAACCAAGAGTTATGATGAGTTTTCATGCTTTCAATAAATAACAGCACAAACTTGAGAAGTGTTTTATATGTAATTAATTTTAGATCTCTCTGATAATGGTTGAATTGAAAAGTGACAGAAATATGCAACTTCATTTTCCCCCTATTTATTGTCTTTGTTTCTGCACAAAATGTGCTTGATTTCCATTAAATGTATCATTACAGTGAAAACTCAGGTGTAAGATCTTTTTGGCTTTTTTGCTAGAACATGATAAATATTAGTGAAATAAAAATAAAAACACTACTTTTGTTTTATTCATTCCTAGGACATTATTTAAATCATGTTATCTGCAATAATTCTGTATTATTTATACTGAAAGAAGACGATCACCTTGTTAAACTAAGTGTTTTTTTTTTTTTTTAACTTGAGTTAACATTAGTTCACAGCATGGTTTAGAAGTATAGAATCTTCCCCTCAGGTGTTGTCACCACACCTACCGCCAAGGCACCCATATTTCACCACCATAATCCATTGTGCTCTCTCCCCACCTTGCTTTTGTCCCTCCCTCTACCACTCTGGTACCCCTAGTTCTATAGTGAGTTTCTAGGGTTAGTTCTTAGTTTGATATTATCTAACACTTTGTTTGGTTTATTTATTCTACATGGAAATGATGTCATCCAGCATTTATCTTTCTCCTTCTGACTTATTTTCAGTGGCATAATTCCCTCAGCTCTATCCATGTTCCTGCAAATGGCAAGAATGTATCATGGTTGATAGATTAGTAGTATTACATTGTATATAATACCATATCTTCCTGATCCACTCATCTGTGTTTGGGCACTTGTTTCCATGGCTTGACTTTTGTAAGTGGCACTGCAATGAACACAGGTGTATATGTTTACCTTTGAAGTAGTGTGTTTTATTTCCTTCAGATAGATACCTATAAGTGGAATTGCTAAGTCATATGGTAGATCCATTTTTAGCCTTTTCTTTTAAAGATTTGTTTATTAATGTATACAAGAACTGGGGTACAGGCCAGAGGTGTGGGGGTGAGGTAATTCACCAGAGACAGAGTGGGGAACAGAACAGGTGGATTGAATGAAATACACAGTTAAGGGGAGCAGCGGTGAGACAGGAGAAGGCCTGCTGTGCCATGTGGATAGCTCCCTGCCTGGGGAATTGAACTCATTCATCAGTTACTGTGGATGGCTTCATAGGTTACATCTTAACCCCTTACGCCAACAGGGAGGCCCCATTTTTTTGTCTTTTGAGAAAGTGTCATGCTGTTTTCCATAGGGACTGGACTACCAAGAGTATACTAGGGGGACTCCCTGGTGGCACAGGGGGTAAAGACAGCACTATCAAGCTATTGCCAGCCACTGTAACACTAGTTCAATCCCCAGCCAGGCAGGGAGCTAACCCACATTGGTGCAGCACCCAGGAAGGTGACCCACATGGCACAGCAAACCTCTCCTGCCTCACCTGCTGCTCCCCTCAGCAGTGTATTTCAGTAAATCCACCTGCTCTGCTTCCCACTCTCTCTGGTGAATCATCTCACCACCACCCCCCACATCTTTGGCTTATACTCCAGTTCTTGCATGCATAAATAAATAAATCTTTTTTAAAAAAGAAAAGTACATTAGGGTTGTTTTTCTCCACATCCTTCACCAGCACTTCTTTTTGACCTTTTTGCTTTGGATCATTCTCACAAGAATGAGGTGGTATCTTGTGGTTTTGATTTCCGTTTCCATGATAGTAAGTGATGATGAAAATCTTCTCATGTGCATATTAGCTATCTGTATGTCTTCTTTGTTTTAAGATTTATTTTTATTTATGTATACAAGAGCTGGGGTGTAGGCCAGAGGTGCAAGGGGTGAGGGCATTCACCAGAGACAGAGTAGGGAGCAGAACAAGCAGAGCTATTGAAATACACCGGTGATGTGATCAGCATGTTGTCACCACACCCACACCTACCACCAAGGCACACATATTTTACCACCATGATCCATTGTGCTCCCTCCCCACCTTGCTTTTGTCCCTCCCTCTACCACTCTGGTACCCTCAGTCCCTCAGTTCTATAGTGAGTTTCTAGGGTAAGTTCTTACTTTGATATTATCTAACACTTCGGTTTATTTATTCTACTTATTTGGTTTATTCTATTTATTTGGTTTATTTATTCTGTCCCAGCCATTCAGCAGAGGCTGGGAATAGAATGATAGTGCTGACTTTAACCCCTGCCCCACCAGGAAAGCCCTATCTGTATGTCTTCTTTGGAAAGGTGCCTATTTAGCTCTTCTGATATTTTTTTGGTTTTTTGCTTGGGTTTTGTTCTTTTTGTTGAGCCGTGTGAGTTCTTTGTAGATCTTTGATATCAGCACCTTGTCAATTTTATGGTGTACAAATATTTTGGAATGGTTACTGACAATAAAAAAATGGTACCTATAATTGTTTTATCTTTGCCTCTCCAAAAATGGATAGAGTTAGAATCTCTGGGAGGTCCATGCAGTTTCTCTGTTTCTATGGTAAGAAAGTTAAACTTAATAATTATAAAGATTATTATTAAGATTTAAGCATACCTTTGGAAGAGAAAGAATACGGGTTTTAGAAGCAGACAGATCATACTTCAAATCCTGGCCCCGCTGGTACTGGCTGTATAACCTTAAACCAAGTACTTATTCATTATGAGTATTAGTTCTCTCATAGGTAAAATGTGTTGCTGAAATATCTCTAACTCAGAATAATCAAGAAAATTATATTAGACAAATAAGTAGAGCCTTTAAATCACTGTAATGTACAGGCCTCTTACCATTAACTTTGTCTTACCTGAAAAACGTTTAAATATACTCGGGCCTACCCTGGTGGTGCAGGGGGCTGAGCGCAGCAGCACTGTGAAGCTGTCCGCAGCCTCTGTACCACTGGTTTGATCCAGGCTGGCCAGCGAGGATTCTACATGGTGCACAGACCTCTCCTGGGGCACCCACTGCTCCCCTCAGCAGTGTATTTCGTCAGTCTGCCTGTTCCGCTCCCCACTCTGTCTCTGGTGAATCCTCTCACCCTCCTGTGCCTCTGGTCTGTACCACGTTTTTTGTATAAATAAATAAATAAATATTTTTTAAAAAACAAAAAACTTAAATATACTCAGGAGCTGCTATTTCAACCATTTGCCTTTATTCCTTGGATTTTTGCTAGACTTTTTCAAGATTAAATTCTTATAAACACCTGCCTTTTGTATTCCCATCCCAAATGAAAATATTAATAGCATTGACTCACCAGCTCTGCTGTCCGACCAATTGTCTACACAAACGAGACATCATTTGGTATAAATGGACTCCCATCTTCAGGACACAAGGTACAAACAATGGGTACTACTTAGAACAATTGCTTTACATCTTTAATGTTTTAGTAATTTTTTTTTTTTTAGGATTTTAGTCTTTTTAATCAAGACAAAATGATATATGTCAGGCCTAAGTCATGAGTACTTTATTTGACACAAAGTGTTTTACTGTCTTTCACAGAATAAATCAAAAGGTAAGATACCCTACAAAGTTGGAACGCATCATTTTCCAGAAACCTTCCAAATAACTAACAGCGAGGGAAGAAAGATGGGTTGGGGGAGAATATTGAGGTTGTGAAAATACTTTTTGTACAGTGGTTTAGGCTCCTACGGAGACAGATCGAGAATTGTCTTATTATCTCAATATTGTGTAATATGTTTCCAAATGCCCATCTGGAACATTATTTTGATTTGTATTCCTTTAGAATCAACTTCAATTTCCAGTACTATCTTCTATCATTTTATGTTGTTATATAAGTGAATCAAGTGTTTGTGGCAGACTGTAGATAAAGATGACAATGAAGAGGAAGGAGAAGCAGGAGTAGACACGCTCATGTATTCCTGCAGTTGAGTCCAGGAATTCTTACCCTTTGGAGATTCTTAAAGATACATTACTTTTTTTAAAACTACTTTTAAATAAAATTTAAACAAGGAGAAATCCATGGGGCTCTCGACATATCTAATCCATTTGTATTATGAAGTTGAATTCTTGCTATTTTTTTTCTGAATATCTCCCCACTGTCCACCAGCCTGGAAGAAATATATTGCTGCAGAATGCCATACATCTTGAAACCCCTTTCTGAATACCTGTACACTAAATGAATGTAATCCCAAAGTGAGAAGTAAAATTTCCTGTCATAAATACGCTATTTTAATATATAGTCTTTTTCATTGAAAGAGTAATTATCTAACTACATTGCAAGAAAATTTTTAGATATTCCATTTCCCCAATGTCTTTATATTACATGAAGCTCTTTTTGCCTTCTTTCCCCAAACTGCACTCTATTCTTATGTATAATCCCAAGAGTTACTTTTGTTTTCAGCTCACATCCTATAATCCAGACTAAAAATTACCTACACTGTAAGTCTGAGTTTTCAGTACCTGGCGATATGTTTATTTTTTTAAAGATTTATATATTCATGCATACAAGAACCGGGGTACAGGCCAGATGTGCAGGAGGGTGAGATGATTCACCAGAGACAGAGTGGGGAACAGAACAGGCAGACTGATGAAAAACATGGCAGAGGGGAACAGTGGGAGAGTCAGGAGAGGTCTGCTGCGCCATGTGGGATTCTCGCAGGCCAGCCGGGATCAAACCCACACTGCAGAGGCTGTGGACAGAGTCACAGTGCTGTGCTCAACCTGAGTGCCTGAGCCACGAGGGGAGGCCCTGGAGATATGTTTAATTTAACATAAGGGTATATATTTCTAAAAGTTCTTAGTTTTACAAACACAACAATCTTTCACTTATCCTAAATTATTTATTTTGAGGCCACAAATGTGAAAAACTTGAATAATATCCTAAAAGGATTTGGAGATCTAAGAAAAAATATCACATATCATGTGGTTTTTTTGTATGTAATATACTTGTTTTTAGTTAAGCATAATTCCAATTTGTGGCATTATCATGTTTTTCAGACTACAGATATTTATAAAGAGGCAGAGATTCTTTTCAAGTCAGATATACTGGCAATGCCAAAAAGAGACATATGAGAGAATATCAATGGATAAAAAAAAAGACACACACAAAAAAATTGTGATATTGATGTAAATCACTTAGACACTGAAATATATAAAATTTAAGAAAGACATGAGTATGTGATATGCACTATCCCTTTTAAAAATGACATTTTCCTGCTCAGCTTCTGGTTTCAATTGGACATGTTGCTTCTTGTCCACATTTTCTTTGGCAACAATTATATGCAAACATTTTGTCATTTTATTTATTTTTTTCCTGTGCTTCTGTGCCTGCTCCTTTCACACTTTTATTTTATTTTTTTAATAAATAATACATTTTATTTTTATATTCCCCATACAATTGCAGCCCCCCCCCATTCTGACCCCAATCCCTCCCCTCCCGCCCCCGCCCCCCTAAAAGTGTCTCTGGTTCATAGTTTTTTGTTGATTTTGATTTTCACTTTCTTATAGTTAATCATTTTCCTGCTCCCTTATTTAAGTTTTCTAGATTCCTGCTATGAGTGAGACCATCCGGTATTTTTCTTTTTCTTTCTGGCTTATTTCGCTGAGCATGATCCCTTCCAGCGCCATCCATGTTGCTGCAAATGGCATGTGTTTATCTTTTTTGAATGCTGAGTAATATTCCATGGTATATATGTACCACATCTTCTTGATCCAGTCATCTATTTTTGGGCATTTGGGTTGTTTCCAAAGCTTAGCTATTGTAAACAGTGCTGCTATAAACATAGGGGTGCAGGTGTTCTTTGGAATTGATGTTTCTGTGTCCTTTGGGTAAATACCTAGGAGTGGAATTGCTGGATCATATGGAAGCTCTATGTTTAGTAGGTCCAGAAATCTCCACACAGCTCTCCACAGTGGTTGGACCAGTTTGCACTCCCACCAACAGTGCAGAAGAGTTCCTTTTTCTCCACACCCTCGCCAACATTTGTTGTTGCTAGTTTTTTTAATATGTGCCATTCTCAATGGTGTAAGATGGTATCTCATGGTAGTTTTGATTTGCATTTCCCTGATGACAAGTGATGTTGAACATTTTTTCATATGCCTGTTGGCCATTTGCATTTCCTCTTCAGAGAAGATTCTTTTTAGCTCTTCTGCCCATTTTTTGACTGGATTATTTTCTTTGTTGTTGTTGAGTCTCATCAGCTCTTTGCAGATTTTTGTGATCAGTCCTTTATCATTAGTGTTGGGTGCAAAAATGTTCTCCCAGTTGGTGGGGTTTCTCTTTGTTTTTGTTATTGTCTCTTTTGCTGTGCAGAAGCTCTTTAATTTGATGTAGTCCCAGCTGTTTATCTTTGCCTTCACTATCACTGCTTTGGGTGATGTGTCTGTAAAGATGTCTTTGTGTGCAAATCACGTAGTGTTTCGCCTACATTTCCTTCTATATATTTTATGGTTTCAGGTCTTATGTCTAGTTCTTTAATCCATTTTGAGTTGATTTTTGTGTATGGTGTGAGATAGTGGTCAAGCTTCATTCTTTTGCATGTAGCGACCCAGTTTTCCCAGCACCATTTATTGAACAAACTTTCTTTGCTCCAATGCATAGTCTTTGCTCCTTTGTCAACGATTAGTTGACCATAAATCTGTGGGTTTATTTCTGGATTTTCTATTCGATTCCATTGGTCTGTATGTCTGTTCTTGTTCCAATACCATGCAGTTTTGATGATTATGGCTTTGTAGTATAGTTTGAAGTCTGGGAGTGTGATGCCTCCATTCCCTTCTTTTTTTTTCAGGAGAGCTTTGGCTATTCAGGGTTTTTGGTGATTCCATATGAATTTCATCAATAATTGTTCTATTTCTTTGAAGAATGACATTGAAATTTTGATTGGAATAGCATTGAATCAGTATATTGCTTTTGGTAGGATGGCCATTTTAATAATGATTATTCTTCCAATCCATGAGCAGGGGATGTCTCTCCATTTCTTTGTGTCTTCTTCTATTTCTTTTAACAGTGTTTTATAATTTTCTTTGTATAGGTCCTTTACCTCTTTTGTTAGATTTATTCCCAAATATTTGATTTTTTTTTGTTTCGATAATAAAAGGGATGTTTTTTTTTTTTTTTTATTTCTTCTTCAGATTTATTGTTTGTGTACAGGAATGCTACTGACTTTTGCGTGTTGATTTTGTATCCTGCCACTTTACTGAATTGATTGATAAGTTGAATTAGTTTTTCTGTGGAGTTTTTGGGGTTCTCTATGTATATTATCATATCATCTGCAAATAGTGATAGATTGACTTCTTCTTTTCCTATTTGGATTCCTTGGATGTCTTTCTCTTGTCTTATTGCTCTGGCTAGGACTTCCAGTATTATATTGAAAAGCAGTGGTGAGAGTGGACATCCTTGTCTTGTTCCAGATCTTAATGGAATTGCTTTCAGCTTTTCACCATTGAGGATGATATTGGCTGTTGGCTTGTCATAGATGGCCTTTATGATGTTGAGGTATGTTCCTTGTATCCTAAGAATTTCAAGGGCTTTTATCATGAATGGGTGTTGCACTTTGTCGAAAGCTTTCTCAGCATCTATTGATATTATCATATGGTTTTTATATTTCTTTTTGTTGATGTGTTGGATAACGTTGATTGATTTTCAGATGTTAAACCATCCTTGTGTCCCTGGAATGAATCCTACTTGGTCGTGGTGAATTATCTTATGGATACATTGTTGGATTCTCATAGCTAAAATTTTATTGAGGATTTTTGCATCAGTGTTCATTAGGGAGATTGGCCTGTAGTTTTCCTTTTTTGTGTTGTCCTTATTCGGTTTTGGTATTAGTGTATTGTTGGCTTCATAGAACGTGTTTGGTATTGTCCCTTCCTTCTCAATTTTTTGGAAGAGTTTGTGAAGGATAGGCACTAATTCGTCTCTGAATCTTTGGTAGAATTCATTTGTAAATACATCAGGTCCTGGGCTTTTGTTTTTGGGAAGGTTTTTGATTACCATTTCAATTTCGCTAATTGTAATTGGTCTGTTTAGGTGTTCTATTTCTTCTTGATCTAGCTTTGGGTGATTGTAGAGTTGTAGGAATTTGTCCATCTCCTCTAGATTGTTGAACTTTTTTCCATATAACTGTTCATAGTAGTTACTGATTATTCTTTTGATTTCTGCTGTGTCCGTTGTGATTTTTCCTCTTTCATTGATGATCCTGTTTATTTGTGCTTTCTCCCTTTTTTCCTTTGTGAGCCTGGCTAGGGGTTTGTCTATTTTATTGATTTTTTTCAAAGAACCAGCTCTTGGTTTCATTGATCTTTTGGATTGTTTTTTTTAGTTTCGATTTCATTTATTTCTGCTTTGGTTTTTATTATTTCTTTTCTTCTACTGGTTTTGGGTTTTTTTTGTTGTTCTTTTTCTAGATCTCTGAGCTTCGAGATTAGGTTGTTTCTTTGAGTTCTTTCTTGTTTTTTGATGTGAGCTTCTATTGCTATATATTTTCCTCTTATTACTGCTTTTGCTGCATCCCATACATTTAGGATATTAGTGTCCTCCTTGTCATTCAATTCAAAGAATTTTTTAATTTCTTCTTTGATCTCCTCATTAGTCCAGTGGTCTTCCAGTAGTTTGGTTTTTAATCTCCATGAGGTAGAATAGTTCCTTGCCTTCTTTTTATGGTTTATTTCTAGTTTGATGCCTTCATGGTCAGAAAAAAATGGTTGGTATGATTTCAATCTTGGTGTATCTGTTGATGTTTGTCTTGTGCCCCAGTATGTGATCGATCCTGGAGAATGATCCATGTGCGCTTGAGAAAAATGTGTACTCCTATTTTTTTGGGTTTAGTGTTCTATAGATGTCTGTTAAGCCCAAATGCTCTAGGTCCTTATTTAGAGCTTTAGATTCTTTACTTATTTTTTGTCTTGTTGATCTATCCATTGTTGATAGTGGTGTGTTGAAGTCTCCCACTATGTATGTGTTTTCTCTGATGTCTGTTTTCAGAGAGGACAACAGTTGTCTGATATATTTTGGTGCTCCTTTGTTTGGTGAGTATATGTTAATGAGTGTTATCTCTTCTTGAAGTATTGTCCCCTTGATCATAATGTAGTGACCACGGGGATCTCTTTATTTTTTTGAGTTTGAAGTCTGTTTTATCTGATATAAGTATAGCTGTTCCTGCTTTCTTTTTTGGTCCATTTGCTTGTAGGATTGTTTTCCATCCTTTAACTTTAAGCCTATTTTTATCTTTTGTAGCTAAATGTGTTTCCTGGAGACAGCAAAAGGTTGGGTTTTGTTTCTTAATCCAGGCTGCAACTCTGTGTCTTTTTATTGAAGAGTTTAGTCCATTTACATTTAGAGTTAATATTGATATGTTAACATCTGTATTTGCCATTGTGTTTGTCTTTCCTTTGATTTTATTTATTTATTCTTTTAATAACTTTTTTTTTTTTGGCCTTCTTTCATTGTTATTCGTCGCTCTGAGGTTCTGGCTTTAGGACTCCTTGTAGTATTTTTTGGAGTGGGGGTTTAGTTGCAATGAAATTCCGGAGTTTCTGTTTGTCTGGGAAGGTCCATATTCTTTCTTCAAAGAGGAAGGAGAGCTTTGCGGGATAGAGTATTCTTGGTTGGCATCTGTTTTCTTGGAGTCTGTTGACTATGTCCCTCCACTCTCTCCTTGCCCGTAGTGTTTCTTCGGAGAAGTCTGATGTCAGCCTGATTGGTTTTCCTTTGAATGTTATCTGTTTCTTCCCTCTTGCCAGCTTCATTATTTTTTCCTTGTCCTGGATTCTTGGGAGCTTTACTATTATGTGTCTTGCTGTATTTTTCCTTTCGTCGTGGAAGTTTGGTGTTCTTCTTGCTTCTTGTATATCAATTTTCAGCTCCTTCTTCACATTTGGGAAGTTCTCTTCAATTATCTCTTTGAATATTTTCTCTGTTCCTACATCTCTCTCCTCTCCTTCTGGTATTCCTATAACTCTTATATTTCCTTTCCTCATGGAGTCAGATAGTTCCCGAAGTCTTTCTTCGTTCTTTTTCCTTCGTACTTCTCTTTCCTTTTCTGTTTTGGTTCTTTTTATTTCTGTGTCTTCAAGATTACTTATTCGTTCTTCCATTTCATCTATTCTGCTTTCATTGCTTTTCCCAGAATTCTTTAGTTCTTCCATTAATTCTTTGATCTCCTGCATTTCTTTTACTTCCCTCTTTAGGGACTCAATTTCATTCTTCTGACCATTGTTTTCCCTCTCTAGGGACTCGATTGCATTCTTCTGATCGTTGATTATTTTTCCCTTATCATTGTTTTCCTTTATGACTTCTGTCAGTTTTTTAATCACGGCAATTTTAAATTCTCTTTCTGGAAGGCTCAGAAGTTCTTCCAAGTTACTGTTGTTGCAATCTGGGGGCTGGTTTTCTTTTTGTGGTGTGCTTTTTCCCTGGGGAGTTGCTAGGTTGCGTGTGGTTCTTCTACTCCCTACTGTCTGTTTTCTAATTTGCCGTATTCATTGGGACAGTGTGTTGTTGGGACTGGCCGGCATCTTGGGCGAGCTTCTCTGCTCCCCTCTGGTTCCTCCTGGAGCCATATGTCAGTTTCAAGCAGTCTTTACTGGAGAAAGGTCCCTGTTCTAAAATGCCGATGTGAGGACACACTCCCCTGTGCGCCTGGTCTGCCCCGGCGGTGGGTTCCTGCTCCCCCTCTGGGCTTGGACTGCAGGCCAGAGGGGGTCTGGCGTGGGCGGACTTCCCCGCTCACCTCTGGCTCCTGAGGAAGCCTTCTTTACTGAAGAAATGTAGTCTTTACTGAAGAAATGTCCCTGTTCTAAAATGGTGATGTGGGACACACTCCCTGCGCGTCCGGTCTCAGGCACACTCTTCTGTGCGCCTGGTCTGCCCCGGCTGTGGGTGCTCGCTCCCCCTGTGGGCTCAGACTACTGGTTGGAAGGGGCCCGGCGTGGGCTAACTCCCCAGCCACTGGCTCCTCCAGGAGCCTCTGCTGGCTTCAAGTTGCTAGGTGGCGCCAGAGATCTCTCCTAGAGCCCTTGGGGAGCTGATTTTCCACCCTGTTGACTGGGAACAGAGCGGGAATGGTAGGGTAAACCTCAACGGCTTTGGGGTGCTGTGTCTGCCTTGTGCCCCACCGTCGTGGGGAACCCATGCCCCTAATTTTGTGCCCCGGGTCTCAGTTCCAAAGCTCTCATTTCCAGGATGCAGGCTGTAGCCCAGTTCAGTGGCGCGGGAATGGCGCCTTTTGAATCCCGCTCCCCTGCCTGGGCGCCTGGTTCCTGCTCACTCGGTGAGGGCCTCCGCGCATCTCCCCGCAAGCCTAGGTCGCAGGCGCTGGGATCTGCGCTTGCTTTTCAACCGCACTGCTTTTCTGCGAGATCCCGATTCTGGTCTGCGCCGCTTTTCCGCGCAATCCCGATCCCGATCCGCGCCTGGTTTTCCAGCGCTCCCCTTTTCCGTGCAAGCTTACCGGGCCGGGGCTGTGTGCTGGTCCTGGCCTACTCCTGGGGGGCGGGGCTCTCTTTAATGGCGCCTGGAGCGCACTGCCGGAGGCGGATCCTGCAGGATTCTCCACAGCTCCTGTTCACGGGGTGTGGTGGCTGAAATAGTTCCTTTCCACTCACAGTCCCACTTGCTGCGTCTTTTGTTCTTGTTGGTCCTTTTAGTTTGTTGTTTTCCTCCTCTCTGCTGGTCAGAGAGTGCCGCCTTTGTGGGCGGGGGAGGGGAGCAGGGTTCTGCGCTTTCCTCCCTTCTGGTCCTCTTTTATGGCCACTTTCTTCAGGCAGTTTGCTGGAGTCACCCGTTTATCTTCCGTGTCCCAGTTCTCACTGGGACCTGCCGCTTTTCCTCCCTATTAACTTTTTTTAATGGGAGATCTTACTCGCAGCGTCTCCTCGCCGCCATGTTGCTCTGCCCATCCATTTTGTCATTTTAAATTGCAAAACACATAAAACAATAGTATAAAAACTTCAAGACTGAATATTTTTAAGTAGCTTTCTTCTAGGATTTCCAGGTGATCATATATTTATTTGATAAACATATTTTCCTGAGGATATCTTATGAGCCAGGAATATTAGCTAGTGATTAGAATGCAATAATGAACAAGACATTATCCCTAACTAGAGGAGCAAAAGTCTATGCTTTTTATCCCATACTTATATCTGCAGAGAATGACCTTTACCTATTTAAACACATTAACTGAAGAAACATAGATGGACATTTGTGGCACCTTGGAAGGGCTCAGTCAGGGTTTCTTACTAATAATTCAGCTTACTGTCCCATTTGTTGTTGCACAACAACTACCCTGCCTTGTGACCCTCCAACATGTTGCTAAATGACCTTAGATCAAATTCATTAGCTGTAAAGAAAGTTTATAAACACATAAGTAATAGGGTTTTGTGAAGATTCAAGAAAAAAAAATCACATTAAATATATAATGTGTAGTGTGTCTTCTTCCTACTTTTTAAATGCTTACTTGCATAGTATTAGATGACATAGACAAAGCATCAGAGTAGAATATACTGTTGGCTTTTTGAAGTTTAACTATGTCATTTTTGTAATTTAAGCATCATTTTTGAAAATAAATATGAATTCTGTAGTTTATGGTTGGGAATGTTGGGATAGAACATGTAGCAGGTGGTGCTAGGATTTTATTGTATGAATGGTTGTTAAATAGATCCATGTTATTGCATTGGGATTCTGTAATACAAATTATAATTCACATTTGAGCTTTACATCTTGTTAAGAGCTTATTGCTATATCCCAAATCCCCTAAGGATTAGCAAGTGTCACTCTAGATTATATGTAGCTTCTTTTGACATTTGCTCTTCTCTAATTTTTAATATATCTAATTTGGGTGTAAAGTTCAACCAGAACAATGAGGTTGGTATTTGTAGCTAGGACATATGTTCAAGAGTGTACAATTAAATCCAGGAAGGTTCAGGAACAGAAGAGAGAATTTGAGAGTTTTTTTATGAAGAGTTAAGTGAGCTTGGCAGTAGTCATCAGAGGTACAGGAGGGCTGGATTCCAGAAAGGAGATGCCATTAATGACAAATGGATTTTTAGGTTCTTTTTTTTAAAGATTTATATATTTATGCATACAAGAACTGAGTGTAGACCAGAGGTGTGGGGAGGGAGACCGGGGGGTTGAGAGGATTCACCAGAGAGTGGGTGGCAGAACAGGCAGATCTACTGAAACACACTGCTGAGGGGAGCAGCGCGCAAGGCAAGAGATGTCTGCTGTACCTTGTGGGTTGCAGCACAATCTGGCCTACTGGCCTGAGATCAAATTCATGCTGCAGTGGCTGGTGACACTGCTGTGTCTTTAGCCACTGCACCACCAGCGAGGCCCTGGATTTTCAGGTTCTAAGATCAGTGGGAGTAAGACAGAATTTTAGTTCCATCACTTCTTGGATCCTTTGTAAAGTTTCTAGTTATAAAATAAAGACTCATATGCTAACATTGAGTTAATGAATAAAAATGAAATGCAAGTTTTATGAGTAAGATGAGTTTGTTTGGGAGAACAGAGGTGAATGTTGTTATGGAACAAATAGCCAATCTGAAATGAAAACAATAGGAAACTTAGTTAATGAATAGTTTGTTTTTGAGACATATGACATCTGGTAGATTAATATGAAGTAAGACTAAAAGAGCAATTTGTTTACAAAATTAAAGTAATCCTGTCCATAGACTATGGTGGAACATTCTTAGTGCTTTGGTGCTGGATATGGTATGGTAACATCCATCTGAATAAGCGTGAACCCATACACGTAAGTATATAATATTGTACACTGACATTACCTCAACAAAAAATACAATTAAAAAAATAATCCTTCCAATTAATAAATTCACATCAAATCAATTTTCCCAATAGTTTTCTTCTTATGTACTATAAACCTGAATAACATTGAGAGAAACTGATAATTAGACTCTTTTGCAATTTTCCTTGTAAAATATTCTCATTAAGATTCACTTTGTGGTACCCTGCTTAGATTGCCAATCTTTTCAATGAGAATGACTTGGCTGAGTTGCATTATTAATCAGAATTTATGCCTCCCAGAAACATTTTCCTTGAGGGGCAAATAAATTAGTCAGGACACGAAAGAAAAGGAAACTGTTTTTGTGATATCTGTATACAATGTTCCTCTCCCCTCATCCCTGCCAGTGAAAAAGGTAGTTTTATATTGGTAGAATTAGTATTTACATGAAAATTTATTTTGCAACTTTGAGGCAATATTGAGGAGCTAGCATTGGGGTATATAATTTGATCTTATTAATATATCTTTGCCAGCATTTCAGTCATTTTGACAAACCTTTCTTTTATGTCCCTTGTAATGAGAGGTATGACTGGTCCAATGCAAGATAAAATGCTCTGTGCTTTATAAAAGGATTGTCATACACATGAACACTTTTTTTTTTTTTAAACCGTTGTGACCGGTCAAGGTTTCTCCCTCCATCCCTAGTTTTATGCATTTCCATAATGTGCTACTTGACAATTTTGCTTCTGAAACTAGCTCTGTGATAGATCATGTTCACTTATAATTTAAGTGGCTACTTAAGAGCTCTTCACTAATTTCTGGGAGTGCTTTATCTTCATAGATTGCAGAAAATGGTTCTTGTTCCCATAGTTTGGGAAACTCCCATACCAAGGGAATGGTGAGGAAAAGACAACATTTTGAGTCAAATGAGCCAAATATTATTTTGAATACATGTCTATGAGGAATGAACAGAAGCTAATTCATAGAATATGTGAGTGTGATAAGACCTGAGATGTTTCATATTGGCTAAAGCAGATTCCCCCCCCCAAAAAATAACCCCAAAATAAATTTCAGATAATTTAATTCTTTACAGGCATTCCTTGAATTGAATTAGAAGCTTTATATAAACAAATATTCTATCTGTTGATATCCACTTTATAGCACATGTATCAGGAAAAAAGAATCTTCATGAGCCTCCAAGACGCTAATTTGAAATGAAGCTACAAAGGTGGCAATCATTTAAATATGTAAATCATTGGATAGTTACAGAATTTCTGAAAGAGAACTTGTCTATACTCTGGAAAATGACCAGCAGGAATGGAATAAGTCTCTCACTTGTAAAGAGACTTCAGAAAGGCAAAATTTACCTTTTGGTGCTATCTCCAAATATTTATTATTTTCCTCTTACTCCTCATGAAAGAAAGTCATTATGCTTTTAGAAAAATAAAAAAGTGCTACCATTTCCTGCTAGGTAGAAGATATGGAACTAATGGAGACTCCCAGAAAATTCTGGTGAAACAGTGAAAGAAATTGAGAAGTAGGGTCAACCTTTATAATCACATTTAGATTGAGTCTTGGTCTTAGCATTAACCAGCATTCGACTTGGACTAGTCATTTTAGTTTATTCATCTAAAAAATGACAATAGGGCCTCCCCTGGTGGTGCAGTGGTTGAGCGCTGGTCTTTGAAGCTACCTGCAGCCTCTGCAGTAACAGTTCCATCCCGGCCACCAGCTAGGGTCCCACATGGCGCGACAGACCTCTCCTGCCAACCGCTGCTCCCCTCAGCAGTGTATTTTGTCAGTTTGCCTGTTCTGTTCCCCGCTCTGGCTCTGGTGAATTCTCTCACCCTCCCCGACTTCTGACTGTACCCAGTGCTTGTATAAATAAACAAACAAACAAATAAATAAATGAATAAATATGACAATAACAATAGTTTTTTATTTAAATTTTATTTTTTATATCCCCCATATAATTACAACCCTCTTATTTTGACCCCAAGCCCTCCTTTCCCCGCGCCCCACCCCCCATAAAGTGTCTCTGGTTCATAGTTGTTTGTTTATTTTGATATTTTCTTTCTTATAGTTATTCTTTTCCCTGGTCCCTTATTAAAGGTTTCTAGATTCTTGCTATGAGTGAGACCATCTGGTATTTTTCTTTTCCTTTCTGGCTTATTTTGCTGAGCATGATCCCTTCCAGCTCCATCCATGTTGCTGCAAATCGCATGTGTTTATCTTTTTTGAATGCTGAGTAATATTCCATGATGTACATGTACCACAACTTCTTGATCCAGTCATCTATTTTTGGGCATTTGGGTTGTTTTCAAAGCTTAGCTATTGTAAACATTGCTGCTATAAACATAGGGGTGCAGGTGCTCTTTGGAATTGATGTTTCTGTGTACTTTGGGTAAATACCTAGGAGTGGAATTGCTGGATCATATGGAAGCTCTATGTTTAGTAGGTCCAGAAATCTCCACACAGCTCTCCAAAGTGGTTGGACCAGTTTGCACTCCCACCAGCAGTGCAGGAGAGTTCCTTTTTCTCCACACGCTCGCCAACATTTGTTGTTGCTAGTTTTTTTTTTTTTTTAATATGTGTTATTCTCACTGGTGTAAGATGGTATCTCATTGTAGTTTTGATTTGCATTTCCCCGATTACAAGTGATGTTGAGCATGTTTTCATATGCCTGCTGGCCATTTGCATTTCCTCTTCAAAGAAGTTTCTTTTTAGCTCTTCTACCCATTTTTTGACTGGGTTATTTTCTTTGTTTTTGTTGAGTCTCATCAGCTCTTTGTAGATTTTGTGATTAGTCCTTTCTCATTAGTGTTGTGTGCAAAAATGTTCTCCCAGTTGGTGGGGTTTCTCTTTGTTTTTGTTATTGTCTCTTTTGCTGTGCAGATGCTCTTTCATTTGATGTAGTCCCAGCTGTTTATCTTGCCTTCACTATCACTGCTTTGGGTGATGTGTCTGTAAAGATGTCTTTGATGTGCATATCATGGAGTGTTTTGCCTATATTTCTTTCTATGTATTTTATGATTTCAGGTCTAATGTCTAGTTCTTTAATCCATTTTGAGATGTTTTTTGTACATGGTGTTAGGTAATAGTCAAGCTTCATACTTTTGCATGTAGCAACCCAGTTTTCCCAGCATCATTTATTGAACAAACTTTCTTTGCTCCAATGAATATTCTTTGCTCCTTTGTCAATGATTAGTTGACCATAAATCTGTGGGTTTATTTCTGGATTTTCTATTTGATTCCACTGGTCTGTGTGTCTGTTCTTGTTCCAGTACCATGCAGTTTTGATGATTATGGCTTTGTAGTATAATTTGATGTCTGGGTGTGTGATGCCTCTATTCCCTTCTTTTTTTTTTTTTTTTTCAGAGAGCTTTGGCTATTTGGGGTTTTGGTGAGTCTATATGAATTTCATCAATAATTGTTAAATAAATAAATAATATGACAATAACAATAATCTTTACTTTAATAAATATTATAGAATAGCATAGTGCTTATCAAGTACCTAATATCAAGCAGACACTCAAATTACTAGACATCATCTTATGAATGGAATAAACAAGTGGTAGTTATTGTGAAACAAAAAATGAAGGGGAAGAAAGCAGGTGGGAAATATGGAATGTGGAAATGTCAATATATTGAGGTGAGTCTGTAAAGATCAATGTATCCATCGGTGTACAAGAATATAGGACCTCCTTGAGGAGGAGCATGAGCGGAGAGAACAGAATATGGGTAAACAAATGTCATGGCAAGGGTGTGGGTGTGGAGCTACTAGGTCAATACTGCAGGAGTATACTCTGCAAGGAGTGCAAGTTAAAGGCTTTTTTTAATATTTAATCATTTATATTTAAATATTTACTCATACAAAAACTGAGGTGTAAGCCAGAGGTATGCATGGTGAGAGGATTCATTCACCAGAGAGAGTGGGGAATAGAACAGGCAGATCTACTGAAATGCACTGCTGAGGGGAGCACTGGACGAGTCAGGAGAGGTCTGCTGTGCCATGTGGGTAGTTCTCTGGCTGGCTGGGGATAGAAACCATGCTGCAGAGGCTGTGTATAGCTTCACAGTGCTTTGCTTAATCCCGAAGGCCCAACGGCTGTTTCATAAAGGCTGCAATATCTATGTAGTTTAGGCCTGATCCTATGGACAGTAGAATTGATAGGTTGTCATCAAGAAAGTAATATGGCCTATCCTCCCAGACTGTTATGAGAAAAAAAGATTTTAAATGACATATACATTACTCTTGGTGTGTAGATCCTTTTTAAAACCCATTAATTTTTCTTTTTTTTTTTTTAATCCACTTCAGTGTTCACACCATCTGCCCCTCCCCTGCTCCTCTGGCTTCTCACTTTAATTGCATCCTGTACTTAAACTTTGGTTTTAACTCTCTGCCCTGGTAGTTTGTCGTTTAGCAACACACCTGTGTGATTGTCTATTATATTGAGTGTAGCGTTCCTGTTAGCACATTAGAGGGAAGATAGGTTTGTCCTTATTGTCATCACACAAATATTTAGATAGGAAATCATGTTCAGATTGCTTCGTAAGGCAAATTTTTCATATGAAATATATTGAATTTGTATTTTAAAATGTACTCATCTGTACTAATAATGTATATCAATTAGGGCAACAATAGAACTACTTTAATAACCCAATATATAATAGCAGACACGCAGTGTTTGTATTCTGAAAAAAAAATTAACTCAGAACCACTTCTAATGCTAAAGTTTTTTGTGCCACCTTGTGTCTCCTATAACTCAGATTTTCTCTGTGTGGTATGCATTGATAATTTCCTCTAAGACAAACAGAAGGGGCATTTAATTTTAATCTTCAGGAAATGGAAAGCAATAGAAAAAGTTAGTGAAGGAGTCTGAAAATACACTAGTAACATCAAAGATAAAAACAAAATGATTTTGGGGAAACTTTAGTGCTTGTTCTTAATACTAATGGTTGCTGTCTGAAATTCAGCTAAGGAGGCTGAGAGGTATTGAAAATGTTTCACATTGTGTTCTAAAAGATGGTTAAGTAGATATTTTTCCTGTAACTCATTCACCTAAAACTCTTTCATCTGTATTAAAATTGTCCCAAAGGAAAAAAAGAGGTTTCAGAAATGTTTGTGATCCTTTATTTTTTGGGGAAAATCCATTTTCTATGATTTCTGTCAAGTGCAAAAACCTATTTAAAGGAATTAGCTGTGATAATTCACTGCTTTGAATTGATTCCTTTTGCAGTATTACTTCCCACACTTTCATTTTATTTCATTCAAGTGTCTTTATCTTGAAGTTTCAAAATAAAAAAAAATCTATAGAGTGTAGGAGTATATAATATGTATGTATATATGTATTATGCTGTCATTTATTTGTATCCATATATATACACATAAATACATATATGTATATATGTACATACATGTGTACATATAAACAAAGTATGTATGTGCTACACACCAAAATTATTTGATCACCCACTTTTGTTATAGACTTTCTTCAGGGATTATTCAACCCTTGTCAAAATGCTAAGCTCCCTGTTTGTATTGCCATGTGGACGATCCATTTTTAGGGTGGGGTATGCATGGGGGTAACAGATACTTATTAAAGTACAGGAGATGGAACACAATTTTAGCAGTGCCACAAAAGATACTGATAAACATAAGGAAAAAAGATATCTGTTTTTATGTATTGAGATACACTTTTTGTAAGTCTAAGGATTGAGAAAAATATAGTGAAATGATAAACTAATGTTTCCATTGCAACTGGTTCAGTCCACCATGAGAGTTCTCAGTAACCTCTCCAAGTTGGTCTTTACTTCCAGTGATATCCTCATTATTTCAGACTGGTTTTGACACGTTTCCTTAAGGTGTGTTTTCAAGCCCTCAGTCCATTTTAGTTGTTTTAATCCTTCAGTTTCACCAATCCAACTATGAAATGAATACAGACAGACTGCAGCACAGCTGTAGCAGAAATTAAAGGCATGGGTCAATATTCAATATCTATGTGGTTCAGAAGAGCTATCCAAAGCATAGAAAGAAAAATTACACTAATCAGAAAAACAACACTAAAGGCACTGGCACTCAGCATAGAATTAGAATTAGGAAACTATTTAAATAATGTGCCATGGGTTCTGAAGGTGGTTGCCAAAGAGGAGTTTCAAAAATAACTTGAGCAACAGGAGTGTCAATGAAATAAAGGACTCAACACATATTTGATGAATGTATTCCAGTTTTAGCAAGAAATCTGCTATGATTTTCTAGAAATTTGAATTGGACCATTTTACTCCTTTTTAAAATACATTTCAGTGAGTCTGTGTAATGACTTTAAAATTGTTTGAAGTAAATCTCTCCAAAATGCAAAGACAAGACAAACATATTTTTGTGTTTGAATTAAAAATGCATCTGAATGTTTTCTTCACTATAAAATTAAAAAGACTGAATTTCTGCTATTAAGCAGAAAAGATAGACCAAAGATGTTGCATCATATTTCTCTGTGTTTTAATGGCACACTCATGTTACCTCTCCAATAGTCATCCATGCAGCTATTTTACACACCCACAAAACATTGAATACCTGCTATAGCATATAGAGAGAGTACTAAACAGTGAAATTTTATTTACCTCAATTGCTTTGATATATCTTATCTCTTTATATCATATCTCTCTTCCAATAAATTGAATTTGTTGAGAGCAAAATACTTCTTATTCATATCTCCAGGGCTTGGAAAATAGGAGATTCTGAGAAAAATGTTAAATAAATAGAAGTGTTTGTTAACCATTTACAAAAGTTTATGTACATTGTATATTGCCTTTTGAGTTCTTATCCCAGTATCAATCTCTTCAAATCTATTCTGTGTATGTTTTTATAGGAGCCATTGATCTTAAATGTAAATTCAAAACTTTCCTTAATTATATATATTTGACTTTCCTAGCTTTGCACAATAAAGTTCAAAAGGCAATGTCTTAAGTGAGAAATGTAAGACATGATTCTCTGTTTTCTTTTATTTTCAGTTTGAAAGAATGTATTTCACCCTGAACAGTCCATTGCATTATATTTTGTGTCTGGAGTTAGATTAATTTTGCAAGTACACTATCTAGGTAGAAAAACCTTTGAATGATCAGATTTTAATATTTAAATATTATTTTTTATTTGGGCATTATCTGAATCTCAGAGTTAAAAAGTAGCAAAGAAGGCTCTAATTTCATCTAATCTAATTTAACTTCTGAGATTTTACTAAACCCTAGATGTTTAGGGACAAGGCCATGCTTTCCCCAAATCTGCTCTAAGAATTCTGAAAAGTCCATCCTTCTTTTGACTGTCTTTAACTTTGTTATAACTTATTAAAGGGGAAAATTTTCATGACACAGTGCTACTCAAATCTTACTGAAACTAATATTCACTTAGAAAACTGGCTAAGATGTAGATTTGTGGAATGCCCCACCAAAGATCTGATCAATGGATTCTAAGTTAGACATCTCTAACAAATATTAAAGTGAATCCTAAGTGAACCTGTTGCAGGTAGTCTACAAATCCCATTTCAAAACACTGTGAGGGAATGATTGATGGGTATAACAAGTTTCAGACAATTCTGCAAACAGGGTGTTTTAATCCAGAAGAAAACATGGCAAGGAAGGAGTATAGGTGATGATATAACACATGTTGTAATGCGGAATGGTGATTACCATGTGTCTAAAAATACAAGAAAAATTCCATCCTCCCATTTTTAACTCAAGGACCAAAGGATAAGAAATTTAGATATAGTCAACTTTCAAAGATAGGTAGAAATGGTTAGTATTTTAGCCTTCTTTTGTAACTTAATTTCAAGTCCCATTAAATGGTGTAACTAAGGTTGCTTCTCTACAGTCAGTCTCATAATTGATACTTGTTCCATTCAAATATGTAGCTTTTACATGTGTAGTAAGGCTTTGAGTGTGTGTGTGTGTGTGTGTGTGTTTGAATGCTGATTGTCACTGCCCAGAGACTAAGTTCTATCTCCTTCATGTGTCATCTGTGGGTTTTTATTTTTGGTGGTGTTGCTTTCCTTTGCTACTCCCTTGTTTTGCCCTACATTTCAATCATATGGATAATTCACCATTCTCAAACTCACCACAGTTATTATTGTGGTCATACTTTTTCATACCCTCCTATCTGGCATACTGTTCCCCACATGACTAATCCCACAGTCATTCAAGACCTTGCTTAATAAATGCCATCTTCTCTGAGAAGCTGTCTTTTCTTCGTGATCAGAGGCAATCTCCATCGCTTTGATTTTTCAGAGCTTTACTTTCTTTTCTGATATTTTCAATTTTCTCATTTCTATCATGGTTATCTGCATTAGAATCCTCTCCTTTTTGAGATTCTAAGTTCTTTGCAACTTGATTTTTCCCCCCTCTTGAAATGCCCCTTAGCTTATACATATGGGAAGTGAGCAGTGCATTTTTATGGATATCCTTTTCTGCATACATTTTAGCTTATCAGAAAGGCATTAAAATATGGGGCACTTTAAACTCTATATATGTCTATATGTCTGTTAATAAAATTTAAGTTTGCATTGTAATGAAATTTAAGTGATTTTTGTGTGTGTGGCTGCTTACTTTTTATTACTAGTCTCATCCATGAACAATCAAAGTTATAGATTTTTTTAATAGCACCTTCTGTTAACACAGCTAAGTCTTCTTTATTTTGTATTTGTATAATTTTCAAACCCATGCAATATTTTAATGTTGTTTTTAATCTCTGACTTTTATTCTATCCTTTCAAGATAATTTTGAATCTTAATCAATTCTGCCAGAAGAGTTGTACCCCTCCATGCAGCCACTTTTTTATTCTCAGCTCTGAGTAAATATGCTCACTAGAGAAGTATAGCTTCTTGGTCTTTAAGCAATCCATTGATGAAAATGAACAGGACAAATATAGGAATAGACAACTCTCTTCTGATTGGCACCAGCTGAAATTAGCACATTATGAATCCTCCAATATGATCATAATCCTCCATTTATCCTTAAGGATAGCATGGAAGATAAGAGATTTCACTGTCTTACTCTAATCAATGTATGTTCTTTTTCTCAATATGACCATCACAATAAAAGATGTTTTTCCTACATCAATCAGGTAATTTAAAGCTCTGCGTCATAAACTACTTTATACTTCTTAAACAATGTCCATAGTTGTCCAGTTTTAGCTATGTATTTATTTTCTAATCAGTACTGACATCAAAGACTATTATTCCTTTCAAAATAGTGAAAACTAATAGTTATTATATGGTATGCTAAGTTTGAACCAAATAAACAACATCCTTCTATGTGTTAAAAGTGATTATTTTGGTTTTTTGGTCAATACTTTTAATTAGTACTACCTTAAATATGAAAAATAAAAATTAATAAATATACAATAAATAATTTACCAGGAATTGGCAGACACTTAAAATTATATATTAAAAAGACAGCAATATGTGTTACCTACTATAGGAAACACAATGCACTCAGTGCTTTATGCAGAAATTTTGTTAATCTTCATAATATTAAAAAAATGCATCATTGTTATTTTTAATATATCATTCCATAGATGGGAACTGGGGGTTTCAGATTTCTACTCCATTATTCAGTCATTTATTAATTGTTTAGTATGTCTTTTGTACATTCTTAACCTCATTATGTCTTATAGAATAATGATAAAATTTGCTTGTGGTTGCATTTTCTCCAATACTCATGTAACTATTTGTTTAGGTAATAAGAATTAATTCCACCTAAGATCAGGCAGAACCTCTCTCTTTTTTTATTTTAAAGATTTATTTATTTATTTATACAAGAACTGGGTAGAATAAAAACCGCAGGAGTGTGAGAGAATTCACCAGAGCCAGAGTGGAGAACAGAACAGGCAGACTGACAAAATACACTGTTGAGGGGAGCAGCGGGTGCAGCGGAAGAGGTCTGTGCACCATGTGGGACCTTCACTGGTGGCGGCCGGGATTGAACAGGTGCTGGAGAGGTTGTGGGCAGCTTCGCAGCCCAGCACTCAACCACTGCACCAGCAGGGGAGGCCCAACATCTTCTTTTTTTGAAAGCAGATAATTTTGATAATATGAAGTAGTAAATCAACCCATAAACCTGGTCTTTTCCCTACGGGGCTAAAAGAAAATTATGAAAAGTATTATAGTGTATGGTATATAGGAGGAGTTCATCTTCCAAAAATGTTGTTGAAACCTCATAACTGTGTTTAGGTAGAAGCTGGTGCAGTTTTCCCCCTGTATATCTTTACATTTTTGTTTAAGAATTGATTCCAAAATTTGTAATTTCAAGTTTCTTTCACAACTCTGAATATTGTTTCCTATGCAATATATTAAATATTTTTTAGATGTAATTCAAATGGGCACTATACACTTTATTGAGAAACAAAGGGAGTACTTAAATATGTGTAATGATTTTAAATGTTTATAGACTACCATGCATAGTAACATAGTTTTGTCTCCATCACAGGCCTACTGCTGTGTACGTAGTTGTTTTTCTACTTTATTCCTTTTCCAACAGAGGCAAATCAAAAAAATGCCAGATTGTGATGGATTGACAGAGAATGAGTAGAGCTGTGGCTTTAATTGCAATCCTAAGTGTTGTCACAATGAGGTACAGGAACATGTAGCTTTATATCTGAGGGATAATTGAAGGAATGTGTCAAAAATCAAGTTAGAGCTAGTAAAAAGAATATTAAATTGTTTTTTTTAAACTTTTTTTTTAATTATATGCACACTTTAACATTAAAATGTTTACATATAGAAACCAAATTTGAGTAGTTATTTTATAATGGTAGAATTTGTTGTGGGTGGTCATTTATTCATATTTTGTAACAATTTTCAAATCAGTCGACTATATATTACTTTTGTCCTTAGGAAAAAAAAAAATTAACAGAAAAGCAAAGTAAGCTGACCAAATGACAATTGTAAATTCCCTTTATATTTATAATCTGCAAAAATGTACAAATGTTTATATCGTTTTCAGGAAGTTCAGAAAATGTCTCAGAGATCCCAGGGAAAAGGAGAGAGCCTATAGAATTTTAATGATTTAGGTAGAAAGAGATACACTTACAAGGACATTGCCTATGGCAGAAAAGTCTTTATAGAACAATAATAAAGTAGTCTAATCAAAGTAAAATTTAAAGTGTATTCTCAAGACGAGTAGATGAAGTTAGGAGGAAATGAGTTCATAGAAGTAGAGGACAACACAATCTTAACCAGCACAATAAATTGTAATAGTCTAATTTTTGGAACCAGAGACTCCAGAAGAGTTATTCACTTGCAATAAATCTCAAATAATAAGTGGCTTCAATAATAAATGTTTTACTCACTTAATAAAAAATGAAAATTCTACTCTTCATCAAGGTAAATGAACCAATAGGATAATATAGTCTTTTCTCCCTTGTTAGAGAAGAAGGTGTTTATAAAGGCATGGTAAAAAGGAGGAAGATCAGTGTTCACTATTTTTTATAAGATGTCAGGATGCCTGGCTTAGGCAGTGTTTCTCTGTGGATAGGGACTAGACAGCTTGCACCAGAAATAACTTGGGAAATTATTTTAAAGATGTATTATTAATTTATGTATAGAAAAACTGGTGTACAGGCCAGAGGAGCAAGGGGGTGAGAGGATTCATCAGAGAAAGAGTGGGGAGCAGAACAGGCAGATCTACTGAAATACACTGCTGAGGGTGAGACAGGAGAGGTCTGCTGCACCATGTGGGTAGCTCCCTGGCCGGGGATTGAACTCAGGCCCTAGCGCTGATAACATGGAGACTTAACTCCTAGGTCACCGGGAAGGCCCTAACGTGGAAAATTTGATCTCTGCCCACTAACTTAAACTCTTTGAGTCTCAGGAATGTGAGGTTTTAATAAGTACTCAAGGCAAACCTGATGGTCACTAAAATTGAGAACCTATAATACAAATGTGGGCTAAAAACCATCAAAAATTGTCAAAGTGATAAATTTCACACTGCTAAGTGAGGGGTACTTTAACTGAACATTAGTTTAATTGGTAAGCTTCTTGATGGGAAGGGTGGACTAATATACAACTAAAAGGCCAAGGAGTTAATAATGTTATGCTTATTTACAAACATTTTGATATATGCCTCTAGGTCATTTTTATTCAAACAGTTTTATATATTCTGAATTAATATGTGAACTGAGAAAACTTTAACATACCTTGTTCTCATTTGCATAACTAATAGAAATGAAACATTCTTATTAATCACCGAGGCATATGTAGTATGTTTCAGCTGATTAATTTCATTTTAATGTGATCCCTGTTTTTTTTTTTTTTTCTCTATTCCATAGTGAAATAATGACTGAAACAGAAAGGCATTCTGATATATTTATGTCCCTTCAGTTTTTATATCCAAAGGTATTTTTTTAATTTTCAGAGTTTTTGTTTTGGCCCTATGGTATTTATAAAAGACAAAACTTCAATTTTAAAACTTTAAAAGCCATACAAGGTTTTGGAAGCCAACAAGAAAAAAAAAAAAAAAAAGGAAGAACTCATGAGACCACGATAGCATGAAAATATTAGAGGTTACCTTCAAGCCTCAAAATTCAGGGGCTTGTTTTTCCAGAGGTGTAGTATTTAGAAATTCCTCTGAGAAGCTATCAGACATTTTTCTAGAAGCACACTTACATCAATGACCTGTGTGTTACATTGAAATCTCTCTTGTTAACTTATGTAATCTCAAAAGCCACATCATTTTTCTTTCACTTACAAAATATAAAATAATCACTTAATTATACAAATTTAATATTGCAGACATTTTTGGAGTCTCCTATGTACAAAATATATAACTTCACAAGATGGGAGCCTCCCTGATGGGTGGCGCAAGGAGTTAGTCTCAGCACTATGACGGTATCAGCAGCCGCTGCAGCACATATTCAATCCCTAGCCAGGTAGCCACCCACATGACACAGAAAACCTCTCCTGTCTTGCCTGCTGCTCCCATCAGTAGTGTATTTCATTCAATCTATCATGTTCTGCTCCCCATGCTTTCTCTGGTGAATCCTTTCACCCACA
Organism: Talpa europaea; assembly: GCF_964194135.1. Lineage (NCBI taxonomy): Eukaryota > Metazoa > Chordata > Mammalia > Eulipotyphla > Talpidae > Talpa > Talpa europaea. The sequence continues at coordinate 15,100,107 of NC_140074.1, forward strand.
CACACACATCTGGCCTACACCCCTGCTCATAATACACATAAATAAAATAAAATAAGTAAATCTTAAAAAAGGAAAAAAACTTTCAAAAAATGTACTTGTTCCTGAGTGCATTTTTGCTCCACAAAAGCAAAATAATAACAATGTTTGGAGGAAAACAAATATTTACTGTGTAGAAGCATAGTGGTGTGAGTTAGTGGTGGAAGACATATTAGTGAGAATATGTTCTGTTATAACATAGAAACAAATAGGACCAAGTATCAGTTTCTTAAATCAACTAAGATTTATGGCTTGATGATAGCATATATCTGTCATATTATAATCAGTTCAGAACTATCAGAGAAGCCACTATTTGGAATATTATTTGGTTGTCTGACAAGGAAAGGGAGATAGCAGTACGATGCAAATATTGGATAAATAGGAATATGACTACCACAAGAATCCTGGATTGCTGGACATTTGTATAATATTTCCTTTTCCTTTTTTTTTTTTTTACTTTCCCAGGTGTTAAATTATCTTTCATATCTTGCTTTCTGAAATTTGAGGCAAAGGTATTAGGTTTTGATAACCTTCAGTGACATTCTTGAAGGTTTGTAAGCTTAAATTATCTGCTCTTTGTGATAGCTGGTTTGGAAGATGAAAAGACTGGCTGGATAATAAATTTTCAGTAGGTACAGAGTGAATTCAATGAAGTTGGGTTCATATGAAAGCCCTAGACCTTTGGTGCAAAAGGGGAGTAAAAAACTAGATTACTGGAATCAAAGCCAACATTTTCAAATTTTGCCCATATTTCCTAAATCACTTATCTTGTAATTCTTTGAAAAGAAACCTCTTTCATTGTATTAAGTTCATTTGGAATGAGGGCATTTAACTAGCTCTACAATGTCAGCAATGAAAATTTAAACTGTTAAAAATAATATGAAAAAATGAATGTGCATTCCCTCAGTAGGGTTTCTGTACTGTATTATCAAATTCTAGAAGGGTCTTCTGTGCCAAATATGTTTTGTTTCTCCTTTAGACTCCTTCTCACCTTTCTCTCCCTTTTATAGACCCTGGGAGGCTTGTATGTGTGGCTCCCTTAACTTTGGCTTTCTGAATTTAAATGATGGAAGCACCAAAAAGAGATGAGAAAGGAAGAATGAACTTGGGATAAAAATTCCTAGTTCACTCCCTCTCAGTTCTTCACAAGATGATTTTATCCCTTCAGTAAGGACCACAGCTCATCTCAGGCGGTACTCTCCATAGGGACATGCTCTCATGGTCCATATAGTCATTCATTAACATAGCCCTTTAGGCTTCATGGTGCTAAGGACTTGCTGTTTTCACTAGCCCAGAGGACTGCAACATCCCTTGTTTATTTCTCACATCTTCTCACACCTTTATAAATATTATTCCTTATTCTTCAACCCAGACAGACAAACCTGTTTGTTTCCTGCCAGATTCCTGACAGATCCAGTCACTGTCTCCAGGCGTTATGACACATGTGTTTGTCCATTGTCAATACTCGATGTTATTAGGTTACAAAGGTCTTGACAGTAGCTAAGCTTTATTAAGAGTTCATATTCTTCAGGTCCCCAAAGTATTCACTGTTACATCAAGAATGAATTTAAGTCTTTATTTTATCAAGCAAAATGGAAAAAAAAATGTTTGAAGTCCTTGCAGTTCCATGTTGTTGCTATAGATAATTTGTTCAAAAGCTTCTGAGGTACTGTAGAGTGGGCTATTTATTATGTTAAGAACAGAGAGAGTGACTAAATATTAATAAAACTCCAAGTTAAGAACTGTGGTACTCTGTACTGCAGATCACTTACTGCTGAGGGAGTCCAAGAATGAAATGGCTGATAAGAATGTTAACCAGTCTGTCAATCAATCAGAAGTATTAACTCCTCTGAAACTTCACATTCTCCCAGTTCACTATTTCTATTGATTTATCCAATACTTTTCCAACTTGTCTTCATTGTATAATCTTTTATATTGATTTTTATTACTCTCTATTGACCCTATTGCTTATGATAGCTACATTATAAGATGGTCTTTTTTTATATTGCTTTGCTCCTTAGTCTGATACTCCATTCTCCAAGAGAATGTTTCATCCATGGAAGTGGAAGATGTATTTGTATTATAACTCTATGAATAAGAAATTGAGATCAAAGAACATGAATAAAAGCCAGTTTAACGTGTTTGTGCTCCATCACACTAAATTTATTAGCCCTTTGCAGAAAACCTGAAGTAAGATGTAATGACAATTGGGCATCAGATTTTATGGTCATCAGAACTTTTGTGGGCAACTCCTATCTTATCTGTTATCCCAGTTTGCAATTTTTAGCATTTGTGTGAAGAGGCATCACACCTTTTCTTTCTTTATTTTACATTGTATTTTATACATTTTACATAATTTTTCATTTTACACAATGTATAAAGTTTCCTTGGCAACAAAGCTTGAAAATAAAAAGTGAGTTATTTTTACATAACTTTAATTTTTTTCTCTGTAATTCATAGCCTTTTAAAAAAAGATTTATTTATTTATGCATACAAGAGCTGGGGTATAGGCCAGAGGTGCGAGGAGTGAAAGGATTTACCAGAGACAGAGTGGGGAACAGAACAGGCAGACTGACTGAAATTCACTGCTGAGGGGAGCAGCGAGCGAGTAAGGAGAGGTCTGCTGTGCCATGTGGGTTGCTTCCTGGCCAGCAGGGGTTTCAAACTCATGCTGCAGAGGCTGCAGATTGCTTCATAGGTTGCATCTTAACTCCTTACACCACAAGAGAGGCCCCTCCTAGCCTTTTGTGAACTTGATCTATAAAATCTGAACTCTAGTGCTTACCTCTTTATGATTTTGTTTTAATAGTTATATATTGATGGCTCCTTCTTCTTTATTATTAAAAAAAACTATCAGTTATATCATTATTTTTCTCAAAAGTTAAATCTGCTGCAGGAGAAAAAAATGTATTTACAAATGGGGATGAATTTTTTAAAGTCAACGAAAGTGAGAATTGAAAGATGCACAGGTTATAATGGTTCGAAGGAGAGCATGGAGTGATCTAAATGGTGCATAAAATGGTAAAATACATCCTTTGTAGATTAGAAAAATATGTATTCATACTTTTTCATTTTTTTCTTTTGTAAAGTGTTCTGTTATTTTTTATTGAGATATAATTGATATATGTTTATATTAGTTTAAGGTATATAACAATGATTTGATATTTGCATATATTTATTGTGAGATGATCACCACAATGTTAACAATGTCTAGTTAACATCTGTCACCACAGTTATAAGAATGGTTTTTACTTGTCATAAGTTTAAGATCTACTTTCTTAGCAAATTTCAAGTATGCAATACAGTATTATGAATTACAGTGACTGTTCCATTTTTTATAGAAAATGGAATTACAGTGACTTCCATTTTTGATAGAATTTATATATAAGAAAGACTGACACACATTTCATAAAGGGGAAAAGATAATGGATAGCCACACTATGAAGGAGAAGTATAAATAAAACTAAGGTGGGTTCAAATGATGCATTAGAGAAAGAAGAGAATTTATATTTTTTATGAGAAACATTAATTCTTTTGAAGAAAATTTGATGACAATTTTGAACCAGAAAGCAGAAAAAATAAAGCATTTATGGAGAGTGTTGAAACAGAAGACCTTCAGTTAAAAGCCAAATACCTAAAGAAATCAGTACTTCTCAATTGCTGGGTCCAAATTCTAGTGAGATTTCTCCATTCACTTTTAGAAATATGTCTCAGATATGTTCCCTCCTTGCCATCAACACAGTCTTAGACTTAATTTTGTCTATATCCTCTTGCTGCATCTTAAGGCCTTAAGTAGAAGGATCATATTTTATTCATCTGCTTTTCTGGTTTAGCACAATACCTGATACACAGAAAATCTGAAAATGGCACTTGTGAAATGAGTAAGAAAGGAAAGAGCTTTAGAGACTAGTCTTTATATCAAGTTATTTAGATCTTTGTATTTATATAGGTACAGAGGGTGGTAACTGGGTGGGGAAGAGAGGAATGATTGACCTGGGATTTTTAATTTTGGAAGTCTGTCTGAAAATTCATACATTTTCCTTACTAAATTATATGCAGGAATACTTTCTCACCAAACCATCCCACCTCTTACCTAGTCCACCTCTCTGTAATCTGCTTCTTTCTCAGAAAGATGATAGTCATTTGAATTATAAAAAGTGGTGGTTAAATTATGTCTGATCTTCTGGAGACCTTTTTTTTTTTTTTTTTCCAAGAGAACCTAAGATTGGAATAAAAAATGTATTTTTCTTATTGGGTTGTATAGTGTCATTTTCCACCTGCTCCAGTTCCCTCTAGAAATTAAAACAAGCCTTCACACACCATTTGTTTTCTATGAATGTAATTGTTTGTGATTAATCTTTATATATTTGGATGATAATAAATTAAAGTATAGTTAAGCTGAATTTTAACATCTCTATTATCTTCAAGTTCTATTATGAAAATTAATCAGAATTAAATAAACATCAGAATCCTGTATCTTAAAAATGCTGTTAATATAATCAAATTGTTTCTTATAACAACATTTCTCCATTCTAATTTCATGATTAATGTGTCTATAAATGCAAAGAAAATGGAGATGAAGTTCAGGTCTGAAAGCATTCAAACTGCCCTTTATTAGTTCTGAAGCTGCAATCAAATTAACTCATGTGAATAAATTTATTGTTTGTACATTTAAATTGCCACAAAATCAATCACAGTTAAGCTGAACCTGAAACTATTATAGCTGTTTCTCTGAACAGTGACAGGGAAAGTTTTGCTTTGTGATTCTTCCATCATCAATCCCTTTTCCTTTTTGGAAAACTACAATTGAAATGATCTTAATGCATATATAATAGTAAATATTTTGTTATTTTACAAATTAATTTGATGTTGATGAGAACAGAATAATTTGTTGAAATCCAAAGAGCTTTAGCTCAAATATTATATTTTAATGTCAAAGTGGACTTCCAGTAAAATCCAATAAGTTTCAAGAAGTTTGAACCATAACTACATTATTTCCTTCTTATGTTTCTTTTAAAGTAAATAGCCAACCATGGTCTGATTATCTTATCATTAAAGTTCTGTACCCTAACAGAGAATCTTCTGAGATCTCCAGGACAGAGCCAATAATCCTTTTCCTGTGCTTCTGCTGTATTTTGTATATTATATTCACACTACATTATGGTTATCCCCCACTTTAGTTCATTCACATTATATTATGGCTATTTGGGTACATGCTCATCTGTTTGTACATATAATGGATTCTAGGAGCAATGACCAGATTTTAATCACTTTTGTTTCCCTATAACCTCCATGTTTAGAGAGAGATGGAGTTTGAGAGAGAATTATATTTCAAAGGAAAAAACTGTTACATCAATTATTTTTGATGCAAGAGACTGGACACTTCCATTTTACATTTTAGGAGAAATCAGCTTAAATTAGAATTCACTCTAGATAAAACATTTAAGATTGCCCATTTAAGATAATTGAACTTCTGTTTATTACATAAAACTACATATATAAATGTCAGTGTTTCTGCCACAGGGCATTTTGGAGGAGTCACAAAATATACTGCAAGAAGCCTCCATGAACTGGGAGAGTGAACATAATTGTTCTTTTTATTTCTAACTTCAGCAGTTCTTTTCAAGACCTATATAACAGTTGTTAAACTACAAATTCTTTCTGTTCAAAGTCGTAATCAAGGGACACATTGCTAGAAATTCTGTGTAATTTTGATCTTGGCTAAGATATTAAAATTGTGTTTATTTCTTCCAAGCAAATGTTTCTTTTTTTTTTTTCATATTGATCATTTTCAGTTGTAAGGGATTTCATTTACAATTTGGCTTTGATGGTTTTTTACCTTTCTTTCTCCTTTCTCTCATTTTCCTTTCTTCAATATTTAATGTCTCAGACTGTAGGCAGATGCTCAGGAAACACAGATCAATTAATTTTGTTTTAAGTCATGGTAGGATATTCTGGTTCTCAACAGATCATATGAATCTTTCACCTTTTAAGTAATGGTCAAGAAGATAATATATGTGATATGTAGACTGTTAGATGACCATCAGTGATCCTTGACTCTTATTATTCATACCAGTATTCATGCCCTTATTTAACCTCTTCACCTTTAGTTTGCACTGAACTTCCTTAATTGCTTCTAATGAACATAGTGTAACAGCTGTGATGGGATGTCACTAATGAAGTTAAGTTATTGAAAAAGCTGTGGCTTCTGCCTTGGTGTTTCTTTCTCTTCCTTAAGTCACTAAGTCTGGGGTAAGCAGGCAGCCCTGTTGTGAGAAACCCAGATGAAAGGCCAACAAATACAATGATGAATTGAGGCTCTTTGTCCAATCACCTACAAAAAATTGAGGATTGGCAACAACCAAGTGATTAAGCTTTGGACTGGATCCTTCAGCTCCCATCAAGTCTTAAAATATCACCTTGACTGCAACCCAGTGAGAACCAGCCAGAACCATACAGTCAGGAACTCCATGGGTTCCTGACATAACAAAACTGTGAGGAAATTTTGGGGTGATTTGCAGCACAACAATACATCACTAATATGATAGTGAATGTAAACAAAGTCATTATTATAAAAGTTTGCTAGTATTCTTTATAGGAGAAAATGGGGAAACAAAAGAAATCAGATCTGTTTAGAACATGGTTATAGCAGAAGTATTTTGTGTTCAAACTTGGAAGAGATTTTCTTTAGTAGAATGGTTCTAGTATGAGAGGCAAATTACTTTGGGAAAAGGAAGTTGTTTGAACAGAGGCTCAGAGATGTGAATGAGTGTGCACATCAATTAAACTATGGGTACTTTGTCATCCTTGTAAACTCTGCCAGACTGTAGGCTCTACTGTGAAATATATATCTTGTATACTATTCTTTTAAGCTTAAATTATATCCTATGAGCCCTAGGATGGTAAATTGAAAACACAGAGGATGCCTTTCTCCCACCTCATTCACATGGTAGACACTGAGGAAGGCCCTCTTCTGTTAAGCCTAAGAACAACCTCAGAGATGATTTTTTGACACTGTTCCAGGCAGCAGTTATTATTCAGTAAATGAGCATTGGAATGAAGCACATGCATATGCATGAGGTTTTATGAGAATGCACCTGAACTATCCAAAATGTCCCCTCCCATCTCTATCCCACAAAAATGTACACACTACAACACACACACAGACATTGTAGGAAAACACCCGCCACCATTCCCATCATGGGGATTACCTATCTAGTGGTTCCTGGAAATCAGACATGTACTTCTAATTCAATGTGAGAAATTTTAAAATATAACTTGGTAGGTATGTTGTGAGGTTACAAAAAGTAGTGACTTAATACGTATTTGTCGTATTTGTTGAACTGAACTGAAAATCTTTCCACACCCTATCTGGGCTACCTTATCTGAATTTTTACCTCTTTTTTCCACTTCTTAACTTAAATCTAGGAATTCAGGTTCAATTGGACATCATTGACAGCATCTTTGGTAAGATTAAAAAGCCATAAAAAAGAACAGACTAAGAAATGAAAACATGGAAGTACTTAAGTGGCAGTGGGAATAATAACTATCTTTGTGTAGGAGAATGTCAAGATTTTTTAATCATCAGTTTCTACTCTTAATGTTCAAGGATTCCCTGGGTTATGGCAAGTTTCTAGTATTCGGGGGCTCTCTGAGGGAAAAGATAGGGGAAGTTGGCCTTCTGAACACCTTCATAAAATGTTATCAGTTGTACAGAGCACCGTATGATTAATTTGCCACTGCTTATTAAAGAATAGTGCGGGGAAGATGGCCTCATCCACCAAAGAAAGAATGTTGTTTACTGATGTAATGTTTTCATCTTATTTATTTTTTAAAGAATTATTTTTTATTTATATAAGAGCTGGGGTACAGTCCAGAGTCACGGGAGGGCAAGAGGATTTACCAGAGATAGAGCAGGGAGCAGAACAGGTAGATAGACTGAAAGCACTGCTGAGGGGAGCAGCGGGCGAGACAGGAGAGGTCAGCCACTCCATGTGGGATTCTCCCTGGCTGCGCCAGGAATTGAACTGGTGAAGTGGAGGCTGTGGACAGCTTCACAGCGCTGCGCTCAACCTGCTGCACCACCCAGGAATCCCTGTTTTCATCTTATTAATAACCCAAGGGGATAACTTCAGGACTAACACATCATCCTTCGGTCATAATGGGAAGAAGAAAGGACTTCATATTACTCTATCACATTTTAATCTATTATTTAAATCTCCTATGAGTGTTTGGGAAAAAGAAAATCAAGGGCACACAAAGTATTCTTAATGCACAGTGCCTTTGCAATGTGTTCTGCAAGCTTGCAGAAGCAGGATAATAGCAGAGTTCTCTTCATTTTCATATAATTTTCCTTTAAATAGATAGAAGTGCTAAACCAACATTAAAGTTTTACTGAACTGTTAAGATGATTTATCAGAATAGTAATGTTTCCATGTTCTACTGCTACGATACAGTTGCCAAGAAAGTACATAAATAAAAAATATGCTTTATTTTCAACCAAAAGTATTTAACACATTATACAAATAGTTAAGGTCAGGTAAGGAATTCTTAACTCTCCAGCTACCTGTTCTTTCTAGGTTTGCCTTTTGATAGCAAGAATAACAGAACAGAAATAGGATGTACTAATAGTTTACTACTAAATGCTACTTTATACTTCCTTATATGTAGTCAATATTAATCTTATTATTATACAGATGAGGAAGCACATCATTAAAAAATTCAAGTAAGCTGTCAAAAATAATTCATAAACGACAGAGGTGGTTTCAAATCCCTGTCTGATTCCATGGCTTATGCCCCTTGTACTATAACCAGTTACATTTGAGTCTACCATGACCATGATGAAAAGTAGAGTCAAGCTTTATAATAGCCTCACTACTCTGATTGAAACCGAATAAATCATCCATTTTTTTTCGTCAATTGAGGTTGATGACTGGAAACCCCACTGCATTGCCAAGTAGTTGATAGGTCCAGTTACTTGATAAGATGACTTTCTCAGCAATTAACCATTCTGATGAACCAGAGAATTGATTAGACATGAAAATAACCTACTTTTGGAAAATGAAAACAAGACTGAAACAATCTCATAGTTTCTTCCTCTCAGGAGAAGCAGCTGTTCTGCTTTACCAGCCAGAGGGTGAAGGCAGACAGGATTCCTATTCCTTCTTTGCTTATTATTCACATAGTGATTTTCTTAAACACTTTTCTAAAAGATTGCCTAAAGAATCCTCTCAAATATCAGAAACCCTTGTTCCTCATCCTGAGACGAAATATAAAAACCAAATAGATGGCTGTTTTGTTTATTGTTCTGTGAAATTACATTATTAGGAAAGGCATCATTTTAAATTAGGAAGTGATGCATGGCTATAACTGGTTTCAACCCGTTACCTTTTTATGATTAAGGAATACTTTGCCATGTTAAAAAATCCTGGGGAGACAATCGTATATATTTCATGCTACTTCTGTCCTGGGAGTACACAGAGTCAGTGCAAAGGAAACACTGACATAATAAATCACTTGGGGAAATGCAGAATAAGGTCTGGAATGTATTATCATGATACTTATATTGGACTGATTTGATATTTACTTAAAAATCTGTGGAACAGAACCATGATATGCTTCACAAGAAGGTAGTTTAAGCTTGAAATTCAAAACCCAGGCTTTAAGAATGAGAAAGACTTTGCAAAATCCATCTCTATCAGTTATTACTTTTGAAATTGAATAGATGCCTCAATTAATAATAGTAACTATGTGCTTCAGTGGTGAATGGATTTTATTCAGAAACACTGGGCTCTACACATCTTACGAAGAAATCTATGTGTCTATGATAGCAGGTGGACTTGATAACCTGCAAGAAACCCCTCAGGCTGCCTGGCATCCATTTAGAGCATAGCCCTGACAGACAGGGGCTCATAATGAGTTTGTCATATCCTTGAGACAAGGTTTTTCTGGTGTTTTAACTGTTTTTTTTTAAGCCCTTTGAATATCTGTTATAGTGTCTGATAAGCAAGAAGTACTTGTGTGTAGTTTTTAAATGAAATAAGAGTAAATAGGGAAGGAAAAGAAGATCCCTTTGAAATCTAAAACAGCTGGGAGATAAGGCACCAGAGTAGGTTTTCTAAAATGCCTCTGTGTACTAAATGCCAGTCTTCCCTACTTATCACAATATACACAATATATGATAGCTAAAAAAAAAAATCACTGATAGGGTTATTTTTGACCCCTCTCCTATCAAGTCAGAGCATACTTTGACATATCACTGAAAGTCTTTGTTGGTTAATATTGTTAGGCTGGATGATGATAACAAGATGCAGACTCTGTACTCCCTTGCGGATGTCCTTTGTCCCTTCCTAGTTTCCAATAAACTGATGCTTCCTTTTGTGGGTCTGTCAACCATGCCACATTATTCTCAGTTTTACTCAATCTTTATTCTGCATTTCTTGAGATCCTAATAAATGATATGCTCAATGTTCAAACAGTAGCCATTCACCCTATCTTTACATTATACCAAATGTCTTTTCTATGCCCTGCTCATTCTCTGTATCACCACAAAACCTTCACACATTTTTCTTACCTCTAGTGGATCCTTTAAGCCTGATAGTAAATATCCTTTCTTCCAAGAAGCCTTTATTGAACCATCTAAATCTACATTCAGGGCCTCCCCTGGTGGTGCAGAGGTTGAGCACTGGGCTGTGAAGCTGCCTGCAGACTCTGCAATGCCAGTTTGATCCCCTCCGGCTGCCTGTGAGGGTCCCACATGGCGCACAGACCTCTCCTGCCACACCCGCTGCTCCGCTCAGCAATGTACTTTGTCAGTCTGCCTGCTCTGTTCCTTGCTCTGGCTCTGGTGAATCCTCTCACCCTCCCGCGCTTCTGACTGTACCCAGTGCTTGTATAAATAAATAAATCTTAAGAAAAAAAAAATCTATGTTCAGGGTTTTCCTTAATGATCACATAGTGAGCATACTGCTTTTCCCAGCATATGTGAGACAACATGACACTCATGCATAGACTACTAGTCACTGTTCTCAACTGGATAGAATGGCTCCTGATGGTGGCAACGGTGCTTTTTCATTTTTATATTATCAGTCACAGTTTATAGTAAGTGTTCAAAAAATGTTTGTTGAATTAACAAATGCATTTAATAATTATTTTTATACCATTGTTCATTTTAAAAAAAAATTTGCTTCCCCCCACCCCCTCAGGTGTAGTCCCCATAGAGTTTCCTTCACCAGTGCACCTGTGCACATCACCTCAGTCCCCTGTGCGCCTCCCTCCCTCCCCCTGATCTCTCTCCCTCCTCCTACCCTGCCGGATGTCTCTGATTTATAATTGTTTGTTTTTGCTTTGTTGTGTTTTGTACTGTTATTTTTTTTTACGCTGATGTCTTATTTGGTTCCCCTGTATTCCTGCTATAAGTGAAACCATCCAATATTTTTCTTTTTCCTTCTGGCTTATTTCACTGAGCATAATCTCTTCTAGTTCCATCCACATTGCTGTGAATGGCATGAGTTTATCTTTTTTGATTGCTGAATATGCCCAAAGAACACAAAAAATTGATCTAAAAGAACACCTCTACCCCTATCTGTACCCCTATTTTTATTGCAGCACTATATATGATAGGTAAACCTATGTACGATAGGTAAACCCAAATGCCCAAAAATAGATGACTGAATCAGGAACACAATGGAATGTTATTCAACAAATGCATCTATGAGATAAAAATGTAATGTCCTTGCCATTGGAATTTATACTAATTGAGGGAGGGAGAGAGAGAGGGAGGGAGGAAAGAGAGAGAGAGAGAGCTTTTAAAAAGGAAATCATAGTAAAATATCCTAAGTGTTCCAATAAAAACCTGAGCCACCTTCTCTTAGGTCATGGAAGAAAGAGGGACAAAGTAAGATTGAGCTGGATTTTGATTTTTTTTTTAAATGATGTACCATTTCTTTACATTTTTTTAGTGTTTTGGAAGTATAAGTTGTCACCCCTCAGATGTAGTCTCCCAAGAGCACCTCCTACCGAAGCACCCACAATTCATCATAGTCCACTGGGCTCTCTCCCCACCTCTTCTTTGAATGCCCAATTCTGTGTTCAGCATTCAAGGATTGGTTTCAAAGTTTATCTTTGTATGATTATTAAAGAAAAAATTGGTAAGTAGAGGATGCTATGTGTATTTCTTGTTGCTGTCAAAAACAAAAAAAAATAAATTCAAATGCTTAAGGTATGAAGGCAAGGAGCATATGCTTGCTACAATTACCCCTCATTGTAAAATATCTTCAGACTATATCTTTTGAGCATCATTGTATTGGATGGACCCTAACTACCAATTCAAGCCCTGTGTCTCTTCAGAGCAACCTTTCTACCATCATTTTTTTAGAAATATGAGAAAAAAATAAAATAATCATCACAATTTACTGATATATTTAACAACTTAATATAAAATGCTCCCTTCAGTCTAACAAACCACAAAGCAAACTATAATTTTAAATTATTTTTCTAGCAATGCTAGTAAAGTTAGGCTATTTCATGCAAACTATTTTCATCCTCCCCAATGTTCAAATTGATATTGTTGCAAATGTAATTTTTATTCACAAAATTTAATTAAAATATTAATTATTCCTGGTATTACAAGTGCCACATATATTTGTGCTTATTCCTGCTATTTCATGTTCCACATATATTTAAAATGACATTATTTCTAGTGAACTAAGCAGTTATTTATCCTTCAGATGTAAAAAAGTACACTTTATTTCTTGATTTCAAAACTGTTAAAATTTGATTTTTGACTAATTTTTAGTATATTTCATATACTGCTGTAATTGGCCATCTGAATTTAATGAATTTAATGGTCACTTTCCTAAGGTCAATTTCAAAATTTAGGTTTATTTTCTATCTAGTCAAGTATCCACTGTTTATGCAAATAAATATTCATGTGTTACATGTTTTAAGTTATATTAATGTTTTATATGTAGC